>NC_045430.1:275321930-276003180 GCF_902635505.1 Sarcophilus harrisii
TGTTCCAATTTTTCCCCTCCTTCCCCCCACCCCCTCCCCCAGATGGCAGGATGCCCAGTAGATGTTAAATATATTAAAATATAAATTAGATACACAGTAAGTATACATGACCAAACTGTTATTTTGCTGTACAAAAAGAATCAGACTCTGAAATATTGTACAATTAGCTTGTGAAGGAAATCAAAAATAGATGCATCTAATCATAAAACAAATAAGAAGTTAAGGAGAGGAATAAGATTATAGAAAAGTTAGATATAATAGATCTCTGAAAAAATTGAATGGGAATAGAAAAGAATATATTTTTTTCTCAGCTATACATGGTACCTTAAAAAAATCCAGCATATATCAGGGCATAAAAACCTCATGAACAAATGCAGAAAATCAGAAATAATAATTTTTTGACTATAATTTAATAAAAATTGCATTTAATAAAGGGATATAGAAGCATTGATTAAAATTAATTGTAAACTATATCATCTAATCCTTATGAATGCGTCAATGAATACATCAAATAAACAATATTTCATTAAAGATAATGATAACAATAAAACAACATCATGAAATTTGTGGGAGCAGTCAAAGCAGTAGAGGAAAGTACATATGTGTATACATCAATAAAAGAAAGAATAGATCAACGAATTGGGTGTACAACTAAAAAAACTAGAAAAAGAACAAATTAAAAATCACCAATTAAATACTAAAGTAGAAATTCTGATTATTAAAGGAGAGACCAATAAAATTGAGAGTAAAAAAATCCATTGAAATAATCATTAAAACTAGGAGCTGGCTTTATGAGGGAGAGACAGTAAAGTAGATATAAAGCACTGGTTAATTTGGTTTAAAAAGACAATCAGATTGCCAGTGTCAAAAATGAAAAGGGTAAATGCACCACAAAGGAAGATAAAATTAAAGCAATAAAACTGTGCATACTTTGACCCAGTAATTCGATTATTAGGTCTATATCTCAATGAGATCAAGGGAAAAGGAAAAGGACTTATTTGTATAAAAATATTTATAACTTTTTTGTTTGTGGGGACAAAAAATCGGAAATGGATGGATTGTCTATCACCTGGGGAATGGCTGAAGAAGTTGAGGTATGTGAAAGTGGTGAAATACTATTGTTCTATATAACAAATGATGAGCAGGATGGTTTCAGAAAAATGTGTGAAAGCTTATGTAAATTGGGCAGAACCAGGAGAACACTCTAGACAATAAGAACAATATTGTAATAATGATCAATTGTGAAAGACTTGGCTACTCTGATTAAGATAACGATCCAAGATAATTCTACAGGATTCATGATGAAAAATATTCTCCACCTTCAGAGTGAGAACTGATGGCGTCTGAATGCAGACTGAAGTTTGATTATTTTCACTTTATTTTCCATGCCTTTTTTCTTGTGCCACGGCTAATATGCAAATATGTTTTATGTGATCTCACACATATAACTGATTTCATATAGCTTACCTTCTCAGTGGGTTGGAAAGAGACTGGAAGGAAAGAATTTAGAATTCAAAATTTTGAAAAAGAAATGCTAAAAATAAATAAATTAAAAAATTAATAAATGCTTATTTCCTTTCTTCCTTTAATTATACAAATGTCACTTTTCTCTCTGTTTTGTGTCCTCATCTGTACAATGAGGAGGCTGAACTTCACACTCTCTAAAGTACTTGGGAGATTGAAATGTTTGTGTAATATGATGGAGATCTTAATCTAGTTCAGATCTTCATCATCTCTCACCCGAACCATGACAATAGCCTTCTAATGGGTCTTCCTGCCTCACCTCCTTCACACTACAGTTCATTCTCCACTCAGTTCCTCAAATATGTGTTTGATCACTCCCCTCCTCGGCAAATTCCAATGGCACTCTCTTGCCTCCAAGATTAAACATAATTTCCTCTTTGGGACATTTAAAACTCTTCACAATCTGCCCCTCTCCTACATTTCCATCCTTTTCCCCTTCTTCTCTTCTGGATTCACTCTAACATCCTCCTCTACCAGTTTTCTTGTGCTTCCTCACAGAAGACATTCCATGGGTTTGCCCTGGATGTTCTCATGCTCGGGAAGCTCTCCCACTCAGCCTCTGGCTTTGAAAATGCCTGGTTTCCTTCAAGATTCAGAACAGCAACTATCACAACCGTAATAACTAGTCTTTATGTAGCAGTTTATAAGCATTTTACTTTTATTATATCATTTGGTTCTCATAACAAACCTGTGAGGTAGGTACTTGTATTACCATTTTGCACTTACGGAAACTGAATCACAGAGAGATTAAATTATTTGCCCAGGGTCCAGAATCTGTCCTCAAGGCCTCCTGACTCCATGTCTAGCCTTGTATTCAGTGTGTTGATTTGCTGCTTCTTACCAATATCCTCCCAAGTCCATGTCCCATCCTTCTCTTCTTCCTCCTTCTCTTGAAACTGTTCCCTTTCCCTGGTTTTGTTGCCTTGGGACGTGAGACCATTCTCAGCTTCCTCTGTATAAGAGTTCGTGGCACCAACATTTTTTGGTGGAGGAGGATGGCTTTGGCTCCTGGCCCGGACCGGGTGCCGAGAGTGCTCCTCGAGGGTCCCTGAGCCCCATTTCACCTGTACCTTTGCCCCTGGCCTTCTGCTCTTTCTGGGATGAAACATCTCTTGAGATTTCTGCCCTGGAATGTGACTCTGAGACCACGATGCCGAGAATCAAACCCCCTCCATCGGACAGGCCTCAGTTTATATCTTTCCTCCAGGAAAACCAATCGTAAGGCTTGCAGATCCTGCCTCCCTGGCTTTAGATAAAACGCTCATTGGCAGGATAAAACAAACTGGCACCAGACAGGGAATTTCCCTGGACGCAAGGGCCGCGTATTTGTTTAATGAAAGCGCGTAAGACCCCATACGTGAAAAGCCAGGAGCATTCTGATTTTAGAGTCAAAGGGCGTGATTTTTGGTCCTGCTCCTGCTCCTGCTCCCCTGACCCACAATCATAGAAGACAGATTACGGGCCAGAAGTGACTTTGGAGGATATTGCGTCTAATCCATCACTGAACCCACGAGGACGAGTCCAGTTGTCGTGCCTCAAGCCCAGGGCTATATCCACTGAGCAACACTCCCTCAAATCCCCTGAAACGGGGGTGACCTTTGAGGTATCTTGTGGCTCTGTACCTTGCGCTCCTCTTTTCTAAAACGATCTGTCCATCTGTCACACAGACACCGGTCTGCAAGTGCATGTGCTCTGTGTACACTGGGACCCAAGTTCATACGGTTTCCAGGGCCACTAGAGAAGTGTGTTAATGATGTTGAAAAGATGCCTAAGCCCTTCCCAGCCCTCTGCGAAGCTAGCCCACCAGCCTGCAAATATTTGCCCCTTCTTTCAGTCAAGGCAATTCTAATTGGATTTAAGCGGGTTCTCCTGGGAGAGAGCCCCTTCCTTCGCGATTGGGGGCATCTAAAAGGTCAGGCTTGGGCTCAGACCTCTGTGGCTCTGCTCATCACACAAAGAAAATATTTGGAGAAAAAAACAAAGAATCGTCGAAAAAGTATTTCTTAAATCCTGACTCTATGACGGCATCAAACAAAGGGCCGAGGATGCGAATACAGAAGCGAAGCCGCCGGCTCCTGAGACAGCCATTTTCTAAAGGGGTAAACGACACACACGGTTGCCGGCATTTACTAGCTCCAGAGCATCCATCCTCCCCCATCTTGGTTGCGCCGGGGACTCCAGCTTGCTCTGAGCCGGCTTCCCCTTTATTCTGGGAGGGAGGCTTCCCAGCCTCTTCAACGTTCCCAGATCCACACTGATCCGATAACAAGGGCATCAAGAACCACCCACGTGTATAGAATATTTCGAAATTCCCTAAGTTCAGGAGTCGCTTTGCGTCCCCAGGTTTCGGCTCCTTCACGTGTTCCCTTCCTGGGACGAAGCTGTGCTCCCACGAAGCGAGACTTGTCTTCCCAGAACGGGCTGAGCGCCGCCTTTCCCAGGCTGATGGAACAAAGACGGCGAGGGGAGAAAGCGGCTTCCTAGAGCGCCCAAGTGCTCCGCTGCTGCCGAGAACCTCGTACGTCACCAGAGGGGCGAGGCTGGTGCAGCCTCAGAGCGGCGCACGGCGACGGGGCAGCTCGAACAGGCCCGGGAACCCCTGACGAGGTCTGGCGGCGGGGCGCGCTTGGAATCAGGAAGCCCGCCTTCCCGCAGGCCGCGCATGGCCTCGCTCTCTTCTGGTGCGGAGGGCGCGCCCCGCGGGCGCCTTCCGTCGGGCCCTTCTTCCGGGCCGCGCGGTGCCGAGGCCCGGAGCCTGCTGCTCGGGACCTCCTCGGCTCCCACGGGGGCAGCGGCCGGGTCCGCACACAGGACGCTCGGCTCCATCGCTCCTGCGCGCCCGCTCTCCCGGCCCCGTGAGCAGCAGCGACGCGGCAGCGAGGGCCTCGTTCCCGCCGGGGTGCCGGATGCGCCAAGGAATCTTTCCGCTCCGCGTGCGACTTCACAGCCTTCAAACCGGATCCTCTTCCCGGAAGATTATAACCGGACTCCGGAGTCTCACCTCGCCAGCAGCGCCTCGGCACGCCTCACGCTGAGAGCCCCACGGACTTAAAGCTGGACGTCTCATGCTGGGCGTTCTCCCCCCTCGCCCCGCCCTCTTTCTTCGGAACTCTCCTTTTACCATCCAGTCATCCCCGGCCCCCGGGTCTCCCTCGGCTTCTCGCTCTGCCCTGAGCCGTCTCCTGCCCCCGCTCTCCCCGGAAACATCCGGCCCGTCCCCTTCTCCCCCGACATCGCGGCCTGTCTGCTCTGTAGCCCAGGCCTCGCCCCTTCCCTGCCCCCGCTCTCCAGGCCCCAGCGGCGCCCAAAGCGGTTCCTTACAAGCGAAGTGCCCCTCAGCCCTTCACTCGCAACCCCCGGGGCTGCTTATTGCCTGGGGGGGGTGTTTGGCATGCATAAAGCCCGGTTCCACCTGCTCGCCTCCTGCACTTCCAGTCTCCCCGCGCTTTTCGCGGCCTCGGGCACCGCAGGAACCCGCCCCACCGGCCCGCCGGCCTCCGCCTGTGCGCGCCGTCCCCCAGCTCAGAGCCCTGCACCCATTCTCGAGAACTCTTTCCGTCCCGGCCCTGCTCTCCTGCTTTTCCGAGACGGCTGCGCTCCCCCGCCTTCCGCAGGGTCTTCCCCGAGCCCTGTGCGGCCCCTTCCCTCTGTGCGTCCGGAGCTGCTCGCTCTCGCCTTTGGGGGCAGGTGAGCTCGTCCCCCCCTCCCCCCCTCCCCTCCCCCGTGTCCCAGGGCTCAGCCCGGGAAGTCCGCGTCGTCCTTAACGGTCAGGTGCTGCTCTGACTTGGGGGAGACCTCGGACAAGGAGATCTCTCGGGGCCTCGACGCCGCCAAGTTCGGCCACCCCCAAGGAACGAAGCGTTCACAAGTGCCCCGGCGAAGGGGTCCGGGGACCGCGGAAGTGGCTTCGAGGAGCTGCTCTGAGCAGCCGACGGCATGGTTTCTTTCTAGATTTTTCTAACGGCTAGCGAGGGAGGCCGAGTGGGTGACACACGGACCTTTCTCTGGCCCTTAAGGCCTGCTAATTGCGCGCACGTGAGTCGCGTCCTTTACAAAGACCCCTCTAACAGAGGAGAGGCCGAGGCGCGGGAAGTCAGAGCAGGCCTGGGGGGGGTTCTGCCCGCTCTTGCTCCGGATCCGCACCTTTGACCCCGCCCCCAGCCGTGGGAACTGGGAGTTTGTCAATCTCCAGACTTTGTTCCTTTGGGAATTTTATACTGGTGAGACTGAGCGCCCGAATTGGGTCTTTAAGAAGGGCAGTGCCCGGGATTAAGTCTCCAGATCTAGGGATTAGAAGACTCATTTGTTTCCTACGGGATTAAGGTGAATTTGAGCTCTCAAAGCAGAAATCCTCCATGCGGGGGGGGGGGCGGGGGGGGGCCAGCTCAGGACTAAGAGAACTTCTTCCACCCCGCCCCGCCCCATCAGATCCAGTTGTCAATCACTTCCTCGGTCTCTGCATGGCCCCGCCCCAAGGGAGGTCCCGCCCCGCCCCCAGCTCGCGCTCTATTCCAGCGCCTCCCGCCTCTCCTCTAGACTCCGCCCTCAGGCCAAACAATGGGACGTTCCTATAGGTCTAGAAGTTGTTCTGGTCCCGCCCCCTAGAAGGCGATAGGTCCGGGCTCCGTGAAGCGGCGGTGGTTGGCTGCCCGGCGACGGGTTCCCGGTCGTGCCTGTCAGAGCGGCTGGCGGCCGTGGCGGCTCCTCGGCCGGCTTGTCTGTCAGTCAGCGGAGCGGGGACGATGGCTTGCGGGGAGTTCTGGTAGCGAGCGGGCTGGGGGAGCCGCCGGAGGAGGAGGAGGAGGAGGAAGAGGAGGAGGAGGAGGAGGAGGAGGAGGAGGAAGAGTCGGGGAGGAGGGCGGGTCGGAGCCGCTGCGACGGAGAACCCCCGGCTCGGGGCACTGCTCTGGTGAGGGGGGCGCGCGGGGCCCGAGGCCCCTGGGCCCAGCCGTGACTAACGGCTGCCGGGACGGGCGGGGCCGGGGCCAGGGGGCGGAGCTGGCGGGGCGGGGCCAGGGCCAGGGGGCGGGGCCCAGGCACGGTGCGAGCCTGGACTGGGGGCGGGGCCAAGCCAGGGGGTGAGCGCCCCCATCTGTCCGGACCGAGGCTGGGTCAGCCCCCCAGTCCTCCCCGGACCCCAACCCCACCTCCCCTCTTCCTCCTGACCCTGCCCGGCCTCGCCTCCCCACCCAACCTTAGCTTTACCTTTGACCTTGCTTGGCCCCTTTGACCTTCTTTGGCCCCACCCCTGACCCCTGCCTTGGTAGACCCCTTCTTTGATCCCATAACCCCCTTGGCCTCCTTTGGCCCCACTTGTCTTTCCCAGATCCATGCCTAAACCCCAGCCTTGGTGGACTCCTTTCTCTTGACCTTTGTTGACTTTTTTGACCTCCCACCTAGCTTGACCCCTTCTTTTGACCTTCCTTGACCCCATGACCCCATGGGGCCTCCTTTGACCCCACATCTGACCTCTGCCTTGACTCCATAATTCCCTTGACCTCACATGTCTTCCCCAGACCCCTACCTAAACTCCAGCCTTGTGGGATCCTTTTCCTTTGATCTTCCTTGACCCCTTTGATTTCCCAGCTTGACCTTTCCCTTGACCTTCACTTGACCCTTCCCTTGAATTTTCTTGACCCCATGTTCCCTTGACCTCCTTTGACTCCACTTGTCTTCCCCAGACTCCTGCTTAAACTCCAGCCTTACTGGACCTCTTTCCTTTGACCTCTGTTGACCTCCTCACCCACCCTTGCCTAGCTTGACCCCTTCCCTTGACCTTTCTTGACCCCATGCTTCTCTTGACCTCTTTTGGCCCCACCCTTGTTTTCTTTGACCTCTTCCCCATGACCTTCCTCCTATCATCCCCCCATGCTTCCTCATCCAGTCTCCACATTGAGACCCCCCAGTGAGAAAAGAGCCTTCGTGTGACCCTTGCCCTTCTTTGAGTGGCCTCTGCCCAGCCTCTGGCCTTTTTCTCCTGAGCAGCAGCCTTGGAGGCGGAGGTGCCCCCTCATGGGACTGCCTTGGGCTTTCCTGGCGGCCTGAGACCCCCAGGGGGCTTCTGCTGCTGGGGCTTCTGCCGACCGGGCCCCCGAGAGGCCCCCGGAGGCCCGCACTGTGCCGGGGGCAGCTGGGCTCTGGGTTTTCCCAAACACCCGGCGACTGCCCTCCCGGGCACAGGCCACGTCCGGGGCACCTTCCGGCCCAGCCCCTCGTTTTACTGAAGGGACAAGTTGAGGGCAAGGAAGGCAGTAAATGGCCCAAAGGGGCCTCGGAATCCCTCCGTCGGCAGCTTTAGTCCCCAGCGTGTGCTTTCATCGGGAACTGCCATCCTCAGACTCGGGGCTATTTTCAGTACTATCAGTACTATTTTTGTGGGTGTTTCGGGATTTTAACTTGAAGATTTTAACGGGTTGCCAGTATTTCAGAATTGCATCTGAGTCCATTGAATTCAGACCAACTTCTGTACTTGATGTCTTCTACTTGGAGAAAGAAGCGCAGTATGACATGAGCCCTCGGGTAATCCACAGCAAGAACCCTGCCAGTGCGCCCGAGGCCCCCCCCCCCCCCCCCCCCCCCCCCCCCCCCACCTTCCTGGGTCTTGGAGACCCTTCCCGATGGGGAGCAAGGGCCCCGAGGCCTCAAGAAACTTCGTGCCAAACTTGGTTGACTTAGTGCTCAATTGTAGTGCTGAAAGTTCCAGGAAACGTTTGGTCATGTAGTAATTGGTCATGAATAAAGAGGTTTTGGAATCTTGGTCTGAGTAAGGATATAAAGATGGAGCTAACTTTGAGGGAGGATAGTTGTCCTGACATTGGTGGAGTTCACTGACTATGTCTTGACATTCCTGGGAGATTCCCTCATCATTAGGAAGAATTTACCAAGAGTTTAACAACACTCCCCTTCTCCCAAAGAAACTGCATACTAATTTTTAGAATTTATAGCAAATAGCCCAAAACAAGGGACTTCTTAAGTTTAAGGGAAAAGTAGCAAACGAAGAAAACTGATGTTGGTGTTTTGATAGATTAATAGATTGTTGGAAGTCAATTTGTTAAACTAATTGACATGCTCTTAAGAAAAAACCCATTGGGGGCAGGAGGCACTGGCCTATTTATGGAAAAAAATCTGATCACACCTGAATTTTTTCTTCATCTCATATTTGTCATTTTTATTGGAAGAGGGATTTAAAAAAATTTCCTCCTTATTAATATCAGGAAATTTATATGGAGCCTATCAAGGACATGCTAGCCATTGTATATGAAACAGAGGTACTTTTTCATTTATAATTCAGTAACTTATGCCTAGAGGCCCAATGAGACTTGCCCTCAAAGAGCTTACAGTATCATGAGAGCTATTAATTACTTCTGATTATGATTTATTTATGATTTTATGATTATGATTTATTCATGATGTACTGAATGGGGTTTTTTTGTTGTTATTGAGGGTGTGGCATTTTGATGGAAATAGCTATTTTTGGAAAAGTTTAATTTTAGAAATCTAAGTTTTAGCATAGTTCATGACCACTCAATTTTACTGAGATATGTATCTTTAGGCTTAGGTTTTATTTAGGCCCCTGCAAGTTTGTGGAAAATATTTTGCAAACTATTATGTAAATGTGAGCGAGCTATTATTAATTTAAAAACAATTTAAACTTATCTTAAACTACTTTTAGTATACAACATTAAAGTATACTTAATGTTGTAATTATTTGAAAATCCAAGCAGTGGATATCACACTTTGGTGTTCCAGCCACTGTGTGAAGAGTCAGGGCTACAAAGAAAAGCAAACACAGTACCTGTCCTCAAGGGCTTACGTTCTAATGGGCTGACCCCAGGTGAGTGAGGAGATGGAGACGCCTTCATTGACAATAAGGGAGCTCTGAAAGGGAGAGAATTTTGGCAGGAGAATGACAAGTTCTGCTTTGAGTTCAGAGGTCTACGGTAGGTGCCCCTCCTTTGGGATGGCTGAGAAGCTGCTGGTCATGTGAGACTGGAGGTCGGGAGAGAGGTAAGGGCCGGCACAGTTTCACTTATAAACTATAAGACCTCAATCAGTTCCTTAAATGAAGGACAAGATCATTGATTCAGCGTTAGAAGGGACATTTGTGAAGGAGGGTCTCTCACAGCAGCCATGGGATGGAGGAGTGTCTTCTAGTCCCATTAATTCCTCTTCCATCTGGGTGATCGCAGCAAGCCGGTGACTATGGTCAGTGTTCCGAAGAGGTTAATGGAAGGACAGTCCTTGGAGCTGATGGCTAGAGGAGCTGGAGGGGCTTCAGGTCTGCAGCCGGACTGGGGGGATGGAGTGTGGGGGGCTGCTCCACAAAGGCAAGGGCTATGATACAGTTTACTTTGAAGGCCAGGGAAGCCTTTTGGGCTCTGGGAGCAAAGATGGAAGCCGGTGTAGGAGGGGTGCTAGGTGGGGGTACAGGGGAACCAGCCCCTGTTTGCTGAGCCGATCAAAGACTTCAGGAAGGGGCCTGGGCATTTCCCTTTGTGATGTCCTGTGGGGCTGGGGGTTGGACTTTGGATTTCAAGGCTTAGAAGTTCCTTTACCAGATGTGGAGGCCTGCATTCCTTTCTCTGCAATTAAAAGTCTTATTAAGTTGGAGGCTGGGAGTTGTTCAGGGTCCCACAGTCAGGCCAGCATGCGTCATCGGCCAGACTCAGACACAGCTGGCCCAGCTCTTTATCCACTCTTCCAAGGCTGTGTCTTTCCTTTAGGACAGTAAACTTTTGAGAATCAACTTCCAGCCTACCAAGATCTTGTTAAGACATTATTCAGTCACGTCTGAATCTTTGTGACCTCATTTGGGGTTTTCTCAGCAGAGATACTGGATGGTTGGCCATTTCCTTCTCCAGCTCATTTCACAGATGAGGAAACTGAGTTGCACAGGATGAAGGCATTTGGCCAGGATCACACAGCTGGAAGTCTCTAAGGCTGGGTTTGGAGTTGGGAAGAGGAGTCTCCCTGACTCCAGGCCTGGCATTCTATATCCATTGTGCCCTGGGTCGCCCTCAAAGAGGTGGAAAGTTTAGCTAGTAAGCAAGCCATACCTACTCATTTATGTCTCCCAGAGGGAAGATGGCACGTGCAGTTATAAAGTTCTAAGACGTAAAGTGTCCTTATAGCTATACAAACGAGACCCCCGAGAAGGGCCCAGCTTACCTGCTTTACCACAGGAGATCCCTGGTGTGCCAGCCAATAAGATAAACACAAGTGACAAAGGAAGGCAAAAATCTGGTCCTTATCTTCTGGGAGATAAGGGAGGAAACACCATGTAAATGACTTTGTATTATCAGCCCTCTGGGTATCACTGGAAGGGTGCCTGGCTCCTGGAGGCCCTGGGAGAGGCCTCCCACACAAAGGGCCCAGGTGGAGGCTGAGCCAGATCATAGCTTCCCAAGGGATTAGGGAGCCCCAGGAGCTGACGGAGGAGGGTGACATGATCAAACTGGAGCTCTGAAAAAAAACCTCCCCAGGCAGCAGTTGTAGCAGTCACTGTTTGAGCCCCTCAGGAAAGCAGCGGCTTGCAGAGGGGGTTTCCTTCCCCATGAGGGTAACTGAGGGACCCATTCCTTTGCAGGCCTTGGCACTGAGCTCTCAGAGGTCTCTTTTTGGAGCTGGCTTTGGGGAAGATGACTGGGTGGCTGTCACCTCTCTGCCCAGCTGGAGTGGAGTGTGGCAGAGGAGGGCCCAGGCTCCCCTTGGTGTCTTCCCTGGGATCTCACAGGCATTTAACACATCATTGAAGTCACGCTCTAAGAACTAGCAGTCTCCACAGAATGTTTATGGTAAGGAGAGCCAGGAGAAACAATCTCCGGGGGATGTTTACACAACATACTTATAGAACCTCAGTTTATGAGAGGCCCTTGGTCATGTTGGTCTGGTACAGGGAGGCCTCATGGTGTATGGGATGCAAAGAGGGCTGGAATCAGGAAGGAGTTGGGTTCAATTTCTGGCCCTGATCTTGGGCATCTCATTTCCCCGCTCTGGGCTTCATGTTCTGTAAAGTGAAGTTAGTTGGTGGACTAGTTGATATCTGAGGTTACTTCCAGTTCCAAAGACTTTTTGCTAAATATGTTCTTTATAAATGTTCCCTTTATTGAAGAGTGAGGAATTTAAGGGACACAGGTTAAAAGATTTCTCTTTGCTGAGCCCAGTAGGTCAAATTCCTATAGTTTACCCTGGTATGGAAGCTCCTAGATAAGAATGTATCTAAAGTGGAGAACCTGGAGGCCTGGTCACACAACTCTTGTGTCAGATGTAGGAAAGGTGCCAAGTCTAGCAATCAACCCATCTCCCAGGCCATGCTGCTTTTCAGTCTCTTTATGGCAGATATTAAAAGTGGTTTATTTGTTGAAATTTGTGTTTTATTGGAAAAAAATGTATTACTATATTAAGAATTTATTAATGCCTACCATTTAGTACTTGGCACTGGTGAAATAAAAAAAAACAAATGAGCTTAGATTCTTTTGCTCAAAAGACCTTCTTGAACATTGTCTTAATGACTTCACATTAAGTTTTTTTTTATCTCCTAGAAACTGCAAAATTTTGAGAACTAGAAAGGGACTTTTAGACTCACTCAGGCCAAATTACTTGAGGATCTGCTTCCTGCCTATGTAAATGGATTGGGATTTAATTTTGTAATTGTCACAAGGTTTAATGGAAGTAACATATGTATGTATTTATGTGTGTGTATATATGCATATATACCTGTGTGTTCACATTCTGAACTCTGAAGTATTACTGCAAAACTCAGCTTTTGCAAATTTTAAGTTAACTTCCTTATAAGTGAACACCTGACTAAAATAGATATACGTTAGAAATACTGAAATTGGGTGAGCAGTTTGGACTTTCTCTATTGTGTTTTTGTTTTACTAGTCTAATTTTTCCATTTATATGAGTGGTACTATTTGGAGAGGCCCAAAAGTCAATGAATATTTTATTAAGCCTAAATTTTAAGGCTCTTAGAGTCTAAGTACTAAGGTACTAAATCAACAATACATGTATTTTATTTAGCATCTACATACCAGGTGCTTTAGAGGAAATTTAGTGCTACCACTAACTAGGGACCGTGACATTTTTACATTACCCCCTTGAGGCAAGTGTTACTAATTTCTACATTTTGCAGATGAGGAAACGGACTAATTGCTCAGGGTAGTATATTAGTGAGTATCTGAAGTAGGATTTGAACTTTGGTCTTCTTGACTCCAAACTATTAATGTTCTAATTACTGCGTCTTAGAGAAGCTTGTAATACTGATCTGGCCTCTCTGCCTTTGAGAAACTCACTGTAGAATCAGAGAAAAGAATGAAAACATGAAAGTTACTGAAGACTATGTGGAGGAGGAGGAAGGAGGATAGGGGAAGAGGCATTTCAGGTTTCAGCAGGACTTGTACATTGACCTTTCACTTCTTGTTGCACTGTTTGAATCTCTTAGTGTCTTTTAAGTGTCTGCTAGATTTGTGTTACCATTGCCAGCTCAACATATCTAAAACACAATTACTTATCCTTCCTAAATCCAATGGATTCCATATAATTTAGCTTTCTAAAAAAAGGCCTTAATTTAGCTGGTTCTAAACTTGATCAAGAAGTTAGTTGACTAGAAAACTGGACTCAGAACCATTTGTCTTGCCCTGGCTTCTGGAGAGCCCAGAGGACTTGATCTTATTGGGGTCAGTTTTTAAATACAGTTAGACTTCACTACATAATGCTGTCAGGTCTTTCTGTGATGGAAAAGGAACTCATTTTCCTAGACTATATAATTCTTCTGGATAGACACTGATCAACCAGTTAGGGAGCAGTAAGGGAAGATTGCAGTGAGTACCTGATTTTTAGAGTAGATCTTAAAGGCTGCTGGTTTAGACATACTGATAAAAATGGCCCCTCTTGGTTTGTAGCTTTTAACTGGAGGAGGAGAACAGATAGTTTCTACCACCACAAAAATACCACCAGCACCTCATGGATAGGTTGCATAGACAGATTTCCCTTTAAGAGGAAGGGTGTTCTCAGGATCGTTAGATTGACTTCCCTGCTGTTTGAGCCATTAAAAAGCCAAATTAATGGGGAATTGGTATCAGAAGTTTTAGCAGAATTCCCATTCACCTGTAGGAATACCCTTATTGTCTTACTAACTACCCAGTCAGTTGCTGTGGTAAATGCAGAGGTGAAGGGAAAAAGCCATTTTATCTAAATGACTATCATATAATGTTAGAAATTATCTTTTATTATTAGTACTGTCATTACCTTTTGTGGCCCACCTGAATTAGGCCTGGCGCAGAGTATTTGGTGTGGCTGGTGGAGATTTTCTGCTTAATTTCATTGGTGAAATTAGTGAAGGATTGTGTAGAAGAAATGGCATCCACTGGGGTTGTAATATTTCTAAAAATCAATTTTTCTTTGGTTCTTTTTTTTTTTTTTTCATTTTGCAAAAGTTTTTATTTCCCAACCCTGTGTTGAAACAAACATATAAATCCTCATTAAATGGGCAGGGCCTGAGACTAGATAAAAACTGAGATTTGGAAAGGCTTTATCTTGGGCCATTGCACAGTGTAACTGTGATGGTATGGGTATGTCAACGGTATCCAGCATGTAAGTTTTCTTAATTAATAGCATTTTATTTTTTCCAATTCCATGCAAAGATAGTTTTTTTTTTTAAATAGCTCCTTAGCTTTCAAACACATGTAATAATCTTCAGCATTCACCTTCTCCCCCCCAAAAACAAACAAACAAACAAACCCTCCTCCTCCCTCAGACAGCAAGCAATCCACTATAGGTTAAAAAGGTGCAGTTCTTCCAGACATATCTTCACATCTCTTATCATATATCACACAAAAAAGACAAAAAACAAAAATCAGAGGAACAAAACAAGCAAACAACAACAAAAGAAAAAATACTATGCTGTGATCTGGGTTCTTGTTCTTTAGAAAAACTGGATCGCCGGGATCAAGAGAATGAAGAAAAGTTGTCTTTGAACATTAGCTAATGAGAAGTAGAGGGAAGTGATCTCTGAAGACCAGTCTCTGGAAAGCTGAGGAGTGGCAGTAAAAAGGCAATTGGAGGAGGGACTGATGCTGCAGGTCGCAAGTGGGATCTCTGACCCAGGGGTTGCAGCTGGCCAGTATTAGATTAAACCCCAGATGGATGAAGGAGAGGAAGCTAAGAGCAGAGGTGAAGAGGAGGAATCAGAATCTGGGCTGGTGGGGACTGGTTCCCTAGGGAAGTCAGAGCATGGGTAGCAGGGAGAGGCCTGGGCCACCAAGCCATGTGCAAGGCACCCTGGGGACCACCTGTGGCTTTATTTTAAAAGGTTTCACTGCATGTTTACTGACTTTGTTAAATATTTTCAATTTTTTAATCTGGTTTATATATCTACATATCTATATATATTTGGGAGCGGTTCCTTAATTTAGTTGCTTCTAAACTTGATCATGAAAGTAATGTGCCACAGCTACATGTTTGATATCTCTGGTCTAATAGAGGCAACTCAGAGTTTTTGTCAGGAGAAGAAAGAGTCTTGGAGAGTTTTCTGAGAATTTGCTCTTGATTCAAGGACAGTTGCATCAGGTAGAGGCCTCAAATGCGGTGGCCTTCATCCCTTTTTAGATAGCTAAAATGGGAAGTTCAGCGTATTTGACCATACAGAGATGAATTCTATTTGCAGCCAGTTACCATGGGGGATGGCAAGGAAGGGTTTATTTATATTTTTTTAAAGAAATGGATCTGGTGGATTGGATTTCTGTCCTTTCTCTGTTTTTCATGGCTATCCTGTTTCTGGGCAGAGTCCCACCTGAGTGCCGTTAGGCTTTCCTACCACACCACTGTATGGGCTGGTTAAGTTTGAGCAGGACCTTGGGGCAGCTCCAGCAGCTGCTCCAGTAATCAAGACTATTCACACACGGACAGTCTCAGAGTGTTGTCATGTTAAGTGGGTGGAAGATGATATTTTTCCCGGTAAGGAGTTTTGGGTAAAGGCTTTTGAAACACAAGGTAAACAAGATGATTGATTGAAGGTCAGCCTTTTGGGGCGTGAGTAAAATACTATCATGACGTCTTTGACTAGAGCAATGAAGGTCCATTCAGACCCTGAATATCTCCTAAAAGCTTTGGATTCTTGGACTTCTTTCATCCCATCATCTCTTTCAGAACCACCTAAGCCTTTGCATCCAAAATGGAGGTGCTGTTGGTGTGATTCCCCTTAAAAGAGCCAAGGTTCTAACTGGAGGAACACCCAAGTCCCTGTGGCTTGCCCAGGAGGGACAGCATCAGATACGTAAGGGGATGGTAGATATGGCCATTGGATCAAAGAGTACATTGAGTGGGGGTAGGGATCAGGTGTTAAAAGATGAGAAAGGTAAGAAGGGGCCAAATTAGGAAGGGCGTTAAATGCCAGAAGATTTTCTATTTGATGCTGGAGGTGATAAGGAGTCAATGGAGTTTATTGCTTGGGAAAATGACATGGTCATATCTAGGTTTTATGAAATCTTTTTGACAGTTGAGGGGGCAGACTTCCAGCAGCCATTGCAAGATAGGTGGTACAATGTCAGAAGGGAGAGAAGGGGTGGAGATGAAAGATGTTGCGAAGATCAAATCAGCAGGACTTGGCAACTGATGGCATTTGTGGGGTGAGAGAGAGGAGGAGTTGAGGTTGGCTTATAAGCTTGTGAGCCTGGCTGAACTTAGAGCCTGGACCATTACAAGCCATTGCTCCACTTTGGGATCAGGAGCTGTTTAAGAGCCATCACACACCACCTGCTGACCGTAACAACCAGGAAACATTACAAAGTGGCTCCATCCCCTCTAGCAAGGAGAGTGCTTTAACATTTCCTCATGTCCAGTGGAGCATCTGCTTTTGGAGGGTCAGTAGGGTGAGTCCTGCATGGTTCTAGACCTGCCTCTGAATGGCCTTCTTTCGCCATCTCAGGGTAACTGCTCAATGGCACAGTGGATAGACCATTGGGGGGGGAGTCTGAAAGATTTGGGATAATCCTTCCTTAGATTTAGCTGTGTGCCCCTGGCACACCCCTTAATTTCTCTTCTGTTTCCTCATCTGTAAAATGGGGTTCATAATAGAACCCACCTTATAGGATTATTTGGAGGATCAAGTGGGACGTGTAAAGTGCTCTGTAAACCTTAAAGTGCCATAGAAATACTTATTTACTGAGAGCTTTGTCCTAACTTTGACGAATGTTTATTCAGGGTATGGGATTAAGTCTACAACTGCAGCAGCTTTTGTCAAAGATGTTTTAGACAATGTCTTTCTTCCTCATGGACACCTCTGTATCATCACTTCTGATTAGGGTATGCATTTTAATGTAAAGAAGGTTCAAGGTTGAGTTCATCACCATCACAGTAAGTGAATTTTCAATCACCCACATCATCCTTGGGCAGGTAGAATTGTTTAATACTATTAAAATGGATTTTAAAAACAACTTTATCAAACCCCAAGTCATTAGAGTTGAATATTCTACCCTTGTGAGGTTTTCGCCTTGCTGTCCTTTGTATCTACAGCCTTGAGAGTCAATCAGCAAGCTAGTGCCACATTTTTTTGTATTATGTAATTGTTGAAATGATTCTTGAGGATACAAGGAGGGTCAATTAGAGTTAGTTTCTATAGTAAAGCATAGTGGGCTAATGAAAATAGGAAGGTAGCCATGGGGATGAGGGAATTGAATAAGCCTGGCCATGAGGAGAAATAAGCTTTGGTTCACCCACGTGGGCTCAGCCCATGCAAGTAATTGAGGCCTTGACTCAAGCAGGTAGAAGACTCAAGAAGTGTTCCAGTAATTGATTAGTCAGGATTGACTCTTTGTAAGTCAGGTCCTAATCAATTATTTTGCCTGATATCATTCTCTGAGTTTCCTGATTTGTCTTTTGGCAACTTTCTTTTGGAGGGTACTGAGGGCATTTCGGAAGTATTGGTTGCTTCTACTAGAAGGTTTGTCCTCCATATATATTTGGCTTACTTTCAAAAAAAATTTCACCTTTGATAATGTGATCTCTGGTACACAGACCTATAAACAACCAGAGCTCTTTGGAACTGATGAGTAGGAATGGGCCAGGATTAATGCCCAGCTCAATAGTTATCAAAGGGTTGGGTTTCCACTGTCAAATGGACAGCTACTCCCCAACCCCCAGTTGTCAGTTCTTTATTAAGGAGGTGGTAGTGAAGGTTAATCCTTTTTTGTCAATACCCTTCCTCATGGCACCTAGAACTTTTGATTTTATTTTTTTTAAATGACCTTCAGAGCCTGCTTTTCTTTGTCATCTCATAGGGAAGAAACCTACTCAACTTCTGGATCACTAATATCGTAAACTTGGTATGTTCAAGTTTTAAGTGCCCACTTGCCAAGGCCAATACCTACAGGGTAACCTGCAATATTATTACCTCCTTGACAGTAATAACAAAAGGGTCTCCAAACTAAATTGTGATATATTGATCAGCCACAGTGATCAGAATTTTGGAGTGGTGAAGTTAGGCTTTGTGGGGTTCTCTAAAAAAAGGCATCTGCAAAAAGTGATAGCTTTGGTTCCTCTTTGATCGTGCTTATTTCTGCAACTTCTTTTTCTTATCTCAGTGCAACAACTAGCATTACTACAGTATGTCAAATTGTGGGAGTGATAATGGACATACTTGCTTTATCCCAGTGTTAGAAGGGCCTTTAACTTTACTCTATTACATATAATGTGGAGCCTGGATTTTAGATAGATACTATATTTTAAGGAGAGTTCTATTTATTTTTATGCTTTGTAATTAAAAAAAAAAAGACATGGGTGTTTTATTTTGACAAAATCTTTTCCAGCATCTATTGATTATGATAAAATCATTTTATTGTTATTGTTAGTTATAGTTCATTATGCTTATAGTTTTCCTTATTTGAAACAGTTTTTCATTATTTGTATAAATGCAAAGTGGTTATAGTATATTATATTTTTAATATGTTGTAAGCTTTGAGCTAGTAATTTACTTGCTGTTTCTGCTCTTATATGCTTTAAGGACATTGGTCTTTAGTTGTCTTTCTCTACTTTGTCTCTTCCTTGATTTCAGTATCAAGACCATATTTATGTGATAGAGTTTAAAAGCATCCCATCTTTTTCTATTTTTACAAACAGTTTATATAATATAAACAAACAGTTTATATAATATATAATAATATAAGTATATTTAATATAATATAATAATATATAATATGATAATAATAAAATATATAATAGTGTACTCTAATATTTGGTGAAATTAACTTGTAAAACTTGGTTTTGGAGTTTTTTCTTATACATTTCATATGTGGGTTTGCTCAATTTCTTTTTAGGAAACTGAATTATTAATTTTTTTATTTTTTGATTTGAAAGTCCTGTTATTTGATGTGAGTATTCATCTGTTTCATGAGTTATCCATTTTGTTACCATATAATTGAGTAAAATAATTCTTGATAATTTTCTTTATCTTTGTTGTTAATTCTTTTCATTTTTTTCTTAGTGGAAATTTAATTTTTCTCTCTCCTTTAAAAAAATCAGATTGTCTTTATCTCTTAATAGTTGTTTTTCCTCAAAAAAGCGCAGCTCCTAGTTTTCATGTATCAGTTCAGTGATGTTTCTTGCTTTCAATTATATTAATCTTTTCTTTGATATTCAAAACTTTTATCTTAGTGATTAGTTTGGCTTTTTTGGTGGTTGTCTCCTGTACTGAGTTGTTTATTTTCCTTCTAATTCTTTCCTATAGTGTTCTTATTTATTTTATAATATCTTTATTTCTCATTTTACCTCTTCAAGAAATTCTAATAGACCTGATAGCCAAATTATACTTTTATTTGAGGTTTTGCCCATAATCACAGTGTTCTTTTCCTCTATCCTTGTGTCTTGAATGTTTCTGAATCAGTGAAATTTAGTGTCTTTTGTTTATTCATATTTCTGGCTTTCACACCTGAATTTGCACTTCTTTTTTGGCCAGGACTGGGTTTTAACTGTTCTTGCACATTGGATGGGATGATAGGAACATTTTTTTTTGTTCCCCAGGTGTATTGTCTGATGTCCTGCCCTTGGCTCTCCTTTTGCAGATGAATGCTGATAGGTCTTAGACTTTTACAGATCAAAGGATACTGGTCTTCTGGACCATTCAAGGTGGCTCCTTTTAGCTTGATTGGCAACTTTCAGAGTCCCTAACATTGGAGGATTTATGACTGCTCTCTAGATAGGAGTTGAGGAGCTTGGTGGGTTTAGGGGCTTACATCCCCTCTCTTCCCCCAGACCCAGACCTCTGTGAGTACTTCACTTCCCTGGAGCTTCCTGGTTGGAATAGGAGGCCTCCAAGGGCTGTGCTTGCCTTTTTCATGCAGCTGGGCCTCTTGTTAGTGTCAGAAGCTTCTGGGCAGCCCCCTTTGCTCACCTGGCTTAGGTGAGGGTACTTATGTTGTGTCTTAATCAGTTTTTCATTTTATCTTTTCTGGAATATGTGTGGGAATCGGGCTGTTTTGTTCTCAAGTAACTGGAGTTTTAAATTTGTTTATTTTAGTGAAATAGGGAACAAATGGAACACATAGCAGGGGTTTATGAAAAGCCAGCCTTTGGGGTTTGTTGTTGGGTCAGGCTGGATTCAATGTTATCTCAGCACTGGGATTTCCAGGAGTGTCGTTGAAGCTGAGGGTTCTAGTGGAGAAACTGTAGGACCAGAAATCTGGAGAACAGGATCTTCCCCCATCGGGCTTCTTTTGTAGTCTCGTTTAGGTTACAAACGATTTCCCAGCTTAAATGACCAATGAATGATCCCGGGAGTTTTCATTTCCTTCCTGCTGTTGCTTCAGATTTCCCTCTTATTCCTTTTCTCCACTAGTTGTCTGGCTCCTAACCAGATCTCCCCTCTGACTTGACCCAAAAGGCAAAAAAAAAATCCAGTGTTTGTATTGTCAGGGGAGGTGGAGAAATGGAAAGAAAAGGAGTGAAAATCCTCCGGATTTCTTCTTTCCCTCTCAGAACTGGGGCTGGCTTCTTCAACCTCAGTGCTGGCTTTGCCTACAGGAGTGCCAGCTGCATGAAGGCTCCTCACCTGGAGGGAAACACACCTGTCTCCTCCCCTCCCCACAGTGTCACAACTCCAATGTACATCAGCAGACCTTTGATTTAGGAAGATGAGTTTGCTTGGAAATGCCAGCCACAAGTAGCTCCTGTGAGGAAGTGCCCAGGTAGCCCAAGTCAAGTAGAGATGGCAGCCCCGGCTTAGGGTCTCACTTCTAGATCATCTTGTTCCTGGCCATCTCCCAGAGGAAGCCTTTTGTGCTTACAGACGACTTTCCTCACAACAACTCTGGGAGATAGGAAATGACCATTGCTTATCCCCATTTTCTAGATAGGAAACAGCCTGAGAGAAGGGAAGTGACTTACCCAGGCTCATCTAGTCAAGCTTCAGAAGTGGTATTTCAAGCTCAGTATCTCCTTGATTCAAAGGAATGAAACCAGCACCTTCCTCTTTCCCTTTAAGACTGTTCTATTTAAAAAAGTTAATTGTTGTTATTTTTATTGTATATTTTCTGAACCACACTGCACAGGAATAGAAGGGCAGAGAAAGAAGAGTAAAACTTAACTCAGGCACTGGCTTAGGCTCTCATAAATTAGCTGAGAATTTTGCTTAGCAGACGATGATCCTTCTATGATTTTAGGGATTTTAAATTTTTTAAAATAATAACTTTTTATTTTTCAAAATACATGCAAAGGTAAGTTTTCAACATTCACCCTTGCAAAACCTTGCATTCCAAATTTTTCTCCCTCCCTTCCACCTTCCATCTCTCCTAGACAGCAAGTAATCCAATATAGATTAAACATGTGCAGTTCTTCTACACATATTTCCACATTTATCATGCTGCAAAAGAAAAATTAGATCAAAAGAAAAAAATGAGAAAAAAAATAAGCAAACAACAAAAAGGTGAAAATACTATGCTGTGAGCCACTTTCATTCCCTACAGTCTTCTCTCTGGTTGCAGTTGGCTCTCTCCATCAGAAGTTTATTGGAATTGTCCTGAATTACCTTATTGTTGAAAAGAGCCACGTCTATCACAGTTGATCATCATATAATGATCTTGTTGCTGTGTACAATGTTTTCTTGGTTTTGTTCCCTTCACTTAGCATCACATCATGTAAGTCTCTCCAGGCCTCTCTGAATCGTTTCTTATAAAACAATAATATTCCATTACATTCATAGATAATAACTTCTTCAGCCATTCTCCATCTGATGGGCATCCACTCACTTTCCAATTCCTTGCAACTACAAAAAGGGCTGCCACAAACATTTTTGCACATGGGGGTCCCTTTCCCTTCTTTAAAAATCTCTTTGGGATATAGGCCCAGTAGCAATACTGCTGGATCAACCCTTTGAGCATAGTTTGAGAACCCTTTGGGCATAGTTCCAAATTGCTCTCTAAAATAGTTGGATCAGTTTACAACTCCATCAATAGTGTATTAATGTCCCAGTTTTCCCACATCTCCTCCCACATTTATCATTATCTTTTCCTGTCATCTTAGCCAATCTGAGAGGTATGAAGTGGTACCTTAGACTTGTCTTAATTTGCATTTCTTTGATTAGTAGTGATTTAGAGCATTTTTTTTTAATATGGCTAAAAATGGCTTTAATTTCTTCATCTGAAAATTGTCTGTTCATATCCTTTGACCATTTATCAACTGGGAAATGGCTTGTATTCTTATAAATTTGAGCCAGTTCCCAATATGTTTTTAGAAATGAGGCCTTTGTTAGAAACCTTTGATATAAAAGTTTTTCTCAGTTTTCTGCTTCCCTTCTAATTTTGACTGCATTGCTTTTGTTTGTACAAAAGCTTTTTAGTTTAATATAAACAAAATTATCAATTTTTCATTTCATAATGTTCTCTAGTTCTTCTTTGGCCAAAAATTCCTTCCTTCTTCATAAATCTGAGAGGTAGCCTATCCTTTGCTCTTCTCATTTGCTTATAGTATCTCTCTTTATATCTAAATTTGACCTTATCATGGTATAGGGTATTAGAAATTAATCAATGCCTAGTTTTTGTTATACTATTTTCCAATTTTCCCAGAAATTTTTGTCAAATCGGGAGTTCTTATCCCAGAAACTAGGATCTTTGGGTTTATCAAACACTCAATCACTATAGTCACTGACTATTGTGTCTTGTGAACCTAGCTTGTTACTCTGATCTACCACTCTGTTAGCTTGTACCAAAAGGTTTTGATGACGGCTGCTTTATAATATAGTTTTAGGTCTAATACAGGTAGGCCACTTCCCTTTGTATCTTTTTCTCCATTAATTCCCTGGAGATTCTTGACCTTTTGTTCTTATAGATGATTTTGTTATTCTTTCTGGCTCTGTAAAACAATTTCTTGGCAGTTTGATTGTTATGGCACTGAATAAGTAGACTAATTTAGGTAGAATTGTCATTTTTATTCTGTTAGCTTAGCCTACTCATGAGTACTTGATATTCTTCTAATTGTTTAGATCTGACTCTCTTTGTGTGGAAAATGTTTTGTAATTGTGTTCATATAATTCCCTGGCTTTCTCTTAGTAGGTAGATGCTAGGATTTTTTAAAAAGAATTATAAGAGGTCTGCCAGCAGACGTGTTATGAATGAGAAGTTCTTCCTGACTATCTCCAAGCTGAAAAGCAGGAAGACAAAAGATTGAAAGCCAAGAATAGATTTGTGCAATATTGGATTGTCCCAGTTAATTTGTACTCTGATAAACAGGAAATGGGCAACTGGATGACATAATGTATAAAGTATAAAGTGTAGGCCTGGAGTCAAGAAGATGCATTTTCCTCAGTTTAAATTTGGTTTCAGACCCTTACTAGTTGTGTGACTCTGGGCAAGTCACTTAACTTTGCCTCAGTTTCCTCAACTGTAAAAGAAGTGAGGGAAGACAATGGCAAACTCCTTTAGTATTTTTGTCAAGAAAACACCAAATGAGGTTACAAAGAGTTGGACATGAGTGAAAATGATTGAACAAAACAGCAACAAAACAGGAATTTGGGGTAATGGCTCTGTATGCACTCTGAATTTTACAAAACATTTTCCTCACAGTATCACCCCCATTTTACTGTTGAGGAGATTGAAGATCAAAGAAATTGTCACCATACAGTGACTATTGAATACATGATGGAAAAATCTGTCCAGAGAAGTAGTAACTTTGAGAGAAAAAATGAATCCGGAACACAAAAATACTGAAGTGGAGAAAATTTTTCCAGAAGAGAAGCAAAAGACAATGATATGAAAAGTATACAAGTCCCCTCTTCCCCCCGGGGCAATTGAAGTTAAGTGACTTGCCCAGGGTCACACAGCTAGTAAGTGTTAAGTGTCTGAGGTCAAATTTGAACTCAGGTCCTCCTGACTTCAGGGCTGGTGCTCTATCCACTGTACCACCATCTGCCCCAGAACACAAGTATTCTGAAGATAACACAACTTAATATTAATTAATTAATAAACAAGGTGTAAGAGAAATGTTTATAATCATTTAAAGATTATTAAACTACATATTTTTGCACTTTATTTGTGTTAACAGAAAAAATTACTTTGATAACTACAAGTTAACTTTTGTATATTCATTAAAACAGCCTAAGAGAATAACAACTGATTTTTTTTTAAATAGCATTTTTAGGTTTACAAAGTATTTTTTATAAATTTTCTCATTTGAGTTTTGCCACGACACTGGGAGGCAAATACTATAGGTTTTGTTATCTACATTTTTCAAGTGAGCAAACAGACCGAGTAGCTGAGTGACTTATTTATGGGCGTACAGGGTGTAAGTGTCAGAGACAAGATTGGAACCCAGCTTTTCTGTCCAGCAGTTTTATGCTTTTTCTGTGGCTCCCTAGTGTTCCTTCTTTCACTATACACCTTTTTGTTGTTGTTGTTATTGTTAATTATAAATTATTTTACATGCTCTTTTAAAAATTGCTTTAAATGCTTAAAAATAATTTTTAAAAATGCATTCCTTTTATTGTTCTCTAATTTGGACTTTTTACTAAAATTAACTTTCCCCAAGTTAGTTGGAAATAATGTTATCTTTAACAGATTACTTTCTATATTTGAGTACCTTCTGTGCCACATATCTCAATCAACAATTCAGTGAGATTTTATTGAACCTTTTTTTTCCCCTGCATTGGAATTTGTGAACCAGTTTCCCCCAGCCATGTATCACCTTCAGACCATTATTAGGCTTTGTGTCAATGAGAACCTCCTAACTAGTTTCTCTATGATTACCAATCTTATTTGCCAATTTATACTTTACATCACTATCAGATTGACATGATCAGACCTTTATTTTAGGTCAATTGGCTAAAAAACCTGTGGCTTTCAATTTACTTGTAAAACAAAATCAAGACTCCCCTGTCTGGCATTTGTGATTGCCTCAGCTTGCTTTCCCTATTCCCTTACCCCTTCTCTGTGCTTTAGTTAATTTGAATATATTAGAAATGTTTCCATTTCCTTATTTCTATTTATGCTTTTCACCTAGACTGCCTTCCTCCCTCATCAGCTTTCTTTGGTACTTATGTCCACCTCTCCCAACCCATTTCTGTTTAGCCTTAATTGCTTTTTTCAGTGTCTTCCCTTTGGTACAGTCTCTTCTGATTTCTTTCCCCTGCCTTCTGATCACTTGTCTCCTCTGAAGCTTCTAGGACTGTTTGCAGAGTCCTCATCCTTGTACTCTTGTTGACTACCATTCTTTCAGAATATTTCTCTGGGCTTTCATAACCCTGTATTCTCCTATTTCTTCTCATATCCATATGACTATTCTTTCTCAGTCTCCTTTGTTAGAGCATTATCTATCACTTGGTGTTCCCTTAGGGTTTGTTCTGCTTCCCCATGCCATTTCATTCTTTCCTCTCGGTTACCTCATCTGTTTCCATCTCTATGTATGCTATTCCCACTTCTATATTCAATCCTAGTTTTACTTCCTGAATTTCAGTTCTGCAGGTACACTGCCTGCATCTCAAACTCACTTTTTCAAAAATGCAGTCCATGATACCTTCACTTCTAAATCTGCTTCTTCTGAAGATACCACTATCTTTCCAGCCATCTAGGTTTATATAATCTCAGAATGACCCTTGATTTTTCCCATTCTCTCATATTCAATCAGGTGCTGAGTTATGCAGGTTTTTTCTCTAAAATATTTGTTACATAAATTCCCTTCTTTCAAAAAGCCTCCATCTTAGTTCTGGCTCATCTCACTTTTTGGCTAGATCACTCTAATAGCCTCCTAATTGGCCTCCCAGCTTCTAGTCGCTCTCTTTTCCAATTTTTCTTGCACATACATAGCTGCCAAAATCTTCACTCATGGTACATTCCTGCTTACAGCCCTCAATGGTTCCAAGGTGGATTTCATTTGCCAGCATATTATAAAGGAAGGAGTATTAGGTTTAAAGTCAGAAGATTTGAAGTTAAGTCCTGACCTAAGTGGGTTAGTCACTTAAATGACTCTTACCCTCAATTTCCTTAAGTGTAAAGTGAACATTTTTCTAGGTAGAAATGTCTTAAACTATGGGTCTTCATTATGGGGTCATGGAACTAAATGTAGGGGTTGTAAAATTATGATTTATTATCAATAAATGTTTTGATTTGCATAAATATTTAAAATACTTTTATACCCAGGGTTGTGTAAAAATTTCTCAGATGAAAAGGGTTCATGTGTGAAAAACTTTAAGAAGTCCTATTCCACTGTACCCACAAGGCTATAAAACTGTTCATACCTATTGATCCAGCAGTGTCATTACTGTGTCTTATTTCCCAAAGAGATCATGAAAGAGGGTAAAGGATATATATGTTTGTAGCAGTCCTTTGTGTAGTGGCAAGGAACATGGAAACTAAGTGGCTGTCCATCAGCTGGGGAATGGCTGAATAAGTTATGGTATATGAAGTTAATGGAATATTATTGTTCTATAAGAAATGATCAGCAGGATGATTTCAGAGAGACCCGGAGACACATGAACTGCTGCTGAGTGAAGTGAGTAGATCCAAGGGAATATTGTACCCATTAACAGCAATACTGTATAATGATCAGCTGTGATAGACTTAGCTCTTCTCAGCAATGTGGTTATCTGAGACAATTCCAATAGTCTTGGAATGGAAAATGTCATCTGCATCCAGAGAGAGAACTGTGGAGAATGAATGCAGTTTGAAGCATAATATTTTCACCTTTTCTTTTTTTTTTTTTTTGGTTTGTTAGCTTTTTCTTATAGTTTTTCCCTTTCTTTTGCAATGACAAATATGGAAATATGTTTAAAATTATTGTACATATATAACATATTAGATTGCTTGTTGTCTTGTGTAAGGGAGTGGGGAGAAAAAATCTGTAACTTGAAATCTTATAAAAATGAATGTTGAAAACTATCTTTACATGTAATTGGAAAAATAAAATACTATTAAGAAAAAAAATAAGATCTATACTGTAAAAAAATAAAAAGAAGTCTATTCTAGGATGGCATTTATGGCAGACACCCTTCTGAGTCTTTCTCTATGATCCTGTGTTCCTCTCTTTTCAGCCTTCACAGACTCTGTATTCTAGTCAAATTGGACTGCTACTGTGTCCCCAAGATCAGCAGCGGTTTTCATGTGTGCATAAAATGTCTCAGCAGTCTGTGGTTGGTTTCCCCCTGTTTGTAGTTAACTATCCAAGTTATCTTTGTTCTTTGCTTAGATTATCCTCCTTCCTTCCTTTATTGACAATCCCTAGTTTCTTTTAGGCTTTAGATCAGGTGCTACCTCCTGTATGAAACCTTTCTTAAGCCTCCTTTCTTCCTCCTATTCTTGTATGCATTTTTTCAAATAACCATAAATTGGGAGGTTATAATTAGCATTAAGTCATTTACTAGATTTCCCTGTTTAATGCCCTGCCTCTCCCCCATCCCCACCACCATACACTAAATTTATCATTTTTATTTTGTAAAAGTGTATGTGACAGTGTTATTTGTGCATCTGAGCCCTTTTGAGATTCTACTTTTTTGGAAGAATGACTCACCCTAATGGAAACTTTAATTGGAATTTAGATCTCCTAATATTTTTTTTTCCTTTGTCCCAAACTGGCACTGAAAATGACTGCTTGTATTTTTGTTGAAAGCCTTTTGTATTTGAATAGAGAATATGTGTATATGCCAGCATGTTTGTGAAGGATGAGTAAAAGATGTACCAAATGATTGACAGGTGGAGTGTATAGTCAGGCTCTCCTTCATAGTTGTTGGTATGGGACTGAAGAATCTGTAGCTCAGGAAAAGCTGGCAGCTCCTTTAGGCTTGGAAGTGACATCTTCTTAGTCTGGGGGACCACTGTGCTCTTCTGAGGCTGAGGATTGTGTCACTATGGTGCAGGAGAAATAGAAATGAGTCCGAGAGATCCTCGCTGTCACAGGGAATGTTATTTTAGCCTTCTCTGTACCCTGAGTGGCCAGGCCAGTACCTGGCATGCAGGTAGGGAGTCAGGAGGGTTTTGAAGTATCTTTACTCTCTCTGCTTTAGCTCTTAGTGGAAGCAGGCTGTTTCTTCCATGGTCCCCCCAGCTCCAACCTGGCATGAGAAAGCATTTTCTGTTTATGCTCTTGAAGCCCCGGAGGAGGCTCTGTTAACAACAGCAAATTTATATTTCAAAGTAGATAAAGTGAAAATTTGTGTGGGGTGTATATGCTTATATACACGTAGGGATATGTGTATGTGTGTTTGCGTGTGGTACAGGATGTGGGAAATATATAACTGCTACTGTATAAGCTGAGGAACATTATTATATCTCTTGGTATAATGGATAGCAGCCAAGAAAATTCGTCCTCTAATCATGTTGTTTTTCCAAGTTGTCTTGCATTGTCTGTTCTTGTCCTTAAAACCAAATTTTATGATTTACTGTGGAATATCATCTGAATCTGTCACCATATCAAAGCCTTTGCTCTCACCAAAATTCTCTACTTCATCAGCTAGATGTCAGTAATTCTAATCCAATTTGTTTGATAATTATAAGAAAACCTTCAGGACCAGTTGAGTCCCTGATATCTAGTACTTGTACCTATTTCACTCGGACTTTAAACTTTGCTCTGACCTCAGCAGCCAAAGTTCCCTGTGTCTTTCCCTACCCATCCCCACATGTCACCCTGCACCTTCAGATAATAAATCTTCACCTATCTGACCATTTCTCTTTGTTGAATCTTCATCTAGTTTGTAGATGCTAAATATGAGTGCCTTCCAAGGCAGGTCCTAAGCCCTTTTCTCCCTCTATACTATTTTATTTGGAGATTTCATCGGATCCTATTTGTTTAATTATCACCTCTTTGCATATGATTCTCAGGTCTATTTATCTAACTCTAGGGGACCTCTCTCCTGACCTCCAGACTTATATTTCCAATTACCCATTAGACATCTTGAATGTTAAATCCTGTAGACATCTTAAATGCAATATGTCCCAAACTGAACTCATTTTCTTTTTAAAAAATTATATATATGTGCATATATATATATATATATTCTCAAACAGCAAAAAACTATCATTTCTCTCTCCTCCAATCCTGCCCAAATTGAAAATGAAAGAAAAACAAAACCTCTTTTATAATCAAAACAAACGTCCACATTGGCCTCCTGCACTCATCCCCTACAAATGCTTCATTTTGTACTGAGTCCTTCACCTCTCTATCAGGATGTAGGCAGTATGTTTAATAATTAGTCCTCTGGAGTCATGGTTGGATATTGTGCTTATCAGAATTTCTAATTCTTTCAGAATATTTAATATTTTTATCATTGTATAAATTATTTTGGTTCTCATTTCACTTTGAATCAGTTTATCCGAATCTTCCCATATTTTTCTGAAATCATCTCTATCATTTCTTACAGCCCAATAGTATTGTCACATTTATATATCCTATTTTTTTAGCTGTTCCCCAATTTGTGGGCAACTCTTTAGATTTTTATTCTTTACCACCTAAGATAAAAAGAGCTACAAATATTTTTGTACATGTTTAGAAATTGTTTTGCTTAGGATTAATCCCTACCTTTCTTTTAATTCCCTTTTCTACTTTTTTCCTCCTGTTTTCCCATTGAGTGAAATGTATCCAACTGTGCAGCTGTGCCTGTATGTACTATGTCTGTATGTAATATGTGTTAGATAAGCTTTGGTGGGCTGGTTTGGGAACCCCAGTACCACAGCATTATTCTTCTAGAAAGCTTGAGCCTGAGTTCCAGACAACCAGTTTTAATACATAGAAGCTTTGGGAGTTTTAGGAATCCAGGCTCCTGTTTCCATTGGACTTTGGTTGCAGAGAGGATGGTCTATATGCCTAATCCTGGGAGCTTTTATTGCTAGAGCAAAAGTACCTTTTAAATTAAAATGATAGTTTAACTTAAAGCTGGATACACTACAATTTATCCCATTTTATTGTTGAAGAGCATGCTGTTTTTTTGAGATTCCTGCTGTAAGAATAAATGGATAGATATTTATGTTCCTTAATAAGATGTCAACAACTTAGACCTGTTATTGAATTGGCCAGCATCATAAATGAATGATACACTTCATAAAATATTCATAGTGGAATTTTGGATCATTAAGAAGTCTTAAAGAGTAATTTATTACAGTCTTATATAAGTATCATTTATTTAGTTATGTTAATATGGTTTTAAAATATAAATGAGCATTTATTATCATTATTGTTGTTGATGCTTGAATGTTAAAGACTATAAAATGTTTATCTACAACTCTGAGATGACTAAGTAGTACACAGATAGTAAAAATCTGTTTAAAAAATTTCTTTAAAATTAGACATTGGTATTGGAGCCTAGGAAAATATTGACAAAACAGTGAAGAAATTTTAGGGAAGAACTTACTACTCTGAAGGAAAGAAAAAAGCTTATACTAATTATTAGTAAGGCTGATATTGTCTAGGAGATTTGTCTGTTTTTCTTTTTCCTTTTCCCTAGTCTCCTAACTGGAAGGATTTAACTGAGGCATTCTGATTTCCCATGTATTATTCTTTCTCTCTTTGCTACACAATTTTTATAGCCTGGTAGAGCTTTTCTGTTATACTATATGGATTAATATGGCAAAGGAAACATAAGCCACCTCTTGTTCTCAATGAGCAGGAAAGGATGGGACTGACTCTGTTGCCCTGATTTAATTGTTGATATTTTCTGGGGAATTTTAAGAAAGATTTCTGACTTGCTGGAAACCTCTGTGCTGGGAAAGGAGGGGACAACCAGGAAAAACTTAGTGAAAAGGGAAATCAGAGCAAATATCTGAGGCTTTCAAATGGGTAAAAGGGAAGAAACCAAAGTCGAAAAAGACTTTGAAAGAACAGTGAACTTTGTGGCAAAGCACCTTGGTTTAAATGCCAACTCTACCACTTATTCATTGAATGACCTCAGGCAAATCTCTTTCTCTCTCTCTTTTTTTTTTTTAACTTGAAAATGGATGGAGTTGCACTAGATGATCTTAAAACTTCCTTTTAGCTCTAATTCCTATGATTTGGTAAACAATTACAATGTAAACTACTGTATTTAAAGAGCATTTTTAGAGGCAGAAAGTGACTGAAACATTAAGAATTGTCCTTCCCATCTGAGTGGCAGAAAAATGAAAGCTTGTTTCTATCACTTTCTTTCTGTAAAGCTCTCATGTCAGTTAAAAAGGTGGCCAGGGTGGGGAAAAAGACTTTTGCTATGTGGGGTATTTTTCCCTCTTAGTATTGTAGTCAGTGATAAGCAATAACTTATTCTAGAAATAACATCATGCGGTGTTACTTGTCCTGCAGTTTCAGAAGTTTAACTAAGAAACTTGAGTGCTTAAAAAACTGATACAGAAATGCATGGATATGTTGCACTTAAATTTTTTTTTAATTGCTTAAAAGTATATTCATTTTATAGAGAAATTCAAATCTGATTAGAAAATAAAACTATTAGCTTCTGGTTGTTAAGTTGTACATGCTTTAATAATAAGTTGTACATGCTTTAATAAGTTCAGATATTTTATTTTCATCCTTTTAAATCAGTCTAATCTGGATTCAATTAAATTCTGGATGAAGGCAAAAAGGGAATTTTATAAAAATATAGTGTTGGAGACAGTATGTCTTAGAGGAAACAGCAGTGGCCTGGGAGTCACAAAACCTGTCTAGTTCAGGTTCTGCTGCTAATGAGCTCTGTGACTTATCCGTGCCTTTATCTAAATGGACTTCATTTATGAACTTGTGCAATTCAGGGGCTGACCTTGATGAAGTGTGAAGTGCCTTCTAGCTCGAAAATTCTGTATTTCAATAGATAAGAGTGCCATCCAGCTGTGTTTCATGTCTTTTGAGAAAATGATGGACTTTAAAGAGAAGATAGGGGAACAGGTGAAAATGAATGTTCTGTTTTATACAAATACTATCATTAAATGTTGGCCTGGTAGTGGAGAGGGCCACTCAATCTGTTAGAACTCTCTAAATTAGTATCTGAGAACCAGTTTCCTTCAAAGGAAAAAAATGTTCATCTGAACTAAGTCCTTTCTTCCATTTTGGAAATAATATCTTATAGTTCTTGCAGCAGAGTGAATTTGATGTTCTCTCTTAGTTGTTGTTCAGACTTGTATTTCAAGAGAACTAAGCTACTCAGTGAAATAGATTCATAGACTTAGAGCTTGAAAAAATACTGAACTTGTCTTCTGGGACTACAACCCAAAGATCCTCACTTTTGGGATAAGAATTCATTATTTGACAAAAACTGTTGGGATAACTGGAAATTAGTATGGCAGAAATTAGGCATGGACCCACACTTAACACCATATACCAAGATAAGATCAAAATGGGTCCATGATTTAGACATAAAGAATGAGATTATAAACAAATTGGAGGAACACAGGATAGTTTATCTCTCAGACTTGTGGAAGAGGAAGAAATTTGTGACTAAAGACGAACTAGAGACCATTATTGATCACAAAATAGAAAATTTTGATTACATCAAATTAAAAAGCTTCTGTACAAACAAAACTAATGTAAACAAGATTAGAAGGGAAGCAACAAACTGGGAAAACATCTTCACAGTGAAAGGTTCTGATAAAGGCCTCATTTCCAAAATATATAGAGAGCTGACTCTAATTTATAAGAAATCAAGCCATTCTCCAATTGATAAATGGTCAAAGGATATGAACAGACAATTTTCAGATGATGAAATTAAAATCATTACCACTCATATGAAAGAGTGTTCCAAATCATTATTAATCAGAGAAATGCAAATTAAGACAACTCTGAGATACCACTACACACCTGTCAGATTGGCTAAGATGACAGGAAAAAATAATGATGAGTGTTGGAGGGGATGTGGGAAAACTGGGACACTGATACATTGTTGGTGGAGCTGTGAACGAATCCAACCATTCTGGAGAGCAATCTGGAATTATGCCCAAAAAGTTATCAAACTGTGCATACCCTTTGATCCAGCAGTGTTTCTACTGGGCTTATACCCCAAGGAGATACTAAAGAAGGGAAAGGGACCAGTATGTGCCAAAATGTTTGTGGCAGCCCTGTTTGTAGTGGCTAGAAGCTGGAAACTGAGTGGATGCCCATCAATTGGAGAATGGTTGGGTAAATTGTGGTATATGAATGTTATGGAATATTATTGTTCTGTAAGAAATGACCAGCAAGATGAATACAGAGAAGCTTGGAGAGAATTACATGAACTGATGCTAAGTGAAATGAGCAGAACCAAGAGATCATTATATACGTCAACAATGATACTGTATGAAGATGTAATTTGATGAAAGCGGATTTCTTTGACAAAGAGACCTAATTCAGTTTTAATTGTTCAATGATGGACAGAAGCAGCTACACCCAAAGGAAAAAAAAAACACTGGGAAATGAATGTAAACTATTTGCATTTTTGTTTTTCTTCCCGGGTTACTTCTACCTTCTGAATCCAATTCTCCCTGTGCAACAAGAAAACTGTTTGGATCTGCACACATACATTGTATCTAGGATATACTAGGACATATTCAACATATATAGGACTGCTTGCCATCTAGGGGAGGGGGTGGAGGGTGGGAGGGAAAAATCAGAACAGAAGTGAGTGCAAGGGATAATGTTGTAAAAAAAAAATTACCCAGGCATGGATTCTGTCAATAAAAAGTTACTAAAAAAAGAAAGTCATACTACAGACTATAGAGGCCTGTACTCTGTTGTCTGAGCCTTCCATTGCTCTTTGTGGGTGACAGAGGGATTGTTGGACAGTGGTAATGAGAAGTATGCAGACTCTTGCTGTGATTTGAGGGTCATGATGGAAGTGGCCAGTGCTGAAGGTGATGATGAGGGATATATAGTCTTTAAGGAAATACCATTCTAAAGTTAAAGCCAGAAGATGAGATGAAGAGGAAAGACTTTTATTAACAATAGTGTGGGGACTGCAGAGAGCACAACAGAACAGGTGGGTAAAGGAGAGTAGAGATGAAAGGGAAGAAGTAAGCTCAGAATTGGGGCAGCAAAGTGGCACAGTGAATAGAGCACTGGGTCTGGAATCGGGTAGACACTGAATTCAAATGTGACCTCAGACACTGACCTTGGGGAAGTCACTTCACCCTATTTGCCTTAGTCTCCTTATCTGTAAAATGAGCTGGAGAAGGAAATGGCAAACCACTGCAGCATCTATGCTAAGAAAATCCCAAAATGCGGTCATAAAGAATTGGACATGACTGAAATTACTAAAACACAATAAACAAGAGAATTACTACAGAAGAGAATGTAAGATGGATCTCTTCATGTGAGAGAATGATTGACTTTTTACAAGGAGACTGAGAGGCAGTTGTTGTGCTCTGATCTTTCTACTGAGAGGTCTGACCTCTCTTCTCTTCCCTCTGCCTCCAATTTATTTCATTCCCAATCCACAAGGAACATCTGCATTAGTAAAGGCTGCTTTGCAACTCCTTCCAGTGTGGAAGCTCGGAGAATTGATCTGCTCCTTCACCTAGACATGGTCCTTAATATTTTTTAAATGTTTTATTTTTCTCACTTTCATGTTAAAATAGTTTTCTAACATTAAAAAAGTTTTGGGTTCCAAATTGTAGCCTTCTCTCCCCCCCCCCAAGAGAGTAAGCAATCTAATATAATTTATACATGTGCAGTCCTGTAAAACATTTCCTTATGTTAGTCATTTTGTATAAGAACACAGAAAATTAAAAAAGAATGAAAGTGGAAAAAAAAATAGCATGTTGCAAGTCTATATTCAAACTATCAATTCTTTCTCTGGAAGCACTGATGCTTCATCAGTCCTTTGGGAATGTTTTGGGTCATTGTATTGCTGAAATTAAGTAATTCACAGTTCTTCATTGTACAGTGATATTGTTACTGTGCTCAATGTTTTCCTAGTTCTGCTTATTTCACTTTGCATCAGTTCATGTAAGTTTTTTTTAGGTTTTTCTGAAACCATTTTGCTTATCATTTCTTATAGCACAATGATATTCCATCACAATTATATACCCCAACTTGTTCAGCCATTTCCCAGTTGATGGGCATCCTCTCAATTCCTAGTTCTAAGTCACCCCAAAAACAGTTGCTATAAATATTTTTGTACAAATAGGTCTTTTTCCCTAAGGAGGGGGGGAAGGTCTTAATGATTGAATAGCTGTTGTGGTAAACAGGATATGGTCCAAAATAAGAAAATTTTTTTCCTCATCTCTCATTATTTTCTTTTGGGATCTGGCTTCTGACTCTCCTCCTAGACTGAGACTGCTTTCAATTATAGTTACCAGGCATTTTTTTAGTTGTTAAAAGCAATGTTTCCTGCTGTCTTCTGCTGTTTCTCTGGCTGATCTATTATTCAATTCTGGTTCATCATCCATATGCCAGCCTATAGGAGTAAGTACACACCTGAACTCTGGTCAGGGCTCTCCTCATTCTCTGTGTGTTCTTGGTCATCTCATTAGCTTCCATAAATTCAATGCACATCTCTCTGCAGATGACAGCTCAATCTTTATCTCTAGTCCTAATGTCTCTTCTGAGCCTTAGCGACTGTCTGCTAGACATTATCTACTTTGGAATTTGAAAGGCATTTTAAACTCTCCTTGATTAAAATGTTCTCATTTTTAATGTAAAACATTTTATTTTAATAATATTTTGAAACAGGGTTATTTTGTTAAAATAATTTTTGTGCTGAAGAAAAACATCTAACATTTAGAACTGAACTTTTAAAATTTAGTTTTATTTAACTAATAAACAATATGAATATTTTTATTAGTGATATCAGCCCTATGCAGAGTAGGGAAAATGTTCCATAATTTTTATCTAACATGTTCAATTGAGAGCCAGTGTTAGAGTAGAAAAAAGGCTGGATTTGGAGGCAGAGGACCTGACTGGGGGTGAAGGGGAGGGGAGCAGCTAGTGAAAGATACTTTACCTCTTTCACCTGCCCTTTGCTCATCTTATAAAATGAGGGGATTTAACTAGTTCCCTCTAATGATCACTCTAGTGATCAGGAGGTTACTTCAGAAATGACTGCTAAAGGTCATTGTAATCTTTAAATCTAGGATCCTTTCTTTCCCAAGGACTTCTGCCAAGGGGTATCTGCCCCAACTTGCTTTAGAAATGAACCTACGTTTTACTTACTTTCTGATTTTATCACATAACAATTTTTTAAAAATTAAAACACACTGTTCTGAAATATAGATTTATCTTCTAAAATGAAATCTTTATCTGAAAAATCATTTTCTATAAGGCTATGTCAAACAACTATACCTTTTGTTAAAAAAAAGCGATGAAATTATGACTGATTAATGATTTTAAACTTCCTTAATATAAATTATGAATTATCATTACATTTGGATTTTTATATTACAGACGTAGGAATACTTTTTACAGCATGAAAACTGAATTTGAGATGAGGAGTGACAGCTTTAAGTCATTACATTTTCACCAAATAAACAAATCTTACTTGTGATTGATAATTGAAATTCAAATGAGTGTTGTATATAGTTTAACAGTACTAATTTAAAAATCAGTACTTTAATTATTTCTTGTTTGAAAGGAAATAAACTGGCTTCTTGGTAGCTTTTCAGATTCTGGGTAATCAGTGTCATTACCTATTTCTTTATTTACTCAAAAGGATTACATTTTTAAAACTATAATTTTTAAATTATAAAGTAGAACTTTCTTTTCTTTTTAAAGTAATATCCTTTTATTTTCAAAATATATGGAAAAATAGTTTTCAACATTCACCCTTGCAAAACCTTATTATCCAAATTTTTCTCCCTCTCTTCCCTCATCCCCTGCCCTAAACAGCAAGTAATCCAATATAGGTTAAACATATGCAATTCTTCTAAACATATTTCCACATTTATTGTGCTGTGCAAGAAAAATCAGATCAGAAAGGAAAAAAAATTGAGAAAGAAAACAAAAAGCAAACAATAAAAAAAGGTGAAAATACTTATGTTGTGATCCACATTCAGTTCCCATAGTTCTCTCTCTGGATGGAGATGGCTCTCTCCAAGAAACATTACAAAGCTTGTAAGACTGATTTCAGTCTCATTACTGTAAGCTGAAAAGAACTATTTTAGACTTGATGGAGAGAGCCATCTCTCTCTCACCCTTAGGTGACCTTGGGTGACATATTTGTTTATATTCACTTTATTTTTATGCTTCACGTGTTTTTATACATCACTTCTGGATTAGAATGTAAATTTCTTGTTGGCAGGAATTGTTTGTTTCTTGCTAATGCTGGGAGAACAGGAACTGTTTTATTTGCTTAGAATACCTGGATATCTCATAAATATTTAATAAATGCTTGTTGGTTGATTGAATAGATGTAGCATTAAATAAAGATGGTTGTGATTTAAAGATGGATATAGAAATATTTTCATCTGAATTTAAAAATACAGGAAAAAAATCATTAACTTCATAGTAGTACCTCATCAGAAACCCAAGAAGCTTTTTAACAGCTGGAAAAACTGTACCCTAAAAGAACAGAAAAAGGAAATAGAAAGTAGATCACACAGTGAAAAGCAGGCACCCTTCTTCATGTCTTCTTTGTTCCCAGGAAGAAAACATTCATTTCCCAATTTTTTTTTTTCACATGAAGCAGTAGTTTAAGTTGCTTAGTTTGCTTAACTGACATTTATAAATGCTCCAAAATTGCAGAACCAATTTATACTTTGGTTTTTCATGTATATTAATGGATTAAGAAAACATATGTAGATGAATTTGTAGGCTTGTACTTGGCAGTCATAGAAGTCTCTTTATGAGTATTGATAGATATTACAAAGAGTTTATTAATCCTTATTTCTATTTTGTATTGAGCATATGGTTTATTCTGGTAATGTTGTTTTTGTCCCTCCCAGTGATCAGTTTAGTCACTATTACTCATCTGGAATGGAACAGGACAGGTTCACCAGAAGGCAAGTTTCAGGTGCAAAAATGTAATGTGTAGATCACCTACCATTTTGTGCCTTGCCATCCTTACAGAGGTCTTGAAAAGTCTCACATGAAGTTTCCATTTTTTCCCCATGATGCATTCATATTTTATATTCCATTTTTTTACATCTGTATCTTCTCAACACTTTAAATTTTAAAAAGTTGATTGTTCAAGAGCCGTAAGCATCTTGTTATATGTAGTTCTTGTCTCAGGCAGCTCTAGCTGAGTTATTTCAAAGGCTTATAGTTTTAGAGCTAGAAGGAACCTTAGAAATCATTTGCTCCAACTACAGGTAAGGGGATGTAACCCGAGAGATAGAATTTAGTAAATAGTAGAATAGGGATTTTGATCAAGTTCTTTTGCACCAAACCCAGTTAGTTCCTTTTCCACTCTGTCTCTGTGTGTGTTTTGGACAATAATTTTTATATTTTTATTATAATTCTAAATGCTGTCTTTTAGACTATTTAAATCTTATTCTAAAGTACTGAACTAGTGACTTTAAATGAATATTTTTTGCCTTGAGAGGAAATTCTGCAGCATGTTTTAATTGAAGATAAGGAAAAAATTTCTTGTAATTAAAGCTGTCCAAAAATAAAATGGGTAGCTTCAGTGGAAGTTATGTGTTTCTCTGTTAGGGGCTGGAGAGTTTTAAGTGGGGTTTGTAGGACTTATTGTGAGGAAAGTTGTAGTAGATACTTCTGCTTCAACTCAATCTCTTCTAATTTGGATTCTTGGAAGCACTGAAGCTATCCAAGGATAGATTTAGTGGATTCATTTGTTGAAAGAAGTTTGGAGGGATCATAAGCAAGCTATTCAGTATGTGGCACAAAGTAACCATTTGACAAATGTTTGCTGATTGAATTGAATCTTGGTTGGTAAGTGGAAAGGTGGGTGTAGAAGTTGGGGAGTTTTGGTGGCTTGTCCTACATTGGGGACATGAAAAATTAAATGAGAATTTAATATAACTATGATTTGCATAGTAGGTTTAGCTAATTTTTACATCTGATTTTCATTTGGAACCCATGACATTCTCTTAAAATGACTTTTTTCCCCCCTAGGTCTGCCATTTTTCTATGTCTTCCCAAAGAATTATTTAAAAATTTAAATTGAAATCATTTTGGAATTGACATTCATATTGCTGACCAAGAACAGTCATTTGAGTCAAAGAATTTGAGAGATTTACAATTTTTCCTTTGATTCAATTGTGAAACTATTACAATTTAACCATTTTGTAACAGTTTTTCAAATAGTAATGCTAACTTAACTGTAGCAATTTTTATTGTTTGAAACATTAATAAAATACTTATAGCTATGTGGAAATAATGTGCTTTGTGAATATTTTATGTTGTTCACTAACTTAGTTTTTAAAACCAAAATATATCAGAAATGAAAATTCTAACCTTTTTCTTGTTTTGGCCTAACCTTTGTAGTCAATATTTAGCAGACTTGAACTGCTAGAGAGTAAAACATTTTATTTCTTTTGATAGTGTTATATAAAGGTGCTATTAGCTAATAATTAAATATATTAAAACTATATTATTCAGTGAGGATGATAACCACCACAATAATAAAAGGCGACATAAAGATGCATTGTTAAGAATTTTAGAACTGCTTTCCACTAACAGCCCTGTCAGGATAGGATGATGAAATTAGAATGAAGAGCTCCATTGAGGAATATAGCCTGCTAATGGAAGGGCCAGAATGAAAGCCTGGCTCTTCACTGCAAGCCCAATGCCCCTGCTCGTGCCCCTATTATCTGTCTACTCAGTGGGGCTCACTAAATGTTGGGTGAGTGGATGGAGGGATACCTGTACCTCTCTGAATGTCAATGTCCTCATCAGTAAAGAGGGGGCAAAAATAACTGTAATGCTTTTGACAGGAACGTTTTGAAATGTGAGATAAAGTATGGAAAGTTTTTTTTTTTTTAACAAACCTTAAGATATTATATAGATGTCAGTTTGGGATATTATTTTTATGGGAATCTGAGGTAAAATTATGACGATAGAAACTTAGTCACTTATTTAAAGAACTTTTGGTTTATGATGCATTGATTTTTAGGAGAACAATAACCATCATTTTTAAGCTAACACTTGTATAAGACTTTATATTTTATTGATAAGTCAGCCAGTAATCATTTCTTAAATATATGCCAGATATATGTGTCTAGGCAAAAATTGGTCCCTGCTCTCAAGGAACTCATAGTGTAATAGGATAGAGTTTTTAAGGTTTGCAAAGTACTTTAAAAATGTAATCTCATTTGATCCTCAATAACCTTGGGAGGTAGTGATATTATTATTCCCATTATATAAATGAGAAAACTGGGGAGGGAAGTGAAATGACTTGAATCCAGCATCTGAGGCTGGATATAAACTCATCTCTTCACAGGCCCAGCTCTGTATCCATGACTCCCTGTAACTGACTCTTTTAGAATGCTTTCAGATTTATTTTCTTACTGGACTAAGGTAGTTATTATATTATCCTAATTTCATATTTAAGGACATTAAATAGCAGCAAGATTCTAGCATTTGCCTCAGTTTAGAACATGAGGTCAGGTCTTAAGCCCTGGGTCTCTTTCAGTTTCTTGAGCACACCCAAATCAGATTATTTTGCTGACTTCTACCTTTTCTACCATAAACAGAGAGAACTGGGAATCATTTGTATAAAAATAAGTGACCCTCTTCCCTGCTGAAGTAATCAGGGGAGAGAGCATGGAGGGAAGAGAAAGGTGACTCAGGGTTCACTCTAGGTGCTTCAAGAGTCCCAACAATCCAGTAAAAAAGACTAAGAAGTAATCATCAGACATGTAGACAGAATCAGTATTTATTAAGCACCATCTGTGTATTCTGGTGACAGACACAAAGACCAAAATGAGTGTTTACCTTCAAGGAACTTCCATCCTGATGGAAAATGGAAGTGACAGTCTCATGGAAGCCAAGGAAGAAACTGTGCAGCAGAGAGGTTGGTGGTGTGTCAGAAGGTGTAAGAGAAATAAGTCAAAGGAAGGTGAAGGACCCCTTGCTAACTGCCAACACATGTGGTCTCATGGTGGGTTTAGAAACCTGACTGCACCGTTGAGAGGTGCACTGGGTTGGGTGCACATAGCCACCTTTTTAGAACTTGAGCTGAGAGAAGAGATATAGCATGATGGAGTAAGGACGCAGCAAGGTCAAATAAAGGTTGGTTTGGGTGTTTGTTTTTAAAGAGAGATTCCTAATTAGGTAGTTATTAATTCTGACTGCTCTACCTTTGATCTGTTAGACCAAATCTGAATGGGCTATGACTCTCTTTATAGCAGATAAAAAATGAGCACAATGCTCTAAAGTATAGTTTAACTGAGATTTTAAGGGGAGGAAATGAGGTGTCCTAATAATTAAGGCACTGGATTTAGGAAGACCCAAGTTAGAATTATACCTCAGACACTTTGTGACTCTGGGCACTTAACCTCTTGAAAACTATTTCCCCCTCTGTCAAAAGGGAAAGTAATAGCACCTATGTCAGAGGATTGTTTGAGGTTCAGATGAGATGAGTGAATGAAAAAGCAGTTAATTAAGTTTTTACTTTTTATAAAGCAGATGTTTTAATCCACTGGAGAAGGAAATGGCAAACCACTCCAGATTCTTTGCCAGGAAAGCAGTGGGGTCAGTCTTGGTGTGCTGTGAAGCACAGGACCATGAAAAATCAGACATAAATGAACAAAAAATTCAGAAAGTACTCTGTTAAGTGCTGAGAATAAATGGAAAGGAAGACAGTCCTTTTAAAAACTCAGCTTCAAATAGAGGAGGTAACACTAAGTCAAATGGAAAGGTCCCATAGTCTTAGAGCATAGCAACAAAGCAGATGGTCAGGCTTTTTCTTTAATATCACTTTCATTAATAAAATCATATCAGTTTCTGACATTGAACCATTTGGTAGGGCCATGGGATTTGGTAATAGAGAACTTGGCAAATGGAGACCCTTTTGGATCTTGGGTAGCTGTACCATAGGAAGTATCTATGGAAATAGTCACTAAGCCACATCTTCGGAAGCGATCTGGGGACACCAACACAGCCTGAAGCTCGTGAGTTTTCCTGCTCTTTTGGTGGGCAGTGGATATTGGTGGTGATGGGAAAGCCCCTTATACCTGTTGGGGACAGACTGGCAGCAAGGCTGTGGGACAGAACAATTCCTCCTTCCTGGTGATATCTTATTTTCATGTCTGTCTCTTTCTAGAACGGGAGTGCCTTCAGAGCCGGGCTGTGTTTCAGGACTCTCCCTCACCTATTGAGAAAAAAAAGCAATACAATACTCAGTATGTATATGTGTGTGTATCACATAAAACATACTTCTGTATTAACTATGTTGCAGAAAAAGAAAAGAAAAATAAAGATGCCTTAATCTACACTTAGAGTTCATCATTTAAGTCTTCTCAGGTTTTTCTGAAACCATCCCCTTCTTCAGTTCTTATACCACATGTTCCATCACAGCCATATACTACAAGTTTAGAAGTTGTTTAGCCATTCCCCAATTAATGGGCATTCTTTCAATTTCCAATCTTTGCCACCACTAAAAAGCTGCTATAAATATTTTTGTACATATTGGTCCTTTTCCCTTTTCTTTGATCTCATTGGGATATAGATCTAATCATGGTATTAATAAGTCAAACTTTATGCAGTTTTATAGCCCTTTAGGAATAGTTATTTGCTGTCATTTTGGAGAAACCATTCTCATTTTGAAATTATTTAAATGACTAGGGAATGTTGACTTAAAATAATCATATGTATGGAATTAGAATTTGTCATATTTCATACTAGTTAACTGTGAGGTTATCATCATTACCTCTTTGCATATTTTGTTCCTTATATACCCTATCCCGTATCTTTGGCTTCCATCCTTTCTTTTTGCTCCCTTTCTCTTAGATGGCTAGGTAATATACCACTTCTCTTTAGTCATTCTGCCATTTTTATAGTGGCTGTGACTGGGGAAGAGTAGAAACACATTGACTATCTCAGCAAAAATTAAATCCTTTCAATGAATATTAATAAAAAAAAGAAAAACTTTAATCCCATTCCTGTCTCCTTCAACATTCTCTTCTCTCCATTCTCCTACATTCACTTAACCAGAATGTACTTTACTAACTCTAGTTGGTCTTGTCTTCTCAGGCACATCTTTGTTTTAGAGATATAATAGTTGATGTCCACAGCATAGTATTTGAAAATGAAAGATGACATATAGTAATATAGTTAACTAATCCTGTAAGAATTAAAATCCTGTATGAAGAAAGTTTTGGGGGTGTAATAGGCTCCTCTCTTCTCTCTCCCCTCTCCTTCCCTGCGCCCTCGCCCTGCAAGAGCTTAGCTTTGTTTTTTAATGACAAGTCATTTAAGTATAGAAACTTGCAGCTCTTACTGTCATTATGTCTTACTGTCATTATCTTTAAAGAATTTTCACAGCATAGCAGTTTCAAAAAAGCCTAACAATGGGGGATAGGGGAAGAGAAAAATCAGCTTTCTCAAAGTCTTGTAGAGCCACATCGTTGGTTAGAAGTCAGACATTTTGAAAAGGGTCTTCACCTATGCTATTTAAGACAGCAGCTGGATCATAAAGCTTTAAGATGGAATGACCATTGACAACGTTCCATGTTTTAAATTCTTTGATGCAGTGAAATTCTGTACCTAGTCAAATTATAGGATGTACTAGAAAAGGGTGTCACAAAATGGGGGCACCTTTGTTTGCTTAATTTTGGGTTAAGGAAAACACTTGGCTGCTCATGTTGAAGACACTGGAGTACAAGGCCTCCTTTTGGCTTGACCAGCCTCTCCCTGGCTCCCTCCTCCCTCCTTGGGCTGAGCCAGGCCCCTTTGGGTGGGTCCTTCACAGCTGTGGCCTTCAGGCCCTTTCCTTCCCTATGTCTTTATTCTCAGTGATCTGGCTTCTGACCTCAGTCCTGGAAACCTGCACTTTCCAGGCACTGGTGAGCTCTTTATAGTCCAGTTGTCTGGCTTCTTCTCAGTCCTCCTCCTCCTCAACCTTTTTTTCGCCTTTGACCCCCTCATTATATCTTCAGTATATATTCTCCTCTAGCTTTTCATGACATGTCTGTCTCTTAAGCTCTACTTCCCATTCTCAGTCCTAACTTTTTCATTCTCCTTTGCTGCATTTTCGTGCCCACTGACCATGGAGGTTGCACAAGGCTCTGTCCACGGCCTCTTCTCTCTCTGTGTTTCATGATTTCATCAGCTCCTGTGAATTCAGTGATCATCTTTATCCTTAGTCCCATATCCATTTATCCACTCTAACCTCTTTTGGGCTTCTGTTTTACATCTCCAACTGCTTATTGGCTATCTGAAATGGAACATCCCATTTATTGTTCAGTCATGTCCGACTCTATGTGACTCATATCCGTGGAATTTTTTTGGCAAAATTACTGAAGTGGTTTTGTTATTTCCTTCTCCAGTGTGTCTCCATTTTATAGATGAAGAAGTTGAGACAATCGGAGTTTAAAAGACTTACCTAGGCTCATACAGTAAGTTTCTGAGGCTGGATTTCAATTCAGATCTTCCTGACTCCAAGAACTCTGATCTATCACTGTACCAAATAGTTGCCCATATACATTTTAAACTCAGCATTGCCAAAAATGTACTTGTTATGTTCCCCCTCAAACCTTTTCTTCCTTCTGATTTTCCCATTCCTGTCAAGGACATGGGCATCTTTTCAGTCACTAGGCTCCCAGCCTAGGTATCATCCTCAACTGCTTATTCTTTTTTGCTCCTAAATTTTTGTTGTTACTTTTGTAGCATATCTGGTGTATTCCCTCTCTCATATCTGATGTAGACCTATCCTGGTGCAGACCCTTATCACTTTTAGGCCTGAACTATGACAGTGGTTCCTGATAGGTGCCTGCTATCAGAGGCTATTGCCATTCTTTCTGTCTTGGGTTTAGTATTTTTAGACACTCATAGAGTGAGCTTCTGCCTTTAGCAGTCTTTCTTCAGAGTTTTAACTATTTAACAACTCTCTCTGGGTTATTTTTAGAATTTGCACTCTACTCCTGAGCTTGTGCTCCAGTTGGTACAAGACCTCCCCCAAATCATGGACTACATTGTCCCTCAAATATGATGTCTATGGAAAGATGGATTCCAATATAGGGTATAGTTGTAATGAGGTACATGCATGGCAAAAGATAACTCATAACTTCTGGTACTAGAAGTCCTTTGTCTTTTTGTAGAGTATTTGTAAAATGCTTTTCTTTTCTTTCTTTCTTTCTTTTTTTTTATAAAATGCTTTTCACTGCCACAAAAGGCTAAAATATTGCTTTTAAAATAGATTAAATTTCATTAGTACTTGGTTCAAAATCAACTTTGGATGAATGCTTTTCTTTTTATACATTTGTACTTTCATTGTTTTCCCCCAACCAATTCCATTAAATTTTCAATTAATTCTGGAATTCTGGAATTTAAAACTTGTTATCAAGGGAAAACAAATGTCTAATATCCATTCAGCTGTTATTACTGAAGCTTACTAAAAAATTTTGGGATCAGTTTATGCATGGTGACTGGTGCTTTTGTTAGGATCCTAACAAGTTCCATCTTGTGTGTGTGTGTGTGTGTGTGTGTGTGTGTGTGTGTGTGTTCCCTTGATAACAATTTTAAAATTCCAGAATTAATTGGAAATTTAATGGAATTGGTTGAGGGGAAACACTGAAAATACAAATGTATAAAAAGAAAAACATTCATCCAAAATTGATTTTGAACCAAATACTAATGAAATTTAAACTATTTTAAAAACAATATTTTAGTCTTTTGTGGCAGTGAAATACATTTTACAAATACTCTATAAAAAGACTATCCATCTATAGTGAATGCATGAAAAAACTCGTCTTAACTATTATTGTGTGCCAAGTACTACACTAAGCTGTGATGATACAATTATGACAGTAAAGATAGTTTCTACTCTAAAATAATTTGCATTTTAATAATGTGGGAAACCACATGCATAAGGAAATAGAGCCTGTATTGGAGGATTGATCGAAAGTTCAAGAGATCCTGTGTATGTGGAGAATAGTTTGACATACTCTCTATGATAAGTAGCAGAGTTGATGTGGTCATGGTTCTCAAACTGGAGGGAATGGAGAGACTAGAAAGGAGTATAAGTGAGATGACAAGATTGTTGATGACACTATGGAAAAGATAAACAGAAAGGAAGTAGGTAATAAAGTAACACATGACTGGAACCTGCTTGAAAAAACCTGCCAGGTGACATAGTCACTAGCTGAGATGGGAATAGTAGAGGAAAGCCAAAGTTCAGGAGATTAAAGGGCATTAAAATCTCCAGGGTAAAATTTTTGACTGAGAAGAAATCAATAAAGATTAAATAATTTATGCTTCATAACATGATATAATTATTGGAATTAGATAACTTAAATTGTATAGTTTCTGTCAGTTGGCTATAAGAAAAACACTCAGTTTTAACAATTTTGTCCATTTTAGGTGAAAGGCTTTGAACAGATGTGAAAAAATGTTGACGACAGAAAAAGGAGTTGTGGAGGAATGGTTGTCAGAATTCAAGGTAATGTTCACTGTTCAATAATATAAACATACTAGATAAAGTTCATTTCCAAATAAATGCTAATCATTTTGCTTGTGACGCCAGCAAATTGAATCTGTCTAAATCATGAGAGTGGGTGCCTAGAAAATTGCTATGAACAATTGTTTTTCCCTCCCTTCTGGTTGAAAATAAGTTGATTTGCTTCACTTTTCTCCCACTCATAACAGTATTATGCTGATGCTAGAAGTAATCAACAAGAATAAGAAAGTCTTCATCTAAGTTTGGTTAATTCTGTAGTTATACTCTGGTGATGTGACTAACCATATACCAATAGAAAGAACTAGTTCTTTCTTCCTATTGCCTGCTTTCTCTCTGATACTTGAACTTAGCCTCTTTCTCATCTTCACTAAGCCTAATTGCTGTGCCTGTATAATAAACACAATGATGTATGAGTGGAATCAACTGTGGACATGTATCACCTGTAATTGCAACACAGATCTTCAGAAGTCAGTCAGCAATCACTAGTAGTCAATATGCATTTATTAAGCACTAACCATGTGCCAAGTACTATACCAAGTGTTGGAGATATAAAGGAAGTCCTACTCCTTTAGAGAGGGAACAAGCTAATGGGAGAAAACAACACCAAAAAACAAGGTGGGTAAGAGGGGAGGGAAGCTAGGCACAATGAAGTCCAAAGGAGTTTAATGAGGCAGAAAAATGAGGAGATGATTTACTCCTGTGACCTTTCTAAATGGAAAATGGGTCAGGGAGTGAGGGGGAGGAGGTGTGAGTATCATGGAAGAGGTAGAAGTTTCAGAGTTTTGCAGAATGATGAATTTCTTGAGATAATGATGAAGTCCAAGAATGCAGTCAGTAGAAAATGAGGAAAAAATTGTGACTTTTGGTAGCAAAAAAAATCAAAATCAATAAGCAAGTTAGAAGAAAGATTAAGAATAAGAAGATAAGGCATTCAATTGAGAAAACTGTGTCTTGAGCTTTAAATGAGCTATTGATGCCAAAAAATGAGACCAATACATATTATCATGATTTCCTAAAGAACTTTAACCAGGGTAAACCACTTGACATAAAGAGTAGAACAAAATTATCTAGAAATTCTCAGTAAAGAAATGCTTCATCTCTTTGCCAAATGGAAACATCTGTCAGCTGAGGATAATACCAGTTCAGAATATACATTTGTTTTAAAATCATATGGAGGAGAATGGTGGGTAGTTATGATCCGTATCATAAAACAAGAAGAAGAAAGACTATGTTTAACATGATTGCACATATACAGCCTTTGTCAAGTTGTTTGCTATCTTGGGGAAGGTGGAGGGAAAGGAGGAAGGGAGAAAACTTTGGAACTCAAAATCTTACAAAAATGAATGTTATAGAAGAGAGACCAATTAGAAGATTATTGCAATTTCTGAGTCATGTGAGAAACAAGATACTGGGATAGATCTTTTCCCTGTAACCTCCAACATATCAAACCTATTCCAGTAAAGAAATAATGCACTGAGGCAGGTAGATAGCACAATGGATAGAGCACTGGCCCTGAAGTCAGAAGGACCTGAATTCAAATCTAGGCTCAGACACTTAACACATACTAACTGTGTGACCCTGAGCAACTCACTTAACCCTAATTGCCTTGCAAAAAAAAAAAAAAGAAATTATGCACCAAAGTTGAAGCAACTTCAACTATCTCTGTGGTCTAGGATATGCAGAACTCATATTTTAAAATACCCCATCAAACTTATGAACTGATGCTTGCTCATTACCTTCCAGGCTACTGGCAGTGGGGCTGTACTAGCAGACCAAAGGACACAACACACACATAATCCACTCCCACATTCAACAAAATTTCAGGCTAAAAATTAAATTCTCAAAAATCAATAGTATTTCTATGTAATTATAAGAAAACACAAGAAGCAGTAATAAAAAGGACAAATTCCAAATATCTATATAATACAAATCTCTACAAAATGAATAAACTATATGGGGATCCACCTCCCATAGCACCTAAAAGATTCATGTAGATTCAGGTACAACGTGCTTCTTAAATAAAGAACATCCTAAATAGGTAGAGGAATATTCACTATTTATGGGTAGGCTATGGCAATTTAATAAAAATGACAATAATGCTGGATTTGACTTATACTTAAAAAAAAAACTATGCCAATCAAATTACTAAGGTTTTCAAAGGATAGGCACACTAATGCATCTTTGTTGGAGCTGTGAAATGGTGCAATCATTTTAGAAAGCAGTTTAGAATTATGCAATTAAAGTAAAATATCCATATCCTTTAACTGGGCTTATATCTCAAAGAAGTTGGAAATAAGAAAAAAGTCTCTATATCATCCCAAAAGATATATAGCAGCACTTTTTGTGATAGTGAAGAATTGGAAGCAAAGTTTGATACTCTTGATTGGGAGAATGAATGGAAAAATTGTGATACATGTGATAGAAAGGAAGATGATTGATTATGCTATAAGAACGAATATGTGTGATGAATACAAAGAAGCCTAGAAAAATCTCTGTGAACTGATGTAGAGGTGATCCAAGCTACAAAAGCAGTCTGCACAGTGACTACAATAATGTAAATGGAGAGAACAGTGACCCACTAAAAAATCACAAGGACTCCAATGAAGAGAAATAAAAAGACACCTTCAGTCTACACTTTTGTGTAGGGAAATTCATATGAACCTATGTTTTCAGACTTTTTCAATGAATCAATCAATTGTGCCTATTTTTCTCTCTTAAAAAATACAATTTGTCATATAGGATGGCTCTCATGGAGGGGGGAGGAATATTTAGGATAACTGTAGTGAAATAAGTAACAAAATCTCAATAAAAACTAGAAGAATAAGATGAAACAGTGGAGAAAAGTTTTCCCCCCCACCCTACTGCTTAATGTGCTCCAAATTGGACCTTCAGAGATAAATTGGACTTCAGACATAAGCTACCCTGTGGTGCCCTCCATGGGACCAGACATCCTCATCTTGAACCTGCCATTTCTTCACTGTTACCGTATCTTGCCTGTCCACTCTTGCTCTGAGAACTGTAATCAATATTTACATAGATAGACTGCATAGATTTGCATAGATAGAAAACTTGGCAAGACTTCCAACTAAGCTGTTGTTCCAAGAATATTTATGGATGAAACTAAAAGAAGATTAACAGGCAAAAAATGAATGATCCCTATAAATTTATAAGTGATTCTAGCATTAAAAACTCTGCATGCTAGTATCATAATCCTGGTTGTGTTATATAAGGGAAACAAAAAATGTCCCTGAAGAAAATAAATTTAGGAAGAACAGCTGGCCAGATTCAAAATTTACAGAGGAGCTCATTGCAGGAGAACACAATGTCAAGATCATGGAAAATTTGATTCTTAAGGTATTCGAAAGAGGTGAAAGATTCCCCAAAATATTAGATCTTAATATTATACAAAAAGGCAATGAAGAAAATGTCAATTACTACAAATTCATATGCCCCTTTACCATCTTAAAAAAAAAAGTTGATGAAGACATAAAAAGAGAATAGACAGACTTTTGCAAATGTTCTAAATGTTCTCTTCCAACCCCCCCCCCCCCCCCCCCCCCCCCCCCCCCCCCCCACTGCTTAATCTGCTCCAAATTGGACCTTCAGAGATAAATTGGACTTCAGACACAAGCTACCCTGTGGTGCCCTCCATGGGACCAGGCATCCTCATCTTGAACCTGCCATTTCTTCACTGTTACTGTATCTTGCCTGTCCACTCTTGCTCTGAGAACTGTAATCAAGCCAATATGACCGTTGTCTAGGTTGCCCTGTTTTGATCACCACCTTTGTAACTTCTAAGATCCAAAAATTCTTCTGGACTGTCTCTCTCCTATATCTGGGGACTGTCCTTCTGGGCAGGGACTTTCATATTTATATTTCCATTGCTTACTATCTAATAAGTATTTATTCAATGCTTTTTTCATTCATTCATACAGCAAACTTCAATTTTATAGTCACATAATTTAAAGTATAGAAAATTTTATCTCTGTTCTTATATTAAAAAAAAATCCATCTAATTCAAATCAAAACAGGTTCTTTTCTAGCTTTTAAGTTCTTTTCTAGCTTGTGCATGTGCCAAAATAAATAAGAATCCTTGGAAGATATATCAACAAAAGTACCTGTTCATCCTCCAATTAGTAATATTAAATGAGACACAGTTTGGAAAAAGTATTTTCCCTTTTCATGATGGATGGCCAAACAGTATTCAGAAGTGAGATTCCCTCTGAAGTGTGAGGTTTTCCATTTCCTCCTGTTTGCAGATTCATTGTGTTGTTTGCATGAAGCTCTAAAAATTTACAAAGTCCTATTATGGGGATTAGGCTCACCTACCTCTAGCCACAGAGAAAAGCACCAGTGCATGCAGAGGGTCTTGTTGTCTAGTCTGTGATAAATATTCCTTAGAACATTTGTCCAATGCTATGTGGATCTTGCATGAATAGTACAGTCAGGAAAAGAGCTGGGACCAGAATTGAGCAGCAGGAGGAGACTGGGCTGGATTGTTTCCAGAAAACTGAGTTGTTTGGTCACCTTGGGCTTCCATCTTCCAGGGACACATGTCTTTGAACATGAAGTTACAGTCTCCCAAGAATTAAAGTTGAGGGTTGCTCAAGGAGCAGTGGAGAGGTACATGGTAGGCATGAGCACACTGCACGTGGAGAAACAGGAGAAAGGATCTCATTCGATAGAGAGGAGAAAATGGGCTGAACATGTCATTACCAGACAGATGATTGATGGGCAGCCCATGTGCTTCTGTTGGTACCTCAGTAATCTACCCATGACTCCCAATATAAAAAAATACAATAAAACATAGATATGTTAATGTGTGGCTTCCTAAGTCAGTGTGTCTGAAGGGATCTATCTTAATGAGGTAGTATCCCCCGTTTCTATTTGAGTTTGGCTCCACAGATACTAGAGCAAGGATCTGCAACATTGGGTGGTGCTCCTTTGGAGGATTTCTGGGAGGATGTGCCCCAGGGCTGGGCAGGTCACTCTCTGAGTCTTATGATTAAGACCACAGACTCATTCCAGTTCCTGAGCTGTGCCCCTGCTTATGGTCCAGTAGTCTAGAATGTCATACACTATCCTGGAGTGAAGTTTGTCTATTTTTAATTGCTCAGCAAAATCATATACGTGCCTCCCCTTTATTTTTACATTGTGTGTATGTGTGTCTACATATTTGCACTCTGTGTTAAAAGTATGATTAGTCTTTATTTTCCACTTCAGGAATGCTTCATTTGTAACAGAATCATGAGTTCTTGGCAGTAGCTGAAGTGGTGCAGATTGCCTGCAAGTGTTATGTTTGCTCAATGGAATGTCATCCTACTTAGACTATTTTCCTATTTATTGCAATGGTGAAACTTAAAACTTAAATATGGTCATCTATTTTCATAATAACAGAAGCAACCATTAATGCAAATAATTGAAAACTAGGAATAATTCATTTCTTTGATTCTCAGACACTACCCATCTGCCTGTAATCATCAGAATGAGCAAGGTTATATGCTCATTTATCTCAGGAAACAGAATTCTCTCCATTCTGCAGGGCAGAATTGGACTGCTTTCACGTCCTTCAGGCTGCAATAGTTCTGTGTATGATTTCCTTTTCCTGGGATGGCATAAGGAGGCTTGAAAATTTCAAGGAAAAGAATCAGAGTATTTTCTAGTGGATACTGGGTACCTAAAACCACACTCAAATGGATGATGATGATATGGATTTACAACCTTTCAGAAGTCATATATCATCTTTTTTTTAGAAATTTGAATTGGAAGTTTTGCATTTGCAGTGATTTTTAGTTCAGAAGTTCTTTCTTTATAGACAGCAAACTATTGTTGCATGTTAATAAGCTGTTAAAAAATGGAAGTCTCATATAAAATTGAAGTGTAGTTTAGTCTTTATTCTTTCTTTTTCTTATTGAGCTTACTCATGTCTGATGGATACTTATATGGGCTGTGATATGCTCTGGCTACAGTTGTACAACATGACCTCATTTCTCAGGGGAGCTGGCCCTATCCTAATCCTGGACAGTTAAATGGTCATGGATGTCAATATTCCCCTGCCCCAAGAGCCCAGTAGGGCTGTTCCTGCAGTTATTTCTAGGTTGAGGTCATTTTGTGGTGATCACTTCTGGAGGATGTGAATTACTTTTTTAGCACTTCTTTCTCTCCTTAGGCCTAGTAGTTTATTTTTCCCTCAGAAGAAACTGAGGTAAGAGAAAGGGGGAGAGGAAGAAATTCTTACTGATGCTTTAAGGAAAGTTGAAAGGCGATAAAAATGTAAAAAGACATTCATTTTTGGATAATTTTAAGAAGGGAGTCATGAAAATTAAATTCACTTCATTATCAGTGCTGCAAAATATTAAAATCAGACTTTAATTTCATCATGGTTTGTTAGAAAGGATAGCACATATAAATTATACTTTAATTCCATTTTGTTCAGGATAGGAGAAACTGGACTTGCATAGTAAATAGCCCCCAGAATCTTGTGGGCCTTGCCAGTGATGCCATTAGTTGCTGGCCACTGGTAAAAATCAGTTCAGGGATTCTTAAACTTGTTCCCCCTTTCAATCCTTTTTATCAGAAATTTTACGCCACCTTGGGTATATAGGTATATGAACTAAGTATACAAATCAAACATTTACTGATAATAAATCATAATTTTGCAGCCCTCACATTGTTATGTGACCCCACATGGGGTCATGAAGTGCTACTTAGCTCTAGTATTTTTATAGATTTTAGCTTATCACGGATGTGTGTGTGAGAATCCCAAAGTTCTAAGAGGAAAACTCAACCAAATATATTGAGTAGTTCTTTAGTTATTAATCGACATCTTTACCTCTTTTTTATATCCTCAACATTTAATATGGTGCCTGGCACTTAGTAGGCACTTCATGTTGATTGACTCTGACTGAGTTGGAGCGAATCGTGTAAGAGGATAAGTTCCTAATTATCACAGCACAGAGAGAAGTCCGGTAATAGCAATGGGAAGCAAGGAATAAGTTTATGTGCCCAATTCAGGAGATGGTAGCAAAGGATATAGTTAGTTTCCAGATGGGCCATGTTTGCAAGAAAATGGCAAGATTTTAATAGGAAGAAGTCTAAGATGAAAAAGAGGATATAGAGCAGAATCAGGTGCCAGAGGGAAGGATATAGGGAAGAGGGTGGGGCAAAAAAGAGGATTTTTGCCCATGGCTGTCATTGCATGTGTGAAAGACCCAGTTTGTTAGCCTTAGAACAAAAAAAACCTAGCCTTTGACTGGAGCGTTTACCCTTCAGGGTCCTATAATAGGGACATCTTGAACTGGGTAGCTTAGTTAGGACAAGTGTAGTGCTAATGAGCCATGGAGTTCTGGTGCTAATAAGCGGTAAAGGATTCCATTTTCCTGTTCGGAACCATCAGACTTGTGTCAGTCTCTGTTTTGGAAAGGCATGCCTTTAGTTCCAAGGAGGATCTCTGAAGGGCTAAAGTGGATGGATCACTACTGAAACATTTCCATTACATGAAAAATAGCTCAAAAAGTATAGATTATCTTAATGGGAAAACCATTAAGCATTCACAGCATGAGTGAGTGAAATTTTTATATAAATAGGTCTTCATAATTTGTTTTTGTATTTCATTTCCAGCTTGTAAAGTGATTGCTTTTTGAAAATCTATTTTTAAATTATTGTCTTTCAGATTAGCTTGTGCTCTTTTGAATGCACTGTATAATTTCATCTAACTTGTTTTCGTCCCTCTAATTTGTCCTTGTTTCTTGGTGGCCGATGATATGGCAAGACTCAACAATCTTGTCCTATCATATATGTGATTGATTGACAAGGGTTGTTTTTTTTTTTTTTTTTTTTGGTTGTTGTTCAGTCTTTACCATATTCCTCTTTTCTATACCCTTTGCACCATGCCCCCTATCCCCCCCATCCTTGCAATTAATTCTAAGTCTGCTTCTTAACCATCTGCCAAATGATGCTTCTGTGGAGCATCTGGCTTCTTTTTCAGATCTTGCCAAGCATTAATTTCTACAGCATGGTTTTCCATCATTACTTTTAGGTTTCTGATTGGGTTTTCTGAATCTTGATAAGTACCTCTTTCATATGAAAGGCCACTCTCTCTGGGTAGGGCTTTGCTCCTACTAGATAGTTGATAATAATTACTTGGTGAAACAAATTTTGATATGCTTTATTGCTTTAAAGTTTTGTAATATTATTATAATATTTAAATGTAATGACATTTTAAGATTTTCATTATTCTGAAAACTGTATAATCAGGGCAGGCATCTTTTCTCATTTTTCATAGCATCTTTTTTCCATATTCATAAAGTAAATTAATAACAGAATTGGGCAAGAAATCTGGAAGTATTGACTGTATTCATTTATCTATTTTAGAGTACTTTTCCTCTTATTAATGATAATAAATTCTGGGCTAAAAATATTTCCTAGAGATTATAACTTTGAATTTTTTCAGAAAGTAATTTAATTTCAAGATCTTTTCTGTTTTTTACAAACAGAAAATTTTAGTTTCTCTAATATTTTTTGAATTTTTGTGTAATCTATTTTATAGTTTTTTTAAAATTATGATTATGATTGGTAACAGGTTTTTTTTTTTTTTTTTGGTAGTCTTAATTTAGATATATTTTTAGGCTCAAGGATCGAGGATCAGACTGAGGCTTCCAACCTTGGTTGAACTGATCCAACCATTCTGGTTTTCTTTTTTGATAACCATTTCCTTTTATATAAATTCCTCCTTTATTAGGTTACTGTTGATCAAATGACTTAAATGGAATGTTGCCTAGAGATCTTTTGTTACATGCTTTTGAAATATTGACGAATGTCCTAATTTGTCTTTATGTAAATAGTTTCAGAACAAACAATTTTCTCTTCTTTGGAGAAAGGCAGAAGGTCCTTAACTAATTCACATTTACTTAGCATTCTGGTAAAGAAATGCCTGTCTTAGGAATGGGAGACAGGAATTGATTTTGTTATGTGAAAAAAAGGATTTCTAAATCATCTTTTGAAAGTAGATACTTATAGTTTCCTTGACCAAGTTCTTGTTCTATTTATCTTTAATGAGAAATGATTGAATATCTTTATGACAAAATTCCCAGTTGTGTCATTTCATCTATCTCTGTTTGGACATTTAATTTCTCAATTAGATTAAACCCATCAATGCAGTATCAAGAAAGGGGAAGTGCTACATGGTAGTGTTTCAGAATGACTATTAAGAATATTCTAGGTTGAGTGTTTCTGATAAAGGTCTCATTTCTAAAATATAAAGACCTGAGTCAAATTTATAAGAATAAAAGTCATTCCTCAAATAATAATGGTCAAAGGATATGAACAATTTTCAGATGAAGAAATTAAAGCCATCATCTCTAGTCATGAAAAAGTTCTAAATCTCTATTAATTAGAGAAATGCAAATAAATCAACTCTGATTTACCATCTCATACCTCTCAGATTGGCTAAGATGACAGGATAAGATAATAATAATTTAGAGGGGATGTGGGAAAAACTGGGACACTAATCATTGTTAGTAGAGTTGTGAACTGATCCAACCATTCTGCAGAGCAATATGGAACAGTACCCAAAAGGCTATCAAATTGTGCACAGCCTTTGATTCAGCACTGTCACTCCTGGGTCTGTATAGCAAAGTAATCATAAAAAAGGGGAAAGGACCCACAAATGTTTGTAACAGCTTTTTTTGTTGTTGTTGTTGTGACAAGGAATTAGAAATTGAGTGGTGTCCCATCAAATAATGTTAATGAAATACTGTTGTTCTGTAAGAGATAATGGAGAGACTGAACTTCATGAACTTACATGAACTGATGCTGCTTGAAGTGAGCAGAACCAAGAGAACATCATAAACGGTAACATCAAGATTGTGTGATGATCAACTATGATAGATCTAGCTCTTTTCAGCAATATAGTGATACAAGATAATTCCAATAGTCCTTGAATGGAAAATTGTTGTGTTATATGAGCCACCTGCCAATGGCTGCTGGAGGTCTAACTCAGACCTCTTTAATGGATCTTGTCATGTGAGAGGATGATGATGATGATGATGATGATGATGATGATGATGATAATGATAAAAGGACACTGCGAGGCAGTTGGGTTCTCTGACCTTTCTCCTCTTGCCTCCAATTTATTTCATTTCCAATCCATAGGCAACATCTGTGAGGGCTACTTTGCAGCTCCTTCAAGTGTTATGATTCAGAGCTGTGGAGGCTCTTGGAGAACTGATCTGCCCCTTCACTTAGGCATGGTCCTTAACAGAAAATACCATCTACCTGTAAAAAAAGAACTAAGGAGACTTAATGCAGATTGAAGCATACTATTTTCACCTTTTTTTGGGAGGGGGGATGTTTTTTTTCTTGTGGTTTTCCCTTTTTGTCTTGATTTTTCCCCCCAACATGATTCATATGTAAATATGTTTAAAATGATTGTATATGTATCGGATTGCTTGCTGTCTAGAGAAGGAGGAGGTGAGGAAGGGAAGGAGAAAAAAAAATTTAGAATTCAATATCTTACAAAAATGAATGTTGAAAACTATCTTAACATAATTGAAAAAATAAAATACTATTAAAATTTAGAAAAATAAAGAATATTCTAGTTTAGTCTTCCCTGAAGGAACATAATTGTATTCCATTTACTTGTGATTTTTTTCTTTCCCTTTACATTGTTGTAGATTGTTTTTATTGCTCTGCTCACCTCTGCATCAGTTCATAGGGATCTTTCCAGGATTCTTTGTATTCATCATATGACATTTTTATAGTACAATCATCTTCCATTTCATTCATCTGCCACAATTTAGCTAGTCATTCTCCAGTCTAGGGGTAATCAAACTTTGTTTCCAGTCCAGTAGTGAACTACCACAAAAAGTGCTGCTATAAATATTTTAGTTTATATAAGGACTTTTTTCTTAATTGATAGCCTCTTTGAGCGAAATTTTAGTCACTTGGTTATGCCATTTCATAGCTCTACCAAAGATGTACTAGTGACAGAAGGACCTTTTCCTGCTTTGAAGTTTCCTTGAGAGTAGATGGCAAAGTGGATAGAGTGCCACTGGACTGGATTCAGAGGGATTCTGATACTTCCTAGCTGTGTGACCCTGAGCAAGTCACTTAACCCTGCTTGCCTCAATTTCCGCATCTGTAAAATGATCTGCAGGAGAAAGTAACAAGCGATTCCAGTATTTTTGACAAGGAAACCTCAAATGGGATCACAAAGAGCTGTATACAATTGAAATGAATGAACATCCTGATTTATTAACCAGTCTGTATATTTGATACTAGAAGAGTAATTGACATAACTATTGTAATGCTTATTCTCTCTAAAATATAGAGAATCTGATATTTTCGTTGAGTTTAAACTTAAAATTTCTTATATATGACATTCTAAGTATATTAGTTGTATCAATAAACTGAAGTCCTAACTTTTATGTTTACAAAATTATCAGAAATTAAATACCATGAATTATAGCAGTTGAATCTCTTCAGTTTAAAAATAATAGAACTAATGAGATAATTCAAGCCAGTTCCAATGATCTCATAATGATGAGAGCCATTTACATCCAGAGAGAAGACTGTGGGAACTGAGGGTGGATCACAACATAACATTTTCACTCTTTTTGTTGTGGTTTGTTTGAATTTTATTTTCTTTCTCATTTTTTTTTTAACTTTTTGATCTGATTTTTCTTGTGCAGCAAGATTATTGTATAAATATGTATGCTTATATTGGATTTAACATATTTTTACCATGTTTAACATATATTAGATTACATGCCATCTAGGGGAAGGAGTGGGAAAAATGGGGGGGGGAAATTGGAACATAGGGTTTTTCAAGGGCCAATGTTGAAAAATTATCCTTGAATATATTTTGAAAATAAACTTCAATAAAAAATAAAAATAATAGAACTTGCAGCTTTCCATGTTGTATACAATTATTAATCTTCTCTTCTCATTTTAGTTGCCTAAGTGAACATAAAAGTTGACTGCTGGTGGCATTTAGATTATTTTTATCACTCAGTTGATTTACATCCACACTGACAATGGAAATAATGGGGTGATATCATCAATTCAAATGTGCTTTTGTTTTGTTTCTAGACACTACCAGAAACATCTATATCAGAGTATGCCAGAAATTTGAAAGATAAGAGTACTTTGGTTTCATCTTTATATAAAGTTATCCAGGAGCCACAAAGTGAGGTAGGTGATTGGATTTCTTTAGAAAGTTGTGTCCATAATGTTGTACATTGGGGTTAGTTTTTAAACTGATTTTGTTTAGAAGCTGATAAAATTTAACTTTTGAAGAGAACCTTACTTGATTCCCTTTGCTGCCTTTTTCTCTTATCCAAAGACTCCTTTTGGTCAAGGATTGTCTCATCTTTGTCTGCCTTCTCAGTCCCTAGAATGTGCCTGTTCCATAGTAGGTGCTTAAGTAACGCTTGACAATCCTGTGACTGAGTTTGGCTCTGACTGTGTGTTCTTTTCCAAGGGCTGCAGACAGCCACAGCTGCATTTGGCCACATCAGAGGCAGGGACAAAGCTCCTCCATTCTCTTATTTCTGTTTCAATTCCAGTAATTTAATTTGGATTTTAATTACTTCTCACCTAAGTGATTACTTATAAACCTCAAAATTATTTGCATATATGCTAAACCCTTTACAATTATTATCTCATTTGATCATCATGGTAACGCTGGGATATAGGTACTGTTTTTATCTCCATTTTACAGATTTTCCTAAACTGAGGCTTACAGGGATTAAGTGATTTGCCCAGAGTCCCATAGCTAGGAAACATCTGAGGCTACATTGGAACTCAGGACTTCCTGACCCCAGGCTCAGCTCTATCCACTGAACCACCCAGTTGGTCTCTAGACAGTTTCATTAAAAGTACATTTTTTTTCTCATTTTAACATCACTGATCAAAAGCTGGATGAAAATTTGGAGGCCATTTCCTTCTCCCTTTTCATTTTATAGAGGAGAAAGTAGAGAGCCACTGATGGGGAGTGGCTTAGCCAAGGTTCCTAGAGAGAGATTGGAACCCAGGCTCCAGAGCCCAGAGCCGAGAACCTCCACTTTACCATGCTGCCTCATTTAAAAAAAAATGTCATTGTCATACTCCATGCTGACAGGGCACTCTAACATCCCTTTGTAACAATACAATGAATCAAACTAGATCGATGCATTGACTATGACTGGTGGTTTCTTGTTTGGTACTCAGAACCCCTCCCCCTCTCTGAGGTTCTTTTGTGGGGGTTGTTTAGGCTTTTGCTGCTTTCCCATTTTTCTTATCTGTTGTGCTGCCCAGACTCTCCTGAAAACATTCAATAAGAGCTATGTGGACAGACTCTGAGTTTTTTACAATTAAATGCCCATGATTATTTTTCATCATCTTTTTAGACCTCATCCCTTGTACTTAGAATTAAAGTCTCCCTGAGTATAAGGATGTATGTATGGGGACTTAAGAATCTTGTTAAATTCTTTGTAGAATTTCATTCTCTGCAGCCATTGTTGGTACCTGTCACAGACTTGTCATGAACAGTCATGAGCTGTTTATATAACAGTTTATACTGTTTATCCTTACTGTGAATGTAAAATAGGTAAGATGATCCAGGACTCTATTAAGTGTTTTTTATTGTCTTTGGTCATATGGTAAAATTGCCTGTGTGACCTTTTTGTCTAGTCAAAAGCTTTGGGAGATCACAACAGTGGAAAGGGCTCTGGAGTTGGGCAAATCATTTGGCCTCCCAGGACTTTGAGTGCTTCATTTAAAAATGAAGGATCGGACAAGAGGAGCTCTGGACTAGCCTTGACCTTGAAAGCTCTAAATATCTAACTTGAGAATCCTTTTCTCTCTCTAAGAGACTCATACTGTTATCAGTTCTTCTGTAGTCATTCTTTTCTTTATCCACAATTTCTTTATATTTTTGGATTTCTTTTCTTTTCTAAAATAATAATAGCTTTTTATTTTTGTAAATATATGCAAAGATAGTTTTCAACATCCACCCTTGTAAAACCTTATGCTCCAAATTTTTCTCCCTCCTTCCCCAGTTCTCCCCTTCCCTAGGTAGCAAGTAATCCAATATAGGTTAAACATGCAAGAAAAATCAGATCAAAGAGGAAAAAAAATGAGAAAGAAAAAAATAAACAACAACAACAAAGGTGAAAATACTGTGCTTTGATCCACATTCAATCCCCATAGTTCTCTCTCCAAAAGCAAATGTTTCTCTCCATCTCAAGTCCATTGTAATTGGCCTGAATCATCTCGCTGTTGAAAACAGCCACATCCCTCAAAACCAATCATCACATAATCTTGTTGTTACTGTATACAGTGTTCTCCTGGCTCTACTCACTTCATTTAGCATTAGTTCATGTAACTTTTTCCAGGCCTTTCTGAAATCATCCTGCTGATCATTTCTTGTAAAACAATAATATTTCATAACATTGATATGTCATAACTTAGTCAGCCATTTGCCAGCTGATGGTCAAACACTCAGTTTCCAGTTCTCTTACACTCTAAAAAGGGCTGCTTACAAACATTTTTGCACATAAATGTCCTTTCCTTCTTTTATGATCTCTTTGGGTTATAGGCCCAGAAGAGAGACTGCTGGATCAAAGGGTAGGCACAGTTTGATAACCCTTTGGACATAGTTCCAAATTGCTTTCCAGAAGGGTTGGATCATTTCACAACTCCACCAACAGTGTATTAATGTCCCAGTTTTCCCACATTCTCTCCAGCATTTATCATTACTTTTTCTTGTCTTCTTAGTCAATTCGGATTTATTTTCTAAGATGAACATCAACTTGTCTAGTTTAGAGTAGGACATGAAGTCCTTAGGCAGTGATTGCATATTAAAAGTAAAAATAGTTAAATTAATGTTTATAGATGTTCTTGCTGTCACTCCCTATCTGTTCCTGGTTTCTATGCTGCATCATAGTTACTCTGGCTTTTTTTGAAGCTCAGTTCAAATCTGCTCTTTGGTTGTAGACCTTCCCCTAGCTGCTCAGTTAAAGTTAACTTCTCCTCTCAAATTTCCTTTCAACTACTCTCTAGGTATCTTGAATGTACCTATTTACATGATACCTCCCTATCTGAATGTAAGCTTTTTTGAGGACAGAGCATTTTTGATCCTTTTTATATCCTCCATGATCAGCACTGTGCTGAGCATACAATAAGTGCTTAATATATTTATGTTGTGTTTGACTGACTTGGAATGGACTAACTGGGCTTGTTGACCCACCATTAGCAGTGTTTTTATTCTGAGCTGATCTATCTGACAGGTAAGTGCCCTGGTAAGAGCTGGCAAAGTTAAAGTTTAGGGTCGCCAACCCACCGAGTATCCAAGACTTGGGGGGCCCAGCCCATAGGTGGGGGTGCTCCCCTTCAGTCTGCACTCACTGAGGGCTTGGGTGTTTCATTGGCTTAAGAGAGTAATTATGGGCTTTGTGGTCTCAATTTTGTTTTGTTTTATTTTTGAAGGGGAATGCTGGGCACTTTTCTACAGGAAAGAGGGAAAAGACCTGGTGGCCTGGCTTCTGCTCTTGCCACGAAAATTCCCCAGGGTCTGCTTCTGAATGTCCCCCTTTTTCTTGTAGGGTCTTGCTCCAGCAGGGAAAGTTCTTTGTTCTGTCACTCAATCTGTTAGCTCTGACTGTCCCTGACCACGCTCCTCTTTCTCCTCAGTTACTCGAACCCGTGTGTCACCAGCTCTTTGAGTTCTACAGAAGTGGGGAGAAGAAGCTCCTCCTCTTCACTCTGCAGTTTCTCCCGGAGCTGATGTGGTGCTACCTGACCATGTCCACTGCCTGGAAGCGGCAGAGCACGGGCTGTGTCGAAGCTCTCCTTTTAGGCGTTTACAACTTGGTTTGTATGACGGGGAGGGCCCGCCTGCAAAGTCTGTGGCCATCCCTGCTCCCGATGGCTCCCTTTTTCTCTGAGTTTGGTGTCCATTTTTTCCTTCTTGTTTTGAGAGCAGCTTTATTTACATGAACATATCGCATATTTTCTTTTGTTTCACTTTCTGTTACATGCAAGAATTAGTTTCCACTCATCTTTTGCTTTTTCTTTTCTGAGCACATTGAAACTTCATGTTCTAATGCAAATTGTAAGCTATTGGTATTTGGAAAGCCCTCAGTCCCCTTTGTTTCTGCAGGGAGAAGTACGGTGGTAGTGAAGTGTCCACAGACTGCCAAGAATTCCCATTGGCTGATAGTCTCAAAACATGAACCTAACTGCAGTTATACTGAATGGGGAGTCTGTGCTACCCGTCTGCCCTTGCTCTTCCTCGGCCATGGCGCTCTGGGCCCAGCTGGTTTCTGCTTCTTTTCCTTTGCTTCTTTTGGGACTCAGCAGGGATCAGGGAACAGAGAGACAGATCAAGGTCTGGGAGTCTTCTGCACAGAGGTAGTTCAACCCTGCAGATCACCAAAGAAAGAGCTGAGTCAAGAAGGAAAGTGTGCCCTGGAAAGAGCCCCACATCGGAGGAGACTGAGAGGACACCACCGTAGTGGTGAGAGAGTGAGGGGAAAGGAGGGGATGGGGACCCTCAGAATCATGTGCTTCAGACGGTCAAGAAGGATGAGGCTCAAGAAAGGACCCCAAGCCTGGTCACCAAGAAGTTGGGGTTACCTTTGACAAGAACAGTTCTGGCTGGGGGGACTCAGTCAGAAGGCAGAAGCACAGGATGCAATGTGAGTGAAAGAAAGCGGGCATTGCAGCCGTAGAGAATCTTTTCCAGGGTTTCGGCTGAGAAGAGAGAGAGGCAAGCTGCCAAAGAGAGCTGAGGAGATGTTGGCAACCGATTAGATAGCGGAGGTGATGGGGTAACCCTGAGCCTAGGAGATGAGAGCCCTTAATGGAATTGGAGACATTCCCAAAAGACTAAGTTCTGGGGGAAGAGAATAACTTTGTTTTGGACATGCCGAGTTGAAGATGTTTGAAAGGTGCTATGGCATTGTGGGACTCAAGCTTTGGAGGGAGACTGGCGGCAGTTTGATGTAGCTGGGAGTCATTGCCCCTGAGCTTATCATGCAACTCCTGGTACTGAGGAAATGAGCAACCAGAGGCCCAAAATGGAGCCTTGGACAGTTACTCACCCTTAGCATGTTTGCTATGAGCAAGAGCCAGTAAAAAAGACACTAAAGTTGTGACTGAGCAGGAAATAGAGTTGCAAAAGCCAAATTAAATCAACAAGTATTTATTAAGTGCTTACTGTATGCCAGGAGCTCTACTAAGTGTGAGAGCTGTTGTTTGTCTTTCATTCTCAAAGACATCAGGGAGGTGATGCCATACTTGCGAGTGAATTGGACTGAAGTCAGGGAGGCTGTGCTAGGTCTCCTGCCTCACTTTCTCCTTTGGAGTCCAGTGGCCAGATAGAGATATGATTATGGCCCTGCATGAAATGGAAGACTAAATGTGTGAGTGAAAAGAAAAGCAAAAATTATCCATATCCTCAAAGACTTCTCATTCTTTTAAAAATTTTTTTTTCATTAAAGTCTTTTATTTTCAAAACATTCATGGATAAGTTTTAACATTCATCTTTGCAAAACATTGCATTCCAAATTTTTCCATCCCCTTCCCCGTGCCCCCTCCCCTAAATGGCAAGTAATTCAATATGTGTTAAACATGTGCAATTCTTCTATACATATTTCCACAGTTATCATGCTGCACAAGAAATATCAGATCAATAAGGAAAAAAAATGAGAAAGAAAACAAAATGTAAGGAAACAACAAAAAGAGTGAGAATTCTATGTTGTGATCCACACTCATTTCCCATAGTCCTCTCTCTGGGTAAAGATGCCTCTCTTCATCATAAGATCATTGGAACTGGACTGAATCGTCCAATTTTTGAGAAGAGATCAGAATTGATCATTGTGTAATCTTGTTGTTGGTGGTATTGTTGGCATGTATAATGATCGATCTCCTAGTTCTGCTCATTTCATTTAGCATCAGTTCATTAAGTCTCTCCAGGTCTCTTTGAAATCATCCTGCTGGTCATTTCTTACAGGACAATAATATCCCATAACTTATTCAGCCATTCTCCAACTGATGAGCATTCAAAAGAATTCACATTCTAATGTGGGGTATATATGATGTATAGAGTCATTTGGAAATAACCTTAGAAGAAAGTACTTGCCTTGGTGGAGACCAGGAAGAACTTCTTATAAGAGGCAGGATTGGAGCCAAGTCTGCAAAGAAGCCAGAAAGTAGAGGTAAAGAGGGAGAATCTTCTAGCAAGAGGAACAGACAGTGGAAAGGGGTAGAGAAGAGAGATGATGCAAGAGAAGTGACCAGCAAAACGGTAAAGGATGAAGCCTGAGAAAAGGCCATTCAATCTGACTGCCAAGTGATACGGTTAGAAATCAGATTGAAAAGTACCAGGAGTAGTGAGATGAATGGAAGTGGTAGCAAGAGTGGAGGCAATTTGTTTTTTCCTCTAGGATCTTGGTTGAGAAATAGAGAATGATAGCTTGAAGGAAATGGCAGAATTCAATCAAGATCTTTTTTTAAAGATGAAGATTTAGATATTTTTATTGGTAAGCAGCAGGAAATAACCCAGCATATGGTGAGAGGGGGAAAGGACGAACTACTGGAAAAATGAAGGGGAGGGCACTGAGGGCACTTAAAGATGTTGGCTTTGTCAAGGAGGGTAAAATACAGAAAATGGGGGATGATGTCAGGAGATTGTGAGATAAAAAAGGCACAATAAACCAGTTCATTGGGAATCATATTTCTCTGAGAAATCAAAATTTCTCAGAAATTTTCTGAGATTTCTTGACAATCTCAGTCAAGATTGTCAGACTATAGGGTCAAAAAATTGGATGTGTGAGAGGTTTGAGAAGGAATAAAAGGCTTGGAATGGCCTTTTTGAGGGATGCGGTAGAGAATCAATTAGGAGTAAAAGGATAGCCTTGCATTTTTGAGGAGGACCCAGTTAAGAATGTCTAGCAAAATTAGGATTAGATCCAGTCAGCCCCTTTATAACTTCTTTAGTTCTGTTTAGTAGCATGGAAGTAGCATAAAGGAGGCAACTGGTGGGAGAAACCCAAGTTTGGGTTTTGGCAAAGTATGAGTAATGATAGAATAAGGGGACAAAGAATTTGAAAGTAGAAGACATATAGTCAAATAGGAATAACTCTAGGGTCAAGATTGGGAGGGGTGATGACCTCTGGAAAAACTCTGAGGTGTGAAATGATTGGGGTCATGATGAGGATGTAGAGAGGTAAGACGTAGGGAGAAATGGATGCTCAGAGGTTGTGATCAGTTTGAGAAATGTCAGAACTTTTGGCTATGGAAGTAAAACACTTGTAGGTAATGGGCAGATGTAAGGGGTGACTGTCCCTGTGTGTGACTCCAGTAGAATAGAAGAGGAGGTCGTGGGCTTCAGGGTGTTCAATATCAGCATCAATATCTTAGCTATTATGAGGGCAGGAGCTGGACCCTAAAGGAAGACAGTGAGCCTGGACTTTTGTGGACTTCAACTTCATATGAATCAGTTGTGTGTCGGGGAGCCAGAAAGGCAAAGGTGATCCCAGATTGCCTTGAGAAGCTTCCCTTCAGAGATTGGACTAAGGAGAGCACTGGCCAGAGAGTAGCTGCTGTGTCCTGCCCTGTCCTGCCCTGCCTTGCCCTAGCTGCACGTCACATTTGAGAAATATCATTGATAAACTAGAAAGAGACCAGAAGATGGAAATGAATTTTGATTTTTTTTTTGCCAAAAAAGGAAGGAGGTGGGGATGCTTGACCCAGGGAAGCCTGGTTTGTCACCTAGAAGAAGCCTTCAACCTGTTTTGCTTGTCCTCTGGCAGTAGCACACTAAGCAATCTGGCTGCAGAGGCTTGCTAAGGCCTGAGGCACCTGGATACCTCCTCTCAGTGTTTGGGCTGTGTGTCCTCACTGGACTCTTCAAGCAACATATTGGGAGCCTTGGAAGTTCCATCTACCCCTCACACATCTGTGATTCCTGCACATTGGAGACATCCTTTGTGAAGATGAATTAGACAAAATGGATGAAAACTGCCGGTGATGTGAAGGCATACAACGTGCATCATTAGAAGAAAAGAGCACATCAGATGTTAAAGGGTTATAGGGTAACTGGATATTTCCATCTGGGAAGCCTTTGACTTTCTGTTGTGATTTTTGTCTTTCCCCTTTTTTGTTCACAAATGAAATTCATGAATAAAAGATCCATGGGTTGTGGGTATTTGAGATTCTTTCTAGGGAAGTGAATATTTATGAATTCTTTACATATTGTATCACACTTTCCCAGATTCCTTAAACTCTGGGTTACTTCTGAATTTTGCATGAATTATTTGAGCAGATTAAATTTTGTGGTTTTGGTTTTCTACAGCTAAGTTATTTGTAAGGAAATTAAAAAGGCTTCCAATCTATCTCCTTCCTTTAAAGGAATGTAGGTTATTACTATTTTTCAAGGCAGGTGATTAGCTTGTCAGGTTTCTCTAATTTGTGCATTAGCTACTTTATTTTAACCAATTTAAGGGGGAAAACAATTGTAAACACGTTACATGTATTAAATCAGGAAAATTTAAACAAATCAAGTGATTATTTATGATACTTAAAGAATGTATGTATACACATGCAAGTTCTTAGCAGCTTTATTTTTCTGGTTCAATAAGTGGAAAGGCATTTTAAGTTTTTAGATAATTTTAATTATTTAGGCCAACAAAGTAGAAATTATATGTGTCTGTATATGTATATTTGTCTTATAGACTTTAATCTACATATCTTTTTTTTTCTCTTCTTTTCTATAGGAAATAGTTGACAAACAGGGACATAATAAAGTGTTGAGTTTTACAATCCCATCTTTATCTAAGCCATCAATATATCATGAAGTAAGTGACTTTGATCCAAGATAATGTAGCTTTTCTGGCCTCTGAAGTTTTCCATTCCATTGCTATGGCCAGGATAGGGCAGAAAAGAGGGACTCACCAGGTTTGGCATGATAGGAAGGTCCTGATGTTTGGGCTTTGCCCAGAGTTAAATGCTTTCCAAGCATAGATGAACTTTCTTACTATGTCTCCTCCCAATCTCTTCTGTGTATCTGCTCACCGATTACCTCTTTCTATATCCAGATATGCTTCTGTCATCTCTTGCTCTTGCTTGTATGATGGCTTCTGCTCAGTGTTCTTGATTTAGCCTGGCATTGAAGGCTCTATGTGATATCATTCCAATCGTGCTTCCAACTCTATCCTACGTATCCCTCAAACATATTCTCCACCTGAAAGAAACCAAATTACTTATCAGTTCATGAATAGGCCATGTGTTTGTTTGGCCTCTGCGCCTTTGCTCTAGCAATTCTTTATGCTTGGAATTGTCATCTTCTCATTGTTACTATTAAAAGTCAGTCTACCTATTGAGAGTCAGGTGAAATGTTGTCTTCAGAAAGCCTCCAACTGGTGAAATTCTATTTTGGATCTGATTCTCATCAGTCAGGGGGGATTACCTGCTAGAGATAGAAATGATAGAAATCCTGGAGGAAAGTCACTACTCCTTCTTAGAACTTTTAATAGAGTAGGAAAAGAAATTTGAAAATAGAGTGATGTACCCTATGAATTTTAGTAAAGTAGATCTCAAAGTGATTAGGATACATAGAATGCCAGGGTCAAAATTCTATAGGGGAAGTCAGTGTAGAATGAATGAGAAGTTTTTAAGAATTAAATTCTGAAGACCTTAAAAAAAAAAGGAAACAGTTCCACTAAAGAAGAAAAGATTAAGTTATTTATCTAAAGAGATTAATATGAATTGACTGAACACAACCAATTTAGAAGTTAAAGAGCTGTACATCATAATCCTATGTGAACATAATGAATAATACAAAGGTCAGAATGATCTGAGGGAGGGGAGGAAAGCTAAGCATCCAAAACAGCAGCAGCAGCAGCCATAACCACTATCCCACATTGGAAAGAGAGAGTGAATGAAACAGTGCTGACCAATGCCAGAGAGGAGACTCTGTCACTGGAAAAAATGGGCAAAGTGACTGGTAGGGAGCCGACACCCAAGAGGAGTTTTCCCTTATTGAGTTCAAGTCAGCTAGCCCACCTTAGCCCACCCAGCACTGGCAGATGTGATTGTTGGATTTCCCAGGGATATGGGAAAGATCATGGGCAACTGGAGAGAGACTGCAGACGGAGAAAAAGGCAGACATTGTCTCTTTGGTTGGAACATTGGCCTTCCATTTTGGGAACATCCTCATGTTCCCCATGAGTTTTCAGACATCACAAGATACGCACAGGGAGCGCTGACTTTAATTCCTTGCCAAATTCTATAAGAAACTATTCAGAGATAGTCAGAGAACATCAAAGGAAAAAAGTTGCTATAAAGGGCCAGCAAGATTTTCTGAACAGGTCACAGTAGAATCATCTGTGTTGGAGGTGGGTCAGGAGAATGGGAGAGCTGCCCCATATTTTTAGTGGAATATTTTATAAAATCTTTCTTTATAAAGCTCACCTTCCAGAAAACATGAATGAATATGGGTGAGATGAGAGTACATTGAGACAGATTTAGAAGAGTTTTGAATGGCTGGAGCCTAAGGAGAGTCATTTAGCATAGCATGCACAAGTCTTCTGGCCTTTAGGAAAATATCTCACAAAGGTGTCATATTTACCCAGTTCACAGATGAGCCAAAGCTTAAGAGAAGAATAGCTCACACACTAGATGACGTTTTTGATCTTCTTTTATCTTCTGTCAAGTTGATAGTTTTATATTTTGAAGCAATCGAATTTTATCAACCTGGAATTTTTATTGTCTTAGTTTGTATTTATTAGTCAATATCAAAGAAAATTTAAAAGTAAAACATTGATTATTAAACTATGTGCTTATTTTCAGTACACAATATGCCTATTATATTATTTTTCTTTAATAACATATTTTCCAAAAGCATTTGTTATGATTACTTTATTCAAATATGTTTTTTCTTTAGCCTTCCAGCATTGGTTCCATGGCTCTGACAGAGAGTGCTTTAAGCCAGCATGGTTTATCAAAAGTTGTTTACAGTGGACCTCATCCTCAAAGAGAGATGTTAACAGCTCAGAATAAGTAAGATTAAGCAATAGAATTTGTTGTATAAAAATCAGAAAATTATTTTTCATCACACTTACAATTTGTCCATTGCATGCTATTAATTTGAACAATTTAAATATGATTGTATTTGTAAGGGAAATTTGTAAGGGAAAATTGTAAGAGAAAATTCATCTTAAATCATTGTGCTCTTGTTTCAGAATTCATCTGGAAAAAATTAATTTAAAAAATTGTCATATTGTTCATTCTCTTCAGAAAGTTAGCATGAATTTTGAAGAGTTTCAATATAGTATTTGTATACTATTCTGCTCCTTCCTTTTAGTTTTGAACACAGATGTAAAACACTATATAAATGCTAGCTATTCTTCTTCTTATTACATTGGAATTAACATTTTGTGAAATCTTTTTTGTTTTCTCTAGGTTTGAAGTGTTGACATTCCTTTTATTGTGTTACAATGCTGCCTTAACCTATATGCCCAGTGTTTCTCTTCAATCGCTGTGTCAAATTTGTTCAAGGTAAAACTAAATATCAGTTTTTACATGTTATGCTTATTCACTGTTTGCAATGATAACTTCCTTGTTAAACTTTTTCCAACATTTTAAAAATTCCAAAAAAAGAGGCATAAATTTAGCTAAATAAAGAAAACATACCAAATATATATGGTTGGTAGTACTTAGCCCTGTGCCTAGCACATAGAAGGCTCTCTTAACAAATGTTGATTCAATTGAGTTATTGCTGTATTCCCTTAGTAATGTTTTTGGATCCAATTTGTGCTTGTTAGGAACCATGATAGAAGTGAGAAGATGGGTGATGACTGGTATTTGTTTTGTTTTTTAAACTCTCCTGCCAATTAGAGAGCTGTAGGGTGAGAGTGGGGAGGACACTGGCAGCTGTGCTTAGCACAGTGTCCTAATGGAGCCTTCACAAAAGCTTCTTGATTTGTCTTAACCTGGCACCGGTGAAAGTCAGTTTAAGGAGTGAGCAGATAATTTGGATCTTGGGAATTCTTGTGGAGGCTGTGGAGCGTTGGACGCTAGCCAGAGGGAGAAAGCGTTGGCCAGCACTCAAATCCAGAGAAAGCGGACGAGGAATGGGAGGATCAGAGGAGAAGGCAGAGCAGGAAGTCAGCAGCCAAGAACAACTGAAAACTCTTGGGAAAATTTCACCATGTTTTTCGATTCATGCCTTAACTTTTATGATTCCTTAATAGAATGTAATAATGTTTCCTCTTCTTAAAATGATATGAAATTACATCCTTTGTATTTCTTTACCAAATATGTGGATGCCAGTTTTTCCAGGACCCATGGTTCCATCAGCATGAACTTTCCTCTCATCATCACCTCTAACCCAGTAGAGTCCTTTCTGTGGTCACAGGACAGGTTTTGAATTCAGCTCCCTTGCCTCCATATGCTTTACTCTGTCCTGGGAGAATGCTGTGCTTATAAGATGAAAGCAGGCCACAAAGGATGAGTCTGTCCTCTTCTGCTTCTTCCACTGTTAAGGACGCAGGTGTTCCAGTCTGGGCCCAAACCCTCAGCAGTTTTCCTCTCTGCTCCCAAAGTATGTCCCGACTATTGCCCCAGTGCCTTTGCCAGCCTCCTGCCTGAAAGGCTTCCCTGAAGTCACAGCTCGAGGCTACTTTGCTCTCCCCGAATCTGGCAAGCTCAGCCCACTCCTTTGTGAGGTCTGGCTTGGGGCTGGATAGCCTGTGCTGATCCTCTGGTTTGTTCTGAGAAAAGAGCCTGGATTCTGCTCTGGGAGTCTGAGATCTCCAAAGAGGTGCAGGCAGGACTGACTCCTTTGGAATGGCTTTTTGGTCTCAGGTTCAGAATCAGGCCACTTTAACATGAACCCACAATAAAGGAGACCTTTTTGGCGGGCGTTGCTGTTTTTCTGCACACAGCAGCCCAGTCTTTTATATCTGGCAAGTCCCAGGGAGATGACATTAGGTATCAGGCTTGGCTCAGCAGCATCTTTGTGCGCCTTAGGCCTATGGCTGTATCTGTCTCTTGAGAAATGGTTTGTAGAATGGAATTGATTGAAAACTGCTCATTTAATGCAGGAAGAGGAGAAATAGAAAGAGGAAGTCGAGAAATGGAAAGAGGAAGTCTTACTAACTCCCATGGGGTAGTTTGGGTAGGAGCTCTTTTGGAGTAGGGGAGAGAATAAAGACTAGGGAAGCAAAAAAGAAAGAGGCAGTTTTTGCTTTGAAAATGCATTATCTTGGTGTCTCAATGAGCTCTATTTCTCTTATCTGTGTCACAAATGAATGGAATGTATCTTAATTCTAAATGAGTTTGTCAAATATACAAATAGAAAACTCAGTTAGGCAGTCTTTGCTAGCTTGCTCCAAGAGCTGGTAAGTTGCTGACAATGATCACCAGAAGAGTCCCTTCTTCTGTGGAGGCACAAATTCCCCCCAAAGTTCCTTTTTGGAGTTTGCTGGCAGGGCCACTGAAATCTCTTTCCAAAAGCCTTATTTCACTCCATGATTTCAGGCTTTATTTTGGGAACCTCATATGGGAATTTAACACAGAAATCAAGTGGCTATGATATTTTGTGAAAACATTGAAGAAATGGAGAATCTGGAACCAGAGGGGCCGGACAGATTCCTAGGAAAATCCCCAAGAAAGATGCAAGTGGGATACAAGGAAGAGATTCTAGAATTCTTAAGAACTAGAAAGGAGAAGTACAGAAAGAGGAAGCTTAGGGTTTGTTTAATAATGCCTCTAGGAAGCAAGATGGGATCATTTAAAGAAATAAATTAACATTGATTTTAAAGGGTTGTTTTTTTTTTTTTTGAGAAACAAAAAATTCCAAGTGTTACCTGCTGTAGTTTGCTTAGCATATATAATATTATAGATCATGTAAACAAAATTCATGACTGCATTTCTGAAGAAAGGCTTTAGATAGTCTGTACATTTTTATTCATATTTAATGAGTGCCAAAAGCTAAGAAAATGGAAATAAATGAAGACTTAAGGATTCCATTAATGTGTCCTAGTGACACTGAGAATGGAGAATACATACATTACCCTTCTTCTTCTCTCTTCCTCTTCCTCCTTCTGCAGGAGCTTGTTAGGAAAAGATCTTATTCTGGGGAAGGCCTGCATGTTAGACTTCATGATAATCTCCTTTGTCTAAGTTTTCTTCTGAGAGCAGGACCTAATGTGGAACAGAAGATGTTGAGTTTCCCAGCAGAAGTCACTTTTCTGCCCACTCATGGGAACTGAGTCATGGCTCAATTGATCCATTAATTATTGATCCCCATTCAGTTGATTTATTTGCAGCCAGGAATATTGATTATTTGAGTCCATCAAAATGATCAGTCATACCAAAGGCTGGGTCCCCTCGAATATGTTAAGATGGCCTTAGCTGGCACATCTATAAAAGCATATGGTTATACACACATGTACATATGCACATGTGTGGGTATGTATACAATTGAATTCATTTAAGAAATAAACTTTTTTGGAAAAGGTCATAAATTTTAAATTTCTGATAGAAATATACTAAGTATATTATCTTATAAATGTTAAAGAATGCATGAACTAATTGGTCAATTTTGTGAACATGATATTTTATTTTTTCTAGAATTTGCATTTGTGGATACCCTCGACAACATGTAAGAAAATACAAAGGTATAAACAGCAGGATTCCAGTTTCTTCAGAATTCATGGTGCAACTGTTAACAGGAGTTTATTTTGCCTTGTAAGTTTATCCCATGTACAAATTATACAACTTTTGATCTTTTAGAAAAAATGTTCTCACGTAATATAATCTATATTAAGTTAGATTACACTAGTAAGGTCGAAGGACTCAATTAGTCTTCTTCAATTTACATTTTAAGTATTTTTGTATAGAAGAATATAGAATTGAACTCTTGACAAAGCTTGCTTCAGTGAACTTTTTAAAGATGTTTGAAAGATTACATATCTCACCAAGAAATAGATTATAGCAATATTAATATATTTTGTGATGTGAATTTTAAGCCATCTTGCACCATTCAGGGATAACATAAGTCTTATTAAGGGTTAGTTAAATACCCATACAACTCTTTTCTTCTTTTCTATCTCTCATTTATTTTACAAGTTTTTCACAAAGGTACCTTGCTTTTTACAAGGATCTCTTTATAATCTTTTCTATAGCTTTCCAAAACCTCTCTTGATTATGTAACAAATTAAGAGCATAAATAGCTCAGTATGCTTATAGCCCATTGTTTGTCATGATTATATAACATAAGTGAATTTCTAGTTAGTTGGAATTTATCCCTCCTAGAAATGCTTCATAAATGTTTGTTGAACAAAGGGACATTTGGCCAGCAGGAGGAAATGAGATATTGTACCATTAGTATGGCAGTGGAAGTGAAAAATCTTATTCTCTTTTGTCTCTTTATTCCTTTCATCCTGCTATATCTAGGAAGATCTGTCATTGAAATCACATTTAAGTCTGGACAGGGCTTAAGGGAAAAAAAAGTACTGCTGTTAGTTCTGCAAAAAAAAGTCTTCATTGATTTACTGAGAGCAATATTTACTTGGGCTAACGAGCACTTGCTTCATATTTCTGCAATTTGGGAATACCGCAAACCTTATTTATTTACATATTTCATGTGATTTGTAGAAGTATCTTCTGATCCTCCCCAAGATATGACAGGTGTCATTTATAATTATTCTTACCTTCCCTGAGAGCTGTGTATTTAGAGCACTCAGCCATCAGAACCAAGATGAGGCCTTTGTTTGCCCCAGACAAGATTTTGAAAACTTATACCTCATTTATGTTACTGTTCACTTGGAGCTTTGAATCTTTATTGGAACATATATACAAACATAACCTATATCAGTCAATCCAGTATTTATTTATTTATTTTTTGCTGCTGAGGTATTTGGGATTAAGTGACTTGCCCAAGCTCACACAGCTGGGAAATATTAAGTGCTTGAGGTCAGATTTGAACTCAGGTCCTCTTGACTTCAGGGCAGTCTATCCACTGCACCACCTAGCTTCCCCTCAATCCAGTATTTATCAATTACCTATGAGGTCTATACATGATATAGAGAGAAGAATTTTCTATCCTTATAGCACATGCAATTATTTTAAGAATTGTCTTCCAAAGTGACCCTCCTCATATAGGAGTATACACCCTAGGTAGTCCCCTGTCTTACCTATTCCTACTTCCAGCACTCCCACCCACAGGGTCCTTCTCAGCCTTCCATCAGTTCTGCCTCTCAGGTTCTTAGAAGTGAAGGCCTCCAAGACACAGGACCTTGCCTGACCTCCCAGAACCAGAGATGGCCAAGCCCACATCTGAATAAGGCTGCATTCTGGCAGTCTCCCCCACAATGTCTGTCCAATTTCAGCTCAAAGACCTCTGGGGAAGGAGGACCTGCCACCCTTCAGCACTCCCTCCCCCCATTCCTGTCTCTCTACCCTAGAGCCAGGCAGAGTAAGTCTCATCCAGAGGTTTCAGACTTTCAAAAGGAGGGTCCTTCCTAAGGACCCTGACTCTCTCCTGTCCTTCCTAAGTCTTATCTGCCCTGACTCCCCACAATAATGGGCACAAACCTTGGGCTTCCTGATTGAAAGATGCTGATGAAAAGTGTGAAAGGTTGTCTGCTCCTCTTCTCATAAAGCCATGAGGTCCCCAAAGCCTGAATACCCTAAACCATTCTTACCATTGTCACAACTGAAGTTACCTCCTTGGTCCCTGCCTTCCTTCTTCCTTCCCTGCCATGGCCATCCTTGGGTCCTGCCTCCCTTCTTTTCCTCCCCCTCCCCCTCACCTTTGGCCATCCTTCGTCCCCTTCTTACTGTTCCTAGTTTCCCTTCCGGCTACAAACAAACCTGACCACCAAGCACATGGAGTTCTGCCAGTCCAGTTTATTTCACATCCAAAAATGCCTACCCAGGGGATCTTGCTACATAATAACCTGAGCTTAAAGGAAGTCAGAAATTTTAAAGTCAAACAGAGGAAATTAAACCTGTTTTGTATTCTCAGATTGTTGGTTGTTTGTAGTACTTTGGTACATAATTTGTCAGTCACCAAGTATTTGTAAAGGGTTTATTAAGTACCAGGCACTGTGCTAGGCACCCAGGGTCTCAAAGAAAATAAAAAACCAGGCCCTGATTTCAGGGAGTCTAATTAGACAGGCACCGACAATGGGGGAGACAACATGGAACAAGCCATACACAGCATAAATGGAGAATGAGTCCCATGGAGGAAGGTGCTAGCATAAAGGTGGTTGGGGAAAGGCTTCCCAGAGGGATTTGGCCTGAGCCTGGCGGGAAGCCAGGGGAGGCAGAGATGTGCTTCATTGTTTAGCAGGAAAAGCACACTCAGGGTCAACATTCTTTCACAGACCCTCCCCTTCAACCCGTTTCTCAGAAAAGTTTGGGAAAACTCTGCTATAGAAGTGGCTGATGCTCCTGGGCCAGGCCCATGGACAAATTCTGAAACTGTTCATCACCTGGAGCCATATCATCTTCTAGATTTTCTTGTGGGGTCCCCCTTCCTCCCCACCTGTCACCTAGAGCTCTTCCAATCCCCACTTGAGGATTGGAGAATGTGTTTTTAAAAGTCTTTTTGTTAAAAACTTCATCCTTCACATGGCTGCCAATTTGCCAGCCCTAAAGCCAAGGCCAGCCACCTCATCCTCCCACTCAGAAGCTTAATTGGCTCCCTCTGGGATTCAATCTCATTTCTTAAGTTGGGCGTTTAAAGCCCTCTCCATCCTGCCTTCAGTCTCTGCCTCCAGCCTCTGCTTTCAGGTTTAGTGCCCACTCCTGCCCTTTACAAGCTCTGCTTTCTGGTTCTGCTGGCCCCCTTGCCCTTCCCCTTCCCCATGTGCAGCCTTCTTTCCGGCCTCTCTTCCTGGCCCGAGGTCTGCATCCCCCTTCCCCAAGCATCCCTTCCTCCAGGAGGCCTTTCTGCATTGCTGCCTTCCATCTCTGCTGCCTCCCATCTCTGCTGCCTCCCCCGATCTCCAAAATTAGGTTTTACTTTTCTGTGTGTAGATCGTTTTTGTCTCCAACAGAATGGAAGATTCATGAGGGGAGGATTCTTTTATGTTTGTCTTTCTGTCCTTATGGGCTTGCCCAGTGCATGGCACCCAGGGACTGCCTAGTGAATCTAAGTGGGTGACTAATGGTTCCCTTTGCCAGTGCTGCCCCTGAACAGCACATGGCCATAGAAAGGGGGGCATAAAATGGATGTTCCCTTCTGCTCCCAGGCCAGCCTGCTCCCTCGGACTCAGGTGCAGAAGGTGGTCCTCTCATGTCTACTGTTGGTGGACTTTCCCTTATATCTTTGTAAAACTTGCAGCTTGTATTTAGTTGGAATAATTACTATATCAGTTAAAAGGTATCCTTGTGCACTTCCTCAGGATTTTGTCAAAATAGGAACAAAAAGTCAAAATTTTACAGGTCATATCCTACTAAAGGCTATGGGAAATGATGGCACCACACAGTGTTCTGAATGCTCATTCAAAAGATATGTAATCCACTACATTTTGGACCATTTGGAAGTTGTACCTTGTTTATCTGACTTTTCCTTCTATAAATAGAAAAACATTGGAGAAAAAAGAGAACATCAGGCTTCTTACTGCGGTAGAAAGGAATTCAAAGGTTTAAAACTATTTCAGGGAATGGAATGGAGAGGCAGTACAACCACTCTGCTAGTCATCACTCTCACGGAAGATTAACGCTAAATGGCTAATTGTGATTTTGTTGGTATAGAGAGAATTAATGAAGAAAGTTACATTCTTTGGATTTAATTTTTGTAGTTATAATGGAGAATGGGATATGGCTCAGACGGCCCTGGAAGATGTCCTGTACAGAGCCCAGTTGGAGTTGTATCCTGAACCACTGCTGGTACGTGCTTCGTGACTTGGTTGAGTCTAACTGGACACAGGGACTTTTTCACTTTGAATTATGATAAGCAGTGGAGCCAGTGTTCACAAAGTATGAAATACACTGTTAATTAATTCTCAGATATTTAGCACCTTGGCTTATAGGGCAATGCATTATTATTCATGAAAAGAAACTCCATCATTATTAAAAGTGTCCTGAGCCTGTCACTGAGGGCCCTCCTGACTCTGTAATAAGTCATTACATTTTCTACGGGCGCATGTGTGTGTATGTGTGGTTGTCCACAAGTACTGACAGCTAATTAACATATAGAAATTTTAGCATCATCTTTGAATGCTCATGTTTTCTGGAGAATATTTATTCACACGTGCATTTCCTTAATAGTGTAATGGGCTTGAAATTATATCCCTGTTTGTTTATTTATTTGATACTGATAATTTGAAGTCATTTTTTTCCTCCTCAGGTTGCTAATGCAATAAAGACTTCGTTGCCTGCAGTTGCCATGAAATCTAGTAAGGAGGGTAAAAGAAGCATTCAGGTTGAAATTACCCAGACTTCATCGAGAATATCCAGAAATGCCGTAACCAGCATGTCAATAAGAGGGCATAGATGGAAAAGACATGGTGAGAAACATGTGCTCTAACAGGAGTATTATTAATTGCAAAATATTCATAAGCCCAGTTAGCTTTTCCTTATATATTGTTACTATGTAAATAAATGGCACCTTAGAGACCTGGAAAGTGTTAATGATGCTCTGAGTATCTACTTACTTTCTGACCAGAACATGCCTGAGGCACCAGGGAGAATTCACACGCCTTGTGCATACGTGTGTTCTGCATAACATGTTTGGGAAGGAAAATTAGCTTTGATTTATTTTACAAATATTTTTACTTCAAATGGAAGAGATGTAATTCAAATGGAAAAATGTAATTGCTCTCATTATATATTTTGGCTTTTGTGCTTCTGTGAATGACTACACACTCAATGTTGCTTAATAATGATTTTGATTGCTAAATAGCCACACCTGCAGGTAGACATAGGGGTTAAGACAGAACAAATAGCAGTGGTTTTGAGATTTTTTTTTCCTTTTTGCAGTTAAAGAATATCACAATATATTAGTAGCTTTGAGCCTTTCTGTTTCTTTGGAAGGAGATTTTTCTTTGTAAAATCTATCATTGTTTCAGTAGTTCATAACTTTTATTTTATATTTTGCTGGTGTTTGCCACAGTCTTTCTTAGGGCTCTCTTCTCTACCTTTCTTCATTTTCCTTAGTGGGTCTCCTCCTTTTCTGCTTCCTCTTTCTCTTTCTCATCCCATCATCTTCTTCCTCCTCTTCCTCTTCATCATTATACCCCTCCCCCTTCTTCAAAGAATGATCCCAGATTAGAGGAAGGAACAAGACCTTCCTAGGGACCAGATTGCACTATGAAAGGGCTTATTTGGAGACAGAAAAAAATGAAATAATCTATTTCCCAACCTCTTTCTATTGACCAAGATGGTAACAGTAGCTGCTCCTCTTCTTGGTGGTGAATCTGATTTCAGCTGCTGTCTTGTTTTCTGGGGCTGAAGGAAAATAGGCAAAGAAGACAAAAGAGAGTGTGCTGATAAATGGAAAATAAGGACTGCCCCTGGGGGGGAGGGTGTGAGTGAGGAGGTGGACAGTGATCAATGGATAAAACTGTGTAGCTTGATTAAATGACTATTGAAGTAAAGAAGTTTTCTCTTTTAAATGAATTCTTCCACAATTTAAAATAGTGCCCCAGATTTTTGAAAGCACTTCAAGAAAGGTATAAAAACGGTAATATATCCCATTAGTAAGACATCATCTGGTGATTTAAACCACCCAAGTCAGATGAGGCTCTTGATTCTAAAACAGCAGATACTCTTAGAGATAACTTTGATACTTCCTTGCAAGCATTTGTCATTTTAGAAAACAATGCTATTGTCTTAAACCCAGGAAACAGAATAAAAGATGGAAACCCACTTGATTATTGGGGATATCACATTGCACATTGGCTTGCATGTTGATGTAATCATTGGCAAGTATGGCTGTAGATTCCATCTAGTCTGAGTCAGCGATGGTGAGCTGCCCACCCCAGGATCCACAAGTGCCTCATTTTCCAGGAGATTAGCTGGAAATTCTACCAAAGAAACCCGCAGGAGGAATGTTGCCTTTCCTTTCTGCTTTATCATCTTGCCAAGACGAAGAGAGAGAAATCATATTGCAAGTGAAATTTTCCCAGGTGCTAGAAACCAGTACCTGGAACCTCAGTATTGAAAGAGACCCAGAAGTGACCTGGTCAGAGGTTTAACATTCCTGACCTGTGCTCAGCAAGCCCATGTCTGGGCTCCCCTGGTGACGGGGAGCTCCCGCTCCCTACCTTTCGAGGTACCCGGTGCCATTGTGGGAGTGGCTGACCTCACTGAAGCTTGCTCCTTTTGGTTCTGCTCTTTTTCTCTGGGATCAAGTAAAATAAGACTGGTTCTTTTTCTCCACGTCATCCCTTCTGGCATTTCTGAGTTATCATTCTATTTCCCTGCTAAGGGAAATCTTTTCTAGACTAAACATCTTCATTTAAAAAAAAAGTCCCCTCCTCTCCCCGGAGAATTTAAACCCAGCCACATATGTAGAAAACATTTATTCACAGTAAATGAGAATTAAATATTATTTCCAAGCCTAAATTTTTTCAAGAGAGAAGAGATTGCTTTATCAGTCACCTCTTCCATGTATTTTTTGTTTTTATCTATCAGATTTGTACAGATCCCGTTTTAGGGGCAGTAAGTGCCTTGTCATCATTGCTAGTTCTTGTGGGGCTCTTTCTTATTGTGTGGCTTAAGAAAAATGGCTGTGGTTTTTCTCCCACATCCCTCTTGCTTTTAATTGGTCATTCCCTCCAGCCAAAGCACAGAGGCTGGTCTTCTGAAGTGTAACAGTCCTACTGGTAAAGACCTGTGAGGACTCATCTTGTATACAGTTAAAGGGATTTTGGTCCCACAGAATACGTCCATTGTCCAGGCTAGCTTAGCCTTTGGAGCACAGGAAGCTCTTCAGCAATGAGGGCCTGTTTGGCCTTGAGGTCCAGCTCCTTCTCTTGGAGCCTCTGCTCTGTTGTACCCAGGACCTTTTCTCCTGATTCCCCAAGCACCTTGTGCTGTTCCTTTTTGGGTAGAGTTTTAACCTTATTTCCCTTTTTTGAGCTTCCTTTGTCACTTTTGGTCTTCAAGTTTTGCTGAACTACAAAAGTTGACCCTATTATGGTCTTTATCTCTGTGGTCTGAAGGATAGGGCCGCTAAACTCCAGCCTCTGGGAGCTGTGATGACTATTCAGGAAGTTAAAGGATTCCCTATTCAGGAAGTTAAAGGATTCCCTCTCCTCACTTCTTTCCATTTTTTCGCCCTTTCTTCAAACCCTTCTGCCACTTTTTCCACTTCTCATTTCTTCTCCTTCTTTCCCTTCCCCTCTCTACCATCCTCCCTCTTTTCACAGACTACCCATTGCTGTACATTTGCTGATTTAAAGGGAGAAGTGCGTGAAAGAGATAGGGAGATAGCCAGGACAAAAATTCCAGCCAGAAGAGAGCAAGGGGAAAGAAAGGAGGGAGAAAAGGTGATTTTCCTCTGAAAAGAGGCCTTGGCCCTGTGTCTGAGATTGGAGGACCACAAAAGATTGTCATACACGTGGGTCCATGAATTAGAGGACATGTGATTTTCAGGGACTGAAAAGCCATTTATTATTGTGGCTTCTGAAAATGTACTTCAGTCTTAACCTTCTAAACTATATTCCTATGAATTACTTTAATCCATGACTATTTAAAAATGTATTCTGGAACTCAGGACCCAAGCATCTTTAGGAATTTAACCATTTAAACAGTATCTCTGAGAGGAAAGCACATCTATCATTCCCCAAAAGCCTTTTTTACAGCAGATTTCAAGAAGTGTTGGAGTGCTCATGTTGTTTTATAGCTCCTACTTCTTGGGGTAGTTGTTATGTCTCTGCATTTCACTCCCTTAATATTACATTTTGCCTTACTCCATTCTCTGACCATGTATACCCTATCTCTCCCTTTCCAGTCCCAACTGCCGGGCAAGTGGCATTAGATGCAGTAGGCACCATCTGGCTAAACATATATTTGTGTGTCCTATGTTCTCACAGGTCTTCTCAGCATTAACTGAAGCTTGCTGCTGCATTATGTGTGTGTGCACGTGTGCGGGTGTATGTGCATATGTATGAGGGTGCATTCATGTATTTATTTCCGAGAGATAGTTTTTGAGGGGTTGGGGGCCATGTGTCAGGAAATTGAACCCATCATCAGAGTTTTTCACTTTTCAAACAATGTCGTTTAGATATAACTATTCAATCTTGATTTTTAAAGCTTTTCTTAATTTGAAGGTTTGAGAAGTTATTTAAAATGAAATAATTCTCTTTCAGTGCAGATGTTTGCAGAATAGCATTAGAACATGGAATGGTCATTTTATTTTATTTTTTTTTTTACCTCTAAATGACAGTTTAAGAGTTATTAACACTTTTCTGTTTATTTTATTTCTTCAAGGGTGGAGAAGAGGGATTGGGGGAGGGAAAAACTTTTCTGAGAGAGGGAAATAGCCAGACTAGCAATTTTTGGGGGGTTGGGAACCATGTGTCAGGAAATTGAACTCATCATCAGAGTTTTTCACTTTTCAAACAATGTAGTTTAGATATAACTATTCAATCTTGATTTTTAAAGCTTTTCTTAATTTGAAGGTTTGAGAAGTTATTTAAAATGAAATAATTCTCTTTCAGTGCAGATGTTTGCAGAATAGCATTAGAACATAGAATGGTCATTTTTTTTTTACCTCTAAATGACAGTTTAAGAGTTATCTTTATTATTAACACTTTTCTGTTTATTTTATTTCTTCAAGAGTGGAGAAGAGGGATTGGGGGAGAGAAAAAACTTTTCTGAGAGAGGGAAATACCCAACTAGCTTTTCAAGGCAGCTCTAGATGGAAGGGAGGCTAGTAGCAGGAAAGACAGATTATGAAGGTACAAAAGGGTTGAGAAAAGGGTAAAAATAGAAGAAAAGAAGCATTAATCCTAAATGCCTCCCAATTTGAGCACTATCTAGATAAAGTCATCCTCATTCATCTTCTGCTCCCTCATACTCCTAAACCTGTATTGTTCATTTCTGTGCTCTCTGTCTCTTTCCTGTTCAGTCATTTTTTTTTCCTAATCCTGCTCTCTATGCCTCTAATGTTCTAAATATCTTCCTTTGTGTTTTTTAAAGTATTTTCAAGAAATATTTGAATGTCAAAATTATGGTTTGCCTTAGTTAAGGTATATTTAGAAAAGATTGGTATATGTTTATTTACCAGATTATTCTCCAGCCAAAAGATTCACATAAGAAATAAATGGGACCCCAAGTCTTGATTATTATTCAGTCTTTTTTGTAATTTGGATGCTAATATCTGTATTGTGGTTGTGGTGTATCAGTGCCTCTAGGGCAGGGGTGGGACCATCTGGCCTGTGAGCAGTATAAGGCCCATGAAATCATTTGCTAAGGCAACTGCAGGCAATGATGAACTGAAAACTAAGTACAAAAACCTCTCATTGCTTGAGTTCTATAAGGTGATAATTTTGTATGGCCTGCAAATGGTATTATAAATATCCAAATGGCCATTGGCAGAAAAAAGGTTCCTCATCCTTGCTCTAGAGTATAGACTGTGTTTCACTGATTTTGCTTAGGTATGCCTTGTTTTTGTTTTTGTTTTTCACAGTATAGTTATTTCTGTGAGATGGTCTATGAATTAGGTGTTCAGAAATCAAGTCTCATTTTGAAATCATTGGGGGAGCTTACTTTTCAAAGTGATTTTATAGTAAATTCTTTTTTAAGACCAAAAAAATTCAATACACCCCCTCTGTAATTTTGGATGTGTATATGTTGAATTTGCTTAAAGAAGGGCACACATAAGGATCATCTAGCCCAGTACTATCCATGAGACTAGGATTATCATTTAAGTAGTGATCTTTTAGATTTAAGTAGTGATATGTTTGCAGCTGTAGAAGAGATCATTCTATTAATTTGATTATCTAATATTTGTTATAATGCAAAGCATTATGCACATGACTTTTCAGAAGCCTTTCCTATCTATTACTTCATTTTTGGGGAAGTGAGTGACATGCTTGCACAAGAACATAAGCCTGCACAGGACTTGTCTATAGGAAATGCAGTCTGGATCTGGGAGCAGGATTCACTGCAGGAGCAGAGTTAGATGGAAAAGAGGCCCTTTTTTCAATGATTGGATATGGAATTTTATCCTGTTCTTTGACGGTTATACTCAGTGCAACTGAGTTGTTTTGAAGAGAGAGGAGGAGAATGTTTAGGTTTAGACAACCTCAGGAGCCTGAACCACAGTTGTGGAATCTATTGTCATTGCTGCAGTTAGGGAAAAGCAATCCAAAGGTAAGAAATCTACTCTTTTGGTGTGTTCCAATTTGACAGTTCAGTCTAAGCTCTCTGAGTTTTAGGATGCTTAATTTCCTGGGATGTTGGAAGTTCAAAAAAACAAGCAAAACCATTTCAATCAGATCAAAAGAGCTTCTGGATCTAAAGGCAGTTCCAAGTCTCTGCCTCCTGCATAATGATCAGTGGATGGCCAGTTGTTTACAGTCACAAGAACTAATAAGGGGGCAGTGATGGCAAATGTCAGGAGGATCTGAGTTCAAACTTGACTTCAGATACTTCACACTCACTAGCTATATAACTCTGTGCAAATCACTTAACCATTGTCTGCCAAAAAAAAAAAAACAACTAAAAAATAAAAAGAACTAATAATGAACAGAAAGCATCTTTATTAAAGAAGTGAACACTTCTAAATGTGAAAAAGCACAGACTTGGAAGAGTGAAGAAATGAGAAAAGACCCTGAAAGATACAAGGATCTTGGGTTTGCACTGAGAGTAGGTCTTGGTGGCAGGAAGAAATGTTGTTGGAGGAAAACATTTGAATTAGAACTTCAAACAGCAAATGAAAAAAGCTGCTTAGTCCATTTCTGCCTCTGCCTCCTAGGAGCAAAGGCTAAGGCTCCTAAGGGACTCCTACTTGGTGATGTTTAGGCTTAAGACAACCTCAGGATCTTGATGGGGATGCTTTCCACATCTGACATCTGTTTTTATAGGACCAATGTAACTCAGTACTGTTCAGGGAGTTGATATGGACCACTATAATTCTTAATTTTTAAAAAACTTTCCTTAACTTTTTATAGAAAAAAATGAATGTGTGCAAAATCATAATTCTCATGCTAATTAATAAGCTCTGGTCAAACTGGGCACTTATGTAAAGTTATTATTCTAGAAAAATTTGAACCTACTTTGTAATTGCTTTGTTTTGTTTTTGTTATGTGAAGCTGTAATGACTGCTGCGATTTATTTATAAAATCAAATAGAATTATTTGTATTAAATATATTCTAAAACAGGCTTAGAAACATTATTTAAAATATTAATTAAAGAATAGCAGGTTCTAGTGAATAAAGACATATCAGTCTTAATTTATCTTGACTGGTATTTATGTGATTTTTAGAAAAAAAATTTGCTTTCAGTACTTCAGTTTCCCCATTTACAAACTATAATTAGTGATGACTTGCTATTTACCTAGGCAATAGGTTAGTATAGTTTTGAGGGACAAGAATAGAGTTAACATAAAATACTTTAATTTCCATTCACACACATGTACATGCATATTATATATATATATATATATATATATATATATATATATATATATACACAGAGATAAGTATACACATGTATATATGCATACACACCATACACAAACACACACACACACACACACACACCCTACCTGGACTTAAACATTAACTGGATTATGGAACTAAAGAAGAAAGCAGCAAGAGGAGCAAACTGGATTCATTTCTGTTAGACTCTGTTAGCCTTAGTCCCTGAATCCATTTGGTCCCTTGGCTGCACAGTTGCCCTTCAGGCTGCAAAGCCATTACCAGACTTGGCTTTGTTTAGGCAGGTGGTGACCGTGGCCCTAATATAGGCAGTCTTTTAAGGATGGAGGGGAATTTGGAGTTAAATTGGTGCAACACAATTTTTTTGATTCAAGTTTTGTACCCATTTTTTTCTAGTCGGTTGAGAACTTTAGAGAATATTTTCTATGTTACAGACACCTTGCTTTGGTACCCCAATTTTTCCAAGCAGCTGAAATGAATTTAGAACTGCTCTAAAAACTAAAAATTCTCTTTAAGTTTTTTCTTGCAAACATCTTCCACCCATTGCCCTTGCTCAGCCCCTTCATTCATTTTCTCATCTTCATTATTCTACTGGACTCACAACTTTTGCTCCTAGTAGGTCAGGTCTCTATCCTAAAGTACCCCCAGACACATTGCATAGGTATATGCAGGTAATTTTCCTTTTTGAGAAAACCTTTAGGGCCTCTTCCTCATTGGTTGCAGGATATCTTCTAGAGGAGGTAGGGCCTATAAACCTAGGATGGGGGACAGAGTCTATAGTGAATAAATAGATTAGATGTAGACTGAATAAATGTCCTTCACATGCAAGTTACAGTTTTTCAAATGAACATATGTGATATTATAGCTAAAGAAGACAAATTAGAAAAAGATAAAAATGATAAAAGATAATTATGAAAACAAAGTCAATAGCTTAGAAAAAGAAAACAACTACTTAAAAAGTAGAATTGGCCAAATGGAAAATCCACTGAAGAGAAAACATCTCCTTAAAAAGAACAATTGGCCAAATGGAAGAGGAAGTATAAAAGCTAACTGAGGAAAACAACTCCTTAAAAGTTATAGTTGGACATGTAGACTATAATGACTCCTGAGCCATCAAGAATCAATCAAATAAATTCAAAAGAATAAAAAACATAGAAAAAAATGTAAAATACCTCACTGGAAAAACAACTGACTGAGAAGACAGTGTCAGAATCATTGTATTACCTAAAAGCCATAATCAATAAGAGGATCTGGACAGTATCTTTCAAAAAATTATTGAGGAAAACTGCCCTGATACCCTAGAAGCTAGAGGGTAAAATAGTTATTGAAATAATCCACCAATCATCTCAGGAAAGAGATCCCAAAATAAAAACTTAAGGGAATATTATAGCCAAGTTACAGAACTATAAATACTGAAATGGCCAAAAAGAAACAATTCAAATATCAGGGTACTAAACAAGACTCAGCAACTGCAACTTTTAAAGATCAGAGACCATGGAACATGATATTCCAGAAGGCAAAGGAGCTAGGACTATAACCAAGAATCATCTACCTGGCAAAATTAAGCATCATACTCCAAGGGAAAAAAATGGTCACTTGATGAAATAGATCTCAAGCTTTCATAAGGAGAACAGAATTAAACAAACATAAAAAAAATTCCATCTCTGAAGATGGTAGAGTAAAGCAGGTATTTGCCTGAAGTCTCCCCCAAGCCCCTCCAAATACCATTAAGTAAATGACTCTGGACAAATTCTTCACTGGCAGAACTCCAGAAAAAGATGGAGTGAATTTTCTAGCCTAAGACAACTTAGAAGGGCAGCAGGGCTCTTTTGTACCAGGGGAGAAAGAAGCTGCAGGCTGCATCTGCATAGACCAGAATACTGTGGACCGGGAGTAGGCCTTGGGGTGACTTAATCAGTGGCAGACCTTTCAAGTGCAGTCTTCAAAGACAACTTAGAAGTTCAGTAGGAAAGGTCTGTCACACCTGGGTAAGAGTGGAGCATAGTCCAGTACAGACCATGTCACCACAGCTCCTGCCCTAGCATACCAGGAGCAGATCTTGGCAGCCACTGAATTAGCAATAGCAGTGACTTTCAGGAGCTCTCATCCCACATATGGTAAGGGGATTGAACAGCTGGTCAAAAAGAGATTACAGGGATCTCTTATTAGCACTAAGGTAGGATTGTGTTGTTTTACTTGTGTTCAGATCCAGATCACAGTCCTGGGTGATAGGTGAAGAGGAGTACTAGCATGACAGAGCTTGTAGCCAAGCTGTGGAGAGTGGGGACCAAATGGTAAAGGAGGTACAAAAATCCAATAAGGAGAGAAGAATGCTTTAAACAACAGAATTGGCCAAATGGAAAAAGGACAAAAATTCACTGGAGAAAAAAACTTTTAAAATTAACATTGGACAAATGGAAAAGAAGGTAGAAAAGTTCAATGAAGAAAATAATTCCTCAAAAATTAGAATTGAGTAAATGGAAGTTAATAACTTTATGAGAACTCAAGAAACAATAAAACAAAATGAAAAGAATGAGAAAAAAAAGAAGACAATATGAAATATCTCACTGGAAAAACAACTGACCTGGAAAACAGATCTGGGAGAGATAATTTAAAATTCTTTGAACTTCCTGTGAAAGTCATGACTTTAAAAAAAAGGGGTGGGGGAGGAAGAAAGAACCTAGATATCATCTTTCAAGAAATTGTCGAGGAAAACTAGACCAGTATTCTAGAACCAAATAATAAAATAGAAATTGAAGGACAAAACAGAACATTTCCTGAAAGTTCCTACAAATGAAAATTCCAGGATTATCATAGCCAAATTCCAGAGTTCTCAGATCAAGGAGAAAATATTGCAAACATCCAGAAGAAAATAATTCATATTTCATGGCATCATAGTCAGGATAATACAAAATTTAGCAGCTTCAACATTAAAGGATTGGAAGGCTTGCAATATGATACTCCGGAGGGCAAAGGGGCTAGAATTACAACCAAGAATCACCCATCCAACAACTCAGTATAATCTTTCAGGGGAAAAATAGATATTCAATGAAAAAAGCATTCTTGATGAAAAGATTGGAGCTAAATAGAAAATTTGACTTTCAGATAAGACTCGAGAAATATAAAAAGTTAAATAAAAAAAAGGAAATCATAAGGAGCTTAATAAGGTTAAACTGTTTACATTCCTACTTGGGAAGATGCCACTCATAAGAACTGTCTCATTATTAGGGGAATTAGACGATGTATATATAGACAGAGGGCACAGATGTGAGTTGAGTAGAAAAAGATAATATCTAAAAACATAAAATTAAGGGGTGAAAGGACTAAAATGGGACAGGTAGAATGGATAAATTTTCTTACATAAAAGAGGCAGGAAAGATTTTACAGTGGAAGGGAAGAGGGGGAATTTAAGGGGAAGTAACCAAACCTTATTCTCATCAGAATTGACTCAAAAGAGGAAATAACGTGCACATTCAATTGGATATAGAAATCTATCTTACCCTATAGGAATATATAGGGAAAGGGGATAAGAAAAGGGGAGTGTTATAGAAAGGAAGGCAGATTGGGGAAGGGGAGAGAGAATAGAATAAATAGGAGGAGAAATATAATTAGCAATAGTAATTGTGAAAAAAATTGAAGTTTCTCTGATAAATACCTCATTTCTCAAATATGTAGAGAGCTGAGTCAAATTTATAAAAATAACACCATGGCCAATTTGACAAATGATCAAAAGGTATGAAGTTTTCAGATGAAGTAATCAAAGCTATCTATTGTCATGAAAAAATGCTTTAACTCACTATTGATTGGGGGAAATGCAAATTAAAACAATTCTGAGGTGCTATCTCCTACCCATCAGACTGGTTAATAGGACAGAAAAGGGAAATGATAAATGCTGGACAGAGTGTGTGGGGGGAAAATGATATATTTATTGTATTGGTGGTGGAGTTGTGAACTGGTTTAACAATTCTGTAGAGCAATTTAGAACTATGCTCAAAGAGCTATAAAACTATACCACTACTAGGTAGTGATTAAAGATTATAGATTAAAAAAAGGTAAAGAACTTCTATGAAAAAATTTTCATAGCAACTCTTTTCTGGGACAAAGAATTATAGAATCCCTATCAATTGGGGAATAGCTGAACAAATTGAGGTATGTGATTGTGATAGAATACTATTGGGTTATGAGAAATGATGATCAGGATGCTCTCAGAAAAACCTGGTAAGACTTCCATGAGGTAATATGCAAAGTAACAGCAATATGGTAAGAGACCAGCTGTGAACAACTTGGCTATTCTCACTAATCAGTGATTCAGAATTACTTTGAAAGATTTATGATCAGGAATGCTATCCATCCCCAAAAAAAGAACTGGTGGAATTCTTTCTATTTTTGGTTTTTATGTAGATATACATATATATGTTTATATGTATATATAGATAGATAGATAGAGATCATAAATATTATGCAAATGGAAATGTTTTGCATGACTACATAACTGCACCTGTATAAATCTAAAAAAAAAGAAAGAAAAGAAAGAAAATAGATCCTAACCAGAACACTATGTAGAGTATGAATGGATTTCTTGCTAACAGTCTTGGAAATCTCATTGATTTTTGGCTTCCTCCAACTTCTAGGTATACATCTTGGGAATTCTTATTGGGTCTATTGGACTCTGAGGACTAGAGTTGAAAGGGACTATGGAGAAAGAATGTGGGTGGGCAGGAGGACTACTGGACATAACCATTTCTATCCTCTGTCTCCAAATGAATCTATTCACTGGCTGTATTAATAAAGAACTTGATATACTGTGGAAAAAAATAATTGATCTCTAATATCAAGACCCACGCGAAACCTAAGAAGGGAAAAAAGGAAAAGAAAACATAAGGGATTCAGTAGAGCTAAACTGTTTACATCCCTACAAGGGAAGATGATACTTGTAATTCTTAATAATTTTACCATTTTATAGTATGGCTAGAAAGATTATACATAAATAGAGGGTATGGGTATGTGGTAAATTTGAGGGAATGACATAAAAATAATTAAGGGATGAGAAAGAGGAGTACACTGTGTGCAGAAGGGAAAGGTGGAGTGGGATAAATTGTTTCTCATGAAGGAAGTACAAAAAAACCTATTACAGTGAAAGCAAAGGTGGTTGGATGGGCATCACTTAAACTTTACTTTCATCAGAATTGGCTCAAAGGGGGAACAATATACACAATAGATTGAACATATAAATCTATCTTATCCCAACAGGAAACTAGGAAAGGAGGAGATTGCATAAAGGGTGGGGAGTGGGGGAGACTGAGAAGGTAGTAGACAGAAGGAGGGAAAGGGTGAAAGAAGAGAGGACAAATAGGAGAAAAAAGAGGATGATGGGAAATACACAGTAATAAATACACAGTAATCATAACTGTGGATGTGAATGAGATGAACTCTCCCATAAAATGGAAACAGATAGCAAAGTGGGTCAAAAATCAGAATCCTACATTATATTGTTTACAAGCAACATACTTGAAGCACACACACACACATACACACACACACCCCATAGAGTAAAGAGTAAGGGGTTGAAGCAGAATCTATTGTGCTTCAGCTGAAATTAAAAAAAAAATACAGGGGTAGCAGTCCTGATCTCAGACAAAGCAAAAACAAAAATAGACCTAATTAAAGCAGATGAGGAAGGAAAATTACATCTTGCTAAAGAGTACCAAAGACAATGAAATAATATCAGTACTAAACATACATGCACTAAGTGGTATAGAATTACAGGTTCATGTCCAAACAAGAGATAGAGAGTGTTATGAAATATAAAATAGATAATTCTGATTAAATTGAAAGGTTTTGCATAAATGCAACCAAGATTAGGCAGAAAGCAGAAATCAAGGAAACAGTCTTTACAGTAAGGACCTCTGACAAAGGCCTCATTTCTCAAATAGATAGAAAACAGTCAAATTTATAAGAATACAACCCATTCCCCAGTTGATAAATGTCCAAAGGATGTGAAGAGACCATTTTCAGATGAAGAAATCAAAGCTATCTATAGTCATATGAAGAAGTAGGTTAAATCACTTTTGATTAGAGAAATGTAAATTAAAAAAAAAACTCTTAGGAGCCACCTCATACCTATCAAATTGGCCAATATGACAAAAACAGAGAATGATAAATGTTGGAGAGGATGTGGGAAAATTGGGACACTAATGGACTACTGGTAGATTTGTAAACTGAATCAATCATTCTGGAGAGCAGTATGGAACTATGCCTAAAGGGCACCAAATTACACATACTATGTCTGGATCCCAAAGAGATTATAAAAAGGGGGAAAAAACATATGTTTTGCAAAGCATTTATAGAACCCTTTTCATGGTGGCAAAATATTGGAAATTGAAGGGATGCTCATCAATTGATGAATGGCTAAACAAACTATAGTATAAATGTATGTAATGGAATACTATTGTGTAATAAGAAATGATGAATTGGGAAATTTCAGAAAAACCTGGAAAGACTTGTATGAACTGATGCAAAGTGAAATGACAGAGCCAGGAAAACATTGTAGACAGTATCAGCAATATTGTGTAATTATCAATATGAGTGACTTGGCTTTTCTCAGCAACAAAATGATCCAAGAAAAATACAAAGGACTCATGAAAGAAAATGTTATTCATGTCCAAATAAAGAACTCTGATGGACTCTGAATGCAAATTGAAACATATATTTTTCACTGTATTTTTTTCCCTCCTTTTGGTTTGTTTCTTCTTTTATAATTGTTATTAATACAGAATTATCTTTTACATAATAATATCACATATATAACTTATATCAAATTGCCTTCCACTTTAGGGAGGAGCGAGGGGAAGGAGAAAAATTTGGAATGAAAAATCTTATAAAAATGAAGCTAAAAAAAAAAATATATATATATATATATAATATGTAGTAAGTTAACAAGATAGTAACAGAATTATTCTGTGTCCTCTTCTATACTTTTTGTTTTCTTTGGTGGTTTAAAAAAATTATTGATGTCCTTTTCTCCTGTCACTATCCACTAACATAACATCTGCTTTTTCCCTCCACCAAATAAAAGCTTTCTATTATAACAGACATATATATATATACCAAACAAAATAAATTAGCCCATTGGCCATGTCTGAAAAAATATGTCTTATGGCATGCCTCCAGATCTTCCCTTCTCTACCTCTGTATTAATTTGCTCTTTGGAAATTAAGATGGATCACTGCTGTGACCTGAGTTCTAAAATCCTTCGGAGTTATTTTTCTTCACATTATTATTGTGATCATTGCTCAATTTGTTGTTTGGTTTAGCTTATTCCACTCTGTATTAGGTTCACACAAGTCAAACCAGGTCTTTCCATTATTTCTAAGTCTATCAATTTCATTATTTCTTATGCTGCAGAAAAACAAGTCAATGAACATTTCTTTAGTGCTTTCTATATGCCATTCATATGCCACAATTTATTCTACACAAAATCTTCCCCAATCCTCCTTAATCCTAGTGCCTGTCTTTGTTGATTATTTCCTATTTACCCCCTCTGTAGCTAGTTTATACTTCAGTTTGCTTGTTGTTTCCCTCAATAGTCTGTGAATTCCTATTTCTAGCACTTTGAACATAACCTGGTACACAGAAGGTACTTAATAAATGCTTGTTGACTGACACTTTAGCTGTAATCCAACTTATAGGAATTTACTTTGGTTCCAATCCTTTGCTATAACAAAAAGTGCTGTTTGGAAGTTCTTGCATCTATTTCTGTTCCCTTTTCATAACTAAAATCAATGCTTCTTTCCCTTGAAGAAAGTTGTTATTTTTTCTGATTCAACTCAACAGTCATTTATTAAGTACCTATTTGGGAGGGAGTATGGAGCCAAGATGGCAGAATAGAGGCAGTCCAGCTGAACTCTCTCATCATTCCCCTCCAAACAATTTTAACATACTAGTTCACACCAAATTTAAGAGCAGCAGAACCAACAGAGGGTCAGAGTGAGCTATTTTTCCAGCCCAAAGAAAATCCAAGAGGGGCAGGAGAAGTTTATGAGACCAGGGTAAAGGCCTGTACAAAGCCTATACATATAGCATCAATAAGAGCAGCCGCAGTACCTTTGGGAAATCTCAGCCCAGAGCTGGTAAGGGGGTTGGACAACTGGTCAGAAAGAGATTGCACTGGAACTAGGTACAGCTGACACTGATTGGTAATTCTGTAGCCATATGCAGTTCTGAGTCTCATTTTCAGGGCAGAAAGGAATACTGGCTGGGTTTGAGCACAAGGAAGCAGGAGTACTGTTCACAGTTCCAAGTCAAGGAGAGCATTAGTGCTTGTGACTTCAGAGGACCAGGGACCCTTTCTGAATAAAGGCCAGAATGCAAGTAAGGAAGCACTAAAAACTTGTAGCCCTTTGAAGTGGTTCTGAAAACAGCAGCATGAAAAAGCCTAAAGCTTGGGATATCCCAAAGGGGCAGAGCTCAATTTTCACATGTAGTTCAAAGTCAAAAAATAGGTTGAAAAAAATGAACAAACAGCCAAATAATTTGAGCATAAAAAAGTTGCTCAGGGAAGCACCAAGACATAAACTCAGAAAGACAACTGTGAAAGCAGCTATAAACAAAGCCTCAAAGAAAAATGCTAATTGAAGTCAAGCCCAACAAGAATTCCTATAGAATTAAAGAAAAAGATAAGACTGGTAGAGAAAAAAAAATTGGGGAGGGGGATGAGAATAATGCAAAAAAAATTATGGGGAAAAACATCTTGGCATAAAAATATTAAAGAAAATAGAACCTTAAAAAGCAGAATTAGCCTAATGATAAAAAGAAACATTTACTGAAGAAAATAATTCCTTAAAAATTAGAATGAGCAAATAAAAACGAATAATTCAGTGAAATTTCAGGAAACAATAAAACCAAGTCAAAAGAATGAAAAAATAAGAAAATGTGAAATATCTCATTGTAAAAATAACTGACCTAGAAAATAGATCAAAGAGAGATATTTTATTGATTAATATATTATACCTGAAAATTGTACCTGAAAATTGTCATAAAAGAAAGACCCAAGACATCATATTTCCAGAAATTATCATAGAAAGGTATTCTGATATCTTTGTTCTAGAGGGTAAACATGAAAGAATCTACCTATTATCTTCTGAAAGAGATCCCTAAATGCAAACTCCCAGGACTATTAAACCCAATTCTAGAGTTTCCAGGTCACATAGAATATTTCAAGGAGCCAGAAAAATGTAATTCAAATATTGTGGAAGTATTTTAGTCAGGATCGCACAGTATTTAGCAGCTTCCACATTAAAGGATCAGAGAGCTTGAAATGTGATATTCCAGAAGGCAGAGAAGCTAGAATTACAACCAAGAATACCCTATTCCACAAAATTGAGTGTAATCTTTCAGGGCAAAAATGAATATTTAATCAAATAGAGGACTTTCAAGAATTTCTGATGAAAAGACCCAAGCTGAATAGAAATTTTGATATACAAACACAAGACTCGGGAGACACATAAAAAAAGATAAACATGAAAGAATAATTTTAAGGATCTTGATAAAAGTTAAACTATTGACATTTCTACATGGGAAAATGATACACGTAACTCCTCCAAGAATGTCATCATCATTAGGGCAATTAAAAGGAATTTACATAGAAGGCATGAGTTTAAGTTGATTATGCTGGAATGATATCTTCCCTCTTTCCTCTCCAAAAATGAAGGGATGAGAAAGAAATAGTACTAGGAAAAAGGGGAAGAGAAGTCCAAGGAGGAAAATTTTTTTCACATAAAGGAGGTACACAAGGAAGACCTTTTACAATGAAGGGAAAAATGGGGGGTGAGGTATCTTGAACCTCACATATGAATTAGTTCAAAGAGGGAAGACTATATATGTGTGTGTGTGTGTGTGTGTGTGTGTGTGTGTGTGTGTGCGTGTACATATATGTACACGCACACACACACACACACATATATATATATATATATATATACATACACACTCACTTGTGTTTAAAAATGTAATTTACCTAATAGGGAAGTAGGGAGGGGAGGAGAGGAGGATAAGAGAAAGAAGAGGATTGGTGGTAACAATAAAAAAGACAGATTAAGGGAGGCAGTAGTTAGAAGAAAAATAGACTTTTGAGGAAGGACAGCATAAAAAGAGGAGAGAAGTAACAAAAGTAAATTGGACATAGGGAAATATACAGCTAGTAATCACAACTCTGCATGTGAACCAGTTTAATTCACCCATAAAATGCAAGTGGATAGTATATGGATTAGAAACTCAATCTTAACAATATGCTGCTTACAAGAGACGTACTTAAAAAAAAGATACACATAAAGGGCCTGAGCAGTATCTCTTATGTTTCAGCTAAAGTTAAAAAAAAAAAGACAGAAATTTTGATCTCAGATAAAGCAAAAGTAAAAATAGACCTAATTAAAAGGAATAATCAGGGAAATTACATTTTGCTAAAAGATACCATAGGCAATGTTACAAAAAAGTTAGGTTTTCTGACTCAAGGCCGTATTTCTCAAATATATATGGAGTATAGAACTAAATCAAATTTATAAAAATAAACCATTCCCCAATTGATGAATGGTCAAAGGATATAAATGGATAATTTTCAGATGAAGAAATTAAAGCTAGATATCTAAAATCATGTGAAAAAAATGTTATAAGTATTAATTATAGAAAGGCAAATTAAAATAATTCTCAGGTACCACTTTATAGCTATTAGAAATGACAAATGATAGATGGAGATGAGGAAAAAATAGGTACACTAATAAGTTGTTGGTAGAATAGTAAACTGGTCTCACCATTATGGAAAACAATTTGGAATTGTGCCTAAAGGACTATAAAACAGTTCATATTCTTTGATGTAATATGGACCACTACTAGGTCTATATCCCCAAGAGAACAAAAAAAAAAAAAAAAAAAAAAAAAAAAAAAAAAAAAAAAAAAAAAAAAAAAAAAAAGAAGAAGAAAAAAGGAAAAGACCTAATTGTACAGAGACTTTTATGGAAGCTTTTTTTGTGGTAGTAAAGAATTGGAAATTGAGAGAAAGCTCATTAGTTGAGAAATGACTGAACAAGTTGTGGTATATGATTACAATATTCTTTTGCTGTGGGGAATGATAAGGGATTTGGTTTCAAAAAAATAATGTCAAGACCTATATTAATTGATGCAAAGTGAAATAAGAAGAACCAGGAGATCATTTTGCACAGTAACAGCAATGTTGTAATGATGTTCAACTGTGAAAGACTTGACTACTCTGATCAGTACAATGATCCAAGACAATTCCAAAGGACCCATGATGAAAAAATGTTATTCACCTTCAGAGAAAAAAACTCCTCAGTCTAAATATAAATTGAATATAATTTTCTTTGTTTTTCTTGCTTTTTAAAAAATGGTTAATAGGGAATTTTTTTTGGCATGATTTCACAGGTATAATTGAGATCATATTGGTTGCCTTTTCAGTGGATAGGGCAGGGAATGAGAAGAAGGAAGAGAATTTGGAATTCAGAATCTAAAAAAGAAAAACATTTTTAAAATAAAAAATAAATTGAAAAATATTTTTTAAAAAGGCACTACCATTTCCAAAAAAAAAATCAAGTACCTACTTTGTATCCCCCTACTTCACTATTTCCCATGTACATTTTTTTCATTTAATTAAATGTATGTTTATAGAAAAACATAGGAATTCTTATATTTCTATTTATAAATTAGCTTCATTTTTAATAAGGATGCTTCTCTCTTATTTTTCCTGATCTTTTTATCTCTACACAGATAACTGTAGTTAAAATTAAATTATTTGGTAATACTCTTGTCCATCTCTCATTAGAATTTGTTAAAAATTGAACATTTTCACCTCAAAGCTCATTTTCAAAATATCATCTATAACTCATATTTTGTAGAAATAGTTTTTGGATCAATTTTTAAATAATACTCATTTCTGTGCCTTACACAAACTTTGACCTCACAGCCTATTTAATCAACTGCCTTAGTTGTTTTTTTAAGAAAGACCTAATAGAGCAGCTAGATAGAACAGTGGATAGAGCCCCAGCCCTAGAGTCAGCAGAACCTGAGTTTAAATCCAGCCTCAGACTGTTGACATACATGACCCTGGGCACGTCTTTTAATCCCAATTGCCTTGCTAAAAATAAAATGAAATCTCTCCTATTATAATCTACAAAAAATAAATATAATACTTAAATTTTCTATTTCAACTAAAAAAACAGCTGAACAGTACTATTGAAATCTATCTAAGCAATTTGATTAGGTATGGTGAGAAGAGAATGTAAATGTTTAACTGTTTTAAATGATATGATTTGATGTGATTAGTATTTCTACAATATAGTCTTGATCTTAACTCACCTCATGTCCACTTTAAGTTCATTATGTTTGGTTAATTTGCTGTTGTAACTTAGGTGGGAGAGCATGTGCCAGTAGACAGCCTTGACTGTGACCCGATGTGGCTCTGGGGGTCAGCATAAAGGTCAGTGGGAAGCACTATGGACTTGACAATGCTGACCCAGTGGGAGTGGACTTTCTCATCATTACTCATCAGATTGTGGACTATAGGGCCTCCATCATTCCTATACACACTCTTAGGGGGCAGCTGTGTGGCTCCCAACAGAGATGTTTATACTCTTTTTTTTTTTAATTTAATAGCCTTTTATTTACAGGATTTATACATGGGTAACTTTACAGCATTAACAATTGCCAAACCTCTTGTTCCAAATTTTTCACCTCTTACCCCCCCACCCCCTCCCCTAGATGGCAGGATGACCAGTAGATGTTAAATATATTAAAATATAAATTAGATACACAATAAGTATACCTGACCAAAACGTTATTTTGCTGTACAAAAAGAATCAGACTCTGAAATATTGTACAATTAGCTTGTGAAGGAAATCAAAAATGCATGTGTGCATAAATATAGGGATTGGGAATTCAATGTAATGGTTTTTAGTCATCTCCCAGAGTTCTTTTTCTGGGCATAGCTAGTTCAGTTCATTACTGCTCCATTAGAAATGATTTGGTTGATCTCGTTGCTGAGGATGGCCTGATCCATCAGAACTGGTCATCATATAGTATTGTTGTTGAAGTATATAATGATCTCCTGGTCCTGCTCATTTCACTCAGCATCAGTTCATGTAAGTCTCTCCAGGCCTTTCTGAAATTATACTCTTAAAGAAAATGCAATGAACCCCTTAACAGGGAGCATGGCAGAGGCAGTTAGTGGAGTTTTAACATAGTTCCTGAGCAAAGGTTGTCCATTTGTGTTGGAAAACAAACAAAATGAATTTATGTTGAGATGGTTTTAGAATTCCTACGATAAAGAAAAACCATAACCGACTCAAGGTGCTGGCAAACATGGGGGGTAGAAGAAAGAAGCTTTGGGCTTGTGCTACACAAGCTAATGGAGAGGTTTGCCAGCATCCTGGAAGGATGATTTTAAGCAGAAAAAGTTTGTATGTTGAGCTGGACCGAAATATGTAGCAGTGAAGCGGTTCTATTATGAAACTTAATTTTGTCGGACTTTCGCTCCATTGGTCAGTGAATCTCTTAGAACTCTTCCACTGAACCTACTTGACATTCTTCTTAAGTGAAAACAGTGATTATTAAAGTAGATTAAAATAGGGAACAGACCCTCTAACCTGCTTTGTCTTTTTTTTCAAAACACTTAATCTACATATGAGGTAAATAGAATGTTTCTGTGAGCTAGCAGAAAATCTGAGAGGTGAGGCAGCAAGGTAGGCTCAAGTACCTTGAGCCATAAACATCACTAACCTTCCTAGGGAGGCTGTGTGGGAAGCCTGGGAGAGGCTTGGGCCAGGGTCCCAGGTTCCTCCCGTGTCAGAGGGAGACGCCCTGAATGGGGTGACCCCCAAGGTCTCCGTTTCTACGTGGTCCCTGTGGCTCTGTTTTTCAAGGCTGATGCACGAAGGCATGTTTCCTAGAGCAGACCAGGGCAGTCCAAGGGCCCCAATAGGCTCAAAACTCCTTCTGGGCTTTCACTAAGAACCCCTCTTCGTGTGCAATGTGGGTTTCTCCCTTAAGCGTGTCTGACAGCTGCGTGAGTGTGACTCTGTGTCCAAACTCCCCCCTCTGGTTGGATGGTGACAAAGTCTGTGAATCATAGAAGCTCAGTCCATCCGTCTGCAGGCATCCGGCTTCCGTTTGGTCCCTTTTGTTTTTTTCGTTCTGCGTTTTTGTTTTGTTTGTTTGCAGCCATCATTTTGTCTTATCATCTTCAATTCTAGAGCAAGATGACAACAGTCAGGACTCTGCTGACCCAGGCATCCTGGTCATACCTGAGCTTAGTGTCACAAAGGTGGCCGGAGAGAGACCGGGGAATGGGGAAAAAAGCAAAACCCTGGGAGAGAATGATGCCCAGCATGTGCAGGGGGTGCAGGACCCAGCCCCAGACCCTAGAGCCGAGAGCAAAGGCTTGCCAGAGCTCAGGAGGCAAAAGTCTGTGAGGAGAGTGATGGAGGATGGACTGACCCCGCCCGGCAGAGGGCCGCTTTAGCAGAGCTCTGTGTAGCTGCCCTCCCAGGTACCCGCCCGGTGGCGAGGGCACTGCTGCATGCTGGAGAGCGTTGGCACAGGCACAGACACCTTGCATGTCTTCACTAAACATGAATTGCATGGGTTAGAGGCAGCACCTTCCCCTGATTCTGCACAGTTCTTGGAAGGGTCCGATCTGGAAAAACACAGGCAGAAAGTGACAGGGAAGCAGGCATTTTCTGCTTTCGGTTTTCGAGAATATTACCGATCACCATTGCTGGGAAGGCTGTCTATTTCAAATTATGACAGATAAAACTTCAAAGTACTTTTTAAGGTAGGATCTACCTTCAATAATGGAGGGAAATGAAAAAAACAAAAACAAGTAAATATGACTCTGATTTTCATAGGCCAGATTATATTTGAAATACCAATCTATTGACACAGCCAAGCCTAACCGAGAAAGAGACTTTCCCATTTTTTCAGTCTTTGATTAAAGTATTTACTAAGAGTTTAAGAATGGAGATTGGGTATTTTGAAGATTTGCTAATCAGAGTATATACATTAATAGGGTTTTTGCCCCTAGTTTTACTCATGATATTTTTCTAATCTTTTGCATGAATTGTAGGAGAGATCTTTCTCAAAATACCATGGAGTGTGATAATAGCATGCCTTTTTTGCTTTTGTGTTCAATACATCTTTAATCGCTGCCATTTGAATCACATAGGAACATTTCCACAATGTAGTAGAATAGTGCTTGTTTTGATTCATTCTCTGAAATTTGCTCTGTTGTAGTCTGTTGCTTTAGGGATTTTCACTAAAACCCCTCAAATCTACTATGATTTCAAAAAACCAATCATCCTATGTGAATTACTGAATGCTAATGGTTTTTTTTTTTTTTTAATGTTGTTTCTTTGTTTAGGTAATACAGATTTAACAGGCCAAGAGGAGCTAATGGAAATATCTGAAGTAGATGAAGGATTTTATTCCAGGGCTGCATCTAGCACCAGCCAGGCTGCCTTATCAAATATCACCACCACCAGCAAGACCAGTTTAGGAAAGAATCCACGGAGGTCGGGAGGAAGCAGAACTGGAGGAAAGGAAAAGGAGGAATCGGGCAGAGAGCACTCAGCTCGGAAACAAAACCCAAGAGCCCTGAGTGAGAACCTCGAGCTGCTGTCTCTGAAGAGGCTCACTCTGACCACCAGCCAATCTCTGCCCAAGCCTGGCAGCCACAGCCTGGCCAGGACCGCCGCCACCGTCTTCAGCAAGTCCTTTGAACAAGTCAGTGGGGGCACTGCCCCCCACCCGGGTGCCATGGGCAGTGGAGGGTCGGGGACAGATGCCAATAGGTTTTCTGCTTGCAGTCTGCAGGAGGAAAAGCTGATTTACATCTCGGAAAGAGCCGAGCCTCAAGCTCCACTCAAACACCCGCCCAGTCAGCCGAGACCTCCCAGCATCAGCATCACCCTGTCAAGTGACTAGCGTCTGGGACACGTGCCCGCCAGGCAGCGAATTGGGTGGTTTCCTTCCCTTCTGTGTCCTTCATCCTGTTTCTGACAAGAAGTCACAGCTGTCGAAAATTCTGGAAGTCAGCTAGAATGGCCAGCGGTGTCTCCTCTGCCTTGCGTTACAGCCTAGTTTATTTAGCTTTTCCCGGACGGCTCCCCTTTCTCCCTGGCCCCCCGGCTTGAGGAAGGAAGTTGGGGAGCAGTTCTGGCGGGTTGTCTGATGACTTTGGCCACAGCCTGACTGAGGCTGACTGTTCATTAGTTGGATTGTGACCTTCATTGAGGAGGGAAGGCTTCTCCCCATGCTTTTTACTGGTGATGAAAAGGGGAAGCAGTAGTGAAACACCAGGAATCCTACCTCCCTCTTAGTGCGTCTGTTGGGCAGAAGCGTCAGGCCTAGGAGCAAGCGTGGGGCTCGGGGGCCTCTGGCCTACAGGAAAGTCTCTCCCTCAGTTGGGACCAGAGTTTGATCAGAAGCCTAGGGACTGGCTGTATTGTTGGAGGTTGGGCCCCAGAAGGTGAAGGAAGGATGTAGCCATAGTGGGCACCAGCTGGAGCCCTAGAGCACCTGCCTGAGGGCCCATTGCTTTGTTGTGTTTGCTGCTGCGGTCGAGCAGGTCAACCTTCTTTTCATGGTTTCCTTCGTGTTGTAGTAGGCCCTGGAGCTGAAGAGGAGGACGTTTGTCCAGCTCTTCTACTTTGGAAATTCCTGTTAGTTTGATCCTCTAGTTAGGAAAATGCCCTTCTGGAGATGGCTGGAAAATCACTGTAAATCTCTGAATATCATTCCAGCAAAAAACAAAAACAAAACAAAAAAAAACATAAAAAAAGAAAGAAAAAAAAGATTTTTAAATGGCAAGATAACTGTCCATTTTTACTCTTGTACAGTGTGAAGTTTCTATGCAAATAAAGGAATTTAGATGTTAAAAGTTTTACAATTGCACAGTTTCATGAAAAGAATAAAGAACAAAAAAAAAGTATAAAAGAACAAGAGGTATTTACATGGTGACTAACTGAGCTTTATCATTTTCCTGCTTTGGGCCCATAAATTTAAAATCACCACATAGGGACAAGTGGTGGCTTTGTGTTTGTTCCTGCTTCATTTTATGGATTGTTTATAGTTTAAATAGTCCTTATATTTATTTGGGGAAAATATGACCAAAAGGATGGGCTTCCCCCTCTAGCTTTTTACCTGCTCCTCTCTGGAGCCTCTTCTACTAAAAGTAAAATGTCATTTACAAAGAAAAATAATGATGATTTCAGATATTTCCTGTATCAGTCTTTCTTTAGGCCTGGGTCAAAAGCATGAGAAGAACATGTTGTGGAAGGGGGGAGTGTCCATTAAAGTATTGATTTAATAAAGCCTAGGTCAGAAGTAAATTTATAAAAACCAAAGCACAAACCGGTGACTTTCAGCCCTGAATACCATTGAATTGGGAATATTATGGAGATTTCTTTTCTTTAGGTTCAGGTGTTAAACTTGGGGTGAGCTCTTAGGCCTGTAGAGCAGCTAATGAACAGAAGAGGTCCAGGGGGGGAAAGCTCCTGGGGCCAAGGAGGCATTTGTATCCCTCGGCAAGGAGAGCTGGGGGCTATTACAAGTGCTTGACCAAGCACTGGGGATTCCCTCCCTATTCCTCCTCTGTAAGGAAAACAAAGAGTTGCAGGGCTTTTTCCATAATTGTCATGGTTGTTTCCTTAATGATTTCATAGCTTTAGTCTTAATCTCAAGCAGTTTATTACTTTGCTGGAGTCTCATAAGGGAAATTCATGCAGATTAAGGACGTTTTGGTGGTTGGTGCCCCAGGCTGCAGACTCTCAGAAAGCACTGATATTGAGGAGGTGCAAATTGTAGGCCTGACATCATTCTCACACTGTTATGAAGCCTTATTTTGGTATTGGGAATAATAATGCAGAGCAGTCAGTAGGCTAATGATTAGAGCTCTTTCACTTTAGAATTCTCAGTATTTTCATCCCATTATTCTCATGCTCTATCATGGAAAAATTACTTGAGAGTAAAACATAGGAAAATTTTAGAGTAGTTTCATATACGTTACATTTGTTTGACATTACCTTAGCATATAATGATAACAACTACAGCAGTAAAATAACAGATAATAGTCCCCTAGATCTCATTCTTGGCAAGTTGACATAAAACATGACAGCTGGGCTATGGTTATCTTGACATGGGGATATAGTTACAGGACTCTATCTCCAGGCTACAGTAATGGTCTCTGACAACTAGCGGAGATACTGGTCAAGATTCTGATCTTGCACTCATCACCCAGAAGGACTTAAGGACATTTCTGGTTCCAGTCTATAGGGGCTCCAGGAATATCCCTCCCACCCTGCTACTCTCCTTCCACTTCAGCTTAGAGGATGCATGAGAGTATGAGAATAAAGCAGTTCTCTCTTGAGTGGGAGATTCAAGAGAGCATCATGCAGGTTCTCGGAGGTGGTAGGAAGAACAGGATCTATATGCCATCCCAGAGAAACCAGGAGCTCTCAGGCAGAAGGAAATGAGAGTTTAAGCCAAGGCTTAAGGAAGAGGGCTGATTCCTAGGGACCCTTCACCTTGAAAGCCTGGCTGAAGGTCCTTTTGGAGAAGGAATATTTTCTTTATCCTTTTTTCATTTGAAACTTTCATCAGATAGTACTCATTCTTAAACATTATTTGAAATGTTTTAAGTAAAAGGAAATATATATTTGAACCTAAGCAGTTGGAATCCATCCGAGTTTTAAGGGATTACAGATTCTTTGGAAAATCAAAATGAGAGCAGTAGCACTGTGGTCAGTTTTATTAGTAATCTGGAGCAGAAGGCGTGTTGCAGTTATAAAGACTTGGGAAAGTGATGGAGTCTTGACACTCAAATTTAGGAAGCTGACCCCAAGTTCCACTTTGTGGAAGGGCAAGACTTTGAGAGATACATTACCATTGAGAGTCCGCAAAAATCTGTAACTTTTAAATTGCTCAACCTTTTTTTGTGGCTTAAAAATCTCACCATTTATGTAGATAGGTGTTTTATTCTGTGGTCTTTTGATTCTGAAGAGAAAATAATCTGTTGCCCTTTAGATACTCTTACTAAAGATCGTAGTTTATAAAGATTGTATGATGGAACCTCCCCAGTTGTGGGAAAAAGGAAGATGACTTTTGATTGGGATGGATTTTTTTCCAGGTTTCCTTAGTAAAATTACTCTCAGTACTGTCCATTATTCATATCAGTGTTATAAGTACATTGGAATTCCCCATTAGAGATATAAAATATATTTTGTCTTTTTGTACTATGTAACTCTCTTGTATTTTATTACGACTCCATATCTACAGAGACTACGATACGTCACTGGACAAAGTGGAAAATGTATTGTTACTTTTTTAAATAGTAGAGGACCAGTTAGTGTAAGAGTATATATACATTGATGTGAAGTTTGGTTTTTTTTTTTAATAAGTCAGATCTAAGATCTTATTTCTTTAAATTGCTTTCTCATATCATTTTTGTTGTGCACCACTTCCCTTGTTACCTCTTCTGATCATGTAGTGATACTAACCTTTTCTTAGTAAAGATTTTGTTTTCAATTGTATATCAAGAATCAATCACAAGTTTAAATACTTTTTATGTGCTACTTACCTTTTTATGGCAATGAAAATAAACTGGAGTTTAGTTTTTTGAAGTTTTGTATATTGTATGTTTTCCATCCATAGTCCTTTCTATAGCAGAATGTTGCTGCGAATAAATAGGTTTTAATAAAATAAAAGTTGAACTAAAATCTTGCTTCCAGATCATGTATTAATTATAAAAATCCCCATTACTGAAAATTAGTCGAATTTAAGGAAAGTGGAAAGAAAGGAAGGGAATCTAGATGAGTTGAGTTAACGTGGAGAATTAGTTCCCGGGGTAAGCCATTCATTGGATGGTCTTTGGGATAAGACAGATGGCTGAACTGATGTTCCACCCTAGGAGACATGTACTGTAAGGAGTCATACTTAATGTGTCAGTCAGGGCCTTGATTCAGAAAAAGGAAGTGAACTGAATGATCCCTGGGACATTTGTTAGTACTTGACAATATTAAAAGCTTGACAAGTTGTATTAGAAAAACACATGTAGAGTAATTGTGTTTTCTGTCTTGTCTTAATTCTGCTGCAAGGATCTTTTTCCCCTAAGAGTACTGTAAATTCTTAGAGGGCAGGGACCATAATTGATGATTTATATTCCCATTTTTACTCGGCACACATGGTGCTTTACAAATTACAGGGACTCGATGCATTCTTTTTGGGTGGTTGCAAGCAGACGTGTGAGCCAGTATTTTGCAGTTTATTGGGAATAGAAATTCTTTTAAAATGTCATCTTTGGACCTGGGTCTCGTATGCTACTAACAGTCTTATTCTTATGTAGAAATGAATGTGTATATCTGGAGACAACTGGAAACTTCTAACTAGGCACCATAACAGTACTTTGTTAATTATATTGTAAAACTCCATTTTAAAAAATTATCTTTTATCCAAAGAATTAGAAGTGTTTTTATAACTAATGTATTTATTCTGGAAATAACTCCCAAGTATAATTTATTTAGTAAGGGTCATACTGGTCAGCTGAAATATTTCTTGTAATGGCTTTAACTAACATGAATGTGTAGAGGAAATCACCTGAGGGGGTCTGATTAATCGATCTGTCCTCAACATCTAAACATCAATATATGCAAACCACATATCATTTTTCCAGGCAAAAACAATGGAAAGAGGTAGGGAAGGAAGCCGTGTCTTTTTCTTCCTTTTCTAACTAGCTCGACTAGATTTCACCCAGAATAAAAATTGTTTATTTTTCATTAAGTAGTTCTACTTTAGAAATGTGGTAGGAGCTATACAAACAGAAATTATATTTTTAAGCTGCATGATAGGCTTAACTCTCTTGCCTAATCGTGACCCAGAAATGATCATAAATTCCTGGAGGTTTTTACAGTAGAGCAAATTCTGGTAGTTTCTACCAAGCTGAAGAGATAAATGTGTAGCTGGACAGACAGACCTATGTGGTTGTCCTGTTTATTTCCCAAGGACCAGCCAAGCTAAATACTCAGAAACTATCCCCAGCAAACCACTTCCTAAATGATGAATTCTTTGACTACTGGACAAGAAAGATACAAAATGACACCTCAGATGTAGCGTCCTTTTGTTTCTTTAGGATCAGTTAGAGCTGTGGAAAAGGGGGGACTAAGAATCATACAGTTCCTAGATCATCACTAAGCATGAATTTAACTATTACTAGTCCAATGGGAGACTTAAGACTATCAGTAATAACATTGGAAGGCACCGTGGAAGAGCAGAAACAGTGTTGGCTCTGGATGCCCTGGCTCCGAATCTTTTCTCTGCTACTTACTTTCTAAGTGGCCTTGGGCAGGTTAATTTGCACCCAGGGGCCTCGGCTTCCTCATCTGTAACACGATGAAGCTGGACTCGATCAGCACCAAGTTCCCTTCAGCACTAGCTTTATGGTCTGTCTAACTTAAATGAAAAGGCATAAAGAAGCTAAAGCGAAATGGAAGGATGGTTCATAGGGTCTCCAAGAGGGAATAAGCTGTTTGCTTCAAACACCCTAAAGCAACAATATCGCTTTGTGGTATGGTTCAGGCTGATCTTAAAAAGACCAACATGAAGACATCTTCAGGATATGTATCAACACCTGTTGTGGTCGGTGCAGTACAGAAAATCCTACAAGGATTGGGCAGAATCCTCAGATGTAGTACAAATGGATCTATTGATTTGAGTTAAGCAAGTAGGCACATGGGAAGATGGCAAAGAACAGATTGGAAAATAATGATTCAAGATTAAAAAATAAAGGAGGCCCAAACTAAAATTATATATTACTCAGAAATTTTATCATCTGTTTATCATGAATACTTTATGAAAGAAGAGAATCAAAAACTTCTAGACCTGGTGGACATAGACTCTCAAACTTTCTTTCTCTGTCTCTCTGTCTGTCTCTCTGTTTCTTCTCTCTCCCTTCCTTCCTTTCTCCCTTCCCCTCTCTCTGTGTCTGTCTCTTTGTCTCTTTGTCTCTGTCTGTCTATCTCTGTGTCTCTGTCACTCTGTGTCTGTCTGTCTATCTGTCTCTCACACACACAAACACATGAAATTGGCTGTCTATCTCAGAGGGAAACAGTTATCAGCATGTGTCACTTCAGAATAAGCTGACTTTTTGCAGTCAGATGATTGGCTAATTAGGACAAATCAAAATATTAAGGAACAGATAATAATTAGAAAATAGAACTTTAATTAAAACAGCTCTAAAAACAACCTATGTAAGTTTTTAGCACTGAAAAATAGGCAATGGATAAAGGTAAAATTTTTGATTATTATAATTTTTAAGAGAATTTAATGCAGTATTAAGACAATCACCACAATGAGTCCAAAACAAGCCCAGAACTATCTTTTTCAACAAATCCTCAGTCTCACCAAATAGTCTTGTAGACAAGAACAGTAGTTGTTTATAGTTTAGGCTTATCTATAACATACTGAGGAGGAAGATCATTGAAACTTATAGAATATAGTCTTAAATAGTGAAAGCAAAAACACGCCTGATAAAAACTTGGTGTGAGACCATCCAAGCCAGCTTGTCCCGAGAGCCTTAGAAATTTAAAATGGAATTGATTTGGTAACATTTCTCTCTTGAACTATCCTCCCTATTTGTAATATTAGAATCACATTTGTGCTCTATGAGGAAGCAGAAATGGCACCTAGGAGCATAACATTGGAAAGGGTGACTAGACCAGACCAAAAACAAATAGAAAAACTCCTTGGTGACACAATTTAAAACCCATTGAGGAATCAGTTTTCTGGATCTCTCAAGGGAAGAAGATAATTACAAGAATGGAAAAAAGACACCTAAGAAAAACTTATCAGCCACTAGCAATCCACACACATGACCAAGTTCTTGTTTCTTAAAGGGTCTTCACAGATAGCAAAGGCATTCTTGTTGAAAAGGAGAAGAAAATAGGCAAACTAAGACATTTCCTACGACAGGTCATCTAACCGATAGCCATATGATGCCTACTGTGTGCTGGAACTGTATTGGTCAGGCCGGATACCCCAAGATAGAAGGGAAATGGCCCGATCCAGCAATAAGGCTCCTTTCTACTGGGGACGCCATAGGTTTGTCTCCTAAGGATGCAGAATCATGAGGGATTCCAGTGGCAGAGATGACAGAGAATACATAGTGGATGTCAGTAGACTGAAGGCCATTTCCAACAGTGATCTGCCTTTGCACAAAGGAGCGTCAGAAGGGCCGTCACAGCTGGCGTGGAGGCTGGGGAGGGGGAGCAGGCCTGTCATAGGGCAATCAACCATTATGGTCTGCCCTGCCCCCTCCCCCACCATAAAGGATCTACAAGATACTATAGATCAGTGGTTCTCAAAGTATGGTCTGGAGAATCCTGGGGGTCTCTGAAACCTTTTAGAGGGTCTACAAATTCCAAAACAGTTTTTATTTCCAATATGGTAAATGTCTATAAATATAACCCAGATAAACAAAAACATTTTGGAGAGATTCTCATTCATTTTTAATAGGATAAAGATACTGAAAACAAAAGTTTGAGAACCACTGCTATAGACAAAACCCCAAAAGGCTGTATGGGAAATCTGTTAAAGAGGATTTTCAAATGCGCAATGATCTCTGCAGCTTTTAAAGGAAGTTTGGATTTTCTGGCTCTGCGAACTTTATAAGAAGGAAAACTCGAAGTCAATTTCCTACAATGGGGGTTTATTGGAAGTTAATAAATAATTGAATCGTTCAGACTCACAGCCGTCTAGACGAGCGCTGGTGTAAAATAATAGGCTAGAAGTCGCCCTGAAGCTTCCCCGTGATGCGCGGGCAGAGTCCTGTTGAGTTCCCTTCTAATATCATAGGACTTCAGGCAGCCACTGTTTTTGAGTCCCAGAAGCTGCTTAACCGTGACCGTGGGTTCGGTTCTGCCCGGGGCAGCCGGAGCGCTTCCTGCCGAGGGTCAGGGAGGTAGGGCCGGCCCCCCGTGGGGGTCTCTTGGCTTTGCCGCTCAGGTGGGTCTCTGGCTTCCTTGTCTCTGGATGCGGGAGCAGCATCGCGGGCTGGCTCTGGCCGTGGCTATCTCACGGGGTGTCCCGGCAGGCTGCACTCCCTTGCGCCCTCGCGTAGATGTGAGCCCCGGATTGGAGTTAGTGCCTGCGGTTATCCCCATTTTACAGAGGAGGAAACCGAGGCAAGCGGGTCCGAGGCTGGACGTGATCCCAGCCAGTGAGGCTCAAAGCAGGGCGTGCTCCGTGCAGCGCCTCCCGAGCACCGGCTGAGCACCGGGGACCCCCGGCAAGATGGGATGAGAGGGCCGGTCTTCCGGAGCAGCGCCAAGCCCGGGGGACAAGCGAGGGACCCGCCATCCATCACGCGGGAAGCAGCCGCCTTCGGGGCGCTCGCTCGCTGGGCCAGAGAGAGGAAGCAGCCGGCCGGAGAACCACGGCCCTGGGCACCCATGGCATCCATCCCCATAGAGGAAAACCCGCGCAGCAAATGAACCCGAGAAACCGGGGAGAAAGAGCTTTGGAGGCCAAACCTCGGGCCCACAAGCGGGTTTTCAAAGAGCGATCCACTTAAACACTTCGGAGCAGGTCATCCTTAAATGTGTGTGTGTGTGTATGTGTGTGTGTGTGTGTGTGTTTCAAAAAGCAGGCCCTCCATTGTAAGTCCTTTAGGAACACAGCCTTGTTTAGGAACAAGTTAAGAAACCCTGTAATAGAGGGATTGTTTTTAGTCATTGTAGTTATCAAGTTTTTAAAATCATATTTTAAACAATATGGGGTTAATTGGTGACGGCTTAGAGATAGGGGAGTGTGGGGAATGGCACAGCTGGCCCCCCATTTCCGAGCTGCCACTTTACCCCACACAGGTGTGACCTCCTCGTGCCATGAGGCCTGTCCCCAAATTTTCCCGTTCTGTGGATTGAGGTTGCTCTTGCCAGTGAAACTGAGGCGCTTGGCGGGCTTCATCGGGCAAGATGGCACCTGACGCACAATGATGTTTGTCCACTTGCTTTAACCAGATTTCGAGGTAGAAGGAACCTTAGTCTCAGCCCTTCGATTCCGAAATGGGAAATTCAGAGCTCAGAGCCCAGCCTTCTCATTGCAGATCCGGGGACCCTGTGATCCCCACTTTTGTGTACTTTGTCACAAGATCCTCCGGCCCTAAAACTCTCTGGGATGACTTCAGGGGCAGTGTGTCATGATGGGTAGGACGAGGGACCGAGACTTAGGAGGACCCGAGTTTGAATCCTGCTTCTGACACGCCATGGGTCACTCAGTTTCAGTTTCCTTCTCTGTAAAATCCAGCTAAAGATGGCACCTCCCTTGTTGTGGGGGTCATTGTGAAGCTCAAATCAGAGAAGACTGCAAAGCACTCTGAAGATGTTGGGGCAATAGATAAATGTGGATAAGGATGATGATGATGATGAGGAGGAGGAGGATGATAATGATGATGATGGTGGTGGTGGTGGTGGTGGTGGTGGCGGCGACTTAGCATTTCCTTTCCTGCTTTTTCTTTTTATTCTCTAAAATCCATCCATGGCATCTGTCACTCTAACACATGGACAGCACTGGTTGAATTAAATTCAACTAAGGAATCCTCAAATCCTCATAAAAAGTGTTCTAGGAAAAATCCTGCCTCAATTCAGGGCATTTTCTCTTTTACTTTCTTGGCTACTTCCCTGGGTTCCTTTTGCATCAAATTTAAATTGTTTTCACCCTCACATTTAGGGTCTTCTACAACTAAATGGAAGCACAAATCATTTTATTTAATGTAGTTTTTCTTCAAAATATTTAACCAAAATTTCTTTTTTTAGCCCAGATCAATTGCATGTCTACTCTCTCTCAACCCCACCTTCAAGTCATTCTTCTTATCATTACTGTCTTTAAATCCATCTAGAGCCATCTCCTATAATTCTCTTTCTCTAGTTTGTGACCCTGAGTAAGTCACTTAAATTGCTCTGTACCTGTTTTCCCTTTTATAAAATGATGGGATTAGGTTCAGCTTTTGGGGTTCCTTTCATTTTTAGATCTATTAACACTGATGAATGAGCTCTGTGCATTCTGCCAGAAGAGCCTAACCAAATTCCTGATAAGGAGATATGAATCATGCCCGCCATTAAAGGTTTGGAGATTTATCCTGTGTCTTTGAACCATCTCTTTCAAGGGATCACTTCCTCACCTGAAAGTGTGGCAGGTGTCAATCATGACCTTAACCAGTAGAAATTCAGATTGATAAGGTGATGAAAGACAAGGTCATCACACACTAAGAAGAGATAGTATTGAAACAATCACCCGTGTAGTTGGGACAGAAATCCTTCCCTGGCCAGAAAAACTGGAGAGACTGAGTGCTAACCTTATTTTTTTCCCTGATGCCCCAAAGATCCATGTTTGTCATTTTTCAAACCAACAACAACAAATCATCATTCTCAGATGTTGATGAACATCTGAGAACAGAAGTTCTTAACTTGGGACTTGTAAATGTGGATGGGAAAATAATCACATCTTTATTTTTCCTAACTTCTAGCATTTTTTCCAATTATTTAAAACATGATTTTGAAAAGGGGTTCATAGGCTTCACTGGAATGCTAGAAGGGTGCATGATACAAACATACAAAAAGTTAAGAACCTCTGTAATTGAGGGATTGTTTTTATTCATTGTAGTTATCAAGTTTTTAAAATCATATTTTAAACAAATGTCTATTTCTGTGCATAAATCTACAAGTGAAATAAATCAAGTCACTGTTAGGGGCAACCAAAGTCAGAAACTTTTTAAAGACAAATACTTGAATAAATAGTACTTATACATCTCTACTTCAGTGGATCTAGGATTCTATCAGGTCTTTCACAGAGCATCTGCCATGTGCTTGAGGCCTTCAAGATCTTTTTACATTCTGTGGGCTCCCATACAACATCCGAGCTATCTATTATTATATATATTATATGTAATAGGTAAGAATGTTATTATGATATACAATATTATATTATTTATATTATTATTTAAGATTCCCTCCATTGCTATATAATTTGTTCATTTCCCTTCTTAATCAAACATTTCTATGAAATTATCCCTCAGGATCTTCTTATGTATTAATCATCACTGAGAGTATTTTATGATCTACTCATGCCTACCATGAATTTTCACATCACCTTTAGGGTCACCCACTATTTTGCTCCTTCCAACCACACACACACACACACACATACATATACATATACATTATGTAATAGAACATTATTAGGGAAATATTTGTTTAATTTTCAAAAAAAAATTTTTAAAGATGGGTTTTTATGCAAGGGCCAGAATGAGATCATACAACTTTCCAAATTCTGTCCAATCCACAAATCAAAACATGAAAATTCCCATACTAAGACCTGTGGGTCCAAGAATGAAGTTCTTCTATCTTGGTAGACTGTGAAAGAAAATGGCCACCCATTTATCATTTTCCCTAAAATCTTAGGTGAGTGCTTCAAAATATCTTAATTCTCCAATAAGCTGTGATTCTGTTGTTGATTATTTTCTCTGAATCATTTCTAAAATTATTCATATTTCTAGTCTATAGTATTTCTTGGAGGTAATTAATTTAATTAATCAATCGATAAGCATATATGGTATACTATGTACCAAGACCTGTGCTACCTAGATGCTAGGGATCCATGTACAATGAATGAACAATTCCTACTCTTAATTAGCTTACTTTCTAATGGAGGGGTGTGTGTGTGTGTAATAAATGCAAACCAGTTCATTGCAAGCTGGGGATGGGAATGGAAAATAAGCAGTTGGGACTCAGGAAAGGCTTTATGCAGCTGATGGGGCTGAGGCTCATCCTGAAGGAAGGAAAGAAGGACATTTTAGGTATGAAGAGTTGCAGATGCAGATGCAATGCAGTATGTGAGGAACAGAGGGAAGGTCAGTCCGTTTGGATTTTGGAGTTTGGGAAAGGGGAATAAGATTCAAAGGGAATAGAAAGATTGAGTGGAGCCATATTGAGATAGCCTTTAAATGACTATAGAGGAGTTTATATTTATCCTAGAGACTGCAGGAATTGATTGAATAGGAGAATGACAATCATCATCATAATAAAAGCTAGCATTTATATAGCATTTTTCAGATTAGCAAATCATTTTTATAAGTATCTCACTTTATTCTCACAACAAACATAGAAGGGAGAGGCTATTATTATTATTATCCCCATTTTTTTAGATGAGGAAACTGAGGCAAATAATATTTAAGGATTGGAAACTGGATTTGACTTCTTGGCTTCAGGTCTCACCCTCCATCTACTGAGTCATCTATTTACAATTTGAAGTAACACCTTTTATTTGTCTTACATTTAATTCTCAAATTTTAAGAGATTTAAAATTAATTTCTTAAAATTAATTTAACTAAAATTCCCTTATTCCCATTTGACAGAATTTGACGAGCAAATTAGTGTTTTAATCAATGGGATATATTACCTTTCAAGATCTGAATCTAGACTAAAAGAATGGGGTCTGTGTAGAAATGGAAGTTACTTATATTTGGATTTACATATGAGCAAAATGGGCATTTTCCTCAGACAGCAGAACTTCAAGAACAAGTCTTCTTAACCTCAGAATTGCCAAAGTATGTTGAATTTGGATGTCAAGAAGACATTTGGAAATATTCCTAGGATGATAACCATGTTTCCTATTGGTTGCTCCTGAAAGTGGTATTTGAGTTATCTACCAGAGAGATTACCGATTTGATTGTGGGCCTCTCTGGGCCTCAGTTTCCCCACCTATAAAATTGAGAGAATTGGAGCAGATGATTTAGATCAATTAACTAAACTGATTAAGTCAAATCACTTCACCTTAGTTTTTTTTTTTCATTTAAAATGAGGATAATAACAACATCCCCCTCTCAGGGTTGCTGTGAAGCTTAAATGAAATAATGTTCACAAAGTGCTTAGAATAGTGCCTGGCACATAGTAGATGCTCTATAAATGCTTATTTCCTTTCCTTCATCTCTTCTATAGCAGAGGTTCTTAACTTTTCTGTGTAATGGGTCCTTTGTGCAATCTGGGAAAGTCTATAGACTCCTTCTCAGAATGATATTGTTTTAAATCCATAAAATAAAATCCACGAGATTACAAAGGAAACCAATTATATTGAAATAACAATTATTAAACATTAAAAAAAAGTTGACCATTCCTTTCCCCTCTCCCCATTAAGAATACTGGATCTAGAAAGTCTCTTCTAACTTTGTGTTCTTAGGATCACATTGATTATTATTCATATTGACAAGAGAACTTTAAAATGGTAGAACTATTGAAAGAAAATTATTGAATTAATAAATAAAACTATGAATTGGTTTTATGAAAAAACCAACAAAATAGATAAACCTTTAGTTAATATGATTAGAAAAAGGAAAGAAGAAAATCAAATTGTTAATCTCAAAAATGAAAAAGGAGAACTTTTCACCAATGAAGAGGAAATTAGAGCAATAATTAGGAGTTATTTTGCTCAACTGTATGTCAATAAATATGATAATCTAAGTGAAATAGAGGAATACCTCAAAAATAATGGATTTCCCAGATAAACAGAAGAGGAAATAAATTACTTAGTTTTTAGAAAAAGAAAGAACAAGCTATTAATCAGCTTCCTAAGAAAAAATCTCCAGGGCCAGATGGATTTACATGTAAATTCTACCAAACATTTAAAGAACAATTAATTCTAAGACTATACAGACTATTTGAAAAAATAGGGAAAGAAGTACTGCCAAATTCCTTTTATGACACAGATATAGTTCTGGTACCTAAATCAGGTAGGGTGAAAATAGAGAAAGAAGACTAATTTCCCTAATGAATATTAATGCAAAAATCTTAAATAAAATATTAGCAAAGAGATTACAGAAAGTCATCCCTAGGATAATAACTATGACCAAGTAGGATTTATACCAGGAATGCAGGGCTGGTTCAATATTAGGAAAACTCTTAGCATAATTGACTATATCAATAATCAAACTAGCAAAAATCATATCATCATCTCAGTAGATGCAGAAAACGCATTTGATAAAATCCAACATCCATTCCTATTAAAAACACTAGAGTATAGGAATAAATGGAGTCAATAGCATCTATTTAAAATCATCAGCAAGCATCATATGTAATGGGGACAAACTAGAACCATTCCCAATAAGATCAAGGATGAAACAAGGTTACTCACCATTACTATTCAATATTGTACTAGAAATGTTAGCTTTGGTAATAAGGGAAGAAAAAGAGATTAAAGGAATTAGAGTAGGTAATGAGGAAACCAAATTATCACTCTTTGCAGATGATATGATGGTATACTTAGAGAACCCTAGAGAGTCAACTAAAAAACTACTAGAAACAATTCACAACTTAAGTAAAGTTGCAGGATACAGAATAAATCCGCATAAATCATCAGATTTTTATATGTTACCAATAAAGTCTAACAAGAGATACAAAGAGAAATTCCATTTAAAATAACTGACAATGATATAAAATATTTGGGATTCTGCCTGCCAAGGCAAAGTCAGGAACTATATGAACACAATTATAAAACACTTTCCACATAAGTCAGATCTAATAAGTTGGAAAAACATCAAGTGCTCATGGGTAGGCTGAGTTAATATAATAAAACTATTTGACAAAAACTTCTGGGTAAATTGGAAATTAGTATGGCAAAAACTAGGCATTGACCCATACCTAACACCATATACTAAGCTAAGATCAATATGGATTCATGATTTAGACATAAAGATTGATATTATAAGCGAATTAGGAGAACAAAGTATAATTTATCTCTCAGATCTGTAGAGAAGGAAGGAATTTGTGGTCAAAGAAGAACAGGAAATCATTACTAAACAAAAAACAGATAATTTTGATTATATTAAGTTTGTACAAACAAAACTATTGCAGACAAGATTAGAAGGGAAGCAATAAACTGGGAAAACATTTTTACATTCAAAGGTTGTGATGATAAAAGCCTCATTTCTAAAATATATAAAGAATTAATTCAAATTCATAAGAATTCAAGCCATTCTCCAATTGATAAATGGTCAAAGGATATGAACAGATTATTTTTAGATGAAGAAATTTAAACCATTTCTAGTCATATGGAAAGGTTCTCTAAATCACTGTTGATCAGAAAAATGCAAATTAAGACAATTCTGAGGTACCACTACACATCTCTCAGATTGGCTAAAATGACAGGAAAAGATAATGATGAATGTTGGAGGGGATGTGGGAAAACTAGGACACTGATGAATTGTTGGTGGAACTATGAAAGGATCCAACCCTTCTGGAGAGCAATTTGGAACTATGCCCAAAGGTCTATTAAACTGTACATCCCCTCTGATCCAGCAGTGATTCTAGTGGGCTTATATCCCAAAGAGATCTTAAAAGAGGGAAAGGGACCTACATGTGCAAAAATGTTTGGGCAGCCCTCTTTATAATGTCTAGAAACTGGAAACTGAGTGGATGCTCATCAGTTGGAGAATGACTGAGTAAATTATGGGATATGAATGTTATGGGATATTATTGTTCTATGAGAAACGACCAGCAGGATGATTTCAGAGAGGTCTGGGGAGACTTACATGAACTGATGCTGAGTGAAGTGAGCAGAACCAGGATTTCATTGTACATAGCAACAGCAGGATTATACGGTGATCAATTCTGATGGACGTGGCACTTCTCAATAACGACACAATTCAGATGAAGAGAGCCATCCACACCCAGAGAGAGGACTATAGGAACTGAGTGTGGATCACAACTTAACATTCTCACTCTTTTTGTTGTTGTTTGCTTGCATTTTATTTTATTTCTCATTTATTTCCTTTTTGATTTGATTTTTCTTGTGCATCAAGATAATTGTGTAAATATATGTGCACATATTGGATTTGACATATATTTTTGCCATGTTTAACATATATTGGATTGCTTGCTATCTAGGGAAAGGGATGGGGGAAAGGCAGGGAATTGGAACAAAAGGTTTTGCAAGGGTTGATGTTGAAAAATGCATATCTTTTGAAAATTAAAAAGTTTTAGTTAAACTAAAATAAAATAAAATGGTAGAACTACATCTGGCATTGTTGAAAGGCACAAAGTGGTAGAGAGGACCCCAGATATAAATCTCATGACCCGAATTAGGTGCTTAGCTTTGGTACTTACTAGCAACAACCTCAATTGTGGGGAAGAACCTCAATTCCGCTTCTCTGTTTCTTTGTCCATAAAAAAGGATATAAAAACTTATGTATGACTTATCTTACGGGGCAGCGGGAGAAAGTGTTTTGCCAACCACTGAGCACTCAGGAAAGTTGAGCATTTCTCTAATCCATCCCTTTCCTGCTGCTCCTGCTGGTCCCATGCTATACTATATATAAACTCTCATTATCCTTCCCCTGAGTTATTTCTACTTTTCCTGCCTCTTCTTTCCTCTTTTCTCCTACCCCTACTCTAACTCCATTTCATTGTTTGAAATGTTGCCAGAATAATATTTCTCACACATTGATCTAGCCCTGCCCCCTCCTCTGTTTAAGAATCTTCAGTGGCTCCCCGTGGTCATCACATTAATTCAAACCCTTCTGGCATACTAGCCCCTCCATAGTCCGATCTGACTCCAGATTAGTCCCCTTTCCACTCTTCACCCTCTCAAAAAAAAAATAGATGCACGGCACTTTTATTTATCTATGTTTTTACCTGCATGCTTCCCTGTGCCTCCCCATTCCTACCCAAGAAGAGGAAGGGTAGAAATGGGCACTTCTCTCTGAGTGTGGCCCCAACATCATGAAGGCAACTAGTTTATTCCTCACTTTACTCCCTATATATCTTGGCTTCTAGTTTCCTGTTGACCATTTGTTTTTTATTCTTACTCATCTAATGTTCAACCTTGTTGATAGAGGGAGCAGAAGTAAATAGGAATGATCAGAAATAAAGCTTGTTTATCCCTAGAAACAACAGCTTCTGCATTGCATGTATGTGTTTGTATTCCCACCCAAACTATCCTAACAGTAGGGTCTAATGCCTTGAGGTTGATCATGGACCTTCCATCTGAGACTTAAAATAGACTTTTATGTGCTATCACCCCTACTTTACAGATGAGTTAACTGGGACCCCAAGAAGTTAAGGAACTTATGATAAAATACCCCCACTGTCTTCTGCTTCCTGCTGTGATAAGAAATAAAGATTTGCAGTGATTGTTCAAGTTAAAACTTGAAACACATTTACATTTTGGGTTTGAAATCAATAGACTCCATTTTATAATCCCCAAAACTCCTGATGTGATTGCTAAATGACTAAGGCTATAGGCTTGAAGCTACATGAGTGTTCTGGCTCCAAGTCTAGTTGTCTCCCGCTTTCCCTCACCCCTACTTTTCAAAGCTGGTGCTCGGCTCTCTGATCCTTTCCTATGAAATCAGTGATTCCATCCCTTCTATCCATAAGCTCTTTGGAGCCTGTGGAGACATTTCTAATTTACGAGGCTCCCCTAATATTATAGCTAGTGAGTCTTAAAAGTTTTAGACAATAACAAGGAAGAGGTAGTTTCTGTATTGTTCTAGTACTTCCTTTAAAGTGGAGCCCATGTAACCAGAGACCTTTATATGATGAGTGAAATTCTGAAAGAGAAAAACAAAAGGAGAACATTATGGAATAATGTCAAAATTTGATGGCTCTGCCAGCTTCAGATAAATCCAAGTAGATAATATTAGTCATCATGATTTTAATGGAAAACTCGGAAAAGCAAGAGTAATTAGCATCAATGGACACTTTCTTGTGCTTTCTTTCCTAATCAATGACCTTTGCTTTTATCCCTTTTTCCTGATCAATGACCTCTGCTTTCACCCCTTTTTCACATTAACATTTGGGCCAAAATTACCTTGTTTCTCTCTTGAGTATAAAACACATGTGCATTGGGCAACTCTGTCCTGTCTGTAAGAATGGCAGGCAGTGTCGGATCAATTAAATTTGTTCTTTCATAGCTAAACTTTCCCACTGTGGTTGCTCAGGCATGAGGGACAAAATCAAATTCATTTGGAAAAAAAAGTCATTTCTATGCCATTGCCGAAGACATTATTCTCCCATGGGCTGTATATTCTTGAAACATTTATTATCATGAACTGCAGGAGTGATGCCCAAAATAAATGGAAAAAGACCCGAATAGTAACTGAAGATCCTTAGAACCAACAAAAACCTTTCTCTTTATGATGGGATCCTTGGAAAGGGTTAAAATGACTAGAAATAGAGCATTTCTAAGCTACAACTCTAAAGTAGTCCAGCTTTCTACAACTCTACACCAATTTCTGTTGTGTTACCTTACAAAGGTTTGTTGTTGTTATTGTTTTTGCTTTTTAATGGTGATATATACAGTCATGAGTTTAAAGTCCATATGACTTTTGGGTTAAATAATAAAAAGTCTCATTTCTAAGGGATCTTGAAAGTAAGCAAGTACTTTCTTTGGAATAGCCCCATAGGAGAAAGAGTACGAGGATTATCCTCATTATAAAGATGGGGAAAGTGAGACTATGGAGAGAAAAATGACTTGTCCAAGGTCATAGGACTAGGAAGTTTCAAAAGTAGGATTTGAACACATTAGTCATCAAGGGCAAACCTTCTCCTCCCTGTTCCCCCATCATGCGGGCACACTTTCTTGATTTTATTGCCGAGGAAGCGGATCTTTGGGCACCATGTCCAAACTCACCCCCCACCTCATTAGTAGCAGGATGGGATTCAAAAGCAAATCTTTTGTTCCCAAGAATAAAATGCCTCAGCATCTCATGCTTCCTCTTTTGTGATAAAAATGAAGATTTCCAGGTATTTTTCAAGTTGAAATTTGAAACAGTTGAAAGTTGTGTTTGAGATGGACTCCATTTCACAATCCCCTAATCATAGCCCCCTAATCAAATTGCTAAATGGAAGGCACTTCACCTTCAAAGTTTGCCATCTCCCCTTAAAATAGCTCCATAAAGTATATACAAATGGAGAAAATGAGGCACTGAAAAATTGGTTACGAGTCCAAGAAAACAGCCTAAGATACAAAGCTAACCAACATGGTGCTCCATATAACTGTTTTAATGGTACACATGAATTGGTTTTCATACTGTTTTTAAATCAGTTCCCTTTCCCTTCTCATGTATTACTCCCAGTAAGTCTAGGGTGTTCTACCTTATTTGCAAATTGTTGATTTCTATTCTTGGAGACATACTGACTGTAAACTATGAACAATGGCTTCTCTTTTTGGCCAGGGCCAGCCAGGGGAGCCCGGCAGATTAGAATGGAGTACGACGTGGAGTCGATATCTTGCTGCATTTTACAAAACAAGCTTAAATCTGATCTTTCTAGTTAGAAGATCTTTCCTTAAAATTAGATATTCAAGAGTAGAAGCTGCAAGAACAAAGACGTTGGAAGGACCTGGAATCACTTTGGAATGATAGGTTCCAAACTGAATCTTCGTTATTTTGAGCTGTCTCAGCTAGTCATCATGGTCTGTATAGAAAGATAAAATAAAGCCCTAACTCCCCGCCTTGCTGTTTGGGGCTCTTTCTCAGGGACTCTTTAGCGAGAGGGACAGCAAGACTAAGAGAGTTGGGGAGGATCCAAGAAGCGGTCAAGAGAGTCAGGAGGGCCCCTTCCTGCTGAGAGGACACTGACCTACAAGGAAAAAAAGAGAAGCTGGTAGCTTTTCAGTGGTCACTGTAGTCAGCAAACATTGAATAAGTGCTTGCTGAGGACTAGGTGCCATGTGGGATGCCGGGAATACATAAACACAAACCAAAGTGGCCCCTGCCTTCTAGGGGAGTCCATTCTACTGGAGGAATGGAACATATGCACATATTAGAATAGGAAGAAAGGTAGAATATTTGGCTGGTAGAGACTCTGAAAAGGGATTCTTGCAGGGGGCTGAAAGGTCATTCATTCATTTCTTCCATAGGCATTTATTAAACACCTACCATGTACCACATATTAAGGATTCAGAGAGAAAAAAAATCCTTACTCTTAGGGAAATTAGGTTCTATGGGAGTAGGAGGATGGTGGAACAATATGTATGTGCACATAGTAGTAGAAAGAGAAACCCATGCAGAGTAAATAGAGGTGTAATATCTGCTAGTGGTCTTGGGAACCAGAAGAAAGATCAGAAAAGGTCCATGGATAGAGGGGCCCATTGAACTGAGCTTTGAAAGAAATTAGGGATCCTAAGGGGTGGGGAGGGCAGCTATATGGCACAATGGATAGAGAGCTGAGTTCAAATCCAACCTCAGACACTTCCTAGCTGTGTGGTCCTGGGCAAGTCATCTGTCTACCTCAGTTTCCTCATCTGCCCAATGAGTTGGAGAAGAAAATGGCAAAAATGCTCCAGTATCTCTGCCACGGAAACTCCAAATGGGTTCTAAGGAGTCAAACATGGGTGTGATCTGGAACAGGGCCGGTAGCAGTTCCAGATGTATTAATTAATGGCTCCTACGTGCCAGGCACTGGGCTATAGGCTGGGGATACAAAGAGAGACGAAAGGCAGCCTCTGCCTTCGAGGAACTCCCGGTCAAATGGGGAAAGACATCTCTGTGACAACCAGATAGACTCAGGATAAATTGGAGACAACCAGTAGAGAGAAGACATGAGTTTCGGGGATTGGGAAAGACAGGATGTTAAGTGGGACAGGAATCGGGGAAGGGGAGGAGATGGGGACGAGAAGGGAGAGCGTTCCATGAATGGGGGACAGCCGGGGAAAATGGTCAGGGATTGGAGGTAGAGTATGTCTAGAGGAGAAACAGCAAGGGAGATGCCAAGGGCACCCTCCCTCCTGAAGCAGATGCCCTAAGCAGGGTGCCCAGGGTGCTGTTCTTAACCGGTGGTGTTTCCCGGATGAGACAAAGATGAGGTGGGGGGACCATTTTGGAGCCCATAGGACCTCTCTGGGAGGGTAGGCCGAGGTGAGGGGAAGAAGGGCAGAGGGACGCCACAGGGAGGTCACAGAAAGGAAGGGTGAACGTAGCATGGAACAGCTTTGAATCTTACCCTGCAGAGGGAGAATCATGTTGCTGCTCACATTGGCTCTGTTTCAAGACCATCCTGGAGAAGAAAATCAGTTTAAATTTAGGTACCTTCAGAAAGAAGCTGGACCAGAAGGTTTATCACAGAATGGTGAGGCTGGGTGAGACGTTATGAACCATCTGGCCCAGACCATACTTGAAAAATAGAGTAATTCTCTGTTTTTATCATGGGGGATGAATCAGGTAATTAATGCAGTGCGTGTATTCTAAAGGAAAGGAAGTATTCCAGAGGGAGAGGTGGGAAGGGGGCAGCTGGTAATTGTGGGAAAGGGCTACCTTTCAAAGACAAAGGGACAAGAGACAAAATGTCGTGGAAGGTCACCATGATAGGGACCATAGGGAAAAGGAAGGAAAATGAAATAAGACTGCGAAAATAGATGGGGTCCAGACTAGGACAATCCAAAGTATGAGCCTGAGGCTTTTGTTATATCTCAGAGGCGAGGGGGAGTCATTGAGGATATTTGAGAATGGGGGTGACCTGGTCAGATTCATATCCCAGTTCGCTTCAGTTTGTCCGATGTGTGGATTGGATGGAGGGGTTAAAAAGGAGAGAGAATGGAAGATTAGGTTATAGCGATTGTCCAGGGAAAATCAAGTGGGTTGGAGGTTGTGTGACTGGAGAGAAGAAGGTGGATCAAGAGCAGTAAGGCAGAATCCAAAGACTTGATTCAATGAAAGAAGCACCTGGGTGACTCTTGGGCTGAGAATGGGCGCAGCTGCAAGTTTGGTGACGTCCTCCAGAACAATAAGGAACAGAATGAATTCCCTTTGGGCTGCTCAGTCGTCACAGAGAATACCCCATTCCTCTTCCTAATAAATGACGCTCCCCCCCCCATGACTTTTGCCCATTTTGTCTGGGTCCCTGGGGGGTGGGGCACACCACAGAGCTCTCCTGTTCTTCTCTCTCCCGTGTGCTTTGGACCAAAATGCCCTGACCTTGTCCCGCAGGACCCAAGCTGCTGCTTCAATGCCTGTGGGAGGGGCTCACGCCCTAGTGGCTGGTCACCGTTGGGCTACAGCAGCACCCTGTCCTGGTACTGATGTTCAGGACAGTCTAAGCGGCTGCCTTGCCGGCCCCCTGCTCCCAAACGCTCTTCTGGGGCTGTTTTATCATCAGCTCCCTCCTACTCTAGAACTTGAAGGAGTCTGCTCCAACCCAGAGTATTACCCAGAAGGCTTATGTTCTGTCTTCTAGAACTGAGCCTTGAAATTTCAGAAACTGAACAAGCCCTGTGACGGCCAAGGCTGCTTTTTGCAGGAGGGGCCACAATGGCAGTGACTGACTTCAAAGGGGTTTCGGGGGCTTGCCCATGGACCCCAAGCCCGAGCAAGCCCTCCTAAGCAAAAGACCCAGAAATGACCCTTTGTTTGTATCGCCCAAAGAGAAGCCTGGGAAGATCAGAGGGACAGAGATTAGCCACCTGCCAAAATCGGCTTGGCCCCAGAAACAGGAAAACCCGTTTGCTAAGGCAGAGAGACGTTGGGGCGCGGGCAGTGGAAACATCCCCAGCCCTACCCCCATCCCACAAGCTATCTCAGGCCTTGAAAGTTTTAGATTTTATTTAGCAAGGAAGGGATTTAGTTTAAGAGTATGTAACACCCCCTCTGTGGTTACTCTGGCAGGCTGAATCCCCGGGAGGGTAGCCAACTACTCCCATCTAAGTTCTAGGGATAACCCCGAGGGGATGGAGTTTTGAGAACAGCCATTGGAGGGTCCCCATAAATGTGCTTCCCATTGGATTATCATTCAATTAGCTTTTTAGAAAGGGTATTTACCAAGTAGGACAGTTATAAAAAAATTTCCTAAAGGGTAGGACATTCTCTCCTTGTCCACAAACAAGGTCCATCGGAAGAGAGGGCCCAGCCTTAAAGGTTCAAGAGAGAGTGAGGAACGCTGTAAGGAATCCATGTGGCCAAAGGAGACGTGGAATATTCTTGATCCTTTTCTCCTGTTTAGTTCTCTCCTGGACTCTGTGGATCAGTGCCTTTCTAAGGGGAAAGGGACGAGTATTTAGGTGCTCACTACACCTGCCAGGCAGTGAGCCAAGTGTTTTACAGAGTCTTCCTTATTTGCTCCATCTTCAGAACAATTCTGTAAGGTAGGTGCTAATTGTATCTCCATTTTACAGATGGGGGAACTAAGGCACAGAGGGGTTGTTGCTTGCCCAAGATCTCTATGATTGAATAACAAAAGTATTCTAACACTGAGGTGAGAATAGAATGTGATAGGAAAATTAGGTTTCTTTGGAAGATTTTCAATCTCTGCATTTATAAGTGGAAGCCCGAGTCCTTGAATATCAAGGTAAGAGTTTTTATTTTATCTTACACAATGGGGAACCATTGAAGGCAATTGAGGGAGGGAGAGGTGTGTTCTGATGGGAGCTTTAAGAAGTAGACTTGGGCAGCTATGTGAAGGAGAGCTTTTGAGAAGAACAGCCTAGAGGCACAGAGACCAGGGAGAAGGGAGGAGAACTTGGGGAGATTATCTGGGTCCTCACAGTGCTCTCCCATCCCTCCACTCTTCAGCTCCTACACTGGCACCATTCCTGCACTGATCACTCTCCTCCCCTGACCAATTCCACTTTATGCTGCTTCCCTCCATCAAGTCCCTCTCCCCCATCCTATCAATGATCTTGCTGCTCTTCCCTCCTCCCCTCTCTTCTCCCTTCTACTTTCCCAAAACTCCACTGTCCCCTCTCCTCTCCTCTCCTCTTCTCTTCTCTTCTCTTCTCTTCTCTTCTCTTCTCTTCTCTTCTCTTCTCCTCTTCTCTCCTCCCCTCTTCTTTTCTCTCCTCTCCTCTTCTCTCTTCTCTTCTTTTCTCCCCTCTCTCCTCCTCTTCTTCTCTCCTCTCCTCTCCTCCTGTCCCTTCCCTTCTCTCCTCTGTTATCCTCTTCCCTTTCCTATCCTCTTCCCTTCTCTCTTCCCTTCCTTCTTCCCTTCCCTCCTCTCTTCCCTTCCCTTCCCTTCCCTTCTCTTCCCTTCCCTTCTTCTGTTTCTTTTGTTCTCTCTTCTCCTCTCTTTTCTTTCCCCCTTTTCTTCTTTTCTTTTTTCTTTTTTCTCTTCTTTATCTCCTCTTTCCTTCTCTTTCTTCTCTCCCCCATGTTTTCTTTTCTTCTCCTCTCCTCTCCTGTCTTCTTCTTTTCTCTCCTCTCTTCTTCTTCTCTTTTCTCCTCTAGAATGCTCTTCCTCTTCCTCTCCACCTCCTGGCTTCCCTGGCTTCCTTCACGGCTCAGCTAAAATCCCACCTGTCCAAGTAGGCAGGAGAACCTGGGTTCAGATCATGCAGGGGAGCGGGTCTGTCACTTCATATCTCAGTACTCCGGGCCAAGGCAACAAGCATTCTCCAAGATATCTTTTGTGGGGGAACACGCCGAGCATGGGGGCTACAAAGAAAGGCAAAATTCAGCATGGCTTCCAGACCTTCACTCTTTCTAACCCAGAAGCAGAGAAGATGCAAACGAAGTAAAGTGGAGTGAGTCCCAGCCAGAAGCGGAGGAGGGGGGCTTCCCAATGTCTGGTCCCTGTCCCCCAAGAGGCAGATGGCTGGCGTGACCTGAGCAGGGTAGAGGACAGCAGTTCCATCAGTCGCCCTCTCTCCTTTCCTTCTCTAATCCAGCAGAGGCATGCACTTCCTGGAGGAGCTGCCTCCACCTCCAGGCCCCTGTACCTCTTCTTTTCAGGGTTCCCAGTGAGTGTCTTTAGATCCTGCATAGTGAACCCCCCCCCCCCCGCTCCCTGCTTCTCCCCAGGCCAGCCTGATGGCTTGGGAAGTGTGGGAAGGGCTTGGGAAGTGTTGCTGCCTTGGGAACATAGTTACGCTCCCATCCAAGGTATGGTTCCCTCTCTCCCCTCATCCTGCATAATGGCCAGAGGAAGACAGAGCCGGGAAGGCACGTTCACTGGCCTTGTGACCCTGGCCAAGCCATGAAGTCTCAGTCCTGGAGGGTAAGACTCATAATCCGGGCCTTGGGAGGAGCTGCCCAGCCAAAGTCGCTGCCTCTGATGGGTGAGCTGGGAGAGGCCGGGATGCTTCCCACCCGCCGACAAACTCAATGGCCTGTCTCCGATTGGTGGTCTGAGTGGCCTTTGGGTGGTCTCTGACTGTCAGTTCCCTTGAGTTAGAGCAATACCCCTTTTTAGAGTAAATACTCCTGTGAGGGGTGATCCATGAAGATGTGTACACTTTAGCCTGGGTTCCTTTATTAAAACCTTTTCAATCAACACTGAGCAGAAAGGAGCAAGAGAACACAGCAAATGAGGTACAGAGAAAGCAAGCGGGAATCCCGGGGAGAGTGGGCAGAGTGTGTGTGCCAAGTCTGACAAGGGGGCCCTGATGCGGTCCTGGGCCACTGAGAGTACGGGGTAGTGGGAAGGACGAGGCTCAGTGCAATGGCAAAGGCCAAGGTTCCAACCATCCCACACCTTCCTAGGGAGCCCCACTCTGGGCTCAACTGAATGGTGCAGCCTCCGTGCCCTCCAGCCTAGGAGGATGCTCTTTATTGACCAGGTTCTTCCCCGCATGGGGTTGCAGGGAGAGCACTGAGGTTGGAGTTAAGAAGATGGGTCCAATCCCACTTCAGGCTTTGTCTAGTAGCATAATCTTGGACCAGTCAGTCTCCTCACCCCTCTTAACCCTGATTTCTCAGCTCTAGAATAGAGATAAAAAAGGTGTCACTTTATGAACAACAGAGCTGTTCTGAGGGTGCCCAGAAAGTACCCTCTCCTCTCCTCTCCTCTCCTCTCCCAGCCAACCTTGGAGAAACGGTCTGTGTGGCCTCCTGCTTGAGAGCTAACTTTTGTGGAACGCTTCCTTTCTGGTGTCTTATTCCATGCTACATTAATGGTATTCCTTCAGTCTCTGCTCTGGGCTTCACATGCACGTTTTGGGAACACACCCAAGGCGAGGCGGCCTGTGGGCCTGAGCCGGCCTTTCCCCGGTTTTCTGCCTGAGGAGGTCGCAGCACGAGCGGGACCGGCCTTGGGACTCTCCTGGGCCCAGCACTTAGATGGAGACGGGGCCGACGAGCCCGACGAGCCCGGTTTTTATTATGTTCTGCTGGTCTGTCACGGGGAGCAGAAACTGCTGGCTTTTCATCTGATGACCCGCAGGAAGCATTTGCACACCCAGCACTTTTCGCACAATGGGGTATGTGTGTGGACAAGAGCACATGTAAGTTTTAGAACCCTTTCACTGACCAGTTCCATCTTTGCACGTGGTCTCTGGGGAGTGAATGGAAACCAAGATCAGACTCCAAGCTGGAACACATGAAAAACTCCTCCCTGCTGCCTGCACTTGGTGAGTAAAACAATTCACAGAGTTTCCGATGCTTCTTATTTTAAATAAAATTCTTAGCAGGTGGGAGCAAACATTTGTGGCTCATGGCTGCGCTCTTGTAAATGCACTTGTGGTTTTCTTTTCATTTTAAAACTTTCATTAATTATAGCAAATGTAATCAATTTACCCTGGTGAATAATTAAAATGGAAACATAATGTGTTTAATGAAGGGCTGTTTACTGTTCAACTATTTCTCTCTCTCTCTCTCTCTCTCTCTCTCTCTCTCTCTCTCTCTCTCTCTAAATTAAAACTGGGAGGGCTTTTGATTGCTGCTGACGGAGATTTATTTCCCCTGAGTAATTGGTTTGGGGCATTATTAACATGCCTCGTTTGTTGACAAGTAGTTCGACTTTATTCCTATGCAGTAGACCTTATAATAGATTGTACAATTAACTTATTCCAGTTGAAAGAATCAAGTGGGAGCGGTTTTTAGGGGAAATCCAATCGGAATGAAGGGGAGAGCTTGTTCATTTCTCACAGTTTACGACAATGCGCGGTCCCCTGAATAAATCTGTCATTCTCTCAAATCTCTCGTTCACAGTCTGCAATAATGATGAGAGAAGGCAACGATATCAAAGACTGTGGAAATAAAGAGAAATTGAGTGAAATCCTAGGCACCAGACAAATTAGGAGAGAAAAGAGACCTTTAGGTAGGTCGCCAATAAAGCTCCCCTCTCCGAAGCTAGCTCGGTTGGGAAAAGAAGCGATCTCTCTCTGGGTTGGAAATATTGCTCTGTTAACATCATCAGTCTGAAATTACACAGCGCCACTGGGCATGGGGGGATTTGATTAAGGAAAATGAATAGTGTTTTTTTCATGCATTTGTTCTTTGGGTAATGATGTGCCGCAAAAACAGAATTTCTCTAATTTAAATGTCACTAAGCAATTTGGCCTGTTTTCCAAAGGCTCTCTTGGAGTGGTTTCTTCTTGCCTAATTGAATTGAATATTAAAAATACCTTGTTAGTGTCTAGTTAGAGTAACGACTGTAAAATGTCATCTCTTGTTCTGTTTTCACCAGTGACTCCTGCTTTCTTTCATTTGTAAGATTAAATTGCAAAGCACGGGGTTTAGGGGGAAGCGAAATCCCCAATCCAAAGAGTCTCGCATGTCTGAAGAGTCCGCCTAGCATCCGTCGCTCACGGGGGAAGGCTTCTCTCCATGATGGATTTCAAATGGTACCGAAGGCAACAGAAGCACTTTCCAGTTGACAATCCCGGGGAATTTTACAAATGTGAATTCCTGCAGGGCTCCCACCCAGGGAGATAAATGGGTGAGACACTTCGGTGACTGACCGCGGCCTTCGAGGCTAATGCTTTAATCAGGTCTCTCCCTGCAGTTCAGAGCCGGGGCTTTTCTTTTAAGATCTGTTGGGTTTCGAGAAAGTGGAGGGCGAAGCGTGATCTTAGTGGCCACAAGGAAATGGAGGGAGAAAAAAAGCCCCTTTGCTTAATTATTAACGAAAATATGCTGTGAGCTCTCAATTCAATCACTTCCATTTAAATGGAAGGCTCCAGCTGCCAAAGTGGATTCTGTTGCCTATTTCACTCGGGGGCAAACTGTTTATTTTCACTCCATAACTGAAAATGCCTTTAAATTAAAAACCAGCCTGTTACCTGGGTCTGGGCTATGTCCTTGACAGCCCCTGACACAGGGCTGAGTGTGGGGAGGGCTATGGGGAGATAGAGACAGAGACACCCACAGGAGAGAGACACAGATGGAGACAGAGACAGAGGGAGAAAAAGGGAGAGAGAGAAAGAGAGACAGAAAGGGAGAGAAAGAGACAGAGGGAGAGAGACAAAGACAGAAACAGAGAATGAGACAGAGATAGAAAAAGAGAAAGAGACAGAAGGAAAGAGAGACAGCGGCAGAAGCAGAGAAAGAGAAAGGACAGAGGGAGACAGAGAAGCAGAGAGATAGAGAGACAAAGACATACAAACACACACACACATAAAGACACGCAGAGATCCCAGTTGCCAGAAATTGTCTTCACTTCCCCTCTTGTCGGGGAGTAGACTCCACAGAGTTTCCACATATGTTTATCCTGGTGTAAGGGAAACTCTCTTTAAATAATCTACAAAATTCAGCCTCTTCCTCCACTTGCAGTGTTCTGTGCTATTAAATGATAGTACCACAATCTGTCTTTCTACAGTTGTCACAAGGTATCTTGAAGTATAGTATGGCATGGTGGAAAGAGCGCGGTCCTTGGAGGGAGAAGATGTGGATTCAGATTTTTGCTTCAGCTAACTCGCCCTCTGACTGTGATTAGGTCACTTCACCCCTATGAGCCTTAGTTTCTCATCTGTAAAATGGGAAGAATTATGGCCATACCCCCGTGTCACAGGCTTGTTGTGAGCAAAGCCTCTTGGGAGCCAGAGTTCCCAAATTTGAAACTCACCCTTTGTGCCTCCAGCTCTCCTGAAGGCACAAGAGGCAGATGCCTCTGACAGAATCAGCTTCATTTCCATTTATTGTCTCCCAGGAGAGAATAACTGACATTTATATGAGAACTCCAAGTTTGCAGAGAACTGTAGCCACATTCTCTCCTGTGAGGTAAATGGTACAAGTATTATTATTGTCCCCAGTTTTCAGAGGAAGAAACTGCCTCCTCAGTGCTCCCCAGTACTTGGCCTAGAGTAAACATGTGCTTAGTGAGTGTTGATTGTTTGATAAATGACTTTCTTGGGAACAAATGCACCTAGGAAATGTCAGAGTACCTGAACTCAGGTCTTCTAGATACTGACTCCTGAGCGATATCCCCTGCTGGAAAACTGGGGATTTTTTAAATGCTTAAATGAGCCCATTTGTGATCTTGGAAGGGAAAGTCCGCCTTGGGAAGCCCAAAGGATGAGGCCCCAGCAACATCTGGTGGGCTTTGGGGAGGGTCCTGAGGGCGTTTCTTGGGATCCAGAGGAGTCGGCTTCAGACCTTCAGGAGGCCCTCAGTAGTCACACGAGAACACCCTCATCCGGGCTCTCAAATCATCCTTCCCCGCCACTGGGCAGGAGCCTCCTGGGCTTTCCTTTGCATTGAGGAAATAAACCAAGGGTGTCTTTGACAAGGTTTGCATGGGACTGTCGTTCATGGTTTGGTTATGTGTGTTTTAGGGGCCACTTTGACCTGCCGCCTGGGGCCAAGATTCTTGGTCTATGTCAGCTGTGCGCTTTCTATATGGGTAAGGTGAAATCAAATCATTTTTCTTGTGTTTCAAATGGTCAAGGGAGCTATGAGGTTGAGAACAACCAGAGTTTCAGGGACAGATTGTGATATTGGGCCATTTCTGTGTGTTTCAGGATTTTAGATTTAGAGTAAATAGGATTTGAGGTCAAATCCAACCCCTTCCCTTTATAGATGAAGACACTGAGGAAGGGAACTATCTTGCCCCCACCTAGAACCATAGCTCTAGCACTTAGGATCTAGAAGGGACCTCCAAGGCCACCTGCTCCGACCCCTTCATTTTACAGATGGAGAAACTGAGGCCCAGGGAGGGAAAGTGAACCCAGGTCCTCTGATTCCAAATTCTTTGCCCTGGATAAATGAGAGCTGGCTGTATTGTAGGAAAATATCCTTCCTTCATAGCTCTGGGAAATTGCAGAAAGATGGTTTGTCCCCAATGCTGATGTGTCTTATTCACAATTTCATCTCATTGATGACCATAGGAAGAACAATCCCTAACCCAGCCTCTTTTTCCATTGCTGCTTTGCAGGGAGACCGGATGTGGCACTTTGCTCTGTCTGTGTTCCTGATAGAGTTATATGGTCGCAACCTTCTTCTGACAGCAGTTTTTGGCTTAGTAGTAGCCGGCTCAGTGTTGATGTTTGGGGTTTTAATTGGAGATTGGATTGACAGAAAACCAAGAAATAAAGGTAATTCATTCTCTAATTCTCACTCAGTGCCTGTCCAGAACAGATGTAGAACCAAGAATAGTTAATGCCTGAAAATGTGTTTGAATCTCAACTCCAGCAGGTGTTACTATTATCTACATTTTATACATGACTTAACTGAGGTTAAGATTGATAATAATAATAATAATAATAACCAGCACTTCTAAACCTCCCAAAGGGGTGCAAAGTGATTTTCATGTTTTCTTACTGGATCTTCACAATTTTACAGATCAGGAAACTGAGGCTGAGATTGTGTGAATGGCTCAGGATCATGCAGCTAAGTGTCAGAGACATATGAAGTGACATCTTCTTGATTCCTAGTCCAACATTCTATCCACTATGCTCCTTAGCTACCTGAAGGTCTAGGATACCATGACTTTGGGTTCCAATTCAATTTAACCCAATACATTTATTTTTTATTAAATGCCTACTATGTGGTATGTTCTGGTGATATAAAAAAGGCAAAGAACAAAGAATTCACAGTCAGACAGAACTCAAAGTCTTCCAAAGAGCAATGGAGAAAAGTATGGAGAGTAACTCATTACCAACAAGAATTGTAAGAGATATCAAGGACACATCTGACCAAAGACTGGAAAAAAATGCAATGGTCGTCCAGCAAGTGATGAATTGTCTGGATACTCCATTGGTATCCACAGAAGGCCTGCTATGTGTTGGCTATGTCACTTACAGGAAGACTTGGACAAGAGTCATGAGATGAAAAGACTTGCATAGGCTACTATTTGCACCTTTGGATGGGATACCCACATGGATATCCTAGAACCACCAATATTTGAGATATGTATTTATGTTATTATGTTAACTCATCAGGTAACTCAGTTTGTTTCTGGATATATCTAACTATATATAATTAATATCTATTTAATTAATTAATATCTAATTAAACACAGGTCTTTCTAGAGCTTTTGGCAGTTGACTATTTCATCTTCTTTTTCTTTTTAAAATAGTATTTTATTTTTCTAGATATTTGCAAACACAGTTTTCTGCATTCACTTTTGCAAAACCTTATGTTCCAAATTTTGCTTCCTCTCCTTCCCCCTTCCCCTCCCCAAGACAGCATGCAATCCAATTTAGGTTAAGCATGCAATTCTTTTTAATATTAAATTTAAAAATTAATAAAAAATTCTTTTAAATAAATTTCCATATTTGTCATGCTGGGCAAAAATATCAGATCAAAAGGGGAAAAAACACAAGGAGAAAAACAAGCAAACAAACAACAACAAAAAGCTGAAAATATTATGCTTTGATCCATATTCAGTTTCCATAGTTCCATAGTCCATAGTTCCATGGCTCTTTCCATCCCAAGTTTATTGGAATTGGCCTGAATCACCTCATTGTTGAAAAGAGACAAGTTCATCACACTTGATCATCACATAATCTTGTTGCCGTGTACAATGATCTCCTGGTTCTGCTCATTTCACTCAGCATCAGTTCCTGTCAGTCTCTCCAGGACTCTCTGAGAAATCATCCTCCTGATCATTTCTTATAGAACAATAATACTCTATAACATTCATATACCATAACTTATTCAGTCATTCCCCAGATGATGCATCCATCCAGTTTCCAGTTTCTTGCCACTACAAAGAGGGCTTCCACAAACATTTTCACACATGTGGGTCCTTTTCCCTCTTTTATGATCTCTTAGGGATACGGACCCAGTAGAGATACTGCTGGATCAAAGGGTATGCACAGTGTTATAGCCTTCGGTCATAGTTCCAGATTGCTCTCCACCAGCTTCACCAACCCACTATTCAACTCCACCAACATGTTTAGTGTCTCAGTTTTTCCACATCCTCTCCAACATTTGTCATTATCTTTTCCTGTATCTTAGCCAATTTAAGAGCTTCTGTCACCTTCTTCTGAAATAGTCTAGTCAATCTATTCATCAGTTTCAAAAAACAAGCCTTCACAAAGCCCTTCTAGGCACTAGAATACAAGGTGAAAGGATAATTAGCACCTGCCCTCAAGGAAATGATGTTCTAGTAGAAATAACAGATAGACTCAGACATATAAATACATGCAAAGTGATTTGAGGGGGATTGTGAGTGGTCAGATGCTGGGCACCTTCAGTCTTTATTTTTTCCTCCTGGTGACCAGTCAGTTCTGTGACTTCAGGGTCCCCCAGGATGGACACAGCTAGCATTGGTCCATTCATGCTTAGCTGATTTGCAATCTGATTGGGTCAGAAAGTTTTGCTTTCTTCTGTCCTCTTTCCTTGGCACACGATCACCATCCAGAAGGCCTGAAAATGACTTTGTAATTTTACTTTGTTTCTTGGTCAAAGAATTGATCACCTCAGCACCAATTTAATTACTAGCTATGAGATCCCTCTATAGTCGGGCTAAGTTTATGCATATCTTCCCATTTATATAACCTAAGTTGTCTATTTTGTCTTTCATAATCACCTCTAGCCTTCATCTGGTTATGAATTTGGTCCTAACCATGGCACTGAAAGACCAATGTTATTACTAGCTGATACCCCTCCATAGTCAGGCTAAGTTCATGCATATCTTCCCATTTATATAACCCAACCGGTCTATTTTGCCTTTCATGATCATCTCTAGCTTTCATCTGGTTATGAATTTGGTCCCAACCATGGTATTGAAAGAAAAGAGCTTCCCTTCTTCTCTAACATCTTTTATATTTAGCTATTAGTTCATTTAGAATGGATCATGGTACATGGTATAAGATGCTGCTCCAAACCACTGCATTGTTTTTCTGCTGTACCTGCTTGATCAGAAATGTAACCTTGCTTTTGTATCACAGTGTAGCAGATAAAGGATTGAAATATCACTTGGGGCAGGCACAGGGATCTGGTTAAACGTACGAGCCTATGTTGCATGACAGGGAATTATTATCTCCTTTACTGCCAGTTGCCCACGCATCCCTGTTCCTTCAGAACTCCTCGGTCACTGCCTGCTGTGTGGTCCTCATGCTGGTGTTCTCTTACAAAAGTGAGATCGAAGGCGTTTGGCAGGGCTGGCTCATGGTACGTGTGGACTCTTCTCTCTCTCTGGCACAAGGGAATGATCCTCGGAAGTCTGGGTTGCATCTTCCTGCTGGTCAGCAGTGTTTGGGGGACTTGGGGTTTTTAAACCTAGCTATGTTGCTTTTCACCTTGAAGCTGTAAATCAGACCCTAAATCACAGACAAAGCAATGACAACAGAATTGTGGGGCTCCCGTTGGCAGGACCAAAATTAGCATCAGATCTGGGCTGATGGAGTGGGTAGGAAGAAAACTCAAGTCAGCAGAATAGTATTTTCCTCCTCCCCTAAGTTGAACCTGTCCCTTGCTATTCATCCCGGGTTGGATCAAAAAACCATAGAAAAATCTGTTCTCAGATGGTAAACTCTGCTTTCCAACCCATCTCCTTAGGTGGCCTGCTACGTGGCAGTGATAATCTTAGCAGATCTGGCCAACCTGGCCAGCACAGCCCTGACCATCACCATCCAGAGAGACTGGATTGTGGTCATCACTGGGGACAACAGAAGCCAGCTTGCTGGTAAGTCCAAGCCATTGCTCCACCTATGAACAAGCCGCCATGACTTTATCACCCTGAGCGATTAAGGAATACCCTGGATCTTTTTTTTTTAATTATAGCTATTTATTTACAAAAAAATATGTATGGGTAATTTTTCAGCATTGACCCTTGTAAAACATTTTGTTCCAATTTTCCTCTCCTTCCCCACCTCCCCCAGATGACAGGTTGACCAATACATGTTAAATATATTAAAGTATAAGTTAAATACAATATATGTATACATGTCCAAACAGTTATTTATGCCCTGGATCTTAATGAATCATCTCAAAAGGATGATGTGTAAATTCAGTGGGGTCCATGAGGAATAACTGTGGCTGTGAGAGCCATAACTAGTGCAGGGTGACTGGACCTCTCCTCAGGATGCTGACATGTTATGGGGGAGAGAAGGGGCAGACTTGATCACAGGGAATTCCTGGCGAAAAATTCCCTCCTATGACAATTCTACCAAAATTAGTCTTATCCAGAGCCATACCAATTGAACTGCAAGAACTTACTTTCATGAGCTAGGAAAAATAAGAACAGAGTTCATCTGGGAGAAAATTCCCTCCATTAATGCAGGTTTGCCCCTAAAAAAAATTGCCTAGGATCCTGAGCGGCCTTGCTAGTATGTTACTGAATCACTCAAACCCAGGTTTCCCAGCTCTGAGCCCAGCTGCTCCATGCTACCCCTCTAGCACCTTGTTAACAAGAATAATTCAGGAAAATAGGAAGTAATCAGAAGATACCAGCTTCCTGTCCCATACAACCTAGCTCTCCTTCTCAGTTAGCCCTACCCTGCTCCTCCTGAAAGACTGAAAGGAAGGAAACATTTATTTCTGGGTCCAGATAGACAACTCCTGCTCTTAAGGGGCTTCCCTCATTCCAGGGTAATCCAAGTGCTACAGGGAGGGGACCCTCTGCCATAAGGCCCAAATTCTCTCCCCGAGGTTTATTCCTCATCCCCCGACTGAATTTGTTTCGAAGAGTTGATTTGAGGTTCCCTCTTGTGCTACTTGTCCTACCTTGGACTCAGCAATTATGGTTCTGATGAGGGGAAGACAGTACCCAGATGGAGGTGAGAAGAGGAGGTTGTGGGGGAGGGGAAAGAAGGGACCCCTCAGACAGAGGAGACATGGTACAGCTTCTGGGGAGCTTGGCTTGAACCTGCTCCCCCTTTAGATTGGAGGCTGGGCTGCACATTAGCCAGCTTTCTGTGGAGCTGAGGACCCATCTCATGTAGAACCATAAATGGTGCCATTGATCCTGCTCTGCTCAGTCTGGACTGGCTGGCAAGCTGGCATTTTATAGAACTTGAAAGCACTGGTGTCCGTTGTGTCCTCTAGTCTTTTGGTAGCCCTGTGGGGTGGGCATTATGAGCATCGTCACATCCATTTTACAGATGAGGAAATAGAAGCGGTCATTAACTTAGGCTTAGCTAACTAGCACTGAGTGTTTACTATGTGTCAGCCACCAGGCCAAGTGCTGGGGGTACAAAGAAAGGCAAAAGTACAGACACGGTTCCTGTTCTCAAGGACTCACCTTCTAATGAGAAAGACGCTGTGCAAAGAACTGTTCCTACAAGATCAAAGGGAAATAGGTGGCGGTAGTTTCCAAGGGAAGGTACGAGCAACAGGGGACCAGGAAAGACTTGGGCAGAAAGGGGGGCTTGGGCTGTGTCTGGAAGGAACCAGAGCTGGCAAGGAGGAGGTGGGGATGGCAGGCGTGGAGCACATGCCGTGCGTGGAGATGGGAGGTGAAGGGTTGTGTTTGAGAAACTGGAAATAGGCTAGTGTGGAGGGCTGCAGTTTATGGAAGACGTAAACCTGGGAAGGCACCAAAGTTCCAGGTCATGAAGAACTTTAAATGTTAGTTGATCCTAGAGGTAACAGGGAGTCCATCAAGCAGAGGGATGACATGATTAAAGCCTCTCCTTAGAAAGTCCCCGGGCATTCCCTTAAGAGAAGGATGAATTGGAGAGGGACTGAACAGCCTTCATCTCTAACGTTCCATCCTGATCTCGATCTATGAGTCTAAGACTCCCGGCTAAATGCAAGTCATTGGGGGCAGCTAGATGATGGAGTGGATAGAGCGCGAGTCTTGGAATCAGGAGGACCTGAGTTCAAACCTGGTCTCAGACATTTAACACGTGCTAGCTGTGTGACTCTGAGCAAGTCACTTAACCCCAACTGTCTTGTGAAAAAAAATTTTTTTAAAATACAAAGCATTTCCCACAGTGCAAGATTGTCCCTTAATTTCTGGTCTTGGCTTGTAAACCACACTTAAGGTGATGAACACTTGGATTGTGGATATTAAACTCACTTATATTTGTATTTTCACATCATGCCAACCAAAGTAATGTTTAGCCTTTGAGCAGGGGTCATGGCACTTGGAATTCACTCCCAGCTCTGCCACTAAATAATTCCACAATCGATTCTCCTTTCTGAGCCTGAGTTTCCTTCTCCATAAAAATGTCGAATAGATGGACGTGGCTCTCTTCAACAATGAGAGGATCCAAATCAGTTCCAATTGATCTGTAATGAAGAGAACCAGCTACACCCAGAGAAAGAACACTGGGAAGTGAGTGTGGACACAACATAGCATTTGTACTCTTTCTGTTATCGTTTGCTTGCTTTTTGTTTTTTTCTTCTCAGAATCTGATCTTTCTTGTGCAACAAGAGAACAGTATAAATATGTATACATATATTGTGTTTAACATATACTTTAACATATTTAACATGTATGGGACTGCCTGCCATCTAGGGGAGTGGGGGGAAAGAGGGGAAAAGTTGAAACAGAAAATGTTACAAGGGTCAGTGTTGAAAAATTACCTATGCATATGTTTTGTATATAGAAAGCTATAATAAAAACTGTAGAATACTTGAGCATCTCCATGCCCTACATGCCTCTGGTGAATAAGTTTGGCCACAGACTTTGAACACTAGAAAGTATCTTCTTGGATGTCAGGTGTAGAGATCTCCCACCACCAGGCAGCGAGATGATTTGTTTTATTCTCCTTTCTAGGGATGAATGCAATGATTCGAAGAATGGACCAAATCATCAACATCTTTGCCCCTCTCTCTGTGGGACAGGTGATGACGTGGGCATCTAACGTCATTGGTTGTGGCTTCATCCTGGGATGGAACTTGGTGTCTCTGCTGGTTGAGTTCCTCTTTCTGTCGAAGGTTTATCAGTTTGTCCCTCAGCTGGCCGTCAAACCTCGGCGGTGCACAGGGGACAGCTTTCTCAAAAGGCAACTGGAACTTGTCAGCTCTCAAGGTAATTTTCCCTTCATTGTAGTTCCCAACTTGGTCTTCTTCCCTGAGTTTTCTCATTCCAATGGCTTTTACTTTCTGTCCCTTAAAAGATATTCCCTCTCAACTTCTCATCTAAAAATGTGACATTTTATAAATAGATTTTTATGGATATCTTTTATTTTTCCATCACCTACATTTCCCTTGAATCCCTCTCTCTCAATCTTTTAATGTCATCCTTTATTTTAAAAAAATTTAAAAAGAAAAAATGAAGACAAAATTCATTAAAACTAGTCAATATACTGAAAATAAGCTGATGTGATATTTAATATCCCTCCTCCACCCATGTGAAAGAGTTACAGAGGGGACTCCTCATGTCTCTTTGTTGGGATCAGGCTTATTCTTTGAAGTTTTGCAAAGAGCATTCTCACTTTAGATTGCTTTGTGGTTGTTATCATCTTCAGAATTGAAGCTACTGTATATGCTATTTTCCTGAGTCTGTTTATTTCAGTTCATATAAGCCTTCCATGCTTCTTTGTTTTTATTATGTCCATTGTTTCTTACAGTACAAACCCATTATAATTATGGACCATGATTTGTTCTCCTATTCCCCAATATATGGACACGTTTGTCTCTAGGTCTTCACTACCACAAAAAAATGCCATTATTTTGGGTCTGAGATCCTTTTTTCCAATGACTTTCTGAAGCATATACTTTGCAGTGGGATCTCTGGGTCAAAGTATGGATATTTTAGTCACTTTAGAAACTGTAACTGTTGAGAGCAATTTTTTCGATCGATGTCCCTACCTGCTTGCTTAGAGAGTTACCCAATGGGGTACCAGCGAAACCTAACAAATCCTTTCCCACTTGATAGGGATCTATCAATCAATCAGTCTTAATTAATTATTAATTATTAAGTGTTAATTAAGTTTATTGAAGAATTTCCTAATCTCTACTCATGACAACTTTTAATGGGGAAGATAATAAGTATATATAAAATATATACAGAATAAATATTAAGTAAGTATATTCAGACTATTTTAATACAAGATGATTTGGGGAGAGAACAATAAGGAATCAGGAAAAGCTTTTTTTTTTTAATTAAAATGGTATTTGAGTTGCATCTTAAAGGAAAAGAGAAACTCTCTGAGGCAGAGATAAAGTGGGGGATTCCAGATATGTGGACAAAGACATCAGTACAAAACATTTTTTCCAAAAAATGGAAACGATGTTGCTCAGTTTTTTCAGCCATGCATGTCTGACTCTTCATGAGCTCATTTGTGGCAAAATATTAGAGTGGTTTATAATTTCCCTCTTGAGAAAACTGAGGCAAACACGGTCAAGTGACTTGCCTGGGTTCACACAGCTGGGAAGTATCTGAGGCCAGATTTGAACTTGGGAAGAGAATGCTTCCTGACACCAGGCCCAGCCTCATATAGTACAATGCAATATACCGTCTCTATAACAGGAATAGTGTGTTTTTACAGAAAAGGGCAATGGCATTTCTGTAACCACCATTTTAAAAAATGTGTTCCTTCCTTCCTTTCTTTTCTCTCTCTTTCTTCCTATCCTCTTTTCTTTCCTTCCTTCCTCCCTCTCTCCTTCCCTCCTCTATCCTTCTTCCCTCCTTCCCTCCTTCCTTCCTTCCTTCTCTCCCTTCCTTCCTTCCTTCCTTCCTCCCTTCCTTCCTTCCCTTCTTTTCCTTCCTTCTCTTCCCTCCTTCCTTCCTTCCTTCCCAAAATGCTGTTTTTTTATTGATCCTGGTTGCCTCCTCTAGCTCTGCTTTCTATGTTCAAAAGTAATATGCATTGTCTCCAGGGGTAGAGAGTTTATCACGGGAAGAACTGTAGTTGAGACCACTTGTGAAGAATGATATGGGATTTGGAGAAGTGTTTAGACTAGGTGACATCAGATGTTAGACAGTTTTGTCCCCAGATTCTTGGACAAGGCACACAATAAGCACTTAATAAATGCTTTATGAATGAACCAATGAATGCATTTATAAGATTCTACTCATCTCTCCTTTATAGTCCTTTATGGCTCCTTCCAGGATTGGCCACTATTTGGACTCCCTTTTAAATATTTTTAAAAATCTATTTTTTTTTGATTACTCACATGATTTTGTTCTCTTGGCTATTATCTCTGAAAAAAATCCATATCTTACCTTAATGAAAAACCATAAAAGTAAGCAAGCATTATGACTTCAAGAAATTTATTATTCATTATAATAGACTACATCTATGTCGCACTACAGGAAAAACATTATACATACATATATGGGTAGATGTATATATGTAAACAGGTATATATAGGTACATATACATGTATACATCTACCCATATGTGTGTGTAAAGTGCTTATACATATGTATGTAAAAATTGTATTTGATCCTGCCTTTAAGGTAGGATCTTGTCTTTAAAACATGTCCAATTTTCTTCCCATCAGCCCCGATTCCTGACCCACATTTAGATCTGAGATTTATATATGATAGGTCCATAAAATGGCCAATCAGAACACTTTGGAGACCACTGTTCAAGATGATGGGAAATCACTAAAACCTCTGACGGAGTAGTAACAAGATCAGATCCGGGCCTTTGGCCAATTCTTTTTCTAGTTCTGTGGGCGAGGAATTGGAGATGAGAGCGATCCAAGGAAGACCCTTTTATAGAATGTCACAATAATCACCAGACAAGGAGTAATTAAGGCGGTCTGAGGAGAAGAGAGGGGGACAAAAGCTAGACATAAAATGGACGGAACTTGGGAAATGACTGGAAATCTGAGGAAAGGAGAGCCACGAATGGAGCGCAGTGCCAGCGTTTTGTGCAGAGAAGGCGAGGACAGGGACTTAAGGCAAGGACGGTGACTGGAGACAAGTTCTCGGCATCCTCCGTCAGCAGCTGTCCCCTTCATCTGGCTGGAAAATAGGCGGCAAGTTCAGGTGACCCATTTCATCTCTGGATTTTTTTAGGGGAAATTCACTCTTGCCCAGCCATGGACGAGTTCGCCGACGTGCCCAAGACTTCGGAAGCCCCGGAGGACCAGCCGTCTCCTCTGGAAGCCCAGCAGGACACGACTTCCCGCTTTCCCCTGGGCCTGCGGAAGATGCAGAGATTAGTGCGAACGTGCTGCGAGGGCTGGAAGACCTACTGCAGGCAGACGGTCTTCTTGGCGGGGCTGGGTCTGGCCTTCCTGTACACGACCGTGCTGGGCTTTGACTGCATCACCACGGGCTACGCCTACACACAGGGCATCGGGGGCTCCCTGCTCAGCCTGCTCATGGCCATCTCCGCCTTTTCGGGCCTTGTCGGCACTCTCCTCTTCACCAGGCTGAGGAGGTCCTATGGTTTGGTGCACACGGGCCTCATCTCCAGCTGCCTCCACATTGGCTGTTTGCTGCTCTGTGTCTTCTCCGTGTTCGCCCCCGGGAGTCCCTTTGATCTGGGTATTTTCTCTCTTCCACTAAGCCAGAACTCTTCCCTAAGTCACAAGATGCTAAAAGGGAGCCCAGTACGTGGTTCCCCCTTTGAGAGGAACATCAACCAGCCTATCCTTCCTGGCCGCTCCACCATCCACTGGACCAACAATACCGTTCTGATGGATGGAGCCCAGGAGAGCAGCGAGCCCGAGTCCTACATCTCCATCATCTTGCTCTTCTCAGGGGTGATCCTGGCCAGAATCGGTAAGAAGTTATTCCTCCGAAGGTTGCCTGCAGCCACAACAGTTATTCTTGGGAGTCAGGGAAGGGAAAGGTGATGCTTTTTCTCCCTACCGGGCCAGTGACTGGTTTGTTAGAGCTGGGTTTCGATGGAGTACTGGATGAGCCCATGAGGAACCCAGTTCACTGTTTTCTGTCCCAAGCCCGGCCATCTCACCCAGACAGGCCTTTTCTTTTTTCAGGGGTCCCTGTGACTCCCCTCAAGCCCTCCCTAAGAGACGCTTCATAACAACAGCTAACATTTCTTAGGCCCTCTCAGCTAAATTTCTAAAGCTTTATCAGGATGAGGCAATCAATATTTTGGCCACTGGAACTATTGAAGGACTGAGGGCTTAATAAGCCTGCGTCCCTATCATCGGAGGGGAAGGGAATGGAGTGAGGATCTTGTAAGATGAAATTACAGGTTCTGAAAGGGTTATGGTAAGTCACTTTATTTCTTTGATTTATTCCAAATCTTTCTCCTGCAGGTCTCTGGTCCTTTGACCTCACGGTAACTCAGCTCCTTCAGGAAAACATCGCAGATTCGGAACGCGGCACCGTGAATGGCGTGCAGTGTTCCATGAACTACCTGATGGACCTCATCCATTTCATCCTCGTCATCCTGGCCCCAGCTCCTCAACAATTTGGGCTGTTGGTGTTCATTTCCATTTTCTTTGTGATCATGGGGCATACCATGTATTTTGTTTATGCACGTAGATACAGGAGTCAAAGTCCACATACCCAGAAGCCACCAGAGAGAGACAGAAAAGCCTTTTTAACTTGAGAAATCCTTCTTTCCGGAAAAAATCTCCCATTAGAGAATTTCCTCACATAAAACTGATCAGATTTCACAAGCAGAGTTTCTAGCCACTTCCCCACTGGTTCGCCACTCCACATTCATTCATTCGATCAATCACGCGTTCATTGACTAATTCATACAACGTGCTCACCTTCCCTGTCTGGGGTGACTCAATAATAAGGTGATTGCCATATTGTCCAAAATCAAGGAGGTGGGCTAGAAAATCAATTGTAGTTCTCTCCATATCTAAAGAGATGTAGAAAACAGTCCCTCCCTCTCCATCCTCACCCAAGACATGAATGTAGATGAATACCAAACAAATTGGAAGAGGACTACATGAAACATGTAGGAATGCTATGAGATGTGGTGAGAGAGAAATAACTTCCGACTTTTCGGAGGATGTAGCGTTCCAGCTGGCCTGGAAGGACGGATAAAATGTATATATTATCTACAGTTTGGACACCACTTCAACTTAAGTCGATTCTTTAAAAATCTCTTCTTGGTAATGTCATCTGAGCATCTATATCTTGTAATGTAGGTTGGTTTCCATAGCTCAGCCAGAGGAAAAAGAACCATCTATGTATATAAATGCTACAGCTAAAATTCAAACTTGGATGGATGTCAGGATTATCCAGTAGAAGGTCTGATCATATTTTTTTTCCAATTCAGTCCAACTGTTTTCAACAAAGGTTTATCAAGTGCCTACTCTATATGGCACTGCGATGAGCACAAGATACAAAAATAAAACTGAAACATTTTCAGCCCTCAGGGAGCTTATAATCTACTGGTAAGGATATAATTCCAAAATAATTTCAGTAGGGAGAATGTACTAACAACTGGAGCCAGAGGCTGAGAAAGATCTCAGATATGGCCCTGAGCTGAGCCTTGAGGAAAGTCAGATATCCTAAAAGGCACATTTCAGAAGGGACAGCATTGCCAGCGTGGGGACAGACAGGCTGTCTGTCCCCCAGTGGCGGAAGATGAACTGTTGGATTTGAGTTGATATTGGACCAGTTGGACCAGAAGACTGAGTGTATGAAGAAGAGTAACTGGGGAAAAAATCTGAAAAGATAGATGGGTGCTAGTTTATAGAAGATTTCAAATGTCAGGCTGAGGATCTTGTATCTTCTTCTAAAGGCAATGGGGAGCTGTTGAAGAATGAGCCAGTGTAATCAGAACTATATACTGATTGATTTAGAAGCTGGGTGAAGGACAGATTGGGGAAGGGAAAGACTTGAAGTAGGGACACAAGTTAAAAGATTGGGGTCGTGTTTGTGAATGGGAGAAGAGGAAACAGATGTAAAAGATGTTGTGAAAGTAGAATTGACGGGATTTGGTGAGTGATTGGATCTTGGAGATAGAATCACAAATGAGTAGGAAGTTGTGAAGCTGGATGATTTTAACATGGGGGTGCCACAGCATAAAAGGGAAGCCTGGAGGACAGATAATTATGGGGTGAAATAAAAGCAGGAATAATACTCAAGAGAAAGATTAGGGTCGGATATAACCAGAGACAGAAATTCTATATTTATTTATATTTATATAGAAATGACCATTTTGCCCATAGGGGCAAGTGAGATAATTGGAGAAAAAGAAGATCCCAGAGAGTCTTGGAATTACTCAGACCTAGCTAATGGGGTGTGGATGGTGATCCAGCAAAGGAGACTGAGGAAGAATGGTCAGATAGGCAGGGGGAGGAGGGCCAAAGCAGACAAAGCCAGGAGAGGAGACTGACTAATAGTGTTCAAAGTTATCAGGAGATCAAGGGAAGGCAAGGGTCCCATTGAGAGCTTGTTGCTTAATTGATGGCAGTGGAGAAGCCCCATCTTCTCATCTGAATGTGTCAATAGCAGCTGGACCTTAATAAGACCAATTCTATGGCTCCCAATTGCAAATTTCTGCTCTTTAAGTCTTAAAGTAAAGATTAGTCAGAGATTCCTAGAGGCTGTTAGCATAGCAAAATGGTATTTGGTAAGCTTGCTAACATGCTTCTGCTTGTACTTCTACCCCACTCCTGGGGGTAATTGTAGGTTAGGAACGAGCATAGCTCACTTCTGTAGTATTTTAGGGTTTGTAAAGTACTCTGCTCACAACAGCCACCATCTTTCCCACCCACTACCACGGGGTAGAACACGTATTCTTTCCCCCATTTTACAGTTAAAGAAACTGAGTGTCAGAGCTGCTCAAGGGCCACATAACTAGGAAGCATCAGAGTCAGGATTTGAACGTGGATTTTTCCTGACTCCAGGTCCAGCCCATGCTACCTCCACAACTTACAGCACATGGGGATGATCCTTATCCTGTGTGATGATGACCTCGGATGAAATGCAACCATTTGTGATGTCAACAAAGGAGATCATTATAGCTTTATTCATTGCCAGGGAGCATTTGATAGCTAGTGATTATTAGCTGTGACATGTATGTTATGGGCCAGACCCCACATCTGGCTCTTTCCATCCATCCTCACTTTGATGACTGAGTAAGAATTCCAATTATACAAACAAAAACAACACAAAACAACTTTACTAACAGAATTACTGTGGCTTCTAAACACATCAACATGAATGAGTTGTCACCAGTGAAGACTAATGAATCATGACTTTCTTATTAGTTATAAATCACCAACACTGAAAACTGTTGCAAATTATCTTAATTTCTCTCTCTTTAAAAAATTACATCCAAAAGTAAGCAAAAATGTGTGTGGTGGTTTAAATGGGAAATGACATTAATTGCTACCTTACTGAGGGGTTCAAATTTCTGTGTCTGCTTAGAAAGCAAAATAACATGGCTGGTAACTGTAAGGTTCATTTGAGTCTTAGTCACCGACACCCAAAAGTATTAGTAAAAGGAACTCCAAATTTGGGAACCATCGGTAACATATAAATAGCACATCAGCTGGCTAGCTTTGTAGAGGAACATGGTATTAATAAGGGGTGAAAAACTCCATTTATACCTAAAACTGCAGAAGTACGACATAATGAATATAGGCTGAAAGTACACCAAACGGATGTATTTTTGCTGCGGAAAGAAGCCACCAAATGAATGAGATTGTTATTTTAGAGTATAAAGTTGTATCTCCTACCACTCGCTCACCTCCAGTTGAAAACGTGGAAAGGACAGGATCTTGTGAATATCTTTGCTTGCATTTCTCAGTTAGGCCTATTAACACTTGATATAATAAATCCTGGTGATAGTTGCCTTAAAAAAAAAAAAGGACATTTAAGAGACATCAGGAAAGTAAAGTAATTAGAATTATGCCTCACAGAACCTGTTGACAGGGAAATGGTGCTATGACAAGGTGTGAAATCCCAAGCCAGGGGCCCTTAATAGTTGTAATTAGCACACACACATTTATATAGAAAAATCTCCAAAGAAATTCATGTGGCTTTTAATTGTGTTTGAAAGCTTCAGAAGTTTAGCAGCTGGAGGTCTGGATTTAGGTCTTAAGGTCTTGAGGTCTTCTCTGGTTGTTCCTACCAGCAACTTTTGCCCTTTTGAGGGGAAAAAAGCCAACACATGGTAGTTATTTGAAAATTCTGCTTATTTGAGTGCCAATTAACCAGAGCTTTAAAGTATATTTATTCTCAAGGATTTACATAATAGGGAAAACAATCTCTTCCTTCAGTAGAAAATAATCTGCCCTTTAAAATGTTAGAAGAGATTAGTTGTTTTATGCTTTATATACTATATTGGAATATTGGGCCCACTCAGTACAATTCAACAAAGTTTTATTAAGGCCCAACTATATGGGAAGTATTGTAGCACGGCTCTGGGGATTATAAAGGCAAAGATGAAGCCATCCCTGACCTCCAAGACTGGGCGTTCCTTCTGGGTCTGAAATTCTTTGAAATCTTGCATTTGACATCATCCATAGAGCCCAAAATTATCCCCCCACTTCAGGACAAGTAAGAGATGGCAAGATCCGAATGCTGTCTAAAGTTGGAGGAGATGGGAGGGGCAACAGAAAACCAACTGAAATCCTTTCTGCCATATTGGTTCCACGACTCCAGTCGCAGAGAATGTGCAAGTCTATTTTTATAGACAAATGAACACTAATTGTTCTTCTCTCTGTGTGTGTATAATATCTTGACACAAAGGTGTCACCTTTGAAAGCTACCCTTGCAATTTCAGCAGCTGAAGTGACTTCAAGATCTTCCCTTGTAATTTAGGAATGAGGCCATAAGGTAGAAGTAGAAGCTGTTCTATTTATACTAATTCGGGCTCATCTCAGGGGCTAGAAATTGGCACAGGTTTCCAAACCACAAATTTACAAAAATACAACGTCCATTAAGATAACAGAATTATTAACAAAATGTATTTTAAAAAAGCAATTTTTACAACAGATTTTAAAAATCCTTAAAAAAAAAAAAAACCCACAACACTTTCATTCATTTTTCTAGCTGAACTATTTTTTTTTTTTTTTTTTTTTTTTTTTTTGCTGAGGCAATTGGGGTTAAGTGACTTGCCCAGGGTCACACAGCCAGGAAGTGTTAAGTGTCTGAGACTAGATTTGAACTCAGGTCCTCCTAACTTCAGGCCTGGTGCTCTATCCACTGTCACCTTGCTGTCCTAAATATCTTTTTTAAGTCAGGAAATTACAATCTTAGTCCTTCAATGGAAGGAAAGTTTTCCTTTCAGTCCCTCAGGATTCACCTCAGCATTAACATCACACACTCCTCCAGGGACTTGATCAGTTTTCCGGTTCCTCTTTTCCAAATACTCTTCCTGACTGTTCTGCTTTGGCCAGATGGGAATTAAGTCTCCTTGTGGGCCAAAAAATACCAGCTCTCTCCAATATTTCTTTGGTTCTCCCTCTTTTTAGGCATCTTCTCAAATTATATTATATACATATAATATTCTCATATTATATTAATTATATTTTTCTCCATCTATAATATTCAGAGAGGGTGGGACTTTGTATTCATCAATTCACTGAACTTCCAGACTAAGTGGATTGCAAATATTCTCCTCCTTTGTTCTTAAAAAACTCCAATGAATTCAACAAATATTTATCAAGTCTGGACTTGAAAGACATAAATAAACAGTGCTGGTTGGCCCAAGGAGCTTCCCTTCTGCTTTGGGGAGGAGGGCAGCATGCATAAAGATGAATAGTAGGAAGAAGAAATGCACAGTCACCTGAGGAGCATCAAGTGGGAACATCAGGAAAGGCCTTGGCACGAGGTAGTACACGAACTGAGCTTGGAAAAAACTTTGGGATTTCACGAGGTAAACCCAAGGGAGAGAGTGGGTCTGGAGGGGGATTTAAAGAAAAATATCTAAGTTTTATTTCAGGGTTTTTTTTAACCACAATAATTTCTGAAAAGCTCCTCTTTCCTAAACAAACAAACAAAAACAAATCCCTCCTTTGTAACAAGGATATCAAAAGCACCAGGCACAGTAGTGCTACCTGACAATGAACGTATTTTATGATCATGGTCGCCCAGCCCCTCTATTAAGAGGAAGGAATAATAACAATTTCATTTATATATAGCATCGACTCTTCTCCAAGTACGGAGTGCCATGTTTGGTTTTTCATTTTCTTGCATCTTGATTTCCTTTTAGTCACCTTTGCACTGATATTGCTAAAATCATTATGCATAGTCTTCTTCTGGCCTAGCAGTACCTGGCTGGCATAGTAGTAGAGCAATGCACCTGGATTCAGGACGTTCTGAGTTCAAAGTCAGCCTTGGGCACATTGCTTAATCTCAGTTTCCTCATCTGTAAAATGGGCATAATAAGAACCTCCCTCCCATGTTTGTGGAGACAATCAAATGAGAAACTATTTGGAAAGTACTTGACACCTAGTAGGAGCTATATAAATGCTAGCCATTATCATTCTTTTTCTCTGCATTGGTTTTTCCAATTTCTCTATTTTCCTCTAAATTTTTCATATTTGTCTTTTCTTACTACACATTGTATTTATTTGCCCTGGTTTCTTCAGCAGTCCCCAGTCAATGGACACCTGTTTGGCTACCAGAAAGAATTCTACTATGAATATTGGGGGTGTTCACGTTGCATTATCTGGGCCCCAAGTCTAGAATGCTCTTCCTTCTCACCCCGATCTTAGAATTCCTGGCTTCTTTCAAGACAAATGTGACCTTCAGCAGGAGGCATTTCCCAGTCTTCCCCAATACTTCTTCTCCTTGAAGGTGACCTTGTATCTACTCTGTAGAGAGATACAAAATCTCCCTGGAGTTGTACATGTTGCCTCTTCCATTAAAATGTTAGCCCCCTGAGGACTCGTAGGAACTGTTTCTGCCTTCAAATCCCATTATTTAGTACAGCGCTTGGTAAACAATAAGCACTTAATAAATGCTTGTGGATGAACTGATTTCTGTATTGGGATATATTATACTCCTATAATTCTGTTTCTGTCTTGGGGTCTATGCCGAGTGGTAGGATCAGTGGATCAAAGGGCCTAAATAGTTCACTTTTCTGGCATAATGTGGAAGATTTTCCCAGGTTTTGTCTCTCACTCATTTGTCAAATTGACCATTAGGGACTCAATTTTTAGAGACTTTTTGTTCTATATTGAAAAATGCTCTGAGATGATTAACTCTTTTTTTTTTTTTTAAATGGCTGCTGTCTTGATCAACTTTGCTGTTAATATCAGGAAACCAAGACAAATTGGGCGTCACAGTATTGAAGGCAGCCAAGGTGGGAGTGAGCCCACACTTATTTGGGACAAGAATATTTGCAGTATATGTCTTCAAAAACCACATTATGCCATTCTCCAAGATTCTACCTTGTATTTATGTAAGTAAAAAGACTTAGAATTGTGAATATAATATTCTATTAGGCCCTGAATGTTATGATCAAATACTATATTAATGTCCCATTTTGATGTACAATTAATTACATCATGAAAAAGGAGACTTTTAACATTATTCTTTTATACTATAAGGATCTCTAGAGAAGCTGCATCTTGTAGATAATAGAACATAAAACTTGAAGTCACTCAAATTTGGGTTTGGGTCTTGCCTTTGGCACATGCAGCCTGAATTATTTTGAACAAATCACAACTTCTCAGTGAAATATCTCCCTGCAACCCTCCATAAATTACAGTTCAAGCAGAAGGCTGTGAACCTATATATTTGTATCAATTACCCCCATATATGAACAAAGTATGGGGAAGGTTTCCAATGTTAATCTTCCCAAGTCCACTCTTTTCCAAGCTGAAAATCCCAGTTCCTTCCTGTGGAACCATCTTGAGGAACTTTGCCCTCTGAGGTGAATATTCTCTGGTGTTTTCCATTGAAACAATATCCTTATAGTATTATTCTATAAGAAATGATAAACAGGCTGATCTCAGAAAAGCCTGGAAAGACTTGTGTGAACTGATGCTGAACGATGTGAGCAGAACCAGGAGAACATTGTACACAGCAACAAGAAGATTACGTGATGATCAGCTGTGATGGACTTGGCTCTTTACAGCAATGCAGTGACGATTCCAATAGACTTGGGAATTGAAAATGCCATTTGCAGGCAGACAGAAGTGGAGAATGACTGCAAAGGAAGTGTAGAGGGCCGGAACTCTGGAGAAGTCTACTTGAAACAAGGATACTTACAACAAGGTGTTAACTCAGTGGAACTGATGAGATGGTTGTTCTCTAGTTCCCATCTATACTTAGTGCTTAGCGTAGTGATGTCACGGTTCTCCAGTTCCCATCTATACTTAGTGCTTAGCGTGGTGATGTCACGGTTCTCCAGTTCACATATTCAGTATGATGTAATGATGTAACTGTAATAGGGCATTGAAACTGGGGACAGTCAGACTCGGGGGAGATTGCTTGAGACTGGCAGACTGTCTGACTGCTGGAGGAGACTGGGTCAGACTACGTTATGGGCCAAAACTTGAAACAAGGTGCTAAGTCAGTGGAATTGATAGAGACAATGGTTGTTTAGCCAGGTGCTTAACAGTTCTCTGGTTCAGTACATGTACTTAGTACTTAATAGAGTTCCACAAGATTCACACTTTTAAGAGAGCATGTATAAGGAGGAGCCTCAGCCAGGATTCAGTCGGGGAGATTCAGAAGCCGGAGAAGGCAGGCGGGAGCTCAAGCTCTCAGAGCCAAGGCCAGACTGAAAGGCCTCCAGAAAGCTGCTCAGCCCCAAGAAGGAGATATAAAGGCTCTGGACTATGAGAAAGCTAACGGGGCCCCAGGAAAGGAGACAAGACTTGGAAAGAGACAATAAAGGATTTGGAATGTGATCCCTGGCTGCACTTGTGGTGATTACTGAACTGAAACGAAGGCTGCTCCCAGAGACCCCAAGAAAACCCCAACAAGAAAATATTACATTTTAGAGAGAAGATTACAAGACTATGACAAACACAGACTGTGTAAGAGACAATAAAGACTTTGGATTCTATTCTTATCCATTCTCATGGTGTCCATCCTGCTGAGACCAAGGCCTTTCCGGAGGATCTCCCAAAAGCTAGCCTGGATATTACATCAAAGCAGAGCATTTTTACTTTTTTTGTTTATTTTCCCTTCCTCATGGTTTTTTTTCCCCTTTTTGGGCCAATTTTTCTCTTACAAGATAACAAATGTGGAGTTATGTTTAAAGGAGTTGTACATCTTTAACTTATATGAGATTGTTTACTGTCTTAGGGAGGGGAGAGGTAAAGGAAGGAGGGAGAAAATGTTGGAGCACAAAGTCTTACAAAAATGAATATTACAAACTACTTTTATATGTATTGGAGAAAATAAAATACTATTGAGAAAAAAAGAACCAATGACCAGCAGATCTAATTCTGTGAAGGACTTCCCTGATTGTTTCCTAACTTAAGGCTCTCTATACCAATAAATAAATACTAATAAGTAAAAACTAAAAAAAAAAAATGGGGGGCGTGGGGTGGGGGAAAAGAAACAACATTCTTCCTACCATGTTTACCCAAACCTGAGTACCGCGCAGCAGATGGCAAACCAGAGCAGGATACGGGGCAGGGCCTGTGCTCTCCATCTCTGGATGACCCCCTTCTCTTTATGTAGACAAAGAGCCCATTGGCTTTTCTGATTGCCTTATCATACCTGGGGACAGATATGCCCCACATTCACAGGCTGGTTCCTACACTGGCTGGTTCTTAGACTTTACTAAAAGCTGGAACCACTTTTTTGGCTTTTAGACTTGGTTTTTCATCCAGAGTAGGGACAACTGGTAACTTATAGTGTTTGAGACTTGCTCGGGGTGTGAAGAGGTTGAGTGACTTGCGTCCAGAGTCTCCTAGTCCCTGTGTGAGAGAAGGGGGACTTGAAGTCAAGTTTTCCCAAGACAAACTCTGGCCTTGCTGCGGCAAGCTGCCCCCCTCCCCTGACTTTTCCACAGGAGCTGCTTCCTCGTCTCCTACTTGTGAGGTCGGTTTTCAAAAGTCCAAGGGTGAGATGCAGTTGACATTCAATCCCATGGGGTTTAATTTTATTAAAGTCAATCCAATGTTCTCACCTGTCAAGCCCTTTTTGGATCCGGGCTGCCTGTCATCCTGCCTCTTGATTGGCCAGGATTTCATTTGGGGCCCACATGGTAACAAAAGGATAGAAAGTGCAATCCACAGTCCTAATTGAAGGTAATGAGTTTCGAGCTGCCCTAATTGCATTAAGCAATGGAAAGAGCCCGGTCTGGCTGAGAGGCGGAGGCACAAAGCGGAGCCTCAGCCTGACTGCTGATGAGCCGGGTGGCTCAAGCCTCAGTTTCTTCCTCTGTAGAGGATTACAAGCGGAATGAGAACGGCCGGATTATCCACCCCCGATTTATTGGGTTGACCAAAAGGAACACAGGCTGCCAGGCCCTGCGAAAGCCACAAGGCGGGATTTGGAAAACAGTCATTTTGTGAGAACAACAATCATGTGAAAAACCCCAACTGGGGGAGCAGGGAGAACCTGCAAATTCAGGTTCAAGGGGCTAAAGTTGGCCCAAAGCACTCAGCTTCCAGTGGGACAAATCCCTACCCCAAACTCTTGGCAGGAGGCACTGAGATGGGACCCGTTGGCATCACCGATCTGCATCTGCTTCCCTTGGGTTACAGAAGATCATGGGTCACCGCGAAATCAGACATCTGGCCCAAACCCCGCTCCCTCTGCCCAGCTCTCATTCACTTATAGGCATTATTACACTTGGGCTAGACTGAAGGGAGCTCTGAGGAAATGACTGGGGCAGGGCGTGCACCACCCCATATCTCTGACCCTCCCAATGTTACCTCTGTTGGGGATGGTCGTGACCTGAGAAAAGAATAGGAAAGTGTGACAACCGGGGCTGTGGGAGGCAGGGCCTAATTTGTCGGTGAGCCCTAGGGTGTGGCACAATGGAGTCGGGGGGGGGGGATGATGCCATTGTGCAGATGTCAGAGCAGCTGCCCTCACCCGGTGGCTTGTTGGACTCCGAGCTCGCCTCCTTTGCCTGGCATCCCTGGCTCATGCTACCCCTTCTCTCAGCAGGGCGGCCATGGGAAGGGGGGAAGAGAAACTCCTCTCTGTTCCAACTTCTCTCCTCCCCCACAGGATGAAGGGCTCTGATAGCCTGACTTGGGGTGATCCCCAAATCTTGCTTCAGTTTTTTAGGTACCTCAAGTCCCACCATTTTGGTTCTCTAAAGACCTACAAAGGCATACCTTGTGTACCTCAAGACCCCACACATATGGAGTGAGGGAGTGTGTGTGTGTGTGAAAGAGAGAGAGACAGAGACAGAGAGGTAGAGACAGTGAGAGACAGAAAGGGAAAGACAGATAGACAGAGACAGAGAAAGAAAAAAAGAGACTGACAGAAACAAAAAGAGACAGACAGGCAGAGGCAAAGAGACAGAAAGACAAAAAGACAGTGACAGAGAGATAGAGAGACAGAGTCAAAGACCGAGAAATAATAGAGATTAAAGAGAAGATAGAGACAAAGAAAGAGAGACGGAGACAGAAGGATAGAATCAGAGACAGAAATAATAGAGATAAATGAGACAAAGACAGACAGAGGCAGAGACATAAGGATAGAATCAGAGACATAGAAATTATCTCTCATTTATCTCTATTGAGACAGAAATAAACAGAAAGAGAGAGATAATCATATTTCTTACAAGGTTGAAGGGAAGAAAAACTGAAGGAGAAGGGCCAGAGCAAGGGCCCTCTTGGGCTGCTGTCCCGGGGGCTGGCTACAAAGTCTGAAAGAATCCCAGGCTCCAGACCATGTGAGCTGCTGCCACTCCGACCTCCAGGGCTAACGCCTGCAGCGCAGGAAAGGAAGTGATGAGCTGCTGCTGCTGCTGCTGGCCAGCCCGGGAACACCAGGGCCGAGCCCACAGCCACCAGTGGTCACCAGCTGTCTCTCGTGTGTCAGGCTCCGGAGAAATGGCGACTTTCTCCTGAGGGAGCTTGCTCCTGCCATGGGCCCCACCTTGGACATAAGGAAACTTGATCTGTGGCAGAGGGAAATGAGGTCAAGGACATAGGCTGATGAAAGGGCAAGGGCCAAGTCGCTTTATTCTTCTGGGTCTCAGTTTCCTCATTTGTGGAATGAGCACATTGGTCGATGGGACCCCAAGTTCCTTCCAGATCTAAATCTCTGAGCCTTCGAGCTCTACTATTGGACAAAGGATCATGGAACACTTGGCCTGGGAGGATCTCTGGGAGTCATCCAAAGCAAATCTCTCAGGCTAGAAGTGGAGAAAATAAGGTTTGGATGGGGAAGTCATGGATCCAAAGAGTCATTTAAAAAAATCAGAAGGGAGGCAGGATTTGAACCCAGTTCCTATAATCCACATCTGGGACTTCTTTAGACATGTCAGAATCTTTTGCCTGCCAACCAAGAGCCCATCATATTGAAAGTTCTTAGAACCCAGGGTAGGCAGCAAGGTCTCAAAGATGGCATCTGGGAGGTTGGTGGGTAACAGAAGCAGGCTTTCAGTCTGTTCCTTACATGCCCATTTTCCTGCAGCAACAGGAAGAACTTTGGGTCTATGGTCACCTCTTGGGAAACAGTTCATCCAGTTCCTCATCAGTTCTAGTTGCCTGGAAGAGACATCCTTATTTAGATTCTTTTAGGATTTGTATTTGTACATGGCTAGGTCTTGCCCTCTGGCCATGAGGCATAATGAAAAAAAGCCCTGATGTTGGAATCAGATGTCCTGGGTTCCAATCCTGCCTCTGATGTTGACTGCCTTGTCACCCTGGGTACATCCCTTCTTTTTGGACCTCATTTTCCTCACCAGTCAAGTGAAGGGATTAGATTCGATGGCCCCCAAGAGCCCTCCTAGCTTGAGCTTTATGAGTCCATGAGGGAGAGAACATTTTCAGCTGGAGCTGGGGATATTGAGGAAAGTTTTTTTTTAGTGAATGGGCCCTCTGAGCCTTGAAAGAAACAGGGAAGAGTGTGAGAAGTATTCACAAAGCTCCCAATTCTCTTACCTCAAGGGTTGTCCTTTGTATCTTCCCCCACCCCCAGCTCCCATCATTCTTCCCTTCCCCAGCCCAAAATCCAGCCACCATCTTGGAGCTGGGAGAGCTGGAGTATGGGAGCTGACAAGCTGGAAAAGGGGCCACAATCCCATGATGTCGGCAGAGACGTGGTGTTCTTGGCAGCCAACGTGGAACACGGCATGCATTTTTTCCCATAGAAACACTGTTCTGCTGGATGCTGAGGGTCCCTGGGCACGACCACTTGTGTTACGGGTTACACGGGCATTCGCTGGGCAGCTTGGGAACCATGCAGACCATTGTTTCTATGGGAAAATGTTTATCAAGTTCCAAACAACTGACCTAACACGCTAACTTTTGGATCGCAACCCATTTGTAATTAAGCCAGAGACGGAGGAATAAGGAAGCTTTGTCTGAAAGGCCAAACAAAAGGATTTGGTGACTCGTTAACCCAGGTACCATTTGAGAAGACAGCTGTGGCTCTGACCACCAGTGTGCCTCTCAGCCCCTTTGGCTCGGCGTAAAGAGGGAGAAAAATCGCATTAGCCTCGGAATCCTGCGTGTCCTGCAGCATTGCTGGGAAAGCAGCAGGTACCACTCCACACGTCATTTGCTGGCCTGGGCCTCCAGTTCCCTCTGCCCACTTCTCAGCCCACACTCTCCCGCTGTCAGTTTTAAGTTGCCACCCATAAGTTTGCTTTTGGGGACTTCTAAGCCCCAAGGCTCCCCCAAGGGTTTCCTTCACCTCAGCTGCAGCTCACTCCCAGATGCCAATCTCTGAGGTGTGCTGAGAGGCTCTAGGGTATAGCTTGGGGTGAAGGGTTGCCATCCCCCGTGGAAGGGAGGACCAGGGTCTCACAGCTGGGAAGGCACAATCCCAGACCTGCGCCAGCTGAGGGTCCCCTGCCTACATCAGCTGTTTTCTGTCTCACTCATTCATCCACTAAGCCAGAAAGCCTACTACGTGCCAGACCCTGGGCGTAAGCACTGGAGAAATAAGGGAAAATATGGTTTTTTGCCCTAAAGGAGCCTGGCCTGATGGGGAGACAATGTGTCGACAACTGGGTACAGACAAAGTAAAAGCAGCACAAATCAGAGGGCAGACGCTGGAAATCCCCTGGGATTGGGACGGACTCCTGGGGAAGGTGGGAGCTTGGCTGGAATCTGGGGGAACAATGGGGGAGTCAAGAGGCAAAGAGGAGAAGGGAGAGAATCCCAAGTGTGGCCGGTGCTCAGGTGGAGAAGAGGGTCAGATGGGAGGAAAGACAAGGAAGCCAGAGGCTGGGGGTCACCCAGTGGAGGTGGAGCAGAGGAGGAGAGGCCTGAAGAAGATGGGAGGGGTCAGGGGAAGGGGGTGAGGGAGGGGATTTGTAAAGAACTTGCAGAACCAAATGGGATTTACATTTGATTCTGAAGGTGATGGGGAAACATCAGAATTTAGTGATTGGACGGACCCATGTGTGTGAAAATGTCGGTAGCAGCCCTTTCTGTAGAGGTAAGAAACTGGAACCTGAGTGGCTGCCCATCCCTGGGAGAATGGATGAATTAGTTCTGGCATATGAACGTTATGGTATATGATTTATCTGTAAGGAACGACCAGCAGGAGGATTTCAGAGAGTCCTGGAGAGACTTATGGGAACTGATGCTGAGGGAAATGAGCAGGAGCAGGAGATAATTGTACATGGCAGCAAGAAGATTATATGATCATCAGTTCTGATCATGTGACTCTTCTCAACAATGAGACAATTCAAGCCAGTTCCAATTGTCTAGTGATGAAGAGAGCCTTCTGCACCCGGAGAGAGGACTTTGGGAACTGAGTGTAGACCACAACTTAGCATTCTCACTCTTTTTTTGTTGTTTGCTCGGTTTTTCTTCTCTTGCTCATTTTACCCTCTTTTGGATCTGATTTGCTTGCGCAGTGTGATATTTGTGGAAATATGGAGAAGAACTGCATACATTGAACACATTTTGGATTACTTGTTTGGGGACGGGTTGGGGCAAAGGGAGGAAGAAAAAAATTTGGAACCCAAGGTTTTGCAAGGGTGAATGTTGAAAAATATCCATATATATGTTTTGAAAATAAAAAGCTTCAATAAAAAAATAGAATGTATTGATTAGACATGGTTTAGTGGAGACATGGTTTAGGGGATAGAGAGCCTCAAGGCCAAGGGAACCTGGGTTCAGAATCTGCCCCTGACAAACACTGACTGGCTATCCAATCTTGACTGTCCCAGGGTTCTCTTAAGCCTCTGAGTTACTGGGGTGTCAGCTCGCACTGGTAGAGGGAGTTGACCCTCTTTAAGTACAATCTAGGACCCAGACCCAGCCTTCCTCTGTGTCAGGCAAAAATGACCCAGGGCCTGCCTCCAGGGAGCTTACATTCTGTTCTATTCTCCCTGGTCTGGGCCTTAACATTAGCTCAGCTCTTTGGTCTTGGTCAGAGCTGCCCCGATTCTGCTGGGCTGCGGTGCCAGTGAAAACGCCGGTGTGGGGAGATGTCAACCACGTGGGCAAGGCTGAGAATTCCTGCCACGTGGGATACTTGCCACTGATACCAATCTTTGAAATTGTGCATGGAAGTTAGAAGCAAGTTCTTGAATTGTTTCCTTCCCTTCTCCCAAGGACCCTGAAGGTACCTTCCAGACCAAGGCCCCCTTTCCCTCTTCCCCAACCTTACAAATGAGGAAGTCAAGACTCGGGGTCAGGAACCAATCATTGAGCATTTATTGAACACCTTCCTTCATCAGGCAGTAAAGACATAACCCTCTCCCCCCCGCCCCCCAACAGTTCCAAGGATTTTACTCTGTAGCAAGGGAAGAAAAATGGTTGGATACAAAGTAAATGCAAAAGTTTAGTTTTAGTTGAAATGGAGCATGGTCAGGAAGCAGGCCTGTGGCTGGGAGTGCCGTGGCCAAGATCGCAGCCAGTGACCCATCCAAGGCTGAATTCAGGGGTTCCCTGACCGAATTTCCTGCCTTTGCTAAGACATCCAGCTCCGAATTCTGGATCCAGCATTCACTGAGCATCTACAACGTGGGAAGCACTTTGCTCAAGGCCAGTCAAGCGGGCCTGCCCTCAAGGACCTTCCCCTCTCCTGGAAGGGGCCCACATCTTCTCTTTACTTTTCTCCACCCTCCCCACCCCGGGCAGAGCAAAGACTCTCATTTAGGTCTAGAATCCTCTAGAATCCTCACGTGCCCAGAGCATTTCAGAAAAACAGAGCAAGGGCCCTATGAGAAATGGACTAGACAAGAACCGGCCTTGAAGGTTCTCAAGGGGCTGGGGGCAGCCCCAGAACTGGGGGTGCATCTGGCCATAGCGAAGCTCCCAAGGCAGGATGTGCCTCCCTCCCCAAAGTGGCCATGGGCTTGTTGGCAGCTGAAGTCTGTTTCAGAGGAGAAAGAATACGGGACTCCAGGCAAAAGGCCTCTGGCCCTATTTCCAGCCCCACCAGGGGTGACCTTGCCCAGGGTCGCACCCTTCACTTCGGGCCCCTAAAATCTCTTGTGGCTCAGTCCTGAAGGAAGCTGGGTCATGGGACCGGCGCCACGCTTGGCTCCGCCATCTTGGGCTTTTTAAGGATGCCGTGGCCATATGCTTTCCTAACCGGAATTGCAGAGGGTACCTCAAATTCCCCACGGAAAGGCTCCCTCCCAGGTAAGAACTTTACGGTGTATGGTGGAGGGTACAGTAGTGGAATGACAAGTCCCAACCCAGTTCTGCCACAGTTACCCAGAGACCTTGACCTTGTCACTTAGCCTCAAGAGCCTCATCTCTGCTTTCTCTTCTCCCAGGCTCCCAAAAGCCCTTTGGCGGCCACCGCCTCGTCATCTCGGGACCTTGCTCATTGACGACAAGCTTTCGCTGCTTCTCTCTCATCCAAGGTCCAGAGCTGGCAAAGGAAAAACGTTATTCGTTATCCTTTGAGTCTATGGAAACGAGTGATGAGTGGCAATCATAGGGGGCAGGCGGAATTCTCTATGGTTCTCTCCTTGGTTGGTTGTTTCAGATACCATTCAGGGACTTCTGGGGCTTTCCTTCCCAAGCTCATCACCCTATCCTTGTATTCAAGCTGTAGCATAAAAACATCCTGCAAACTTAAGGCAAAGTGGGGTTGTTTTCCCCCATTTCTCCAGATCTTTCTTGGGGGGGGGGAACTCACTGATCTTGCCCTTTGAGTTTCTGGCAATGAGAACCTTCAGTAAAGGCCATGGGCTGGAAAGTCCCAAAGCCAAGCTTACCATGAGCTACGGTGATAAAACTTTGGCCCTTGCAGGAAGTCAGGCGGGAGATATTCAATGACCAAATCTCCACCCCCACGGAAAAATCTGGATATTTCCCTTAGTCCCCATGACCATCTCCTCATAGAAGGTCCTTGGTTCTACCCTGTCCCTCTCAGGGCCCACTTAACTTGAGGGTCACCATTTGGTTACCTAGTGACCCGGGTCTCCAGGCTGCCATCTTATAGCCAAGAAGTCAGGAGTCAACAGAAGGAAAACTGCCTACAAGGGGAGATGTGGCGCTTTCCAGGGACTCAGACCCCAGGAAAGAAGTAGTCACCGGAAAAAAGCCCATTCACTCACCTGACTTACTCCTGGGCATAGATATTTCATCGTATACAAGATTTTGTGTAGATAAAGCGTAAAACAAGAACAACCAGAAAGGCCTGGGGTTCATTTAGGGAAGAGGGCCAAGTTCTACAAACTTCAGTCATCCCTGAGAACCCAGCCTCACTGTATATCACAGCCCCAGTAACTGCTCATAACAACCAATCTTCAAGAAAAGGTAGTCATTCTCCTAATACTCTACTTGTTCTGCCAGGGAAATGGTCTACATTTCTGAAAAGATTAAAAAAAAGCCCCAAGCACTGACACTAAAAGTGCTAAGTTCTTTACCTGGAAAGTCCCATTTTCAGAACATCTGATGGAGGTGGGAAATGATGCTCTAATGAGCTTTTCTTTTTATTTTTTTAATGAGAGCCATTGCTGTTCAGTTTTAGGTAGTTTTTGTGCTACAATGATCCCACCGCCAAGCAGATTTTCTCATTTTCCCAACATCTTAAATATCTAGAAGAAGGTTCATGTGGCCTCAGGTAAATCCTTTAACCCATCAGAGCACATGAGCTGTGCCCAATCAGACTGTGGTTTTCATCCTCGGCCAAGTACTGGATTCCTTTACAATCCGGGTTAAATTACATGCCGCTGACCCATACCTGAAATGACTGGAAATTCACCATAAGCCTGCCTTGTTTTCCTCCCGGACCCTGGAACAAAGAGAAAAAAATAAACAGCTTTATGCTTTTGTTCAGGTGTGAATGCAGGAAGTCAGGCGGGAGATATTCAATGACCAAAATTAGTCTAACTTTGCCTGGGCTTCCAGTACCATGAAGACCTTCTGGTTGCTGGCAGTCTTAACAGAGGCAGCCCAGACACTAAGACAAAGTCCCCACAAGGACCTCTGATGCAGCACTCAAGCTCCAAGCTGGGCTTCAGGTGGGTAAAGAGAGGTCACCAAGTCCAGACCAGTCCAGCCCTACTCCGCTCTCTACACCATTAACATCACCCCGCCCTATCAGTTCCACTCTCCATCTTGTCAAAGCCACCCCAGCCCTATCAGTTCCACTCTCCATTTTGCCAAAGCCGCCCTGGCCCTATCAGTTCCACTCTCCATTTTGTCAAAGCCGCCCCGGCCCTATAGTCCACTCTCTACACCATCAAGGTTACCCTGGCCCTATCAGTTCCACTCTCCATCTTGTCAAAGCCGCCCCAGCCCTATCAGTCAGCTCTCTACACCATCAAGGTTACCCTGGCCCTATCAGTTCCACTCTCCATCTTGTCAAAGCCGCCCCAGCCCTATCAGTCCGCTTTCAACATCGTCAAGACTACCCCAGCCCTACCATTCTGCTCTCCAGTGGGATTCCTGCTACAGTCATCCTACCAACCACATAATCAAACCCAGATTACCTTTTGTCTACCTAGTGCCCCGGGACTCTGGGACTAGCCCTGGAATTTCCCAAACAAAACACCCCTGCCTTTGCCTGGCTACCATTCTCATCTCTGGACATCTCCCCCATGAGACACCGAGTTCCTTCAACTTTCAAAGCTGCAGGCTAAACTCCTGGTGTATTTAAAAGAAAGCAAACTGAACATAACAAATATCTGGTTTCACGGACAGTCCTCTTTCTGTTCTATAACACAGACACAGCTGCCCATCTGTCTGGTGTTTGTTAAGCTCAGAATAAAAGTGAACTTTAGGATCTAGGCCCCTTGTATTGGTAGCTCCTGTCAGGGTCTGGCTTATGGTGGTATTTAATAAAAAAGCAAAAGATAGGATCTTACTATCTACTGATTCAGGGAACTCCCCTGAATTTCACAGAAGAGAAAGATGAGGTCCAAACAAGGTCATGGAGGTCAGAAGGGGCAGAGCTGGAATTCCTCCCCTAACTCTTAAGTCCTTTTACCTTGCAGCTCTTCTCCACCCCAAGGAAAAATCTTGATATTTCCCTATTAGTCCCCATGACTATTTCCCCATAGAAGGGAATTTCCCTGAGGGCAGAGGCACTGCACTCCAGCCTGTATACCCTTAGCTAAGACTTATTCTCCCCCTCCTCCAAGAAGACCTAGAAATTGTGAAATATTGACTCCCCTGAAGCTCTGGGCCTGTCCATTTAGCTCCCTTATCCCGATGGCCTCAGGAGGCTCCTGTGCTGGGGGGTGGCCAGATTCAGATTCCTCTTGCTTTTCATTTGCAAATCTCCCTAGGCTGGAGTCTCCTGGAGGCTACTCTACTGTTACAGAAGAAAATGGTCAAAGGGCACAGATCTGGATAGAGATCCTCTTTTGGTTATAGCCTTAAAGTATGAGGGAGGACGGTTTTTCCCATTCTTTCAAACGCAGAAACAGAGCCCCAAATTCAAAATCTGTGCTTTTTCTTCTCTAACTGCACTGAGCTAACCCTACACCGAGTTAACCTTGCATTGGGGTAACCTTGTACTAAGCTAACCCTTCCCTGGGCCAACCTTGCACTGGGCTGTCCTTGTACTAGGCTAACCCTATACTGGGCTAGCCTTGCACTGGGCTAGCCTTGTACTAGGCTAACCCTACACTGGGCTAACCTTCTACTGGGCTATTCTTGTATTAGGCTAACCCTAGACTGGGCTATCCTGGTACTGGGCTAACTCTACCCTGGGCTAACCTTGACCTCCCAGAGCTTATATCTCATGAGAACATGTGATACTGAAATCATCTTTCTTCAGGTCATTTCTGTAAAATGAAGGGATTGGGTTAAAGCAGGCCTTTTAAATCATAGATTCCCCTATCCGCTCCCATTCTTTGGGCAGTCTGGTGAAGATTAGAGACCCCTTCTCAGATGTTTTCAAGTTCATAGATGAAGGAAATGTTCAATTCAGATTAGGGAAAACAGAAATGTAATTTTGTTTTCCCTTCCAAATTCACAGATCCCTTTAAGTCCAGGCTGGGGGCCCCTGGTTAAGAAGCCTTGCCCTAAAGGATCTCACAGGGGCCCTCTTGGACAGCATCCAGTGGTCCACGGGCACGTGGAGGGGCACGATCCAGGGGAAGTCAGATGCTGTTGCCATGGCCGTCCCAACAATGAGTTTCCAGGACACAACTTCCTCCAACATCACTCTGTCCAGCATCCCAGCAGGCCCGGCCACCATGCTGACCAGAAAATGACTGCTTCATGATTTCCCTTTACTCAAGTTCCTAACACACACCTCTCTCTTTCTCTCCCTCGCTGCTTAAAGAGTTTGTGCTTAAGAGCTCTAGCAGGGGGCATTCACTCCCAGACCCCCATTTAACCAAACTACACAATAGCAAACAGGCTGGAAGTGACTGTGTAGGAGAAATCAGCTGCCTGTTGTTTGTAAGGACCTTTTCTTCTCAAGCTGAATGCTGCTCCAATCAACGGGTCTTTTACCCTCCCAGCCCCAAAGTGGGAGGGTAATTATCGCTATTATTCAAGACTGGACTTGACGCACAGGAAAATGATTTGAGAGATTTGGCAAAATGGATTTCAGGACCATAGAATTTAGGACCAGGAGTGACCGCAGAGGGCATTTCCTCCCACTCCTTTTTAGACAAGAGAATCAAGGACCCTGGACACTAAGTTTTAGCTGAGCTCAAACTCTGTTCTCCAACTTCTGAGAGTTGGGGTGTTTTTAGGGTTCTCAAGGCACAGCAGGAAGCCCAGAAACTAGCTGCAGATGACCCAAAGTTCAATTGAGGGAGAGGTGGGCTCCAGACCTATGGCTCTTTCCATTTCCTGATCCATTTATCCTGCCTATTCCTTCTTAAGATCACAGCATTTAGAGCTAGAAGAGGTCTCTGAGATCATCTAAGCCCAAGCCTCTAATTTTACAGATAAGGAAACTGAGGTCTAGAAAAGGAAGCCAATTAAACTCACAGGCAGCTTTGGCTAAGACTATGCTGCAGGGGTAGAAGGTGCTCCTGGGAGCACTTGGGAAATCACAGGTCCCCTTCTAGCTTTCATGACCTTGGAACACAGTGCAGCTATTTTCAGAGATCAGCTGTCCAGTCAGAGAGAGAGAGAGAGAGAGAGCTTTCTGGAGGGCCGGTATCTACTTGGGGAGAACAGACAAAAGCCTAGGAAAATCGTGACTCAGAAAAGGGGAAATTAAGCTGCCTTTAAAATGGGGAGAGGAGGAGACATTCAAGTCTCATCTGGAAATGGGAGCTAGGCAAGTTGGGACACTGTTTAGACTCTGGAAGGCCCGAATATGGGGCTTCTTTCCTCCCAGAGGGACACGAGGAGATCCTGTGTGCCAGAAGCCAAGACCCACTGAGCTGGGCTGGGCTGGGTGGACACTGTAAGGCTGGGTGGGAGAGAAAGGGCTATGGAAAGGGCTTCTGGGACCATCGGGGATGAAGGACAGAGGCGAGGGCTAAGGTCTTTGAGCCCAAGAACCATGTGGATTTGGCAGAAAGCACTTCCCTCCAGTTCCCAGGCTTTTGTAGAAATGGCCTGGAGCTTGAACGTGGGGCCTGGGGAAAGGGGCTTCTGTAACCACGTGGGCTCTCTGAGATGGGAAGGAAAGAAAGCACCATGTGACTTCTCTCCTGAGTAAAGGAGTTAGGGGTCTGGGCCACCATGTGTGACTTTCCTCCTTGGGGAAAAGGATGGGGGGCTAAGGCTCAGTCACTAGGCAGCCTCCTCTTTGAGAAAGAGGGTAAGAGACCCAGAGCCCACATGGCCTCCTTCCTTGGTAAAGGGGATGGGGCTCAGACTCTGCCCCCACATGGCTTCCTTCTGTGGAAAAGGGGATGGGGGCTCAGACCTCCCCCCCCACATGGTCTCCTTCCCTGGTAAAGGGGATGGGGCTCAACCCCCCCCCCCACATGTGGCCTCCTTCCTTGGTAAAAAGGATAGGGGCACAGAGTGCCACATGGCCTCCCTTTTTGGGGAAGGGGATGGGGCACAGGGTGCCACATGGCTTCCTTCCATGCTAAAAACAATGGGGGCTCAGACTCCCCCATGTGGTCTCCTTCCTTGGTAAAAGGGATGGGGGTACATGGCCTCCCTTTTTGGGGAAGGGGGGATGGGCTCAGAGCACCACATGGCCTTTCTTGGGAAAGGGAATGGGGGTTCAGTCCCCCCTCCACATGGTCTCCTTCCTTGGTAAAGAGCACAGGGGCTCAGAGCACCACATGGCCTCCTTTCTTGGGAAAGGGGCAGAGGAACAGTCTTGTGGGGCCCCAGAGACGTGCGCTCCTCCCAGGTCAGGCTCCCAGGGCCTGCTGCTGACGGGGCCGTGCGGGGGTCACTTTCCCCCCAGCTCTGAGCCCTCCGGGGGCTGACGCCCACTTAAGTTCCCAGGAAGGGGCCCGGTTCACTAGGAGCGCAGGGATGGCAGGAGGGAGGCTGGAGGGACTTGGGACAGGAGGGCTGAGCCCAGTTACTCACCAATGAGACCCAGCGCGGGGAAGGGGGCCAGGGGGCCCCTGGTTGCTCCCCCTCCCCCGCCCGCCCAGAGTCTGCCCCTGAGAAACGTCCGGTGCCTTGGAGACTTGGTGGCCATGTGCCCGGGCGCGCCAGGGTACCCAGAGCAGCCAGCTGCGCGCATCTGGCCCAGAGCTGCAGAGGCGCCCGGGCGGGCGGGGCCCTGGGGCAGCTCCCCCCACCCCAGCTCCGCCTCCCCAGGGCCCCCGCCCCTCGGCCGGTGGCCCAAGTTCCCCGCCCTGGCCCCGGGGACTCTGGGCTGACTTTCCAAAGCTGCGGGTCCGCCCGGCCCGACTTGAGCTCGCAAAACTGGCTCTCGCTTGCCCCCTGCCGTCCTTGGCCTTCAATGACACCTCCAAGCCACCCGGCCGCCACCCTTCCCCCAGCTTGGGCCGGGCTGGCCGGGGCTGCCAGAGGCCTGGGATGGGTGTGGCTCCCATCTCCCCTAAAGGAGCCCCGCGGTTCTGGGGCGCTCTGCTCTCAGGAGCCCCAAGAGGCCTCAGAGGGCAGCCGGCTCCAGCCCTTCTGGTGCTGGGGAGTCGGGGGCGGGGAGGGAAGATTTCCCCTGGTGGCCCACACCCCCAGCTCCAGAGCAATGGCTGAGGCTTGAAGCAGCACAACTTTGGGGGAGCTAGCTCCCCATTTCTAGGCCATCCTGGCCTTCCAATTTCGCACCCCCTTCTCTCCCAACTTCTCCCGGGAAAGGGAGTTAGTCCCAGCGCAAAGGGGCCAGGGCCAGGGCCAGGTGTCTGGGCCGGCCCCTCTGGGGGAGCAGGCAAACCCTTGTTCCCGGAGCCATTTCAGTCCCAACAACTCAGTGAAATGCAACAAGCAGTTTTAGCGAGGTCTGGTATGTGGAAGGCTCAGTAAATAACAAATACAAATGAAATCAAGCAAAAGAAGCCACTTCTGCTACGTGTGACTGTGGCCATGTGCTCCCTGGGACTCAGTTTCCTCATCTGTAAAATGACTGGATGACCAATGAAGCCCTTGCCCTAAGTTTCTGATCCTACACTTTGAAGAGGGAAAGGGAACTAGCAAGTGGGAAATTAGGAAAGGGTAATTAAGGCCCCAGAAGCAGGTGGCAGGCTGAGGTGACTTGTTTCTTTTTTCCCCATTATGGCTCCCCTCCTACCCTCTCCTTTCCAGCTGCCAGATTAGTCACCACCGTGTGGCTGCCCAAGGTTCTAGGAGCTTCATTTCAATCCAGGTTTTTTTTTTTTTTTTAAAAATTAGATATTTTGACAATCATAGTTCAATATAATTGGTCTTCTTTGTAATCCTCTGTATTTTGTTTTACATTCTGAAAAGGGCTCCGTTGGCTTCTCAGACTGTCAAAGGGAGCCACCACACTAATAATAATAATAATAAATAAACATTTATCTATTGCTTACTATGTGCCAGTCACTCTCCTAAGCGCTTTATAAATATCATCCAATCTCAACAACCCTGGGAGGTCAGTGCTATTATTATTCCCATTTTACAGTTGAGATAAACAGAGGTTAAGTGACTGTGCCCAAAGTCACACGCTTTGTTAGTATGTGAAGCTGGGCGGAGAAGCCCTGCTTGAGGGAAATTGCAATCAGATGCAGACTTATTTACTCTTTATGGTTTGGTGCAAATTCTCATGTAACCGCAGGAGGTTGTTGGTTAGTGTCAACAATATGGATGATGAAAAGGAGCCCTTTGCTGTGGGTGGTATTGGCATTTATGTCACGGGGCTGTTTTCCAGGTGAAGAGGGCTATTGAATCCTCCTGTCTTCTCTGGAAGAGCGGGGGAAATATTGTTTGGTCAAGTGCTGGCTTTCCTCGTGCATCAGAATTCAGTTCTTTACAAGAACATTCAAGGGACTGCTGTGTGCCAGGCCCCGAGCTCGAAAACCCATAAACAAAAGTTTTTTGCTCTCAGGAGATTGAAATTCTACCACCGGTATTCCTACTGATAGAAATAATCTTAGCCTGGTTGATTCAATAGCTCCTGAAGTGCCTCCCCACACCTAGACTATCCTGGCAGTCCCAGGAAAGCAGTATTTCCTCCCTCCTGGATCTAGAAATACATTAACTTTCCCCAAGATCAGAGCAGAAGGGGTATAGAGCAGTGGTTCTCAAAGTATGGTCTAGAGAATCCTGGGATCTCTGAAATCCTTTTAGAGGGTCTACAAATTCAAAAATAGTTTTTATTTCCAATATGGTAAATGTCTATAAATATAATCCAGATAAACAAAAACGCTTTGGGGAACTCCTCAATCATTTTTAATAGGATAAAGATACTGAAAACAAAAGTTTGAGAACCACTGGTATGGAGGATCAAGCTCCATTGGAGGATGAGGAAACGGAGGTTCCTAGGAATCCAGAGATTTGCCCAGGATAAGTGTTAGAAACAAGAACCAACCCCAGGTCTTCTGACTCCAAATAGAGAAGATTTCCATTGCCTAATTCTTTTAGATAGCATGGCTTTTTCCTGTATATTCCATGAATCCTTGGTTTGGTTGTAGAAAATATAAGTATGTTGATTTACACATAAAGAGTAATACCATAAGCAAATAAAGAGAGCACAAAATAGTTTGTCAGATTTATGGAGAAGGGATGTACATTAGAGAAGATAGAGAGCATTACCAGATGTAAAACATAATTTTGATTCTATAAAATTAAAAAAAGTTTTTGTACAAACAAAACCAATGCAACCAAACTTATAATGAAAGCAGAAAACTGAGGAACTTTTGCAACAAGTATCTCTGATAACACCCTCATTTAGAATGAAGCCATAAAAATACAGGTCATTTTCCATTTGATAAATGCTCAAAGGATATGAACAGGCAGTTTTCAGATGAAGAAATCAAAGCTATCTATAGTCATATAAGAAAATACTCTAAATCCCTATTGATTAGAAAAATGCAAACTAAAACAACCATAAGGTACCACCTTATATTTATTAGAGTGGCTAATGTGACAAGAAAGGAAAATGCTGGATGTTGGAGGGGATGTGGGAAAAATAGGACACTCATGCAGACACATACACTGTTGGTGGAGTTGTGAACTGAGACAATCATTCTGGAGAGAATTTTGATACTATGTCCAAAGGGTTATAAAATCATGTATTACACCCTCTGATCCATCAACATCACTGCTTAGGTTTGTATCCCAAAGACATCCAAAAAAAGGAAAAGGACCTATTGGTACAAAAATATTTATAGCAGCTCTTTTTGTGGTGGTTAAGAATTGGAAATCAAAGGACTGGTTTGGAGAATGGCTGAAAAGTTGTTGTACAGGATTGTAATGGATTATTATTATTCTATAAGAGATGACAAGCAGGATGATTTCAGAAAAACCTGGACTTAGATGAACTGAGTAATAGTGAAATGAACAGAACCAAGAGCATATTGTATATCGTAACAGCAATATTGTTTGATGAAGAATTCTCAACAATGCAATGACCCAAGACAATCCCAAAGGATAATGATGAAGCACACTCTCGGCCTCCAAGGAAAGAATTGATATTGATTGAATACAAACTGAAATGTGCTATTTTTCTTCTTTTTCTTTTTCTTCTTTTTTCTTTCACTTGAAGCTTCTTATACAAAATGGTTGTATGGAAATGCTTTACCTAATCACACATGTATGACATGTCTGATTGCTCATGAACTCCGGGAGTGGGGGAGGAGAAAGAGGGAGGGAGGGATAGAATTTGGAACTCAAAACTTTAAATAAAAATGTTAAAAAATTAGGGAAGGGGGAGAAAATATATGCATATATATTATATACACAGAGATATACATAATGTATTATATATAAATACATACACATATATACATATATTTTTAAAAATATATAAATACATACACATATATACATATATATTTTTTTAAAACATAGAAAACCTGCCTGCAAATCTGAAGAAATCATCTCAAAATCTGAAAGTCCTGGGGAAAAATAGGTTTAAAATGTTCCTGGATTGTTGGGGAAAGAAAACACAATTTTCCAAGTTAACAAGCATTTATTAAGCATGGACTCCATGTTTGAACCTTGGCAAGATACTGTACTAAGTTCTCAGAAGACAAATTCTAGTAAAATGAAAGACAATTCCTGTCTTCAAGGAGCTTACATTTCTTCCTCCCATGCCCACCCCCCAAAGAAGCCAATTTATTAATGTTTCTTGTCAGCAGCTGGCTGGCAATTCTTTGCAGGTCTTACTGTCCCTAAGAGGGCAGCTCCCAATCTCCAATCTAGTCCTTCTCCACCATCTTGAGGTCCTCCAGGACATGCAGGACCCTTTGGGTACAAAAGAGCTTACATTCTAATGGGGAGACAGGTACCGAAAGGGACCTGAAAGGGGGATGGAGAAGAGGATCCATGTGCATGATGAAGAAGAGATGTCTAAACAAGTGGGAGTGAAGCTGGGAGAAGAGAGAAGAGTAAGCTTGGGCTGGCTCCTCAAGACTCCAGGAGGAGCCCACCAATCAGAATACAGATGGCAGCAGCGATGGCTTCTTCTAGACTGGAAAGGGATTCAGGGTACAGGCCACAGACACTGGCAGGTCTGGACAAGGCCGGAGAGGAGGAGGCATCTTCCGCTCAGGGGGAAAGGAGCAGAAACTCTGGAGGAGTGAAGGTATATTTTTTTCTGCTCCTAAGTTCAAGAAGGTGAGTTTTTAAATGCAAATATGTGTGTTTATTTTAACTTGAGGGAGAAAGCACAAGTGTTTCCAAAGGATAAACCATTTATGCGATTGATTCTGGATATGTCCACACAGGGACAAACACTTGCTGTTACTGGCTGTATGGTAACATCACTCTTTGGACAAGCACCAGGACACGGTCTCTATATTCTAGGAAATGCCCTGGTGTGGCTGGGTATCAAGGGGCCAAGATGTCGATCCAGTAATTTGGGGAAGGGGTTCAAATATTAGAAAGTAGAGGTCAGAATATTCCATTGGAGAAATCAGAATATTCCACTGGAGAAACGACCTTCTAAAATGGCTGCCTGGAGAATAAAGAAAAGCAGAGTGTGTGTCTGATGGCAAGGTTTAAGATCTTGGACTTCTGCTTAATCTCCATACAGCACAGCCATGACTCATATGTACCATAAAATGCTAGGCTAACGCTATGGAATACTGCCTGTAACATTCCGTCCTCTGGCTTTTCCGGCCCACTTGGTATATATAGCCCAACAGCTGCTCCAGGTTCTTGGAAGCCTTGTCAGGGCATATAATGGCACATCTATTCCCGAAATCCACAACCAAAACATACTTCAAACATATAAAAAGTCATTTATATTGGCCCGTTTCCTCTCAAAGAATCCATCAACTGACAAAAGATTTATTGAACGCACATCCCATCTCCCCATTCACCACGGCTCGGCCCTCGGGCCGGCCTTGGCCACGTTTTGTCCGTCACTCTCACGGGAGACCGGCAGCCCCTCGTGGCTTAAGTGCCCCGGAGCCGGCGACTCCTTCCCCCGACGGCCCCCGACTCTCTCCCGGTGGCTTTGGTCTCACACCGGGATCTCGCTTCTCTTCCTTCCTGCCCGTCCCATCTGTCTCCTCTCTTGGCTCCCTCTCGCGTCCCAGGAATGTGGGCATCCTCCTCAGTTTCGCTCCCTGGCGTTTTGCTACGCTTTGTCTTTGGGAAATCTGCAGAAATCTCATCTGTTCTTCTGGCTTGGGGAACGCGGAGCTTCCTTCCAAGTCGGTGTCTCTCAGCTCTAGCCCTCATCCCCAGCTGCCTGCTGGCCATTTCCAAATGGAGGTCCTGCCATCAAACTCGAGAGTCATCTCGGCCAGAAGCTAATCCATTTCCAAATGCTGTTCATGCTCATTTGCTGGAGGGATTAGCCCCTCGGCCTATGAAGTCATTCATTATCAAATCGGTTATTTCTTGATTGGCGTGTTATTCAATGGAGGATTTGACTATGAAATGAGAACATGCTAAGGCTGATTAGGGGGACTCTGGGAGAGATCTGGGCATGAAATCTATTAGGACTTGGCTCTAGCCAGGTGTCCCTCCCAGCATCCCACTAACGTGATGGGGGGGAAAGGGCACCGGGAGAACGAGGCCAGCCGTGTACAAGATGACTCCAGGAGAGGGACAGGACTTGGGATTTCATTAGTGTGAGGAGCACTTAGGTGAACAAATCCCTGGGACCCCTCTCCGTCTTTGATAATCTTAGAGCACTGGGAGGCTGCCATGGTGAAACGGTGTAAGTCTATTGAAGGACTTGAATCCAGACCTTCCTGCTTTTGAGTCTGGCTTTCTAACCATTGTACCACACCACCAACTCGGTGGCCCTGACAACTAATAAGACAGCTAAGCGCAGATTAACTGCAATCAGGTCTTGATTCTGCATCACAAAGGGTATGTTACAGGTTGCACTCTCTTTGTAAGGAGGTAATGGGCTTTGGGGGGAGAATTCGGTCTACGTGGCTAGCCCATGTTGCTTTGGGGGTGCTTCAGGCCACAGCTGTAAGTTACCAGGGAGGGCAGGAGTCAGGATATAGCCAAACAAGAAAGGATTGGATGGAGGGGGAATAAGGAGGAGAGAAAAAGAGAAAAGAGAGGAAGAAAATGGAAGGGAAAGAGGAGAGGAAGAGAGAAAATAAGGAGAGAAGGGGAGAAACAAGGACAGGGAGAGAGAAGACAGACAAAAAGAAGGGAGAGAGGAGAGGTGAGGAGAAGGGAAAAGAAAGGAAGAGAGAAGGGAGGAAAAGAGAGAGGGGAGAAGAGAGGAAGGAAAAGATGGAGAAAGAACAGAGGAAGAGAGAAAAAGGAGAGGTGAGATAATAGGAGGGAGAGAAGAGAGAAATAAAAAGGAAAGAGGAGAAAGAAAAAAAGAGGAAAGGAGAGAGGGAGATGGTAGCATGGTGAAAGAGTGGCAATATGGATAGAGAGCCTCGTCAGACTGGAAGTCCTGGGTTCGAGGCCTGCTTCTTTCATAGCCTAGCTTATGGTCCTGGGCCCAAGACATCTAAGAAGTAATTTAATTAATGGGGAGCTGTTGCTGTGAGCTAGTGGAGGGCATTTCCACACCCAGAGTTCTCAGCATTGATGTTAGCATAGGTAGGTCTAGTTTCTGTCTTATCAATTTTCCTCCAAGCTGGCGTTCCTGTCCTGTTCTTTTGCATGGGACTATCCTCTCTCCCTGTCACAGGGTCTACCGTCTCTCCCCTCCCCACTCCCCACCACCCAAGTCCTTCTCTGGCTTGAGCTCTGAAAGCGGCCTCCCTCCTAACTGGGGGCTTTCAGCCTCCACTCTGGGATTCGTGTTTTGTTTGTTTACTTTTAACATTAAATCACTTCCAGATTTAATGACGGTAATCAAGCCGTCTCCCCCTGCCCTCACGCCCCCCACCTATCTCCCAAAACATTTGAGGTGGTTTACAGAGTCTAAAAATGCTGCCAAATGGTCTATTTACGATTGAAACCAGAATGGAGGTGATGGAGGAAGAGTGGAGATGGCAGATGCGCCCGGGAACGCGGAGGAAGCTCGGTATGGCCGTTGGCACTGAATCTGGCTCGCCACTCCTGGCAGGCCGGGCCGAAAGGGAAACACGTTGACTTACATAGGAGTCATTGTCTGACCAGAGGAAGCATAAAAATCCATTTGCAGACGGAGACGTTTTTCCTGGAAAGCAGAGGACGACCAGCGGACTCGGCTTCTTGTGTGAAGGGCATTGTGTGGCTGCGGTGGCGAATGCCTTTAGCTATGCTATTACGGCAAATGGACGTCAGTCCTGGGCACAATCCTCCCATTGACAGTCACGGAAAGTGGAGGAAACCCCATCAAGCGGGAGTCGGGGGAGGATGGTTTGGGGGGGGAGAACCGGAATCACGCTTTTCTGGTTCTTTGCTCCACAGTCCTCCATAGGCGGCCGTGAGATCCAGCCTCAGACAATTCCCACTTGGGTGACTCTGGCCAGATCACTGGCCCTTGTTTGTCTCAGTTTCCTCAGCTGTGAACCAGGGATAACGTTGAATATTACCTCACAGGGTAATCCTAAGGATCACATAAGGTGTATTTGTAATGGGTTTAGCCCAGTGCCGGGTACGTGGTAGGAGCCATAGAGATGTTTATTCTCTTCCCTTTAATAAAGGGGCACAAAATGAAGGGTTTAGATGAAAATAGAGTTAACACGTGTCCGACACCGGGGGAACATTTAAATTGTGTCACGCTAACGTAAAGGGACCCAATCAGTAAGTGTAAGGAGACACACAGAAATAGAGAAAGGCCTCCGTGAAATAATGCAGAGAGGGAAAAACGAGCAAACAACCCAAAAGGAGAACACTGGAATATCCACTCACTTCCATTGGGAAAATTAAATAAACCGGATGGAAAATTGTAGTTGTCGACAACATGGAGGCCAGAAGGGTTCAGATTGAAATTTCTTCTTTTACATGTAAGTGGTGGCCAAGCAAATGTAGGTGTTTGTAGTGAAGTTCAAGATTGTTTTTAATCAAACATAAAATAAGGAGTCTATGGGATCCCTTCAGGGCAGCCAGATCCCCGGCTAAATCCCCTCCTCACTGTGTGCACAGAATCCCTTGGAACCAAAGTTCTGGGGAAGAGAGGAGCCGGCTCTCTGGCCCTCAGGGACAGGGATTCTTTCTGGAGGAGAGTCTCTTGTTGTCTGGGGCTGGGCCGGGAGTGTTGATCTACTCATCAAGCTTAGCTCTGGGCCCCCACTCACTCTCCCTTCTTCTGGTCATGGCGTATGTCCGCCTTGTCCTGCCGTGTGTCTGTTTTATATGGGAATGATATGGACGGCGTGTTTACTTTTGGCATGAAATCAGTAAGTAAATGAAGAGCAGTTATGTGCAACAACCAACATCTATCAAGCAGCCGCAGTCAGTGGTTTCCTTAAGTTGTGTCCAACTCTTTGTGACCCCATTTGGGGTTTTCTTGGTGAAAGTGATTGGCCATTTCCTTCACGAGATCATTTTACAGGTGAGGAAACTGAGGCAAGCAGGGTAAAGTGACTTGACCGAGGTCACACAACTAGTGTATTAGGTCAAATTTGAATGCAGGGTCAGCAACTTAGCTGCCAACCCATCTCTATGTTAGACACCAGGAGTCACCCTCCAAAACCCATCTGAACTAAAGGATCCTAGGATACACACAGTCTGAGCCCTCCCCTGAGCAAGCCAATAACTGGTGCCCCCCACAGTTCCCACGGGATGGTCAGTGCCCCCGGCCCCCAGGTCCAAGCGTCCCCCACAGACCCGGCAGTACCAGGATCTGGGCTCCCTTCACTTCACGGCTCTCAATTCTAATGAAAAAGTCTCCCCACTTTCAAAAGCTTGTGGTCTAACGGGGGCATGGAGTCGGGCCCAAGGAGGAGAGACTTTCTTTCTCTGAGAGGGGAGGGAGGAGGAACCCAATGTGGATGATGAAGGCGATGTGCCAGTGCCAGCAGGCGGCAAAGCTGGGCTTTGGTCAGGACTCACAAGGGCCGTCCTCTTGGCAAAAGGTGGATTTATTCAGGGAGAAGATTATGGACAAAATGAAGGGACACACGGGAATGGGAAATATGAAATAGAGTGGGAGGGCTTCGGAAAGACAAGAATCCACCATTCCCCAGTAAAAGGGAGCCTCCCGGGAAGTCGGGCCATGCCCTCAGCTGGCGGCCAAATCCTGAGAGGGACTCAGCACCCCAAGGGATAAGTCAGCAGGAGGGGGGAGAAGGGGGGTGGGAAGCACAGTGGAGTTAGGGGGGATGGGATGTGGCATGGGGGAAGGGGAAGGAAAAAGACCCAGGAGGCGGAGGGCTGACTGACCCAAAAGGGCAGCAGCCGTGGCGGCCTCTACCTCTAAGTAGATTTTATGGGGGAAAGTTAAGCTCAGGGACACGACTGAGATTTCTGACAGGGCCCGGCAAGGGGAGGCTGCCCAAGATGGGGGGAGGAGGGGTAGGAGTCTCCAGGGTTTGACATAACTAGGTTTCAGACTGGACCATCTCCTGGGGAGGGGGGAGGACCCATGGAGCTAACCCCATCTCTCAGGGCCTTCTCCCTGCTTGCCTCAGCATCAATTCCGGAGTTTCTCTCAGTAACACAGCACCAGGACCTCACCCTTGAGGCGGAGGAGGCCCAAAGCAGAGGCTGTGGCCTCCTCCCCACCCCCAGTCTGCAATCCTTGCTCCTGCCCCAGTTTCTCCACAAGGTGCACAGTAGGTGCTTTAGGTTTGTTGAAGGAAGCTTCTAGGGAAGTAGGAGGAGAGCCTTTTTGCGGAGAGTGGGTCTGAGGGTTTGGGGAAAGGCCGCCCGCCCTCTCTGGTCCTTTCCCCTCCACCTGATTCTTGACATTAGCCCTCCTACCAGCCGGAAAGGGCGTCCAGAACACATTTTACAGATGAGGAGACTGAGGCTTACTGAGCTCAAGGGACTTGCCCAGTTCCCCAAGTCTCCCCCTGAGAAAGGTGGCCCCGGCTCCTAAGAGAGGAGAAGGGCTCTGGGCGAGGGGAGCGCGTTCTGTCCGCAGAGAACCAGCTAAATCCGCTGCTCCCACAAGCTATTTTCAGGCCTTCGGCCCAAAGTCGGATGGGGAACGGGCCAGGCCGGGACCGGAGGGGCCAGGCCCGGGGTGAGGGGGGAGACTCCCACCCCCAGCCCCGACTCAAAGAAAGAAGCTCCACAAGGACGCCCGGGGGGGGGGGGATTTTAAGTCTGGGGGCAACCGGAGCCCACTCCCTCCGCCGCCTCGCCAGCGGGCCCCATCCGGGCGCGATCAGCTGAAATTTACCTTTGAGCCCCCGGGGAGGGGAGGGGGCTGGGAGCCGGGGGCTGAAGCTGGGGGAGGATGAGGGCTCTGGGGGCTGGGGGGGGCGGGGCGGGCAGAAGGGGTGGGAGAGGGCGGCCCCTCCCGGGGACTCTCCGGGCGGGGCGGGGGGATGGGTCGGTCCCGCTGCCCGGTAGCGGATACATTGTAGCCGTTAGAGGACACCTTGTAGCCGTTGGCAGATACATTGTGACCGTTGGCGGGTGGATACATTGTGGCCGAGCCCGAAACTGATTGCACCCGGGACCGGCCCGACGTGGAACGTCCGGGATGACAAGGACAGCCGGTGGCTCATAAGCATTTATTAGGCACCACTGTTTTGCCAGGAGCTGGAGATACAAAGGGGGGGAGGGGCTCCCCTCCTGGGGGAAGTCACGCAGGGGGCGCAGGTTCCGGGGAAATTTCCAAAGTGAGTTAGGGGGATAGGACACGTGGGCACCGAGGGTCCCCTCTCAGGGCCCGGGGCTTCCCCAGCCTGGGAGGGTCAGGGCCCAACATGTCTGCTGTGCGACCCCTAGGAAACCCACGTGACTTCTCTGGAGCTGTCGCCCTGCCAGGAAATGGGGAGGGGAAGGCGAAGCTCTGAATTCCATGCCCCGCCCCCAAACTCCACAAAGACCTCAGTCTGCCCATCTGTGAAATGGGAGCTGCGAGGGAACAAGAGGGAATTACGACGTCCTGAAGCCGCTCGCGACGCCTGAGCCGTAAAGCGCGGCGTCCCGGCGCCGGCGACGGTACTGCGCCTGCGCAGTGTGCGCACTTTCCGGCCGAGGCGTGCGGAGGAGGCCGCGGGAGTCCGAGCTGCTGGGGGCACCGCCATCGCCGCCGTCACCATGGTGAAGCTGAGCAAAGAGTCCAAGCAACGGCTGCAGCAGCTCTTCCGGGGCGGCCAGTTCGCCATCCGCTGGGGCTTCATCCCCCTCGTGCTGTACCTGGGTTAGTGCGGCGGCGGCGGCGGCGACGGCGGGCGGAGCGGGGACGCGCACGGGGGATGTAGGACGGTCGGGGACGTGCACGCAGCGGCGGCGCGGTGACGTCATCGCTCCTGGGCCATCAGCATTAGTTAAGTGCCTACTGTAAGAAAGGACACAAAATGGACACCAGCCCCGCCCCCCTCCCATGGACACACTACACTGGGGGCAGACCCCCGCAAGGGCCCGTGGATAAGCCGGCTTTGGCCGGCTTACGGGAAAGTCGCCACGCATTGATTAGGCGCCTACGGTGTGCTCACCCCAACCCAGGGCGGAGGCGGCGCCATCCCTGCCCCATGGTACAGGTGTGCGAGTCGAGGCTCCACAGCCAAGGGGTGGGCCCGTCCCCCAAGCCCGGCAGCCGGGGTCCCGGGGGGGGGGTCAGATTGAATGGAATGGGCTCTCGTGCCTCAGTTTCCTCATCTGTAAAACGAGGGGCAGCAGCCCAGGGCTGTCCCAGACCCCTGCCCGGCTTCCTTCTCTTTGCGAGAGCTGGCCGCCTGCTCTGGGGGTCCCGGCCCGCGGAGCCCCCGGAGCCCCCGGCTGCGGCTGCTGCTGCTCTCCGGTGCCTGGCCCGGGCCTGTGGTTGGGAGGGAGGCCCCAGACCGGGAGGGCGTCCTGGACCCCTTGGGGCATAGCCTGACCTGGTGCGCGGCTGCCCTGAGACCCCCAGAATGTCCCCCAGCCCTGGGCCCTCCTCTGGGGGGCCCCCTTAAGGATGCTGGTTGGATTTCTTCTGCCTCTGGAGTCCTCCCCCGATTAAAATCACAAAGCAGCCCCCTTTGTGGAGGCCAGGCCTAACCCGGGCTTACTTGGGGGCCTGCTCTGGCCCCCTCCCCCGCCTCTGCCCGGGCTTGCCTCGGGCTTCAGCTTTGCGGGAGGTTTGATTAACAGGAGCCGCAGCCCCCGGGTGTGAAGTGGGAGAAGCCACCCCTGCCGAGCCTGGCCCATCTGCCTCCCCAGGCCGCCCTCATTATCGCCCGCAGACCCCCGCGGGCCCCTCCTCGCCGGCCCTGCCTCGGCTGCAGGCCTTTGTGTCTGGAGCCTCTGGCGGCCTCCTGGGGGAGCCGGCCCGGGACAGTGTGGCTTAGGGGCCGGAGAGCCCGGGGCTCAGGGAGCCTTCCCTGGCTTCCCATTAGTTCTTCCATGAGGTCCCGGAGTCCCGGGCCCTCTGCTCCTCGGCATTGCCGAGGCTCCCCCCTTCTCCGCCCGCTCTCTCACCAAAGGCAGCATTTTCCATCGGTTTATCATTTTTCTGGCCCCTTTGGGTTAGTTTTCAGAGCCCACTTTTATTTCCTTTTGGGAAAGTGATAGAGGAGAGGAGACTGTTTCCGGGGGGCTCCTGACAGAGCCCCGAGGGGGGCGCACAGAGCAGAGAGATTTTGGCTACCGTCTAGTCCCCAAAATGACTTTGTGTAGATGGGGCTACTGAGCAGCCCTGAGTTTATCCGGCCGGGCTGGCTGCTCTCCAAGTGCTGTGGGGACCCTTTCCGGGCTTCTTAAGGTCAAAACTGTTTTCATCATGGTGCTGTGACCTTTCAGTTTCTGATTTGGCGAATAGGGAGCTATAACCATGTCCACAGAAGCTTTCCGGGGGCCCCCAGCTTTTAAATGGAAAGTTTTGGGAAACGGCTGGTGTGGGGCGGCCCTCACGATGCAGTCTCGGTGGCCTGGAGCGTGGGCCGGGTGACGTATTCTCCCCGGGTCACACGGGAGACCCCGTGTCGGGGACTGACCTGGCCTCCCTCAGACCCCTTTGTTGTCAATTGTTTTTTAATTTATGACTTTCCTTCTCATGTGGACTTTTTTTCCTTTTTAGGATTCAGGAGAGGTGCGGACCCCGGAATGCCCGAGCCAACGGTTTTGAGGTACAGTATCTGCACATTCACAGGCGTCTAAATTGTAGAAGATTAAAAAGCTGACACAGGAAAAAAAAGCCCCCAACAAACCTGGGGAAGGGGGGGAGGTGCTGAAACTAACTTCAGAGGAGCTGACCTCCCTCTGGCCGGAGGAGCTCCCCGGGTGGCCGTGGGCTGGCGTGGAGAACAATGGCCGACCCTGAGAGGGTCGGGGAGCAGGAGAGGCTGCCCGCTGCTCCCTCTGTGGCCCTCTCCCTGGGAACCCTTCCTTGCGACTACAAGGGCGGCAGGCTCAGCCCTTTCCCTTCCATGCAGGAGGATTTGCTGGTGTCCCACGGCTGCCTCTAACACGCCCACACCCATTTGCACACACGTGCACACTTGCTCTCTGGGAGCCCCAGATAACTTTTTAAGAACAGATTTTTTTTTTTTTTTTTACATGACCAAAACGTTATTTTGCTGTACAAAAAGAATCAGACTCTGAAATATTGTACAATTAGCTTGTGAAGGAAATCAAAAATGCAGGTGGGCAGAAATATAGGGATTGGGAATTCAATGTCATGGTTTTTAGTCATCTCCCAGAGTTCTTTCTCTGGGCATAGCTGGTTCAGTTCATTACTGCTCCATTGGAAATGATTTGGTTGATCTTGTTGCTGAGGATGGCCTGGTCCATCAGAACTGGTCATCATATAGTATTGTTGTTGAAGTATATAATGATCTCCTGGTCCTGCTCATTTCACTCAGCATCAGTTCGTGTAAATCTCTCCAGGCCTTTAAGAACAGATTTTTATGGAACTCTTTATGAGTGGCCCCCAGACTCTCCCCTATAACCCTTCCTTCTTCCTTTCCTTGAGAGTCATCCCAGATTTTATGGAACTCTTTATGAGTGGCCCCCAGACTCTCCCCTATAACCCTTCCTTCTTCCTTTCCTTGAGAGTCATCCCAGTGACACCTTTGTAAAGATGAAGTAAAAGAAAAGAAAATGGCAGAAAATCGATCATCACATCAATGAGTGCCCTTCTAATGATCACACCCAGGGGCCTTTCTGGCCGTGTGGCCTCCTTTAATTTGCTCTGCAAGGGCAGGGAACCCTAGATGTGCTTAAGCTTTTTTCTAGCCCCCAGGGGTTTGTGACTTTCTCCAGAGAGAACCATGGGGACCGTTGCTCTCCACTTTCCTCATGGAGGGGTCTCCCAGGGGCCGGGGAGCTCAGTCAGGGTTTGCTCCCCTGCACATTTCTTCTGGGTGACCTGCACATTTATGTGCACGTGACCTCTGACTTCTTAGAGATCATGGCCCCACCTGGCTGATTTCACAGCTGAGTTGCATCCCCCAGGAGTCCCTGACTCCCTCCTGGCCAGCTTTCTTTAGATTCCCTTTGTTTTGAAGCCCAGAAATTCGAGAGGGTCTGACCCTCTTCTCCCTTGGACTCCTGCAGTCTTGTGGCCTCCACACCTCGACACTGCCCCCCTTCCCGGTCCCTGTCTGTCCTGGGATAAAGTGGAAGCCCCTGGACCTGGCCTTGGGGCCTGGCTGCCGGCCCCTCACCCCCTGCTCGTGTGCAGACCCCCCCTGAAGCCTTTGCCCTCAGCCATCTTTTCTCGGACATGCCTTCTGCTTCTCCAGCACAATCACAAGCATCTCGTTGATTGATGCTTTGAGGTCCAGGTCACACGCGAACGTGCTCGGAGCGGCCGGTGTCAGTGGCCGCAGAGTCTCTGCAAGCCCCCCCGGCCCCCCCTCCGGCCAGCCGCCCCAGGAGAGAAGGGAGTGAGCCCGAGTGGCTGCTGCTTCACACCGCTGAGAGGTGGCAGGAGCCCTGTCTGTGCACATCTGCGGACTCATTTGCTTGGAAGAAAGTGCCCGGGCGAGCACAGTGGTGGTCTTTGTGTTAATACGGACTTGTGAGCTTTTGTTTGCTCCCGGCCACGGCCCGCCGGGCTTGGTTGCTCAGGGGCCTGCCTGGGCACGGATCTGCCCCTCAATGGAGAGGCGGCGTGGGGTGGGTCCCAAAGTCCCCCGGGACGCCCGGCTGCCGGGGCCCCTGCGGCTCCTCGAAGGCACTCGGGCTCTCCGGAGTTTGTAGCTCTTCTGGCCACGGGCTGTTCCTGCATTTGGGGGAGGAGAGGACCGCCGAACACTAAGCCAGGAAAATAATTGATTTCCTCCTCTCCCCCGGCCCCATGTTTTTGTTAGAATTCACGTAATGCTCCGCCTGAGCCTCATGCCTAATTAACAATTAGCTGTTAATAATTCTCTGCTTCTCTCCTCTCTGGATGAGATCTGTGCGGCCCGTCTTGCCCGGGCTCTGCCTCCGTGAGCCCGGTTGGCCGGGAGAGCCCCCTCTGCCCCGTGCTCGGGTCTCCCCTGCCCCTCTGTGGGGTCCCAGAACAAGTTTTCTGATGCTCTGAGCAGCAGCTGAGGCTTAAGGGGAAGGGGCAAAGCTCAAGCCTTTGGCCAGTTGCCCTTCTGGTCACTCCCGTGGTTGGGCAACATTTCATTTTTAAGGAGATGTTCCGGGAGAGGGGAGCACTTACTCTAAATGCTTGGGGAATTTCTGGGAACCTTCAGGGGGAAGGTTTGGTCTGGGGCGTGAGGGAGGCTTTGCTCCCCGAGCTGAGCTTGGCAGGTGATGGGGATCGTTTTGTCATCTGGGACCACTTTGCTTATTTGCCGTTGCCTTCAGAACGGACGACGGAATCCGTTTACTTTTTATTTTGATAACTAAGGGAGTGTTAAGAATGAAAGTGAACTCGATTGCCTTCCTAGGTAAAAATACTTAACCTGAAAAATAATCTTAACAAGTCTTCATTCTGTGTGTTTGTAAAGCTGTTCACTGAGCTTTATCTTGGTTTTGAAGGTTGACAGCTATTAGGAGGAGACCTTAATACATGTGAAAAAATAAGGGAAGTAAAGTATGCAAAATTACTTGGGGATTTTTAAGGGGGTTTTAATACCATTTACAAATGAAAATAGAAATAAGATTAGTTGTCTCCAGGTACCAGCAAAATCCCTTTTTAATAAACTCCACAGGACATCAGAGCAGTGGGTTGTATCTCATTAAACTGAACATAGTGTTAGAAATCACATTTTCAGGCTGCAGGACAAAGAACCCTCCCCCTTGTGCTCTCTTCCCCCTCCCCCCCCCAAGCTCTGATCTTCTTTGTTCAGTGTTCATGGATGGTTTAAGACTTTAGATTTTATTTTTTCAAGTGTCTATGGGAGCTGTGACAGGTCAATGCTGCTTAATGGCAGGACAAAAGAATTTTAACTGGTTCATTTAAGTTCTATTCTAATACCTAAATACACTTAGGGCCTCTACCTATTGAGAATGACTGGAATTGGAGATCGAACCTTGAGAAATGGCCCACCCTTACTGCCCTGCTTTTACCACATAAATAAAGTTTTCTTTCTGTAGCTCATCCTGGGGACATGAAAATAATTTTCTGAGTCAGAATAGTGTGTTTTTTTTTGTAAAGAAATTTTAATTCCATATGGGCTGTTAATATCACCTCATAGATTTTTAAAAAAAGGAAAAATCATCTTAGTGAATCCATCTGTGTTGGGAGAATTTTATAATTATCTGGTGAGGGTACAGGTGGTATAACAAAATAGGAGTGACTGTTTGATTTGTACATTTCAAAATCTTATCAGAGGCTGATTTGGTCAGCGTTGGGAATGGCTCGGTGGCTGCTGGGCTGGCAGCCGGGCTGCGGTGAAGGCGAGCCCGAGCCCGTCCTCGGAGAAGCTTGATGAGAAGTGATTGAGAGCAATTGGCCATTAGGGCCGGGGCTCTCTGCGAGGGTGCTAATGACACTCTGAGGCCATGTGTAATTTACTTTAGCGAGGGAGACCCTTATTCTTTTAGCCTCAAGCTTGAAAAACAGAAATTGATTTGATCTCAGAGAAGTCTTCATTTAGAGCTCGGCTCTCTAATTGGGGGTGTCATCTGTCCTTTGCGGGGTGTCAGACTTTTATTTGTGAGGAAGGGGAGGTCGTCCCCAAGCTGCTCAGCTGCAGATCGGCCGATCGGGGGCTCCGGAAGGATTCGATTAACTGATCGATCAACAAGTATTTATGGAGTGGCTACCGAGGTGCTCGCGCTCCCCTGGCTGCCAGCCCCACGTGTGGGCACAGCTCTTTGTCAGGGATGTGGGGCTGGGGGCAAGGAGGGTGGCGGGTTTTTTTTTTTTTTTTTTTTTTTTTTTTACCATGGAGATGAAGTCAGAGTGGTTAAAGGACCTTTCTGTGGGCTGCGTCCTGTACCTGGGGCTTGGCCCTCAGCCAGGTCCGTCTGCTTTTTCCTAAACTGGGTTTGATTTTACTCTTACTCGGTTTAAAGCAAAGCTCCTAGTTTTAATTAGTGGGTTTCATGACACTATTTCAATAAACTAGCTTTAGAAACTTTGTTTTTGTTTGGATTTAATTTATTTTTTTTTCCTCTCCACAAACATTTTAGCTTACTTTGGGGATGAAAGACTATGTGAACATCTGGATTGGAAGTAATCAGTTGACAAGAGAAGCCCTGCCCGTGGATACTTTGACCAGAACAAGGAAGAGAATGGGCCTTTGAAACTCCTTATTTGGATGCTCCCAGCTAGCTCTTCGTGGCGTATTTATGGCAAAATAGTTCTTTTAATTAATTCTTGGAGACAGAATGTATTGAAATAAATAACTTAAACCCTGATTTATTGTCAGTCTTTTAAAAAGTCAACATAATGAAATAAGGTATACAGAAGATAAAAGATTTTTATGAATATTTGTTTAAAATGGGACATATAAAGCTCTATATAACATGTACATTTCTGATTATTAGCCCATTGACATCAGAAATTCCCAAGTATAATGTTAGGAGAAGACTTGGGCCAAAAACTTATTTTTTTTTCATTGCTCACTTTTCTTTTTTACATCACCAGGATTCCTCCAAATATCTTCTCCCCTGCTCCCTCCAGAGAATCAATCATCCTATATATCAAATTACATTTTTTAGAGAAAAAAAATCAGTAAAACAAATATATTTAAATATTCAAAAAATATGTGCACTGTTCCATAACTGAACTCTTCTGCTCTGCAAAAAATACCGGGTGGGGGGTAGGTTAAACTTTTTATTTTTCCTCCCAATTCCATATAAAAACAATTTTAAACTTTTATTTTAAGCTTTGAATCCCAAATTTTATTTCTCTTCCTTCCCTCCTCCCTGAGACAGTAAGTTATTATCAATTATGTAAAATATTTCCATATTAGTCATTTTGTGCAAGAAGAATTAAATTTGGGGGAAAAAAAGGGGAAAAATAGTATACTTTATCTCTTTTCAGACATCAGTTCTTCCTCTGGAGGCAGATAACAGATTTCGTCATGAGTCCTTTGGGATTGTTTTGGCTGATTGCATTGTGAGAATAGCTGAGCCATTCACAGTTCTTTCATCATCGGTGTTGCCGTTACCATCTGCCAGTTCTGGTCCTGCTCCCTTCACTTTGGGTCGGTTTCATGTAAGGCTAGCTTTTTCGGAAATCGTCCCCCTTGTCATTTCTAATAGCACGGTAACACTCCGTTGCAGTCATGTACCAGGACTTAATCATTTGCTAATTGACGGGTATCCCCTCTTATTTCCATTTCTTAGCCACCACAGAGATGCTAGAAGTAGTTTTGTACATATTGGTCCTTTTCCCTTTAAAAATTCTTGCAGTAAAAGGTATGTGCAGTTCTATAACCCTTTGAGCAGAGTTCCAAATTGCTTTCCACAATGTTTGGATCAATTTGCAAGGGTCAAATACCCTTTTTAAAAAAATACTCTAAAAAAAAAACAAAAAACTTTGCAAATATTTATTGCATGTCTACATATACAGGGCTTTGTAGGGGTGGAAGAAATAAAGATGAATTTTATTTGCTCTCAAGAAGCTTATCAAGTGAGAAAAGAAAAATTGCACATTTTATATCTTTATATATTTCATTCTGAGCAGTTGCTTTCTGAAGCTGAAATCCTTAAATCCATAAACAGGATTTCTGTATCCTGATATTGGTTAGCCTCCACTCTTCATTTGGAAAAGATTCCATTATCGGCTCCCACATCCAGGTTTTCTGCCTCCTCCTTTTTCTCCCTCCCTCCTCATCTTCCTCTTCTTCCTCCTCCTCCTCCCCAAATGTTTTTTGATGATGATGATGATTGATTTGCCATTGATCTGGAAATCAGTAGCAGATCTTGGTCTTCTGGTACTTACTGTAAGTAAGCTAAATTTCTAAGTACAAGCAGTCACCAAATTCTTAATGAACTGTAGCCCAGAAACTGATTCATAAGATGCTGGTTTAGAATGATGGCCCCATCTTCCGATAAAATTGCGTGCTAAATCTTTTTGTTCTTGATGTTTTCCTGTGTCATAGACTCTTTGGGGTGAAACTCAAATACCTCTCAGAATAATTTTTTAAAATGTAAAAAAGAGCTAAAGGTTTACCAAAAAAATAATTATATTGGAGTAAAAATGTTTTCTTTTTGCATCTGAGTTCAAAGAGCCCCTGTCATTTGTCCACAGACCCTCAGTTAAAAATTTCTGTTTTAACGATGGGTTGAATTTCCCGACCAGACCATTAAAAATGACTTAAAGTGTAATTTAGCATTAAGAATAGCTTCAAGCTCGGGGATCTTAATGCTCTCGGCTTTTTTCTGCTCAGCTCTCCCGTGACCGTAGAGCTCTATCAGGGACTGCTCTGATGGACAGCCCTTACTCCAGGGTTTTTGTGGGGGTGAGAGAGGGGAGTACTGGAGGGGTCCTTGGAGGGCCAAGGTCGCTTCAACTATCCACGGCAATAAAACAGAGGGGTGTGGGATATTGAGGCACCTAGAGGTGATAGTGCATCGGTCCTGAAGTTGGCAAGATCTGATTTTAAATCCTTTTTCAGCTCTATGACTCTGGACAAGTTGCTTAACATATTTGCCTCAGTTTATGGGTGGGGGACACGTCCCTCCCAGGACTGTGTGAAATAATAATTGTACAACACTCATTACAATGCCTGGCACACAAAGATACCATGTTGATATTAACTATTTTTTTATTTTATTTTTATTTTATTATTAGCTTTCTTTTTTTTTTTAATTTTTAATTAGCTTTTTATTTACAAGTTATATGCATGGGTAATTTTACAGTATTGACAATTGCCAAACCTTTTGTTCCAATTTTTTCCCTCCTTCCCCCCACCCTCTCCCCTAGATGGCAGGATGACCAATACATATTAAGATATTAACTATTAGTAATAGCTGTTGGGCAGAGGGCTATGGAGCATTGGGGAACAGCAGCTTCTGCTTTCCTGGGCCAAGAAGGCAAAGCCTTTGATGCTTGTGACTTGCCACTTTGGAAAGTTGTAATACTTTGTAAAACTTTCTTTTTTCAGTTTTCTTTCTAATGTAGAAATTGGCCTGATTAATTTTGGAAGACACAATTCCTTGGTGAAAATTAAGATTCCCAAGCCAGTGCTGAAGGAATCAAGGTAATTGGGCCCTCGTTAAATTTCTTAGTAATTTAAGATTTTGAGACGTTGAATATTAGAGTGGGTGAGCAGAACACAACTTTCTCCCCATGCTTTAGACCAAAATCTACCACGAAGATCTTCCTTACTTATGTAAATATATACTTCCATATAAATATACCTCCATAGGATGTGATACCCATTTCCTTGAAGTGTGGATTTCCCTGCCATTGAGATGGAGACTTGTGGGGTTAGGCTTTGTAAGGGAATAACTTCAGAGGAATTCTTGCCTCAAAGACCCCTAGAAAGACCGAACCTGAAAGCCCATCCCCCTCTTTATGGGGGTCAGAACGGGGACCCAAGTGAGGACCGGACTGAGACTAGAGTGATTTCCCTAACTCCCAACCCCAGGCTTTTTTGCTTTTCTATTGCTTTCTCTGTTCCTGCAAACCATTTTAATTAAGCATTTACCAAAATAGCTTTTTATCATCTGAGCCAGATCTGCTCAGAGCTGTGACATTCAGGATTAAAGTGATGTGAAACTGACTTTTGGGGATTTTTTTTTCCCTCATCAAGTTTATTGGAGAGTTTTATTCTTCTTTCTTAAGCAGCACATTAATGGCTTGACCCAGGTATTGACTTCAAGGGAAAGAGAAGCTTCACATTGTTGATTCCCCTTTAATGATTCCATCAAGACTTCCTTGGGGGCCAACCCCTGCTTTGTTTTATTTTTTTTGGGGGGGGGGAGAAAAGGGGGTTGGTGCAACAAATTTTTCTCCCCTTCCTTCCCATTCCAGAGCTGAGGGATCTTCAGCCGGAGGTCTGGAGGGATCTTGGCAAATTTCCATTTTGAAAAATCCTGGATTGCCTAGGTAGAAAATGGATTCTGTGTTTCTTGTTGAACTCCCCTATACTTTTCTGGGATGTAGAATATTGTAAGAGAAACAGTTTTTTCCCCCCCTCCAAAGAGGTAGACCTATCCAAGTTGAATTGTGCTGTGTCTGCATTTCTAAAAAATATTCTTCTCCTTGATCATCACCTCAATGTGTTTCTAGGAACTGGCATTGTCAATCAAATTGTCATAAAGCAAGGTCTTTTTTCCCCTCCAGATGAACAAAATTATAATTAGGGATTGTGTTCAATATTAAGTTTTTGGTCTGAAATCTTAGACATGATTGATCTTATATTGAAAACAAATATATAACAACTATAAACAGTAATTGAAGATAGTAAGAAGATATTCCTAAGTCTAGAAAATGGGTTGAAGTGTCTCATACATTGATTCCACCAACGGTTCTAGGATAGACTGAGAGTAAGGCCCAAAGTGTAAGCCCTTGTGGCCCAGATCTGGCCCATTTAATCCAATATGTTGAAGAAAATAAGACTGTTCTTCACTAACTTTGCTTTCTGTTAACTGGCAAAATCAAATTTTGATTAAGTAATAAAAAATACCCCTTAATTTTCAAAAATAAAATTAAACCATCAACTCAAATATGGTATGTTTCCATAGTAATTATATTAAGATTTATATCCTTTCTTTTTGTTGATTCTTTGTGCAGTAAAAGATTATCACATCCAATGGTCTTAGAACTTAAAAGGGCCTTTTAGGGATGTTTTGTTTGGCCCATATTCATTACAAAAATTGCTCCTGGAAGTTTGAACTGAAGCGTCCACTCTTATGTGACCTGAACTATTGAGCATCCATTTTGGTGATGGGGGACAGCAAGGAATCTCAACCTAGATGGGGAAAAAAAGAACTCTTACCTAAAACTGAAATTTAGCATTTCTTTTAACCTCTTAAAAATGTTTTTCAGAGAAGAGGCCCAGAGGCTTTAGAAGTCTTCCAAAGTCTTCCAAAGGTTTGACAGCACAGGAATGGTTAAGAGTTCTACATTTGAGCTTTTCTCAAGAGGCAGATTTAAAAAACAAAAACAAAAACAAAACAAAACAACGCCCAAAAGTGCCAATACAGCCCCTCAATATTTAGAGCTCCCTGAAGACATTAGTACAGAGTTTGGTGATCACTAGCTTCTTAAATATGTTTCTTTTGTTATTTTGTCCCCCCTCACACACACACAATTCCCAAATGGCTGGCTTGCTGGGCTGGAGTGAATGGACTAACTGTACCTTGGGACGCTCAGGATTTATTTCCTTTCAAAACAAGGCACTAGCAGAGGTACGGTGAAGGTTGTTCCTCAAAAAATCAGTGAGGATATTCCTCACTGGAAAATGTCATTGGGTGGGGTCTTGAGGCAGAAGCTATTGAATTGGGTGAGAAGGGGCCGGAAGGAGCTCAGATGTTTATTTGTCAGCATGGACTGATCAGAGCTGTGAAATCTCAAGTCTTCAAAACTGGGGATTGCTGGGACTCTGGCTTGTGAGAATGTGGTTTGGTAGAATTTCTTGGGTTTTTGTCCTTCTCTTAGGACAGAATCAAAGCTTCTATTGAACACAGAGCAGTGATGGAAAGGATGGGGAGGTTCTCAGTCAACAAATATTTGTTGAGAGCCTGCTCAAATGTTTAAGGATCCAGTTATTTTTTTTTTAATTAGGTGTTTAGACTCGTATACTCTTGACTGGTGGACCAATCAACAAGCACTGATGAAGACCTGTCTCTTGTTGCCTTTTCAGTTCCGTGTCCAGTGTGGCCTAATTGCAGCATTCACACTGGCGGGTCCGGGAGGTTTTGGCCCAAGGATAGCTACAGTCCCAGGACAAACTAATAGAGAGGGAGCCCTTCTGCTTGTCACCCTGAGCCCCAGTGGCCTGCTTCCCATCTCAGTCAACACGGCACCACGAACTCTCCACATAAAGCATTTACTTACTACGTTGTTGCTCAACGGAAGCAAAGCTTGATAATTACTCCCCAGCTAGTTACTCCTAGAGGGCAAATCAGAATATTACAGTCAATCGATAAAGCTGGTGCTGCTCTTCCACTTCTTGGGGCATTACGTACTTCATCTGCAGAATGGGGAGGTTGTTTGGAATAAAGGTACATAAGGAAAGCATTTATTAGATGCTTACTGTGTGGGTAGAGAAATGGGGAGGTGGGAAGAGGAAGAGAAGGGATAAAAGTCTAGTGAATGGACTGTGGAGTTAGGGGAGAGGGTCTGTCCTGGATTCTACTGGAAATGCAAGTTCCCAAAGGAGCCGACCAGCTGAAGGAGGAGGCTGAAAGGAGGTTTCTGCAGGACGTGGAGGACAAGATGGTCATTTATGTCCCTGCTGTCAGATTCCTCTGATCCTAGTTCATTGGGCATTGAATGGCCGGCAAGGGCTTTTCTTTTCTCTTGGGGATGATTGGGGGAGACATGGTTCTTGTCTCCCAAGGCCTGCCTAACTGTCGGGGCAGGGGGGAGGACAAAGCAAACCTCATAGGACAATATAAGACCCCATTGCCCAGTGTTACAATGTATGGAAAACAGGGATCAGGGGAAGTTAGGAAGGACACTATTATTGTAAGATGAGGCTCCTGAGATGGGTTCCCTGGCTGAGATGGCCACTGAGGTGGGATGTGAAGGCTGGCTGGGACTGGGACAGGCTGACATTGAGAGGGCCCATCCAGGCAAGGAAGGTGTGCAGGAAGCTGACCAGATGGTCTGAGGGAAATGGGCCTTTGGTGAGGGAGAGATGGTAGAGAAGTAAAATGGGGCCAGATAATGGGAGGCCTTGGATTCCATGCTGCAACGCTTGGACTTCATCCGATAGGCAAGGATCAGCCGGGGTATAGACTGAAAAATTGAACTCGTCTAGGAAAAAAATCTACCGGATAAGTTATTGGAATTGGATGGGGCTCTTCTCTTGTGGTTGGGAATGATTCGGGCTGGAAAAAATTCTTGTGCTCTCTTCTTTGAAGAAGAATCTGTTTTCCTATAATGTATCATTACCCGTGAGTACCTTTAATGAAATCAACCTGCAGAGATTTTAGAAGTTTTAAAATGGGTCTTTGTGAGGATGTAATTTAAACAAAAAAAAGGCACCCCAGAAGTCACGCTGAGAACCTGACCCAGCCTCGGCCCTAACCATCTAGAAAAACTTGGTCTCTACTATGTTAATACGTCTCCATTCCGCTTCTGCCCTACTGTTTCCATCATTATAAGGTGAACTTGCTTGGAAAAAGGCACTTTTTCATCCAAGAAAATAAGAGGTAGGCTGGGTGGAACCCCCTTTTCCCACCCCAGTAAGTGCTTTTAAGATGATGTTATTTTCTGATGGGTTGATGAGATGTGGAATTGGCGTACTTGGTTTGCCTAGCGGTTTTTCCCCCCATGAATCTGTCAAACAGAGAGAAAGGCATTAATTAATATTGTGAATGTGGGTGGGAAGAGTATTTGAATTTCAAATGCTTGGAAGAAAACACCCATGAGTTCTCTCCCATAGGAAAGGTCTCTATAGAAGTATCAGTTAATTTCTTTGAAGGCTGGCTTCTCTACGTGGAGCTGGTTTTTCTCACCGTGGGGAACAAATGCATATATGGCAATCTCTTTTTTTTTAGGTTTGTTTATCTGAGATGAGGGAAATTAAAATCCCATTCTCTCTCTCCCGCTTTACAGAGGGTCAGGGGGTGTTGGGGGCCTGCGGATAGGTGCCTGAAAATGGAGCCCAATCAAATCAGAGCATTTCAGCCTCACAGATTTCTTCCTCTGTCTCTTGGAGACACTCGGGGGAAGTGGGGTGTCTGATGACGAGTTTAAAAGCCTTTCACTCGGGTGCTCTGCGTCTGTGCGCTCTCAAATAGATCTTGTAATTTAAATGGTTGACGTCTTTTCACTCGTTTGCGTAAATTGTAAAGCGGAGACTGTGCTTGAATGCATATTCATTTAAGAGAATTTAATTGGAGATCCACTTCTAATGCACATCTATATTTGTTCTATCTGGAAAAAGCCAGGCGAGCGTTGATGCTGCCCCAGCCTTTTAGAGTGACAAGGTGACGTCAATGGAACCAAGGGCACTAATTATGTCCTAGGTAGCGACAGCGTTACCCGCAGAAAAAGCTCTCTATGGGCAGCTGCCTCTCACATGGGAGCTGCTGGGGGGAGAGGGGGGGGCGGGTCCTGGGGACACACAGAGGAGGGGGCGTGCGGGGGCACCTGGCCCACCGCCAAGCCCCTGGGTCCCCGGATTGAGACAGAGAAAAGGTTCTTAACTCGTTGGGGCCGCGACCCTTTGGACCCCAGCCTGGTGAAGTCCCTCCCCCAATGGATCACGCGCTTGCCTCTGTCCAGAATGGAAGGAAATGGGACATTTCAGTTAGGGTTTTGCCAAACTCATCTCCCCCCAGTTCCAAATCAGAGACCCCAAGCTCTCTCCATAGACTCTTTCAATCTTGGGTAGAGAGGAAGGGGGGAGGAAGGTAGAACTCATTCCAAGAATAACAACTGAGGCTTGTGATGCTCTTTGTACTGTCTCCCTGGAACCTCCCAGTGCCTCCTGAAGGCAGCTCATCAGTGTGTTCTTATCCTCAGGGTTGGGCTGGGGGGGGGGGTGTTGAAAAACCAGATGCAGATCCACAAGCTGGAGCTTCAGGACTGACAGCCAGGTGGGTCGGGCTGGGCGGGACCTTCCCGGCTCCAGGACTGGCCTCCTTTCCCTGGTGGCTCCTGGCCTCTCATTTTATACCATAGGAAAGGGAGGCTCACAACAAAGGCTTCCAAATGCGGCTCTGGCCACTCTGCCTGTGATCCAGGCCCAGGCTGGCTCAGAGGCCCCACCTGGCATTTGTCCGGGGACTGCTCCTGGGACCGGTTAGAGGGTACGGGGGGGGGGGCATCTTCGGAGAGCCCTCTGAGCGAGACCTCCTTTTAAGGTGCTCCAGGAGAAATGAAGGTTGGGGAAGTGGTTGTGCCCTTTCTCACTGGTGGGTGAGCCTCCTGTTAAGCAAATCCCAGACTTTCTGGTCAGCCCAGGTGAATAACAGCAGGTGAGACACAGAGACCTGTTTTATTTTGCTAAAAGGGGTCTAACCTTGGTCCGGGAAACTTCTTGGCCTGGAATGCCGAAAGATCCTTGTTGTGCTTGTGTTGTTCTCCCCTCATTATATCCCTGACCTGGTGGATGGTTGGCGTTGTCTTTAGAAATAGAATCTTCATTTTAATGAAATAACTCCCCACTGGCTGTGGAGGGAAGCTGACTATTCGGGGTGGGGAGACCTTGATCCTTCTTGGATGGTGGATGCTCTCAGGCCAGAGGGAACGTCGGGCCATCATTGGGGTTTTAGCTACCTTTGTTGGACCGCCGTCAGCCTGTTAGCTGGACCAGAGCAACGGGGCTTTGAAAGAAAGAAGTCGTCCAGCCCCAGGAGAAGCGGGCTGGGATGGTCCGCTTCTGCCTCCAGTTTCCCCCACTCATGATGAAAGCCGACATTAGGAGAACATGCACAGTATACACAGACGAACTCACTCGGTCCCCAACTGTCCTGTGAGATAGATACTCCAGATATGATGGTCTGCACTTTATGGGGGAAGAAACTGAGGCGCTGAGAGGTAACTGGCTTGCCCCGGGTGGTCCAGTAAGTGCCAAAGCTCAGCCCAGAATCCACGGTCTCCTGCCTCCAAGGCCGGGGCTCTGTTGTCCACGCTGACGTACGGCCCATGTCTTAGGGCCACGGGTTCATTCCTAAGGAATAGGGGCTCATTTCATGGGGCATCTTTAAGGAAACAAACAAGGCTCAAAACAGGACTTTGCATTTGATCTCAAGGCAGGTAATCAGGGATTTGGGGACCAGAAGGGATCATTGGCTTTGCCAGGCAATGCATTCGTAATCTTGGAGAGGGGAGTTTTATTAGAGTGACTGTGGGAGGGAAGAAATTGTACGTGGCTATTTCAGTGGAATATTTTGCACCTACGTGGTGCGAGGCTTTGGGAGGGATCCGTGAGGAGGAAGGCCTGTCCTGCCTTCAAGAAGCTTACATTCTAGTAAAGGCAATATGAGGCCATGGAAGTGGCTAAGCCCCAAGCAGTGCACCAGCTTTGGGGAAAAATATACTCAGGGCAGGGAGAGCTGGAACTGGGGCCAGGTCTTGCTATGTCTGTGGCCTTGGGGAAGCTTCTTAAGCTTTGTGAAGTCTGTGAAATGGGAGGAGAATAATGTTCCAGTTCTCTCTTATAATGGTTGTGAGACCTAGTGCCCAGGAGAAATATGAGCCACCATTACTGTTAGATCACACACACACACACACACACACTCTCTCTCTCTCTCTCTCACACACACACACTCACACACACTCACACACACACACACGCACTCACAAACACACGCACACTCACATACACACACATACACACTCACACACACTCACACACACACTCTCACACACATGCACGCACTCACACACACACGCACACTCACATACACACATACACACACTCACACACACTCTCACATACACACACACACACACACACACTCACTCACTCACACACAGAACTTTAGTACAAGAGAATTTCATAAACATGTTCCATAGGAGAACAAAGTGTGGGTTCAGTGGGAGAGGTTTGTAGCAAGATCAGGCAAGATTTCCTGCAGGAGGCAGCATTTGGATTGAGTTTTGGTTGATGGGTAACTTTTTTTTAAAAAACACGCATTTTAAAAATGAGCACTTTTATTTTTATATAGCTCAGATTTCCCCCTTTATTCCTTTCTTTTGCTTCTTCCAGCTACCCCTTATAACAAATAGTATTTAAAAAAAGGGAGAAAAATAATCAACAAACTGATGAATATATTGAAAAACATTTGACATTTGAGTCAGTGTTCCCGACCTGCGATCCATCTTGCAAAGGAGCTGGGGTAAGTGTCTCCTCAAATTTGTTGTTTGGACTAACTTTATTCTTCACAATGTTGAGATTGTTTTGTTTTTTTTCTGTTGATGCTGTTGTAGTCATAGTCCTTACTATAATCTGAACCATTCATATAAGTCTTTCTCCTCTTCTCTGCATTCATCATCTTTGTCAATTCTTATAGCCTAGTAATATGCCATTACATTTGTGTACCCCAAATTGATTGGCCATTCCCAATCTGTGGGCCATTCCCAATTCCAAATTAATCTACTTTATTTCTAATTTTTGATTACCATAAAAAGGATAGCTATAGATATTTTGTGGTACATGATGGTTTTCTTTTAGTTAACGACTAGCTGTAGAATCAGTGGCTCAAATGGACATTTTAGTCACTTTATTTGCACAATTCTAAATTGCTTTCCAGAATGATTGTTTGAATTCACAATCCCACCAATAACACAACCCTAAATGTCTGTCATATCAGTTTCTCTCCAATATTGACTCTTGGGTAGATTTTATGTCAGTCAGTAATAAGCTGAGATGGAAAGGAAGGCATTCCAGAGGAAAGGAACAGAGTGAGCAAATGTACAGAGATGAGGAAATGTAGGGGACATTTGCAGAAAGCAAGGACTTCCCTCTGTCTAGAACATAGGGTGTGAATTGGGGGAAAAATAATAGAGCACATTGAGATTGGAGCCATAGTATGGATGGAGAGGGAGGAGACTTGGGGTTTGGGAGTTTGGGAATAAAGAGACAGAAATTGCCTAGAAAGATTAAGATGGTCGTGGACAGTTATACTTAGGGTGATGGAGTTGGGGCATTTTCTTAAGAAAGGAACTCTTGAAGTTAGATTAAAGGCACCAGTAGGAATGTTATAAAATAAAAATTTAAATACATTTAATAATTTAATTTCAATAAAAAAAATTAAAATGGGGATATGAGATGGACCCCATTTTGGATTATCTTTGGTTCCTCTAAGATTGAAGGCAATGCTTCCCATTGAGTGTGTATTGGGAGGAGAAGGCTAAGAAGAGTTCCTTTAAAAGATGTACAGAAGAATGGGACATGTTTAACCTGTATTGGACTACTTGCCATCTAGGGGAGGGGATCTAGGGAAGGGAGGGAATCCAGTGGATAACAGGGGATGGGGTGAATGTGAGCCGGGTGCTCATGTCGGGCAGTCAGTAAGATGGGAAGAGCATAGTGCTTGTGGGTGAGACACCCATCAGAGGTTGAGAAACAGCAGAGTCCCATCTCAGGGTTTGTTGCCAGCCCTGCCCCGGATCCTTCAGCCTTTGCTCTTAGAGCCAAGATCTTCAATCAAAGGGATGACTGTGGGATTTTGGGCAGGGCCCTGGGACACCATCTTCTCTACTCCTTTCATTTTGCAGATGAGGGAACTGAGTCCCAGAGAGAGTCAGGTTTCCCAAAAAGAGATTCTTGGGTTCCAAGTGCACCTCTCTTTCCATGGTACCATGCTGATTTAATGTGTGATCCTCCCTGGGGCCATTTGCAATTTAATAGGGATTCTGGAAATCAACAAATCCTTCCAGATTCAAAAGGATTACAACTAGCAGTGAGAGGTAGATTTGGGGGACAAGGCTGTAGCCTCTTATTTCACCCCATAAGATAGCCGCCCCCTGCTCCAGTGGACCTTGAGAAGCAGAGTCCTTTTGACCAGGAGTAACCCTTGTTGCCTTTCCTCTGGTGGTCCAGCCGTTGAATGTTCTCATTGTGACGCGCTTCCATGCCAAGAAAGAGATGTTGCACAGCATTCGTGCTCTCCCTACGGATCTGTGATTGGATCCTGTCTAATGTATGAATTTTAAGTTCAATGAACTAGTGACTGGTGAACATTATTTGGAGGAAATGAGACAACGGTTTGAACAGATGAGTTCTGCAGGATATACAAGGTGCTTTGCCAAGAAATTCATCCCCTAAACCCGAGAGAAACCAGGAACATTTTTCTATAGCTGATGTGTTAGGAGTGATTAAATAAATCATGACTTCTGATTGTTGTTGTTTTTCAATTCAAAGTCAAAAAAGAATTTCCATCTTGAAAAACAGTATCTAGTGTCCAGGCTAATTTTCCTGGTACGGTATACAAGATGTTGCTTAACTGGCTGATTAAATACCATAATTCGGCTTTCGAAGGCTTCCAATATCTTGCAAAACAACATTTGACCGGTCCCAGTTTTGAAAGCTCTCTCTTTTTTTAAAGTGCAAAACTAAAAATCTAGTCAAAATCCCTTTTGTTCAAATATAAATTCTTTTTCTTGCAATAATTTAGAATTAAAGTTGTAGCCTTCAGATAAGTAAAAGACAAAATAGGTCTTTAAACAATCTGAGGTATTGCACTTTTGAAGAGTCTTCATTATGAACTCTTGCTAATTATTTCAAACGGCGTAGAAAATAATTTTCTTTTTGAAACTCGCAGTGTTCATTGTCATTAACTGGCTGTGGTCCCCCAAGGGGAGGTTAATGCAGTCTATTAGGAATTCTTAATGAGCATCCTTTGGAAGGAGCAGGGGAAATAAGGGAGACTAAGAGTCGTGCAGCAGGTGGAGGCTTTGGGGGCAAGCCTGTCTGGGAGCCTGGGCCCCTTTCGTTATGGAGATGATTGGGAGGATGGATGTCCCTGGGATGCAAAATCCTCCTGATCCAAGAAGGGAAATGCAAGGTGCTCCCCGGGGTCCAAAGATGGGTTTTTGCTGGGAATCAAGGAAGGCTTCTTGAAGGAGAGGGCGGGGGAGCTGCTGTCAATCCAAGGCAGCAAAGGAGAAGGTCATTCCAGGTACCTAGATCGTGGTCATCCCAAAAACCGAGATGCTGAGCCATGGTGTAGACAGAGGCAGAGGAGGGAGATAAGTAGGAGGCCCTGTAAGGAACCAAGACTGGGTATGTGTGCTGGTTTGTGTGTGTGTTTGTATGTGTGTGTGTGTGTAATGTGAAAGGGGGTCTCAGAGATTGTGCCAGGAAGGGGTCCTGGGCCAGGGCCAGTGATATGGTTCCCTTGGACTTTTGAGGTCACTAACTCATCCAACATTTATTAAGTGGTTCCTGGGTTCCCCCCTCGGAATCCCCTCTTTAGTTCACTCTTCTCCAGGTGTCATTATTTACTTATTTGGGGCACATTTTATTCTTCAACTGTTGCAAGCTCTCTGAAGGGCTTTGGTTTTGCTCCCTCAGACCCATTGGCTTATGCCTGATGTCAATAGGAAGTGAGGAAGACTTCCGGAAGCTCCTGGGAGTTCAGGGCTCTCCAGAACAGACCAGCCTGGGTGAGCTCAGACTCCCAGACCTTATGCAGACTAGCTGTTCAATGCGCGGACGTGAGGTTTCTGTGCAAGGCTCTGTGCTAGGCTCTGGGAACACTGAGATTTAAATAAAGGACAATGGCCATTCCTAGGAGACTGCCCGGTGGGTGGGTGGGTAGAGGAAGAAGAGAGCAAAGGAGAAATGCAGACCGGAAAAGCTTGGAGAATGGAGGAATCCTGACTTTCTCACCGTTTCATGAGTGATCCAGGTAGAATGCTCCCCTCCTTCCCATCTTCCTAGCCCCCAAGCTGCCTCTTGCCAGCCCCGCATAGGAGTGTGCATGTGTGCCCACGTGTGTGTGTGTGTGTGTGTGTGTGTGTGTGGTCATAGAGTTTTCAGACTTAAGATCAGCTGGTCTAACCTTTCATTTAACAGATAAGGAAACCAAGGCTTGGAAAAGCAATCAGACTTCCCCAGGGCCTCCCTTCAGCCCCTTAGCAGATATTTGCTGAGCTCCCACTGAGCTCAGACAGCCCAGGGCCAGAGCGAGGGATGAGCTCCCTGGGCAAGCCCCCAGCCCGTCCATGGTGGGTTTGCTGAGCCATCACTCTAATACTTCCCGCTCCCTGCCTTGAGGAGAGCAGCATTTCCCAGCGGGACAATGGGCCTTTCTACAAAGTCACCTCGAGTCCACTTGTTGGCATTTCCCAAACGCTGTGCCCTTTGCACCTGCCTCGCCGGACCAGCCTGGGACCTTCTTGTGCCTGCGCTGTTGGGCAAGAGAGAAGATGTGTCCTCTGGTCTCCAAGAGAGCCAGTCCTTGGCCACAGGAAACTTTCTGGTAAGGGCAACAGTGGGGGGTGATGGGAAGACTACTGGACTTGGATTCAGAACCCCTTAGTTCTGCTACTTATTACTGGTGGGATTGTGGACAAGTCTGTGCCTGGGGTTCCCTGTATCCCAAGAGCAAATTTGCTTGGAACCACACAGGGTCATAACCTGTAGGGGGTAACTCGGTGTTGGAGGTGGGGCAGGCAGCCCTGGGGGGGTGAAGAAAGGGCATTTCAGGTGGAGGAACCGGTGTGAGCCGAGGCCGGGAGGCCGGGGCTCCTACGAGGGGCCCCCGTTGCGTCTGGCCGCCTCGGGGGCTGCGTGCAGAGCCTGTCCCCGCGGGTCCCTCATTGGATCCTGGCGAGGGCAGGAATTTCAAGTTCAATGAACTAGTGACTGGTGAACGTTATTTGGAGGAAATGAGGCAACGGTCTGAACAGATGAGTTCTGCAGGATGTACAAGGTGCTGTGCCAAGAATTCTTCCCCCAAACCCGAGAGAAGCCGTGGACATTTTTCCTAACAGATGTCTGCCCTGGAAAATCACATATGTCTTATTGTAAAGTCCCAGGCACCCATGTCTTGCCAGTTCTCCCCTCCAAGATCCTCCAGTAAAATCTGGGCCCTCGGGATTCCCCCCCCCCCCCCGGCCTTTCCCAGGAACGGCGCTCGGCAGGGAGGAATTCTCAAGGTGGCTCAGAGGTCCTGCCCTCAAACCCCCCACCATTTCTAGCTTCCCACTATTACATGGAAATGGTGCCAAAGCTTCTGAAAGTACTTCTTGTCTACACCAGCTTTCTCTTGATTGATCACTGAGGTTTATGGGATTATCTGATGATTATCTCCTATCCTTGAGTAGATAGACGAGCTCTCTTTGGCCAGCCCACCTTCCACAGCCCCAGGGCTCCTTGGCCAGCCCACCATCTACAAGCCCCTTTGCCTGACTCAGGCCCTGGCCCTTGTCTTATTAACCCGTGGCCAAGCTCTGCCTTGTTGAGCTTCTATTGGGTCCTTTCTTGTCTCTGGAGGAAGGAGGCTTGTCCAAACTCTTGCTTGTCCAGAATGTGGCCTTCCCCCTTGCCTCCCTGCTTGGGACAGCAATATGGCCAAGAAGGAAGAAACTGGAGGCAGGAGGACCTCGGACACTTACTAGCCGTGTGACCCTGAGCAAGCTATTTCACCCCAGCTGCCTAAAAAAAATAGTTGCCTACTAGGTGCTCTTAAACTCTATTCTTAAAAAAGAATAAAAAACCAGTTTCTACCCTCAGGGAGCTTATAATCTAGCAGAAGAGTGAGGGTCCAAAGACTCTAGCCATGGGGAGTAACCAGAATTGACTGAGCAGGGCCACACAGTCAGACTAGACTTTAGATGGATCCCTCTGACCAGAGGCTAGACCAACATGGGGACAGGAAAGGCAGGTGGGAGCACCCTAAAGAGAACCTGGGAGAGAGAGTGCCCTGGAAGAAGGGGTGCTCCCTGAGGTCTGACAGGGGAAAGGCTGCCCCAATGTGCGACTGAGAGATCCTTGGGAACTTTGGAGCGGACAGTCTCATCGAGTCAGTTTGGATGCGGGGGGCTTAGGAGGCGATGCCTGCTATAACTACCCTCCCAGACCGGGTCTTCATCCCTAACTAAGGCTGGTCTCCAGGGCCAAGCTCTTCCTGATCGGCTCTATCCTTCTGCCCACCAAGCCCCGGCACATGTCTACTGAATTGAATTAGGACATAGATACTTCTGCCCCTTCTAATGTGCTGTTTTCACTATCACAAATCAGATACCCGAGTTCATTAAGACTCTGTGTAAATCAGGAGTCAGTAGGCTCCGAGGGAGGACTTTAGCCTTCTTTGTTGAGGTGGGCTTCTGAATGACTTTGCTCAGAGGATCCCTTTTTTCTCTGGTGAGATGTTCCTATGATTTGCTATTTTCATTGAGTCACTTTTTCAGTGGCCATGAATTCCTTATTTTGGTTGTAGTCATTTTAAAAGATGAGAAAATGCTTCCTTCAGCTCTTTAGTGACAGAATCTATCATCTCCAAATTTATTTTGTTGCTGTTTAGTCTTGTTGGCCCCACCTGGAATCCTTCCAGGGGATTTGCCATTTCCTTTACAGGTGAGGAAACTGAGGCACACAAGGTGAAGCCACTTGCTTAAGTCACTCCTGAGGCCGCCTTTGACCTCTGGGCTCTGTCCACCAAGTTACCGGGTCTGAAGGAGAGTCGGAGAATTGGGGCTTCGGGAGAATTGGCTATTATTCACAAACGAGCTGGGGTGGCCAGGGAGTCGGCCTGCCGACCCGCTTTTAAGCTCCCCACGTCCCCCGATGGCGCCTGGGCTCAAAGAGCTTCTTCCACCAAAGGGTGGTTTGTGTTCGTGCTCCTCCTCTTATCCAAGGAGGAAAGTGGAATAATATGTTTAGAGACATTTTCCTCAAGGGTGGAAACAAGCAGGCTTTTCTGAAGGCTCAGCCCTCAGTTAGCCAGGAGTTGAAATTAGCCAGAACCCTCATTCTCAGACATGGCTGGTCACGGAGCGTGGGCTTTTTTGTTTGTTTTTTCAAAACTGGCGTTTGGTTCCCCCCGTCTTCTCCTGGCTCTGCTCTGAAAAACAGTCTAGCTTCTCCGGACCCCGAGTTCCAAACGCCGACTCCTCAGGGATGGCCTGAAAGGAGAGCCCCACCCTGCCTCCATCGCCCGCATCTTCCTGGAGACCTGGAGTTGTCTTCCATATAGTCTATGTAAATAAATAGATTTCCTAATCCATAACATTTGAGGGCTTGGCAAGAGATACAAGGCAAAGAGAGGGGCTCTGGCATCTGAAAGGAGGCCAGAGGGAGGGATAGAGAACGCAAGGGAGGCGTCAGTCGGGTTTGGGTAGGAGGCCATTGGGAAGGTCTTCATGGGCAGCCTTTGGAGAAAGGAGCATGGACTGAGCCGGACCTAGGGAACCTCCCAGGCCCGTTGCTCCATGGGCAAGAGAACTCAGGGTGGGTGGATTGTGTGTGTGTGTGGGGGGGATGGTAAGCAGTGTGTGAATGAGGAAACCAAGGCAGATGATACCAGCTTGCAATGATCAGGCACCCAAAGGTCTGCACATTACCTCACTTGATCCTTCCTGTACCCTGTGAGGTACTTCTGTTCTGGTCCCCATTGTCAGCCCTGAGGCCGAGAAAGGCTAAAGGATCTGACTTCTTTCTGATTGCAAGTCCGGCCCTCTTAGCCCCTGTGCTGTCTTTCTGTCTCTTGAATGTCTTAGATGGTGGGAGAGGAAACCATCAGGGTGGGAGAGTGGAAAGAAGCCGTACTTCTGTTTGTATCCTGGCTTTCCAGGCTACATGGATGACCTCGGATCAGACAATTTAACTCTCTGGGCCACAGCTTTCTCACCTGTGGAAGGAGGGGGTGTTCCTCTTGGCTGCAAATGCACTGATCCAATGGGAAAAACACATGTCAGGAGAAGAAATCATGAAGCCTGTATTCTAGCCCTGCACCTACTATTCACCAGTGACGTTACCTCAGGTAGATAAGGGAATCTTTTTTTTTTTTTTTTTTTAATTTAATAGCCTTTTATTTACAGGATATATACATGGGTAACTTTACAGCATTAACAATTGCCAAACCTCTCGTTCCAATTTTTCACCTCTTACCCCCCCCACCCCCTCCCCTAAATGGCAGGATGACCAGTAGATGTTAAATATATTAAAATATAACTTAGATACACAATAAGTATACATGACCAAAACATTATTTTGCTGTACAAAAAGAATCAGACTCTGAATTATTGTACAATTAGCTTGTGAAGGAAATCAAAAATGCAGGTGTGCATAAATATAGGGATTGGGAATTCAATGTAATGGTTTTTAGTCATCTCCCAGAGTTCTTTTTCTGGGCATAGCTAGTTCAGTTCATTACTGCTCCATTAGAAATGATTTGGTTGATCTCGTTGCTGAGGATGGCCTGATCCATCAGAACTGGTCATCATCTAGTATTGTTGTTGAAGTATATAATGATCTCCTGGTCCTGCTCATTTCACTCAGCATCAGTTCGTGTAAGTCTCTCCAGGCCTTTCTGAAATCATCCTGTTGGTCATTTCTTACAGAACAGTAATATTCCATAATTTTCATATACCACAATTTATTCAGCCATTCTCCAACTGATGGACATCCATTCAGTTTCCAGTTTCTAGCCACTACAAAAAGGGCTGCCACAAACATTCGTGCACATACAGGTCCCTTTCCCTTCTTTATAATCTCTTTGGGATATAATCCCAGTAGTAACACTGCTGGATCAAAGGGTATGCACAGTTTGATAACTTTTTGAGCATAGTTCCAAACTACTCTCCAAAATGGTTGGATTCGTTCACAACTCCACCAACAATGCATCAATGTCCCAGTTTTCCCACATCCCCTCCAACAATCATCATTATTTTTTCCTGTCATCTTAGAGATAAGGGAATCTTTCGGGGACTCGGCTTTCCTTACCTGTAAAATGAAAGGAATAAACCTGTCCTTGTGGTAGGGCTGCCATTTTTGTTCCTTTTCCTCAGTTTTCGAGTTGGGTTAGATACAGAATCTGGATTCAAGAGACAGAGCAGAGTTTTCAGTGTCAGTGTGTCTAGGTATTGATTATCCTTGTGTCCTCGAGACAGCTGAGCTGGCCATGCTTGACCTTTGATGCCCCACTCCCCTGGGAGCTGTTCTGTGGGTCTCAGTCCCCAGCAATCTGAGCTTTGACCTTGGCAGCCCAGAGTCTGGGCTTTCATCTCAGGCCTGGGCGGGCCCTGCCACGTTTTCCACGGGCAGACCACCTTCAGGGGCAGCTCCAGCTTGGAGAGCTTCCAGAATCCAGCACATCATTGAGCCCATAACTTCTTGCCACACTTATTGCCTGATGAGATGTGAGATTTCAAAAGGCCTTTTTTCACCTAAGTTTAATTCTGGGTTCCTAGCAGGAGGCCAAGAGGCAGGGTGTGCACCCGAAGCCCCTCTGGGACCCCTGCTGTTGGCCGGCCCTCTCGGCCCCGATCCAGATGTGTTCTGCAGCCGAGTGCCGGACCGGGATCCAGAGTGACCATTGGGAGCCATACTGAACCACTGGGTCGTGAGTCTTGGCTTTTTGTCAACGTAGCTCAAGTCCGATAGTGAGTTGACAAAATTAGAAAAAGTCCCAAATGTCCAATTTTCCTCGTTTACCCTTCTTTATGGAGGCCTTTCTAACAGTTTACCCACCCAACCGATTCCTGGCTTTTTTTTTTACCTAAATGACAAGAAAGAATTTGGATGGAGATCATAATGATAAAAAAGAGGGTAGTTTTTTTTCCATTGTTGGAGAAACTCATCGAATGCCATATGGAATATATTCTCATGCTTTACTTTTTCCATGTTAATTCTAATTGCATGGAATCTAGTTTATCCTGATCCTTAGCTACCAGGAGAGAAGCAAAACCCCCCGTGATTTGATGGAAACTGTGAACATTGCTTTTGTGTCTCCTCGTCTTCCTGACTGGCTTCCACCATCTGGCACTTTCCCCATCCTTCATGCCTAACCCTGAGGCGCCCCTTTCCATGCAATCACCCATGCTCCGAAATGATCTTTCCATCTTGTCCCCATCGACAAATTTCTATTCCCTCACTGCCCTGACCCCAGCTACCTGTCTGGAGCCAAGCGCTTTCATAAATTAATTCATACAAAGGTGTGACTGACTGATGACAGGCTTAATGTCTTAGCTGGTTATGGTATTAGGCTTTAGTCAGACCCTCAGTGATATGGAATGGAAAAAGCATTGGTTTTAGAGGAATTTGGGGGATGATTCTCTTGCTATCTGCGGGACCAAGTTGTGTATTTCCTTATGTGAAAACTGAGTGGGTTGGACTGGGGACCTCCGAGTCCCCTCCTAATTCTACATCCATGATCGTATGATCTTCTGGGGAAGGAGGGAACTTTTACCAAAGCTGTAAGACACTCCTGAATTTGGAGTAAGAAATGTTGGGTTTGAATCCTGGCTCTGCGACCATCTACCTTTATTCCTTTGCTGAAATCACATCCTCCCTCTGAGATTCATTTTCCTCATTTCTAAAAGGAAAGAGCTGGACGAGGTGACTGACATCGAAGGCCCCTTGCAGTCCTGAGTTCTAGGATTTCCTTATTCATAAACTAAGAGGCTTGGGCCCCTTCCAAAGGGCCCATGGGCTCTATTTCTCTGAGAACCCAGTTATCTCAGCTATTAGTCTATGGCCCTTGGACCCAAGAACTTATCTTGTGCTTTGGAAGAGGAAGGGTTTTGGTCCTGAGAAAGGGAATCTCTGAAGTTGAAATTTCAAGCTATGGAGTCCGTGGTTTTTCCCTTGTCCCTTACATCCCACCATATGGGAGACTTCATTTGTGAACCGGCTTTAGATGCCATGGTCGCTGATGGACGACGATATAGGGAGGTGATGAGATCCACTTGTGTTGCCCAGGAAGGCAAGGGGTGATGGCCTGCTCAGTGGCCCCACCAGACCCTTCCCAATGTGTCCAGGGGTCCTGGGTATCAGAAGGCAGCAGGTAGAGGGGTACTTAAGAGCTCTGCTAGTGGTCTGCTCATTTCAGGCTGAGGGGCCAATCAGCCTTAGGCTTTGAGAATGACCTGTGGCTGCCAAATCAGGCTGCCTTTTCGAGGGGACAGATTGTCCAGGGATTCTGGAAAACTTTCTCTCCCTCTCCCACTCACTCAGCAAATCTTTGAACACCCAATATCCCGACCTTTATGGCCTGCGGCCTGGTGGTTTTAGCCTCTTGGCAGCTCTGTGCTGTGGAGATATCCAAGGGCTGGGTGGCGGTGCTCCTGTTGGAAAGATAGTGGCCCTTGTCTTGCCATCTTTCCCCAACTCCTCCTTCTGTTCGCACCTTTGTGCCCTCACACCTTTAGGTCCTCTCAAGCCTCCTGAGGACTGGAGTGAAGTCTCAGTCATCTCTAAATCCCCCATCAAAGTGTCCTCATGTAGTCAATGCTTGATTGATGTTTGTCAAATGGATGGAAATATGGGATTCCAAGGGATATTTAGGTGTTTATATGTTAACATTGCTCTGCAACGGACTTAGTTCTCTGCAAACAGTTGCCATCTCATAAATGGTGCTGCCCCAGATGGAAAGGAGGTGGAACATCAGGGCATTTAAACATATACGTCTTGTTTGATATTATGGGATGGATTGATGTTACTTTGCCAAAGTTAATCTAGAGAGTTTTGTTAAACCACGAAGGAGTAAAATTTATAATCATATGTTTGGTTTTTTTGGCCTTTGTATATCTTGGGGATTGTATTTGCTATTTATAATAAATAATAATATATATATATAATATAATTATAATAAAATCCTTTATCTATAGATATTAAATAGAATTAAAGTCTGTAATGTCAATTAGTCGGTTGACAGCATTCACTAAGTACCTGCTATGGTACTGCTGCCCTCCTTTGGGTCAGTCAGTGTTCTGCCTCTGATGGCTTTCCCCTTGTGCCATGCCAGGGTCTCTCTCCTAACTCCACTAGACTTTCCAGCCCCATGTCTCCTTATATCTAACTTACTCCTTTGGGGTGCTACGTCCCTTTCGGGATCTAGCCCGCCAGCTAAGGGCATACCCCAGCCTCATGGGGGGCCCCCTTTCTCCTGTAAATGGCCTTTCCAAAATTAATCATTAAAACCCCTTTCATATGTTCTCACTGTATTTCACATTTACCATTCCCAGTGTCTGTGTCCCCCTTCAAATGCGCCTTTTGCCATAGAGAATGACCACCAGGAATCCTCCATTTGATGGAACCCCAACTTCGGGGTGCATACATCCTCTGGTGTCTACGTCCCCCACGTGATTGTGCCCGAAGCACATCGGCCCTTCCTGGGTTTCTCTGAAACTGTCCCTTTCACCATTTCTTGTATCTCTATGCTGATTCGTCCATTCATTTCCCAATTACTGGGCACCTCATTGAATCACGGCATCCCCACGCTGACTTATAAAGAAACAGGTCCTGTTGCAGTGAGTGGTGGAGGTAGAAACCAGACCCTCACCTTCCTTCTTTCTTTCCCAGGACTCTGTGCTAACGCTGATGCCTTCCTAAAAGAACTGAACCATTAGTGGCCACCCCGAGCCACGGCTGCCCTCAATCTAGCCTTGCCCCCTCACACATTTCTGGGACGGAGGGGGGGCTCACAGGCACCCGCGTCCCCATCTTTCCTTCACGTGCCAGGTTCAGGATGGCCCCTGAGATCCCCCACACCATCTTCAGGGTCTCGGGACAGCCCATTCTGGGCTCCATCCCCAGGCTTGCTCAGTCCTACTTTGGTCCGAGACATCGGCAATGGTACGGGTTAAGCAGCCTTTGTGGGTTGGCCCAAGAAACTAACCACCATGTATAACATTATTTCTGTGGGAAAATGCCTTCTGAGTTCCAAACGAACTTCTGGAATACAAACCCTTTGGAACTTTATATTTTCCAAATTAGAGATTGTTGGCAGATTATTTGTTAGTCTCTATAGCATGGCCATGAGGTGAATAGTTGATGCCTTGATTTGTTCCAGCTGTTTACTGGGGCACCCCTGAGGGGGATAGCCTGAAGTCAGTACTGGTTGATATTTGGGAACTTTGTGTTTGGGCTGGAGAAGAGTCCCCAAGACGGTGGGAAAGGCCTTCTCTGAGACCGCTCCCTGGAGGGGCACAAGTTCCCAGCAGCATCATTACAGCTAAACTCCTTTGGTAGTGTCAGAAAGCACACACACAAATGTGGGGAGCCGGGGCTCGCCTCTTTTAGCCTCCTTGAGAGGGGCTGCCTGGAAAGTAAGGAAGAGAGATTAAATATAGTGAAAAACAGAGTGGTCAGAATAATTGGAACAAAGGGTGCTGCCCTCCTTTTGGCCTTCTCTCTTCAGGAAGGGGGAATGAGCAGCATGAACCCCTTTCTACCACAAACAGAGGAGGGCTTCGAGGTAATTATCTTCTCTGACTTTCTGTAGAATTGATGTCTTCTCCCAGGAGCAGGATGGGAGTGGGGGTAGATGGGGAAAGAGGGGGCCTCTCCATTCTCAGTTAAATGACCCATCTCTGGTTATGTTCCCCTCCCCACCAATGGGTTTTAGAAGGCCCCCAGCTCCCACCCCATGGCCACTTGGGCTCTCGCTCTGGAAGCTTTGGGGGTTTTCCTTGCCTCCTCTCCTAGTTTTCTTGACCAGATCCACTCTAGATTCCTAACAAAAGTCTAAACTGTTACATCTCCAGGCTTGGAATCCCAAGAATGTCCTGATTGCTCACTAAGGATGAGGGGGGTGAAAAGTCACACAGCTCAGTCTGTGTGTCGAGCCCTGTCTGTCCAGTCCAACTCTGTGACCCCGTTTGGGGGTTTTCTGGGCAGAGATACTGGACTGGTTGGCCAGTTCCTTCTCCAGCTCATTTTACAGATGAGGAAACTGAGGCAGATGGCATGAAGTGACTCGGCCAGGCTCACGAAGCTAGGAAGTGTCTGGGCCTGGATTTGAACTCAGGAAGATGAGCCGTCCTGTTTCCAAGTCCGATGCTCCGGCTCCATCTGGCTTCCCTAGTTCAGTATATGCTGCTGGCCCCATGGAGACAGTTATCAACAGTTATTTAACGACCCATTCTCGAATTTTCCCAAGGAATAGAGCCAAGCACCTCAATTCCACTTTGTAGTCTTTGTTTCCTCTCCCAACTGCCTGGCCCTTTGCCCTCACCCTCCTAGGGACTCCCCACTCACCCCGCTTGTTCTCTGGGGCCGAGGATGTGGTTCATCTGAGCTGGGGGACACCCATCCATGTAAGGCAAGGGAATGGCTTTCCTTACTCTCTCCTTCCTGATCCTAGGTATCAGCTCCCTGTGGGCCCCTTTGTTTTGGTTATCTCTAGTGCGACGGCCATTGTCCTTGGTGGAGGAAACACAGGACAGATTTGAGCAGCTCGGCCTTCTCTCTGGAGTTCGTTAATGTGCTCCCTCCCCCCCCTTCTCCCCCAGTGAGGGACTGAGACTTCTTTGAACCTTCTTTTTCATCCCCCAAAGTTTTCTGTTGGAATCTACGTGGGGAGTTACTGGACATTGTTTGTGCTTTATGACCGCCCTTCTTGTTTCTGAGCATATATTTCTTGAATGGGATAAATTCAATTTTAGCTCTATGTTTTCAATGACAAAAACATCTTGCAGGAAGGTGGGAAGGGATGACATTGACTGCTGTGGAGTCACGTCTTTCTTGAAGTCACACAGATCCATCCGAGTTCTCCCTCAATGTCCATGGGGGTATTAGGGGAGAGCTCCTGTGTTCAAGGTGCATTCTGGGGCGTTCCCGGGTCCAGCCTTCCACAGGGAGTGATTGCCTGGGTTGGAAGATGCTGAATGCCTGAGGACCTCTTGAATTTGTGCAAGTGAAATGGAAAGATGGGGGTTAGGTTCTGGAAGAGAATGATGGGAGCTCGTTTGGGTAACGACTTTGATGTTCCCTTATTCTGGAAAAGCTGACAATTTTGTGCCAAGAAAGAGGATGATACCAGTAGCCTCATAGCAACGCCACCAGTGACTGGTGCCTTTCTTGCATCCCTCTACAATGGGGGTTCTTACCTTTCATTGACTCCTCTGGCCATCAGTCTGATGAAGCTGCCGGACCTTCCTCAGAATCAGGTTTATATATGCATCCAACAAAACCCGTAGGATTATATTGGAAACCAGTTCCATGTGTTGAAATACAATGATCAAAATCTAAAAGAACACAAACGAGTTCATGGACCCTAGATTATGAATCTTTATACACAGCTAAACTTTACTTTGCAATAAAAGGACAGGAGGGAGAAAGAGCAAGGAGTCCCCAAAGCGGAGATGAGTGAAAAATCCGAAGCTCAAAGGTAGCATTTCTAGGTGGAGATGGTCCATTGGACACTACATTTGAAAGAGTTAGATGGGAGCATGGGGAGGAGATCAGGGCTAAGGATTCAGATTTCAGGGTCATGGGATGCAGAGCCTGAAGTGCAATCCCCTATTTTATGGATTAGGAAACCCAGAGCTGTAATGAGGACCTTGGCCACTGACTTCTTGGGTAGGGAGTGCTGGCCATTTTCCATATGCTCCCTAGCCCTTGTGGTCTCCCCTGCCAGCTTGTCTTGGGCTGCCATCTTTAGGGCCTCATGACCTTTGTTTTCCTCTCCAGTGTTCTTTCTTCCTTCAGCCACCATGACCTTTGCCATCCACTAGGACTTCATCTGCCTCCTCCTAGAATTTAGTATCATCACTTTGCTCTTTACCCCGAGCCTCCCAATAAATTTGCCCCTCAGTTCTTTTAGGTTAATGAATTAATCATTTATTAAGCACCTACTGCATGCTAGGCCTGTGCTCTTTCAGAGTCATTGCATGATAGTGGAAACCATGGGTTCACACCCATGTGTGAGTGAAAGAGGGTGGAGAGAGGAGTGAGGTTGAAAGAACTTCATTCAATGTTTGTAGAAAAAGAAAGAAGAGAGACCCGGGGAGAGGAAAGAGTCTGTGGGGATGTCAAAAAGGGCTGGCCTTTCCTCTTGAACCCTTGTGGTCTTCAGGACCCCCCTCTCCTGGTTAAAGTCAGTAGAGAGCTGATCAGCAAATCCATTTAAATACGTATGATCAAGAAGGTATTTTAAGCAATATGTTTCCTTGGTCACATAATTCACTTTCTTTGTTATTTTTGTTTCCTTCCTGCCGTCCCGCCATGATTTGTGGGTGATATTATGCAACCATTACAATCTGGCACAGTTTCAGTTATAAAACCAGTTAAACAAAAACAATACAAAAAGTGAGAGTAAAGACTAGGGCTCCATCCAAAAATGGTGGACTAGCCGCTGCATCAGGTGGTTGTGTTTCCTGTTTCCTTCATTGTGGGCACGGGAAGGGCCCAGGACTTGGAGGACGGATGAGGCTGGAGCCGTTGCTAGAAGGCAGGGGAGTCGGGGGCCCCCGAGCTGGGGGCCCTCTCCACTAGCTCTGTCTGTGATGGGGAAGCACGGAAGGAACAAGCATTTCCTTTGGCCAGCCTTGTGCCAGTCTGGTCTGAGCGCTTACATGGGTCTCTTCTGAATCTCAAAGCCACCCTGGGAAGTGGGGGGGACCATCTCTATCTTCATCTTACAAAAGATAAAGCTGAGCTGAAGTGAGAAAGCCAGAACGAGTCTGAAGCTGGGTTTGAGCTGGGATTCTTGGTGGAGAGAGTAAAAGGCCCTGGGGGACCCTCACTGGTCTTGAGAACCCAGAGGTGGGAGGGGGGAGACTCCAGTCTGGTCCTGGTTTGGCCACACCCCCTGTGGCCTTCGTCTTGTTCCTCAGCTTTAACGGTCTGCAAGAGGGAAGCCATCTAAATATCTTGCTCTCTCAGCTCTCCAGAAAACTCCGGTTTAATTCGTGCTGGTGGCGTCTTTGGTGGTTGGTCTTAACTGGATCATGGGCTTCTTAAACTTTGTCCACACGCAACCCTTTTCGCCTGAGAAATTTTACCCAACATCAAGTATATAAGATTATAAAATAGGTATACAAATGAAACATTTGTTGATAATAAACTATAAAGAAATTTATTTTAAAGTAATTCTTTGGGATACATAGAACATTACCATTTATTAAAGCAAAAGCAAATGTGCACACTACTGAGATGGGTGTGTTTGTTTATTTTTACATAAAGAATTAAATCTTGGTGGAATATTTGATATCTTTGACTTTTACTTATATGACTTGATGTGGTGTTGCAACCCACAGTTTGATTTAGATCATGGGCTTGAAAGAGATGATCCATTAATGGACAACATAGGAATCTGTTTGGCTCAATTATGCATATTTGTTACCATGAAATTTTTTTTCCCTTTTCTTTTTTCATTTAATAGGGGTTGGGGGTGGGAGAGAATTAATCAATAAACATTTCCTAAGCCCTACTATGTGAAATCATTGCTAAACTGAGGTTACAAAATTAGGTAAAAGACAAAAGTGATAGATTTACATATATACATATAATACATATTACTATGTATTATATATAATCTCCTGTATATATAATTTTATATATGTAAGTGTGTGTATGTACCCTGGATATCTATATCCATCTATCTGTCATCCATCCATCCATTCATTCATCCATCATCTATCATCTATGTATGTACATATCTATTTTATCTATATATCTACATATTATCCATCTATCTATCTATCTATCTATCCATCCATCCATCCATCTATCTATCCATCATCTATCTATCCATCTATCCATCATCTATCTATCCATCCATCCATCCATCCATCTATCCATCATCTATCTATCCATCCATCCATCCATCCATCTATCCATCCATCCATCCATCTATCTATCCATCCATCATCCATCTATCTATCCATCTATCTATCATCTATCTATCTATCTATCCATCCATCTATCTTATTTATCCATCTATCTATCATCTATCTCTGACCTGTGCTATGTATAGGATAAAGAGGGAATAATTAACAGAAGGAAGCCATTTGAATTAAGAAGACTGGAGAAGGTTGAATTTCAGGCAGGGCTTGGAGAGCTAAGGAGGTCTGAAGTGGTGTTGAGGTGGAAAAGCATTCTAATCCTGAGGATCTGTCAGAAGGCCAATACCAGGACGTGGAGTGTCTCTTGTTCCTGGCACAGCCACTAGAATTAAGAGGTGTCGGGGAAGGTTTCCAGTAAATAAATGTTTGTTAATTGAAAAAAAAATAATAAGAGGTATTGTCTGTAGTTCCTTCTTTCTTAATTTCACTGTGACGTCCCTGCTACAAAATTAAATTTGCACCCTCGTGGGTTTGCCCTGCCGATTCACAGAGCAGCCGATAAAATGTATAGATAGAAGGCTGCGATTGGCCAAAGGAGTCTCTCCAGTAAACAGATCCTCCTGCTTCTGGCCACCAAGGTCAGGCTGTCAAGTCCCCCGACGGTCCGAGTCAGCTTTGGATATTTGGCTGTGTCACTGATGAAACTCTGCATTCTTCACTTCAGTAAGCAGAGTTCTGTTGTGCAGCTGATTTCAGTTTCCCCCAAGAGGAATGAGTTCATGATAACGACTAGGAGTATGTCATGGAGATTCCAGGAATCGCAAGTGTTTCACATCGAAGATTTATTAGAAGCTAACATGACATAATTGATAAATCTGGAAAAATTCTCCAGGCTTTTGTTTTCCAGAGGCTTAATATGTAGCATTGTTTCTTTTCTCCTCCACCTCTAAAATGACTCTTGCTTTTTCCCAATTGGATTTTGTTTGGCCAACGAAAGGTTTCCATTATTGACTTCAGGCTTGTCCACCAGGAAAAGATAATCTTGTAATTCTGTGAGCTTCTACCCTGCTAAGGCCCTTCCTGTTCTTGCACACAGCTTACTGAACAATGGCCTTGGTGGAAGTGGAATTCACATCTAGCTGGAAATTTAAGATTTGAGAAGCTGACCTTGCAATTGGAGGTGAGCCAGCATTTGGAATTCTGGGGAAAATGAGGTAATGAGGGTGGGGTGGAGCTTGGAAATGGGAGAACGGATACATCTCTGTGGTGTCTGGGAATGGGTTTGAGGCTTAGATGGCTATCTGTTCTTCATCAGTGCTTGGAAAATAGGAGGAAATAGATGAGACTCTGACAGGTGCAATGTCTACACTGGAAGGTTCTATTCTGTCAGACCCATTTCTAAATATCAGAGAATTCTCCTGTTCATGTACCAAGGATGACCCTCTCTGCTTGGCTCAAAATCCCTGCTTTGTCACCTGGTGGGGAGGGGAATCCTAGAGTCTCTCTGATTCTCAGTTTCCTCTTCTGAAAGTGGCGATAATAGCTGCACCACCTTGTAGTCATTGCTTAAATTTTGTGAGTATATACTTCACATAATTCAAGATACTTTAATAGCACTTTGCCAATTAATTCAACCTTAGGTTAGTGGATGGAGAACGGTCTCAGAGTCAGGAATACCTGGGTGCAAATCCCTTCTTTGAGCATACTGGCTGTGTGACTCGATGATCCACTTCTCTTAGTGCCTGAGTCACTCTCTAAGGCTACCTTTGCAGGTCTAGAATTGGGAGATGCAATGTCCTCCTCAAGAAATGCCCTGAGCATTGATCTGCACAACACACAGACATATACACTCTCGCACGTATACCCACAGACACAGACACAATCGCACACATGCACACACACACATGCATATATAACACATCTCCCAACCCTGTGAAGGGGCTTCAGTTCTCATTTTAGAGACGGAGGAAGCAGAGAAATGTCTTAACTCAAAGTCTCCCCACTAGAGTGAGTGTGGTGTGGGATTCCCACCAATCTCCTAAATGTCAGTCCCCCATACTGTCCCTGCTATCTCTTCTCTTAAAGACCTATTCTGATGATTAAATGAGAGGCAGGAAAAGCATCGAGTAATTGGAAAGCTATGGTTGCTCTAGAAATGATCCCTTTTGAGCTTATAAACAAATATTCTCTTTCCCGCAAACAAAAAGTTTGGTTTAAGTCTTTTGTATTAAATCACCATCATGTCTTGTTACATCTCCCCCCCCCCAGTATTGAGCTCTCCTTTGTAAGAGGTAAAATTTGTAAAGAAATAAAATCTCTCTGAGCATGTATGCAATGTTCTGCTCCCATCTGTGGAAACTGCATCTGACCACGTACAGAGCATTCTGTCTCCAGGCCCCATTTATCTGCTGAAAGGAGGAGGCTACATTTGTGATCTCTTTTCTGGAATCCTCTATTGGCTTCTCGAAGACTCTTGCCCTTTGTCATTTGAGGTTGGCGTTCTCTTTCTGGAACTCTCTCTTCTAGCCTTTTGACTCTCAAATCACGTTTCCTCTCCCTCCCACTTCAGAGGGAGATGCTGAAGCCAGAGTCCCGGCTGTTGTTGTCTCAGTAAATCACCATTTGATGGTTATCAGTCTTCAGTAGATCGTGGCTTGACAGTTTTGCTCCCTTATGCCCCTGGAAAAAACCTGAGTTGAGCTAAAAGTTGGGGATGTCCTAAATAAGACTGGAGTTTCTTCTCCTCGTGGACAGTTACCTCTTGTATCTTCTCATCTGAAGAGCCCTCCCCAGCCAGAAGCTCGTCAGATCTATCTAAATATCCGGGAATTCTCCTGGGATGTGTCCGCTTTTTCCTCCAGGTGAATGTATGCAGAGAGAGGTTTCTGGTGCTGAGAGCTTCCTGGGCGCCAGCGCCAGCCAGGCAGCTCCCCTTCTGCAGGGAGGGGCTCCGGGCCATTGCTCCCCTTCTCCTGTCCATTAGCTTCTGAATTGCTTTTCATGACAAATTAAAAGTTGTGTTGGCTGGATGACTTGGATGAGATTATGGTGAGCCGTCCATGGTGGGTAACTCAAGTCCCTGTGTGTTTGGCTTATGTCCTGAGTTGTTTGCTATAGAGAAAGGTTCTGGGGAGAGCTGGGGCTTTGTATGTATATGTGTGAGTGTGAGTGTGTGTGTGTGTGTGAGGATGTGTGAGTGTGTGAGTGTGAGTGTGTGAGAGAGAGTATGAGTGTGAGTGAGTGTGATTGTGAGTGTGAGGGAGAGTATGTGAGAATATTAGTGTGAGTATGTGTGTGCATGAGTGCGAGTGTGAGAATATTAGTGTGAGTGTGTGAGGGAGAGTGTGAGTGTATGTGTGAGTGTGTGAGTGTGTATGTGAGTATGAGTGTGAATAAGTGGGTCTGAGTGAATGTATGGGAATGAGTCCATGAGTGTGAACTGGGGCTGGGATCTCTCTTAAGTCTCCTACATCAAAAAGAGAATGGTTGCTCGCATTGGTCAGCCAGCCGACATGCTTGCAGTTCTCTGTGTAAAGCACTCCATATTTTCACAAATACTCCCCAATGCCCAGAACGGGCTTCCTCCTCACCTTCCCAGGAGTATCTGGGGCTTCCTTTGGAGCACCCCTGGGCTCTGCCCTTGGCCTAAGGACCATCTTCTCCAGCTGTTAGTCCTTAATCTCTCTGAAAACTCCTTTGTAGCTGCTCTGCCCTTATTTGTGTAAATGAATAAATGGGCAAACCTTCATTAAGCCTTTGCCCCCTTTGCTAAACCCTAGGGATTCTGAAAAAGGCCAAAATGCTATTCCTGCTCTCAGGGATTTCAGCGGCTAATGAGATCCCACCTGGAAGCATTGCCATGGGCTCCTAGGAGATAGGAAGGAGAGTGGAAGCTCCTTGGAGGCAGGGACAGTTTTGCTTTTAAACTTTGTAATTCTGGTACCTACATAGTTAATATATTAAATACACAGTAAGTATATAATAAACAACTGAATTAAATTGAACAGGGTAAATATTCCTTAATACCCCAACAAAAACAGTTAAAGAAATGACTAGTTTTGTTTTGAACTGGGAATCAAAGGCAAACTCATCAACTGATAGCTTAAAAAAGTTTTATAGATACTATATAAATATCTATATACTATATAGATATAGATATATAGATATAGTTTTGTTTTTACATTGTGGTTAATCTTGTGATATTTTAGTTTTCCTCTGGATCCTTCTAAACTGAACCTCTTTTTAAAAATAATAGCTTTATATTTTCAAGATATATGCAAAGGTAGTTTTCAACATTCACCCTTGCAAAACCTTGTGTTACAAATTTTTCTCTCTCCCTTCTCTCCACCCATCTTCCCTAGACAGCATGTAATGTATATTAAACACATGCAAGTCTTCTATACATATTTCCACACTTATCATGCTGCACAAGAAAAATCAGATCAAAAAGGGGAAAAAATGAGAAAGAAAAAAAAAAAAGCAAGCCATGATGAAAAAGGTGAAAATACTATGTTGTGTTCCACACGCAGTCCCCACAGTCCTCTCTCTGGGTGCAGATGGCTCTCTCCATCACAAATCTATTGGAAGTGGCCTGAATCACTTCATTGTTGAAAAGAACCAAGTCTATCATGGTTGATCATCACATAATCTTGCTGTTGCCGTGTACAATGATCTTCTGGTTCTGTTCATTTCACTCAGCATCAGTTCCTGTAAGTCTCTCCAGACCTCTCTGAAATCATCCTGCTGGTCATTTCTTACAGAACAATAATATTCTATGGCATTCAATATTCCATAATATTCATATACCAAAACTTACTCAGCCATTCTCTGACTGATGGGCAGCCACTTAGCCTCCAGTTCCTTGCCACTACAAACAGGGCTGCCACAAACATTTTTTGCATGGATCCTTTTCCCTTTGTTATGATCTCTTTGGGATATAGGCCCAGTAGAGTGATTCCCTTGTTTGTAACAAAGAAAAAAATGGCGCACTTCCCAAAATGACTGAGTTTCTGCAGTGTAACGTATCTGAACTCCCTGCCTGCCAATTCTTTAGTTAAATGAGATAGGAGTGTTTCTTCATTTGCTCTCCAAGAATATGATATAGCCAATAGCTTTTAGCTTATAAATGTAAGATTTTTTTTTTAAAAAGGGTATGTACATTGTATCTAGGATATACTAGGACATATTCAACATATATAGGACTGCTTGCCATCTAGGGGAGGGGGTGGAGGGTGGGAGGGAAAAATCGGAACAGAAGTGAGTGCAAGGGATAATGTTGTAAAAAAATTACCCTGGCATGGATTCTGTCAATAAAAAGTTACTATAATAATAAAAATAAATAAATAAATAAAAAGGGTATGTAGATAGAAATAGAAAGTTATAGACAAGATGTCTCTTCTGCATATATATAACTTGTGTCCTGAGAGTGACTGTGGAGGGCTGGATTTCTGAAAAGGTATACTTGAATCTGAGACAGCAGAGTGCTTAAGGCTAAATACCTGCTCAATGTGAGGTGATGGTTCTATAAGCATATACTTAGATAATATGGTGATGTGATGGCTCTCCTCATGACTGGCCCCTGCAGAATGTGTGGTGGTGAGGTAATCTTGGAAAGGATTGGAGGGCTGAGGGAGAAGGTCAAAGTAATTCTGTGTCAGCATGATCAGGGGAGAGACTTCAGGCTCTGGACTCCAGAGTCCAGGATCCATCTTTGACGAGTCTCCTGGCAGCTTGCCTGCCTCCTTCACTTCTCCCCCTAAAGACCAAGGACTCTGACTGATCCTGACTGTGACTGATCCTGAGGCTCTCCAGGGAGCTAGTCCGGACATTATATATTGGTGCCAATATGGACTAAGGACCTGCATACAGCTCGATCATAATTTCAGTGAAGAAGTCCCTGTGACCAGGAAATAGGGTTTGTATAAAAACAGACAAGCAGGAAACTTTGTTAAGGGGTGAAATGGGGCAGATACTAGGAAAAGATTCTCCACCACCACTACCTCGAGGGAGGTCTATAGAAAGCATATGTAGACTAATAAAGAGGCAAGGTTTGCTTGTAATTTGGGAGCAGATTGGTGGACTCTTGGAAACATTAGAATGCATGTCCTCTTGGTTCTCCAAGGAAGAAGAAATAGAGGCAGATAACTGGAAATTAGTAGTAGAGCAACTAAGTGAATATTACAATGATAATGGTCCTGATTCAATTTCTAAGGAAACATTCTATATATACAACATAATACAATGGTTATTTAGCCTGGTGCTTAACAGTTCTCTAGTTCAGTACATGTACTTAGTACTTACTAGAGTTCTACAAGATTCATACCTTTGATAAGAGAGCATATAAGCTCGGACAAGCTCAGCCAGAATCAGAAGGAGGAAAGAACAGAGTGGTGGCAGGCTCTTCTCCTTCACTTCTCCACTGACACCAAGATCCGGAAGGCCCCCAGAAAAACTAGCCGAGCCCCAAGTGAAGGAGACAAGACTTGAAAGAGACAATAAAGGATTTGGACTTTAATCCCTGGCTGCACTTTTGGTAATTATTGAACTGAAAAAGGAAGGCTGCCTCCAGAGTCCCCAAGAAAACCCCAATAAGAGAAGATTACATTTTAGAGAGAATATTATAATTGTAGGACTTCAAAATCCTAATGAATCATTGGATTCCCTGACACGTAAAGCATTGGACAATTGATTTTGGACTCTCGGCTGCTGAAGGAGGCATATGTGTGACTGTTGTTTACATACCCTCCTTCTAGGACTTCTGGAAATCTTTTACAGCATCATGTTGATTTATATTGTTTGTTATACCACTACTTGCATGCACAATTCATGTTTATTGCACCACATTAAGCCTGCACTGGCTGTGGAGAGAGTCATCACTAAAAGCCTGTGCGTTATTGCTATGTGCTTGTGTAATATCTCCCATGCTGATGGGTTTGTGCAGACCTGTTTCTAGTAAGACCCTTCAGCCCAGAAACCCGCTAACAATATCTGGCTTGACTCCCCACTTCCCTTTGGTGTTTTTCATCTCTTCCTGAGAAGAGAGAGAACCTCCTTTTTGGGGTTCTCACCTCCCTGAGAAGTCAGGGAGGCTGGAACCACCTGTGTTCTAAAACAAAAAAAGTGGGAGACGGAGAGGGCTGGAACTCTGAAAAGGTATGCTTGAATCTAAGATAGTGGAGTACTTAAGCCTAAGGTGAAATAATGGTTTTATAAACATATACTTAGAAGATATGGTGATGTAATGATTCTCTTCACAACTGACGCCTGCTGAATATGTTGTCGTGAGATAACCACAGGGAAGGATTGGAGGACAGAGGGAGTCAGTCCCTCTGCCAAATCACGCTCAGGAGGGAAGACTTCAGGATCCAGACTCGAGAGCCTATCTTTGATGAGCCACATGAAAGTTTGCCTGCCTCCTTCACTTCTCCTCCTAAAGACCAAGGACTCTGACTGATCCTGACTCTGACTGATCCTGAGGCCCTCCAGAGAGCTAGCCCAGACATTATAAGTGACCATTTCTAAGATTATATATATGTATGTTTATATACATGCATTTTTTGCATGTGATATTTTGAACATTGTTAAAATTTTACAGAGAACTTGCTTTCTTTTTAAATGTGTGATTTTCAAAGAATTGCTACTTTGTCAAGTATGATTCATATTCTTGAGAATTCTTCTACATTTTTACCATGGAAGTCAATGGAAAAATTCAATTTCTAGGAATTTGCTTTATAGACAAGTTTTCAGAAAGCGTATGTTTATTCTTGAAGTAATGAAGCCAATAGCATTTCTCTCACTAGCCAGTGATACACAAGTTAATTATTATGTGATATTGTTGAGAAAGGCTTCCCATCTGTGTCACATGGACTGTTACTTTAGATGGAAGATTCTATAATTTTGATTTTTTTAGTCATTTGCTGAAATTTCTTTTAAGTAATGAGTGCATCTAAATGGTCTAGAAAGATAGACTTACTTGGAGACTTGCCAGTCTTATCAAGTGAGCTTTAAAAGAAAAATGGTAAGGTAAGAGGAAGATGCTCGGAGGATATGATAACATGGTACAGAGCATTGGAAGAAAGATGAGGAAAGTTTTACTTGTAGGAATAGACAAGAGGCTACCTGGTCTGGCTAAAGAAAATCGATGCTGAATAGCCCAGATGGGCAGCCCTGTGCCATGGAAGGGAGAAGAATGGAAATACAGAGTTAGGCAGATTTTCAATGGGATTCTTCTGGGAAATATGGAGCAGTGTCCAGTATGAGAAGGGGTGGAATGGCTATAGACAGGACCGGTGAGAGGAAGGCCAGAGTACGGGAATGAGACCCTATTACACATCCCAATTAGCTTAACCTGCATCTTTTCCAACATGTCTGATAAGGGACCATCCAGCTCCTGAGGAAAGAGTGCTAGGGAAGGGAAGCCCATCTCTTCCCCAGATACTTCAGTCAATTTTTGGCAGCTCTCATCCTTAGCGACTTCTCTGGAAACCTATTGTTTCAAGTTCTGCCTTCTGTGGCCAAAGAGAAGAAATCTAATCTGTCTTGTACATGACAATCCCTGAAACCCATAAATGCTGCTGGGAGTTTTCCCAATTCAGTCTTCTTTTCTTCATAGTAAATAACCCAGTTTCTGCTACTGATCCATGGTACCATCTATATAGAACACTCATCATCCTAGTCTCACACTCTCTGAACTCTGTCTAGTTTATCAACGTCCTTCCTAAAAATGGCACCTGGAACTGAACATGTGCTTCAGGTGGGATCTGATCAAGGTAAAGGAAGACTAAACTGATGGGCAGCAGGGTGAACAGTAAGGAGCTGGATGGATTTGAATTCTGGTTCTGCTCTAATCTAAGACTGCTGAGAGAGACCTAATAGGTCATCATGAGGAAATCAGAGATCCATCAAAGGATCACTCTTAGTTTCAAAGTTTTCATCTGATTCCACTGGCTTAATACTTGTTGCCTTTTTGAATTTTTTGGGGGGGGATATTAATTGGGGTTGGAATTATGAGTTGGTCTGTGTAGGGATTCCCAGGTTTAGAAACTCCTTCCAGCTATGAGGGTCAGTCTGTCACTTACAGTCTTGGACATGGTGACTCCTTTGACTTCAGGACTGCTCCCAAAGTCCTCCTTTTTTCCTCCCCTCCCTCCTTTTTTTTATTTCGGAATCTGGTGAAGGATGGCAAAAGGTTTTGTTGCATGAGAAAGCTGGTTGAACTAATCACAAAAAGTGGATTTTTACGAAAGGTAATTTTATTTAAAATAGTTCAAATTACATAGTTTCTTTTAAAATTATGAAAATTCATAAATATGACATAAATAATTCTTTTTACTCAAACTAATCACAAAAAGTAGATTTTACAAAAGATAATTTTATTTAAAATAGTTTAAATTACATAAAGTTTCTTTTAAAATTATGAAAATTTCATAAATATAACATAAATAATTATTTTTAGGAATGGGGAAAGAGAGTACACCTGTGATTTCACTGGTTTGAGGAAACCTTGAATAATGAAATTCCTTTTACCAAGGCAGGTTGGCATTTTCTCTGTACTTTGTTTTAATGAGTTTTGTGAGCCATAGAGAACTCAATGACTTGCCCAGGATCATCTACTCTGTGGGTCAGTGTCAAAGCAGAGATCTGAGCCCAGGCTTTCTGATTCTGAAGCCCGCCCTTTGATTAGCAGATCACTGGAGGTAAAACCTGCTCATTTATTTCAGCCCTGGGACTGAGTTCAGGGAACAAGAATGGCAGTTCCCTTTTCAATTAAAATCATATGTAAAAAAAAATAGAAATCCTTTAAAATGTTTTAAAATATATAAATTAATAATTACCTTATGGGAATAAATATTACTTAAATACAAATAAATTAATTTTAAATTATTAAAAGCAATATCCTCATTGCTCATACTTTTTTGGTTCTTCATAAAGAACAACATGCCATCTGCCCATTGGACAGATTTTTCAATGAAGGAAGGAACAGGCATGAACTAAAACGTTCAAACACTGACATCCGTGGGGTCCATGTTCCGAATAGCCCGAATGGTATGCTCCATGAACTTGATGTAGCGACACAGGCTGAGATGGAGAGCCACCTTCCTGGACCACTCATTCAGGCTCTTCAGTTTCAAAACCAGGTCATGGGAGGCAGTTGGGTTGAGGGTTGGTACTAGATCTGCCCCCATCATCTGGAGGAAGGAAATAAAAAAGATGATTTTAAGTCATTTTCTGAAATACTCTAGTGGAGAAGGCCCTCCCTTATTTCTGGGAGACATGGCTATGGTTGGGAAATACTGCTAACATGGACCAAAGCTTGTGAGAGGAAGGCACTTTGACCAGTCCCTCCACAGCGTTCAATGTGATCTCTTTCTGATCCTTCTTCATGGCAAGGATCCCCGGTAGGTCCCAGTCTGTACAAGAAGCAGATTTTCCTCCCTTTGTTCCAGTGACAGAAGAAAAACCATAACTAGCCATCCCAAATCCTTCTGACTTTTTCTCAAACCATTGGTAATCCCCTAACGTAAAAACTAGAATCTACCCTAGCTTTTTAGCATCTTAAGAGACAAACCTATTTCAGGGGCCTAAAAAGAGTACATAGTACTTCATTTCCTCAAGTAGTTATGCACCTGGGATGGATGACTATGGCCCTTCTTCCTGGCTGATGTCTACAGAGAGAGGTATCTGATAAGGGACTTGAGGATTCCAGGTCCAAATTCAGGTGTAAACTTCATTGAGAAGCTAAGCAAGCACATTTCAAGAAGACAACAAGGAAGTCAAGCTTAGATTCGGCTCGGTGCTTCCACCTGCTCTGTCTCGGTGGCTCCCCTATTTTTGGCCCTACATGGTTCACTTACTCTCCCACTTTTCAGCACCTACTATGTGCAAAGCTCTCTTGGAGGCTGTTGAAAATTGATCTCGTGGAGCCAGTGTAAATACTGGCAACTAAACAGAGATTGTCCTCCATCCGTGTCTGTCGGTAGTATACAAAGCCCACAATCCTATCTGTGTGATCATCTGACTGGACCTTGAACATGTTCTCTGGGAAGCACGATAAAATTTAAAGCGTCTATTTTCTGATGTCTCCATGAGACTTTTCTCCCTTTGTCAACTTCAGGAAATAGATCCTTTATCAAATTAGGAAGTTGTCAACCCAAGGCATATTTTTTATCCTATTAGGAAATGTCCAATATTTCCTCAAATTGCTCTGGGGGCTCTATAGACTGAGACAGCACTCTTTACAAACTCTTACACACTCTATATATAGACCAAGGGTATAGTATGTCTATTCTTCTTTTCAGTAATTAAAAAAATCCCCTCCAGAGCTCTAATACTTTCAAGCCATGACTTTCTTTACAGACATGTCCTCCTGACGTACTCTTATCTCCCTCTCCTTTAGTCTTGGACTTGCCTGGAAGAACTGGTGTGAGTCAGAAGGGGAAGGCAATCAGTGGCTACAAGTGGAATCTCCCATTCTTGGTATGTATGAAATCTTGGGAATCTGGCTGGAGTTCTCCTTCCTTTGCATGATCACAGACTCCTTGTCACTTTTGCCCACCACCTCCTTGATATAGCCACACCTAACCCTCTGCTAACCCCTCCTAAGACTTTTTATGCTGCAAGTTCTCAAGAATTCCCTTAAAAGCCTGTTCTAAAAGTGAAAAGCGACTGTATACTTTTTTCTCGGGCTGCGGTCATGAATTTTTTTCTTTAAGTTTTCTTGACAGCCGGCACGTGTTTCAGACAAGCACATGAAGAGACATTTCCCACTTCCTGGCTCTCAAGGACTTCCGAAGTTAATGTTGAATATTATTTGTTTCAACTCTCTACAGCTGGCACAAAAATGAGATGTCCCAACAGCTTCCACAGAAAGAGAGGGTAAACAGCGCTGTAATTGTCAGGAAGCCCGTGATGGGGCTTTTTGTTGGCTTTTTAGCTGTCTTATTTGTTGAGAAGTAGTGCATTTTAAAGGACTTTTAAGTTTTCTTGGGGAAGCCTGTTCCTTGGACCTGCCTATGGCCATTTCTAAGTTGGGACCATTGCTTCTTGGAATGGGCAAAGGGAAACTCACCAATTTTTTCAGAGACTCGGCTAGTTGAGTCGTGAACATTTTTAGTGCTTCGATCCTGCTTTTCTTTTCTTTCAGCTCATTTTCCATGAACTGGAAATACCCGTCAAATTCCTGCAGTTTACTGATGAGGTTTATCAGGCATGTCTCCTTATGTGAAAAATAGAAAAATTCTAGTTACCGATGGGGAAAAAAGTATATAAAATAATTAAAATAGGTCTTTCAAAGCAGAACTTATATTGCCCCTTTCCCCCTTTTCCTTACCCCTCTAACAAAATTAAAATGTTTCTTCTACAATATCATCCCATTTCTCCTCCCAGTGGCCCTATGGAGTTGGAAAAGTCCAGCTGCCTTATTTTCCATCTGGACAAGCAAAGACACCACTTCAGTGATTTCACTAAAAGCCAAACAGGTGTTGAGATCTGGGAATAGGCTGAATTCCCCAGATTTTCCCTATTCTCTTCTCTGTCTTAAATTATAGACCTTCCCTAGGTCAGTGGGTCTTGCACTTGGATTATTTTCATGGAGTAATCAAGATTCAGGACAGATTATCTCACTATTTGGATGGGAGAAGGGCAGATCAGAATGATTTTATGAAGAAGGAGAGCTTGATAGCATACCAATGACCAGCTAGAGAGGAGAGGTCAATAGACCATATAATAGAAGATAATCTGGCTAACATCTCACAGGCTTCTATTCTTGGAGATTTTGAGGTGGAAAAATACATCAACACCAACAGAGATACCCAGGTTTGTTTAAAGACTTGAAAATGGGACCATCATTTGGGACTTCTTTTAAATTAGCTGCCTTGTGAAATGCATATTAAATAGATAGATGAACACAGAAAATATGTATAATGAATATATCTCTATTGCTATCCATCCATCCATTCATCTATCTGTTCCCTCCATCCCTTCCTCCCTCCCTCCTTCCCTCCCTCCCATCCATCCATCCCTCCATCCCTCCATCCATCTATCTGTTCCTTCTTTTCTCCTGAATGGCATATTCCCCATTAGGTATTGGTGGATCTCAAAGTAGCAGTAGAAGTCCTCCTTTCCCTTATTTATAGTTCCATGGGACCCATAGCCATTCATTTTCTGCATGCACCCATAGTCTAGACACTGCCTGTGAACACAGGCGGTCACACACTTAGCTAGGAGCCAAGTGCTCAGGAATCAAGTTGTCCCGCATTGATTCAAGTGTGAGGCTCAAGCCGTGGAGAGCCCATGAAGGTGGGAGGCAGGAGCCCCGTGCCTTGTGCTATTGGGCGAGAGGTCTCCCTGATGCAGCAGGGGCTGCCCTTTCCTCATTAATAATAAACGAGGCTTCCATGAAAGGAGGATCTCCACGTTCCTTTGCAGCCCAATTGTGTGGTGGCTCAGGGACTGGGTACCTTATTGAATCCAGAATAGAAGCATCCATCTTGCTCTGTCAAGTTGGGAAAGACCAGGTTGTTTTCAGCTAGTATGGTGCTGCTATTGTCGCACATGCTCTGGTTTTCACCATTCTGGCAAGAGAGGCAAAGCAGTCATGATCCCATGGCTATTTTAACAAAGACAAGTGGGCATCCAGTCCCACATCTCAGAACCTCTGGGTTGACAGGAAGCCCTAGTGGGTATCAGGTGCAACCCGTGCCCCAATGGAAACCACTCTCTGACCTTCTCAGCAAGTGAGGACCCAGCCTTCGCTCCAGGACTCCCATGGATGGGGGATTCCCTCGCTACCTGCGCAGCCAGCTCACTTCATTTCTGGACAGCTAGATAGGTGAGCGAATCCCCTCTGAGAGCAGACTAAAATGTGCATCTTTGCATCTCTGCTATTGCCGCCCACAGTGCCAAATTTCAGAGCGAGACTGACAACGCCTTGCCACATTACACCCTTTGAGTTAGATCCTCAAAGATCATGTTTCCCCTAATTCTTTCCTTCCCCAGCTAAGGATCTTTAGTCTGGGTTGGACCACAGGAAGATGAGACTTTTCTCAAAAAAATGAATTTATGGCTCCTTCTGGCCTGGGCGTAATTTTCTTCCCAACATTGCCTGGGCCAGAAGGAGCCATAAATTCATGGGATACATTCATCCCATAGATGACATGACAATTCGGAGATCTCCCACCAAAGGCAGACCATGCTACACCATGCCAGGGGAAAGGGACTCTGTCTTAGCATCTTAAATCTAACTTTTCCTTTTGAGGAAGATTTCACTATTGAGAATTCACATTCAAAGGATCTTAAGACCTTGGCCACCAGCTGCCAAGAAACCCAGTGTTCCCTGGAGCTGGCCATTTTCTGATCCTTCCAGCAAGGTAGAGTCCTTATTTTCCCCCAGAAAAAGGAGGCTCAGACAAGTAGATGGAGGTTATCTCAGATCAAGGATGGCCTGGGGGTAGAAGCCGGTCCCCTGAAATCCATCCGATCTAGGAGACCTGGTCCCCCCAGAAGGGAAACGACCTCTCAAGCCCCAGCGAGCCGAGAAGAAAGGGTGGCTTCTGTCTCTGACTGCCGGGGTCCGAGGCACTTCTCACTAAGGGGAAGCATCCCTGCTTTGGAGCCGGGGCCCGGAGGACCAGTCCTGAGGCTGGACGCCACCCTGCCTCTAGCCAGCCTCCTACCCACCTCTTCCTTCAGGGCGTCAGCTTCTTTGTACAGCGTTTTGGCTAGGCTCTTGCATTTGCCCAGGTCGGTAGTGCCCAATGCTGGCTTGCTGGAGACCCCCAAGGCGTCCGGGGTGGGGCGGGCGGCCGTGGTGACGAGCAGCACCAGGGTGAAGGCCAGCGGCCCGAGGGACCCTGTGACTGGGGAGAGGGAGAGCGGGTGAGCTCACCACGCAGCTGCTCGGCTGAACTTCCTCCTGCTGGCTGCCTTCCACGGGCCGCAGCCAGGCGCACACACTCTCACACACACTCTCACAGCTGGGGCAGGGCCAGGGCCGGCCTCCCCTTACTTACTCTGGAGCTGAGGGCCCATGTCTCAGAGCGTTGAAGGCAGGCCGGGGAGTCTGGTGGTCGGAGAGCAGAGTGAGCCTCCCGACATCTCTGATCTGTATTTATTGGGGGTGAGACTCAGATATGGACTCTCTTGGGAAAATCCAACATTTTGACAAATCTTTGGTGGGGGGGAGGGGTGGAGCAGGGGTGGGGTATGAATTTAGAGGAAACTTTATTAAGGTTGTGCAAGAGCCGAACTGTGACGTCCTTTCGCATCATCCGAGTTAGCCCGGACCAGAAGCTCTTGGGTCATCGACTTTAGCCCCTAGAGGCCCCTGTGGGATCATTCTTACTCTACTTTCTTTTTTTCAGTGACTCAGCACTCGGGCCTCTCTTGGGAAAGAGGAGCTGAGGGAAGTCAGAGAGGAGGGCTAAGATCGGGTTTCAGAGCCGAGGGGATTGACTGGCGGACGTGCTGGCTCTCTGCCCGGGCAGACCCGGACCCGGCTCCGGGGGCCCTGTTCTTGGCAGAGGTCCCTCAGGGTTGGCGTTTCCTTCTCAGGTGCACTTGACAGGGCAGGAACTGAGGCAAACAGAGGCAAGTGACTTGCCCAGAACCACCCAGCTAAGAAGAGTCTGAGGTCGGATTTGAACTGGGGAAGATGGATCTTCCTGATTCAGACCCGGTGCTCTGACCACTGAGCCATCTAACTGCCTTCCCCGCTCCCCCCAATCTATATATTGGAAGCACAATATAGTGGGAAAGAGAGGGGAAAGGTAGGCATTTCCTTGAATAAAGGATTTGTTATTCTGTAAAAGTAGACTAAAAGATGCATCTCAGGTTTTGCCAGATCCTTTAAGAAAATATGATATTCTATAAAAGTAGACTAAAAGATGTCTCTAAAGTTTTGTCTTTAAGAAAACATTTGATTCACCAAAATTTTCTATATTCAAAAGTTAGGAAGATCTTTGTCTACTGTTGTAGAATAACAAATTTTCTATAAAAGCAGACTAAAAGATGTCTCTAAAGTTTCACCTTTAAGAAAATAGTTGATTCCCCAAAATCCTCTTTACTCAAAAATTAGGAAAATCTTTGTCGACTTTTATAGAATAACAAATTTTCTATAAAAGTAGACTAAAAGATGTCTCTAAAGTTTCACCTTTAAAATTTTTTTGATTTGCCAAAATTTTCTTTACTCAACAGTTAGAAAAATTTAAGCATTTCTAAATATAAAATTTGATAAGGTTTGGTACGACAGATCCTTTCCAACAAATATTCAAACTGACTCCTTCGTGAAGCACGTTTCCCCGGAGAGATAAGATCTATTGCCCAATCGCATAATTGGAATCAGTCCATGCGCTTGTGAGCTCTTTGAGGATGGAGATGATCTTTTGCTTCTGTTTGTATCTGCAGGGCTCAGCACAATTTCTGGCCCAGAGCAGGTGCTTAATAGATGCTTATTGACTATTGCTGCATCTCTCGCCACTGCATGGCTTGTGCCCCGTTAAGCGATGGAAAGGCCGTAAGCCTGAATCTTCAGCATCTGGTACCAGTGTGTACCCAGGTTCTCTTCCACTGTGGGATCATTGTTGCTGAATTGCTTGGAGAGGCTGTTGTGTCCCTGAACTGCTTTCTCCAGTCGGTATCACTCCATCTAAGTCTCCTCTATTGTAGAACTTCTTGAGAACGCTTTTGTGGCTCTCTAGGCCCACCCATGTTTCCAATGACCGAGCAAAGTATTCTGTTAGAGTGACTTGATTCTTGCTTTTAGAGCTTTTAAACACGGTCATGCAATGATAAATCATGGGGTGCCCTGCAAACAAGTTCTGTTTGAAAATGGATGATAAGTTCTTTTTTTGGACATAAGACCAATTGGTACTTGAGTACTAGGTTAAGTTAGTGAAGCATTTAACACTTAATCATTCAATTATCTAGAAATCTCCCTATCTTGGAGGTTCTCAACTTGGATTTTGTGAATTTTTTTGACACCGTATTTCGGAATAATTTGGCTTCCTTTGTGGTGGTCTATCATTGAAATTCAGGGTTCTGAGGAGGGTTGCTGGGCTTCGTGATTGTATCCGAGAGCCCCTGACCCTTCCCTCCCTGCGCTTTTTTCAGATCAGTCTTCTTCATCTTGGACCGTGAGGAACTCTGTGAGGTCAGCCTTGTTTCACTCTGTGCTGTGCAGGGGTCTAGGGGAAGGTCCTACTGGCAGAGGTTACAGGGATGGGTGCATGGATAATGGCTGGAGAAAGCTGGGGTGCTTCAGTCCCAGGAGTGGGCAGGGGGGACCCGGGGCCCAAGCATTCCCTCATTTCCCTTGTTAGATTGAAGGGAGATGAGGGCCAGCATGGCTTCAGCCATGACAGAACTGCCAGGATGGCGAAGCCCAAAGGGGTTATGTGGAAGATGGGGCCCCTCCTTCCTGCTCCCCCGTGAGGCCCATCTCCTTTTGGGGGAGTTATGGGCTCAGCCATGGAGACCCGATATCACTCCCTTCTCTCTTTGACCGTGGTCACTCTGGGCACAGCTGTAGCCTGCCCAAGAAAGGTGAGTGCTCAGCTTTGGCAGACAATGTCTCTTTAGTCACAGGGGCAGGTCTGAAAGTGAGAATAACCATGTCGCTGGCCACGTGGACGGCAGCACCAGGTACCTCAGAATGGCTTGAATTCTGAAGCTTGGCTCTGGGCAGTCTGGGTTGGGCCCTGCCCCCCATCCTCCCGCTCCCGTGCCACAGCCCACTGACCCCTGGTACATCACAGCCAGGGCTGGAGCTTCTGGTCAGCGCCCTCAGGCTGAGGACGAGCGGCATGGGACGTCCCACAGCTGAGCCAGTGTGACTGGTACCTCGGCGCCTGCTGGCGCCTGTTCTGTCAGGGTGCCTGCGGGAAGCGAAAGAGGAAGCGAGCGATGGCTTGGAGCCACTTGAGATGTCTGTCCCTGTGATGGGCATGTTTCTGTTTCCTTCCTTCCTTCTGGCTCCATCAACTTTCATAAGCAACCATTGACAGAAGGTCACGTAAGAAATGATGGCTACCCACCATGGACCAAACTGTCTATGGCTCTCAGGTCATGGAGCGTGTTCAAAGGGAAAAGAGGGACCAGGCAGCCAGCGGACATTCTCCAGGGCCCTTGCTTGCCCTTGTTGGTTGGCATAGAGAGCAGCTGCCAACAGAGCCTCCATCTTTGAGCTGACTGGTGATGGCCCCCACTTCTGCTGCTGCAACAGGGCACCTGAAAGGGGGCTCAGGTCTCAAATTCTGGGTCTGTGTCAAAGGGAAGTTCCTGCCCCATCCAGCTCCAGGTCCTGGTTGCCTCCTCCTCCACTCTCTTGGTTCCATCTAATGCCTCTTAAATAACTAAATAACTGACATTATGGATTTCCAGACTCCCAGATGTCCATTGGGTTAACCCCATGGTTCTATCACCCCCTCTTCTCAGGGATGCCCGGGATCCTCCAACTTGGGGCCCTCCCAGAGTGCTTGTGTAACCAGAGTCTGCTCTCCTGTGCTCCTGGTGTGCCCCTGGTGTGCTCCTGGCTACTCCCTTTCTCCCACCTTCAAAGATTCCAATTAGCTCAGCTAGGAGGGAGGTATATACCCGGAACTCCTTCTGTCCATGTCTACACAGACTAGAGGTTGTAGGGGAGCTCCAGGGAACCTCACTGCCTGAGAAAGGACTGGATTTCCTCCTCTCATTTCTGCTTTACAAATGAGAAACTTCAGAAGCTAGACATTGCCTTATTCTTAAAATACATTCACTCGAACCACTTTTAGATTCCAAAGTTGTCTTCCTCTTGAGATCAGCAGCTGGAGATAGAAACTCAAGATGTAAGGGGAGGGGGGTTCTCCTCCTTTCCTTCCTCCATCACTTCCTCTTCCCCCTTGCCCTCACTTAAAGTGCTAAGAAAATCACTCAAAAGTGTCATCTGCTGTGGAAAGCTGAGCTGCACTTTTGGTTTTTATATTTCCCTCAATGTAGTTTGAGGAATAGAGTCTTATAGGGAGAAGGTTGGTCTGAAACTCCATTAGTTGTGGGACGCCTGTGCCATGTCCCCTAAACCCTTCTGCTCTTCCTTCAGTTTTCCTTGGGTTATACTTTCCTGTGTACAGACAAATGGAAGCTCCATGAATGCAGAGACTGCCTAGCACAATGCCTTGCAAACAGCAGGCAATTAATAAATATTTACTGCTAAACCAAGCTTGATCTGGAATTTTCCTTCTGTGCGCATGTATGGGTGTCTGCCCCCCTTTTCCTCAGGTTTTCCATTTCTGCAGCCCAGGAAGAGGAGCCTGAGTGATCTCCATCAAAGCCTTCCCATGAGGCCGTCCAGGTCTGTGTTGGACCCTGTTTCAACAACTGAAGGACCTGTTGGTGGCTACAACAACTCATACACATGGACCGTTCCTTAGGCTGTGGAGGGAGTCTCAAAGGGACGCGGTCCATGCTCCATGAAGTACTGAAACCTTTATTTCACTTTCTGCAGCGCTGCACTGTGTGGACGGAGGATGGTTAGTCCCGGGGACCGGTGGCTGCCGCCTCCCTCCTTCTCATTCTCCCTTCATCCCCAGAGCCCGGCACACTGCTGGGCGTGGAAGCGTGGGATGGGACTGTGAGGTTCCTGGCGTGGGAAGCTACAGTCGTGTCCAACTCCGAGGGTTCCATTTGGGGTTTTCTTGGTGAGGTACCGGTTTGCCATTTCATAAACTGAGGCAAGCAGGGAGAAGGGACTTGGTTAAGGTCCCACAGCTAGTGAGTGTTTGAGGCAGATTTAACTCAGGAAAATGAGTCCTCCCGATTCTAAGCCTGGTGCTCTATGCACTGAGCCGTCCACATACTGAATAACTACTGGCAGAATGAAGGGTTAGAAACTCCCCCTCCCCCCAAACTACTGACTTTGTCATGCCCATGGGGCTGTGCTAGGGAAGGAAATGGGAAAGTGTGTGCTGAGCATCCTGAAGCTTAATGTACTTATAGGCCAGGGCCACCTACTGAAGTCCTCCAGCCAGTCCACTCATTGTGCAGAGGAGGAAGCTGAATCCCAGGGAAGGGAAGTGACTAGGGACCCATGGTTGCACAGGTAATACGAGTCAAGGGCAGAATTCGAACCCGTCTTTTAATTCCAGAGCTAGTATTCTAGAAGGTAATTTCATGAAAACAAAACAAAACAAGAAAGGATACAAATGGGCCGATTTTATTCAACTCATTAAAAAATAGTCTTATACCTCGTTAGGCATCATATGGGCAACATAGATTGGATTTTTCCTTTTCATTTGGTCACAATGCAAGGACTAGTTACTGGTTGGGCAGTGGAGAGGGCACTATGGAAGCCCCTTTCTCTTTCTCAACTTCAGTGTCCTTATCTGCAAACCAGGGCTTTGGACTTCTCGGAGGTCCTTTTCACCACTAAATCCTTGGCCTTCTACAGTTTGTGTTTAAGGAAGGAGACAGACAAGTGATGAGAGAAGTAGGGTTTCGGACTTCTTCTCGGAGGTCCCTTTCACCACTAAATCCTTGACCTTCTACAGTTTGTACTTAAGGAAGGAGACACAGGAATGATGAGAGAACTAGGTCTTTGGACTTCTTCTCGGAGGTCCCTTTCATCACTAAATCTCTGACCTTCTACAGTTGTGTTTAAGGAAAGAGACAGACAAGTGATGAGAGAAATAGGGCTTCAGACTTCTCGGAAGCCCTTTCAGCACTAAATCCTTGATCTTCTACAGTTTGTATTTAAGGAAGAAGACAGAAAAGTGTGAGAGATTTTGGAGAAGACTCATACTATGGGATGGGCCATTCAGACTTCAACCCTTTTGCAGCCAGGTGGCATTTCTTAGAAGCAGGGAAGCCAGAAGGGAAAGTATCCAGATGATGACCCTCCATTTCCCATTGCCAGCTCATCGTCTTTGCCTCTGGGGGGTACCTCCTGGAGTTACATAACAATCCTTTCTCCCCTTCTTGAGGCTGACATTGTAAGAGATGAAGTCATTCTCTTGCAATATCCTCTCTAAACTGTTTTGGTCATGCTTTTTCTCTCTTCCTGATGGTGACTGGGTTTCTGATGCACTCAGTGTTTGCCTTCTCATTAATGGGTGAAATTTAACTTTTCATGGCATGTGTGTGTGTTCCATTTTGTAATTTTCCTATAGGGATGGTTCAGAATGAAAAACAAACAAACGTTCCTTTGTAAAAATAAAAAGGGGGTTTTTAGGTAAAAGTTAAGAGGGGGTGACCTGCCTCTTTGTGAAGGCTCTGAGACATTGAAAGGGCTGGAGGATGGCATTTTCCCTCTTCGAGGTCCTAGAGGAGAAAGGGACCTCTTTGTGGTGGTGCTCTTTTGGATGTACTAAGTGCCATCTTGAGTAGCCTTTCCATCCCCTGCTCTTGGGAGCTCCTTGAGGGCAAAGGCTTGTGTTGATTGACATAATAAATGCTTGCTGCAATGGATTATGGAGTTTCTTTCCTCAGAGATGATGGCATTGAGAACTATATAGTTCTTGGAGAACATCTAGCTTGACTTCCTCATTTTATGGGCGATAGGGCAGTTAAGTGGTGCAGTGGATGGAATGCCAACTCTGGATTCAGGAAGACCTGAGTTTAAATACAGCCTCATACATTTTACTAATGTGACTCTGGGCAAGTCACTTAACTGTTTGTCTCAGTTTCCTCATCTGTAGAATGAGCTGGAGAAAGAAATGGCAAATTACTCTACAGTGTCTCGCCAAAAAAACCAAACCAAATGGGGTCAAGAAAAGTCAGATATGACTGAAAAATGATTCAACAACAATTTGTAGCTGATGAAATGGGCTTCTAGTCAGCTTAAATGATTTGTCTGAGGTCATATGTGTAATGTTCTCTTCTCTAAAATATAATGTTTTCTGGGAGCAGGTTTCTTGGGGGGACTTCTGGAGGCAGCCTTAGTTTCAGTTCAGAGTAATAATCACCTCAAATTCAGCTCCTGTTAAAGTCCAATCCTTTATTATCTCCGGTTTCTGAATCTCCTTCCTGGGTCCCGGTTAGCTTTCTTAGAAGCCTATCTCTCTCCTTGGTTCCAAGACTTGCTGCTAATCTTTTGCCTCTGCCAGCTTCAGCTTCTCTTCTCCGAATGTCTCCAGCCAGCCCCAAGGTGAAAGTTGGAATGAATCTGTCTTGCCTCCGAGAGTGGGCTTCTGGGTGTCTGATCCTAAGAGCTTTTTGCTTATATGGTGTACACTGAGTATACATCAATTATTATATCACTAAGAAACCATTATTTGTTGTAGGATTAAATCAATGCTAAATTAGATTTAACCACTGTCTCCTCAATTCCATTTAATACCTTGTTTCAAGCTCTGGCCCATAACATCTCCTTGTAGGATCGGATCAATTCTACTGTCTTAGTACCTTGTAAGAATCCTAACACATAATGGGAGGCAAATAATGGAGCTGGTTTGAGGCTAGGTCATCTTGTTCCAAATACAGTGCCCTTTCCCTGGTGTCACGGATGCTCATTGTGGTAATGGAGTCCCTTCCTTACCCACACATATGTATTGAATGCCAGGTGTTGTGGGGTACAATATGACTCTGATAGAGAAACAAAATGAGCACATGAAAAACAGCAGTGTGTCATTAAACCCCATGATGCTTACTGTGAGTGTGATGGGAATTCAGAGGAAAGGAGGGAGGAATGAGAGCTGGAGGAGGCAAGGTGGGCCTTTCAGAAGAAGTGGGACCTGAGATGAACCTTGGGGATGGGTAAGATGGAAGAGGTGGGGAAGAAAGGGAGTTAGGAGGAATATACTCCTGAGGTCCCAGATACGTGGCGAGTCTAACATATTTATACGTCATATATATAAAAAGACTCATGTGACCAGAATGGACAGAACCCAGCTGGGAGTCCTAGTAAGTAAGGCTGGCCGGAAGTGGACCAAGGAACCCAGCTCAGCGTTCCAAATGTTATGGGGTGATAATGATAAGGGGCAGCAGGAGGCTGACACTACCTTGACCCTATTGCCAGCTGGCAAGATCACAGGCTGTGTGGAAAGAACTCTGGGTTGAGAATCAGAATCAGGGCACCTAAGCCCCAATCTTGCCCCACGGTGCCCTCCACCTCAAACAATGGGCTTCTTCGAGCCTTCATTTCCTCACTTGGGAGCTGGACCAGACAATTCCATCTCCAGAACCGATCATTAGGTGTTGAAACAAGCAGTAGGAATCGAGAAGGGACAGACACACCAGAAGCACTTGGAAGGAAAAAGGTTACTGGACCTGGTGGCTGGTTGGATGAGGGGGTGCCGAAGAAAGGGCAGGCATAAATATTGCAATGCATCTATTTCCTTTGAACACAGGGTAGTGGACTGGGCTGTCAAGCATTTTAGGGAAGGAAACCCTGCGAGCATATCCCTGAATACACGAGGCATTTGCATAACGACTCAATATTTCAATCATTTCTGAATCCATGATTTCTCCGGGGAATACATCACCCCCTCTCTAGTGCAAATTGGAGCCCCTCTTTGATGGTTGCAACAGCCAAAACCTTCCCCTTCTCTTCCCACCCCCCAGATTTAACAGGACTGGCCTTTAGGTCCCGGACACAGCTTGGTCAGCTCAGGAGGACCCCTTAGAGTTCGCGCTGGGAGCACGCAGGCCTGGAGAGCCCAGGCTCCCCTCCATGATACTGGAGGAAAGCGTGTGTGTGTGTGGGGGGGGGTGTGCTTTAGGGAGAACAAGGGGAGAACCAGAGCAAGTTTTCTCTGAGACCTTATGGCCACCAGGTGACTTCTGGGTAGTACCTGGAGCAGACCTTTGGGAGAGAGAATTTCCTACAGTGGAGGAAGTTCTGGAGTCAGGACACCCTGATCCTTCCTGCTCTTCCTTTGAACTCTTCCCAAATCAGGGCTCCAGTGGGTATAGGACTATCAATCAAGCAACATTAATTAAGCACCCACTGTATATCAGGCACTATGCTAAATTTGGGGGATTAAAGAGGCAAAAGAAAGTCTCTGCTTCTAACTGGAGAAAACGGCATGTGAGCAATCGCTACGGAACAGACGAGATCCGGGATAAAAGGATATAATGCAAAGAGGGAAAGTACTGAATTGGAAAGCGCTCCCAGCCTGGGAATAGAGGGGCTGAGGGAACAGGTTGAGAAACGTCCTCTTCCCCTCCCCCTTCCGAGGCTCCCAGCCACTTTGCCTGCGGCCCTCACTTTGCCCCCGGGACAGCTTGGCTCTGGTTGGGCCGGGAGGATGCCTTAGCATCCCAGGGAGCCTCGGCCGGGATTTCCCAACTCCCGCGTCGCGTTAGCTCCGGCCCCGGCCGCCTCGCCAGGCGGTGGAGTCATCCTGAGTCACGCGGGGAGCATGAGTGGCTAGGTGAGGCAGCGGGACCCAGCGGCGCCCGGAGCCAGGCAGCGGAGGGGAGCCGGGCCCGCGGGCCCCGCGCTCCGCGCTGTGCAATCCGGCCCCGGGCACAGGACGTTGAGCAAAAGCAAAAGTTCCCCCGCGCTGCTTGGGGTTCTTTCCCCCGAAACCCCTGGGGAAGCCAGAGGAAACGCGAAGGGTCAAGTTTGCTGTGCAGCCGGGCTCAGCCGAGCTGCCCCTGGCCGGGGGAGGTGAAGGGCTCGCTGCTGGCGGGCCAGGGCGCGGCGGGAGCCGCCGGGGGCCACTTAGATGCCAAAGAAAGCAGCCCCGGGGCCACAAAAGCCCGCTCGCCGGGTTTTAGAGCTCCAGCCCGAGCCGCTTATTAGAAATGACTTCTTCGCTCTAAAAGAAGGGCTTCCAGCCTCAGGGAAGGGACTTGAATCCAGCTCTTCCTGCCTCGACCCTCTGTGCAATTTATTCTGTTTTTAAAGAGCCAACCATGAAAGATAAAATGGTCCCAGTTTTGTCATTTTGAGGACACGGAATGGAGAATTGTGGGTTTTAGAGTCAGAAGGAACTTTAGAGTTCCCACTTTCTCATTTCATAAGTGGGAAACTGAGGCACAGGGTACTGAAATGACTTGCCCAGTATTCGAGTTGGAGAATTGAATCTAAAATCTGCTTGCTTCCAGGTCCTTCCGGCTCCAACACAACCCAGAGATCACGATTGTGGGTGGAAGGCAGGAGAGAAAGAGAAGGAAAGAGAATTAAGAGTAGAGCAGGAAAAGGAGACACAGTGAAGAGATGGAAATTGTAGACAGGAAGAGGGGGGAAGGGGAATTAAAATAGAGATGTGGAGAGACAGAGAGAGAGAGGAAGACAGAGGGAGTGAGAGTGAAACAGTAGCTTCTGGAATAGCAGAGGAAGGTCACCTCATCTTGTTTGCTCTGCCATTTGCTTGAATATGGGCTCCAGAGAGGTCTAATCCCCTTGAACTTGAGCTTTCCCACTCTCATTAGTTTTAGTTAGTTTTTGTTTTTCATTTCCAGTGGTGAGGGAACTGGCTTATGGAGGTGGGTCTGCAGAGCTCTCACAGGAAAGGAGCTTTCAGGAAATGATTCACTGTCACCTATACTATGATACTCCATCTTATTAATTATTTTTCCATTTTCATTAATTCTTAGTGATAGAGGCTCCACAGTATCTCTGATGATAACACTGGTCAGGAGAAATAAAGATGCATCCAATTAGGAGAGTTAAAGGCTAAGCATTCCCTAATCATCTGCTACTGGGCAAATTACTTAGCCTCTCTGGGTCTCAGTTTCTTTATCTGTAAAAGGGGGAGAAATAGTGTCATGTAGTAGATACAAGGCTGGTCTTAGAGACAGGAATATCTGCTACTGATGTACTAGCTGTGGGTCAGTAGGGAAGTCACAATCTCTCCATGATCTTGGCAACTCTTCTGGATAATAAGTTACAGATGGGAATGGGCATTTAATGGATGACATTTTCACATTAGGAGTTCCCCACACTGATGAAATCGTAAATTCGGACCAAAAGGAGGGAGAATAAATTCTTGCTTTGTTTCATAGGGCCACACATGAAGATGAAATGAGATCACGTATGTTGTAATTTAAAAAGTAAAGAAAGACATGCGAATGATTATCTTTCTCTTCACCTGCTTCCTCTCTTCTGTTGATCTGGGACATCCTTTAGATTATAAGCTCCTTGAAGGGCAGGGACTATCTTACTTTTTATTAATTGTATCCCTTGTGTTTAGCACAGTGCCTGCCACATAGGAGGAACTCAGTAAATGCTTGTTGTATTACATTACATCCTTTTGATTATTTCCACTCCTTTCCCCCCCTATTTTCCTTCTGCTTTCCTCCCACCCAGCTTCTTCCTTGATTTAAGAGCATAGCTGTAAGAGTCATCTAACCCAGATTTTGCACTTTACAGATAAGTAAACTGAGGCCTGGGGAATTTAAGAAGCTCATCTGAGATCAAGCATCAGACCAGTGTTTGAAAGCAGTTCCTCTGACTCTTTATTGAGTGTTCTTTCTTGGATGCCTTATTTTTTCAGAAGCCATCTTACTCTGATTGGACATACAGTGCTGGTCTGGGCTGTACTAATTACAATTTCCTTCCTTCCTTTTCCAAGGTTGGTTTCCTTTATTTATGCCATCATTGTCTTAGCAATATTAAGGCAGCCTTAATATTGACACAGTGGAAAGGTGATTTTGAAGTCGAGGTAACTGTGGCTCTTTCATTGGATAGTACGTCATTATACCTTTCTATGGGGCTCAGCTTCCTCCTCTGTGAAATGTATGGATTGGATCTCGTCCCCAAACTATCTGCCAACACTCTCAATATATTTTTTAATTATCCTCCGCTTTTCCTGAGCTATGTAGACACAGTCATTTAAATGACATCTGGGCTTAGTTCTTTAGAGTTCCTGGATTCATTCTTGTGTTCCCTTTGAAGGTCCATGAAACCTTGTATGGTACCTGATACGCTTTACGTCTTGGAACCGAGGATTGCCTAAGTGTGGTCTGAAAAGCCTGCTCGTTTGCCCGAGAAAATGACGAGATTTTCCTCTCTGGGAATGGTTTACTCACTGAAGGATTAGCCACGTTAGATCTCAGCTTTCTAGGGGTATCCAGTCTCAAGGAATTAGTAACCTGATAGAAAACAAGGATGGGCACTCGGCTAAGAAAACCTCTGAGAGAGAATGGGAAATGGAGTAGAAGTTTTAATGAAATGCCGTGGTGAGGATCGTCATTCCTTGGGGAGTCTTTTAAACAAGGAAAAGGGGAAAGAGTGATTAATGTTACATTTGTACATGTGACGGGAAAAGTGACTAAAAGCAATGCATCCTGACGTTAAGAGGCTCCACAGAGAGTAAGCTGTTCACTTAATTTTGGGGGGAAAACCCATCCTATTGATATATTTTTTATATATTGTCATCACTTTCCAATGATGCTAAGAGCCCTCTCTTGTAACAAAGAAGTGCATTTAAAATAAAGCATAGAACACATTGGTCATTGATGTAAATGTCTGTCTTACTTTGCCCTCACAGCCCCCGTGTCTCTGCTTTACCATCAGTACGGTGGAGGGTGATTGGTGATTGGGGATACCATTGAGTTCTGATGTCTTTCATCTTCCCATTTTAGAGTTGCTTTCCTTTCCATTCATGTGACTCTTCTGTGTATTTTTCTCTTAATTCTGCTGACTTTTCTCTATATCACTTCATACAAATTTCTCTGTGGTCCTCCGAATTCCTCCTGTTTATCTCAATGGAATCTCATTATCTATAAACGTCACCATTTGTTGACTAGTTGTTCACTCACATAGTATGAGTTAAGCCATTGGGTGTATAAAGAGACTTTTTCCATCAATCGCAGGGTCTTGAGGTTGGATTTGGCTGGAGGACAGTCCCAAGCCAGATTTTTCCAAGCCCTTCTCTGAATAGTGATGTTTTCTGGGAATTCCTCTTGGGAAATTATCAGCAACATTATGACTGGGTTTCTGGCAAAGCCTCTCGAAGTACCAAACTACAGATGCAGCCATCCTGAGGGCTGGGCATGACAATTACAAGCTACACACTCTTTCCTCCTCACTATCAGGTCCAATATTAAATAAGAGGAAATCAATGATTAATTAAAACAAAATAAGAGAAATAATTGATTCAATAAAAGTGAAAGGAAATTAAAGGAATTAAAAGAAAAAAAAATAACATTCCTGAAACTAATTTTCCATCCAGAGTACTCAAAATTCCAACTGGACTTCTATGCTAAGCAAAGTGGGAAGAACTCAGGACTTGGAAATAAGGGACCTGGCTTGGGATTTTGATTCTGACAGTTACAAGCTGTGTGATTCTATGGTATCTCTCTCAACTTCTCTTCTTCACAGTTTCTCCTTCTGTAAAGTAGGGACAGTAAGAGCTGACCTACCAACTTTACAGTATTGTAAATGATTGTAGAGAAAGTACTTTGTAAACTTTAAGGGCCTATAGATATGCAAATTAAAAAATAATATTACTAATCATCTTTTGGGTAACTTGGGGACCTCCAAATTACATCATTTGGCTCTAAAGTGGCTTCTTTTTACTTACCGGAATATTGTTTATTCAACTGAAAAGGCATTCTGAAGGGTTGGGCACTTGATGAGTGAAGATTCCACGTAAGAATACAAATGATTTTAACCAGGATTTTGGGCCCAATAGTTAGAGGACTCTCATTGACATTTGTTTGCAATCTACTGTCTTAGAGTTGAACTGGTTACCATAGAATATCCATCTAATTCCTTTGGATAGAGTCTGCCAAGAGCCTTAGACCTTAGACCTTAGATTTAGGAGACAGATATAGGAAGATGGATGGAAGAGGATTTGTTCTTTAAAGACCACCATAACAGAAGAAATCACTAAAGTCAATTCTCAATCCAGTTTTAATACAGAGGAAATGAATGGGAAGAGAGAAAATTTTGTTTCTCTTCTTTCATCATATGTCTCAATATGTCTGCTCATAGTCGCCAGTAAGAACCACAGGAGAATAATCCATGAAATAAATAGACCCAGTTTTGAGGTCTACTCAAAGAGTTTGTGAGGAGGGATGAGCCTTATATTAAATAAACAAGATCTAAACCAAGAATTTTTTTTCCCGTTAGTAAGAATGTCTTTTGAGTAGATTTTATTCTTATTTGATATTTTATTTTTCCCAGTTACATGTAAAACAATTTTTAGAATTTTTTTAAAACACTGAATTCCAGATTCTTTCTCTTCCTCCCTCCAACAATGAGAAGGCACATATGAAGTTATGCAAACATTTACATAAAATACTTATTGAAAAACAAAACATAGATTCTCTTCCCTCCTCAAAGAAAAACTCTCAAGAAAAAAGTATGCTTCAATCTCTATTCAGACACCATAGTTCTTTCTTTGGATGTGGATAGTGTTTTTCACCATATGTCCTTCAGAGTAGTCTTGGATCATTGTATTGCTGAGAACAGCAAAGCCAGTCAGAGCTGATCATCCTATAACATTGCTATTACTTTGTACATAGTACATTTCACTTTGCATGAGCTTATGAAGGACTTTCCAGTAAACCAAGAATTCCTAACTTGGGACCTGTGAATTTGAGTTAAATTTTTTTTGGTAACTATAGTCTGATATATTTTGTTTCTTCCTTGATTTTGTTTTGTGCATTTAAAACCATGAATCTGAGAAGGGGTCTACAAGCTTCACCAGAAAAGGCACCCCAAGGGATGAAAATGATAGTCATTGGAGGGAATATGGGAGGGCAAATATTCTCATGCGTTGTCAGAGGAACTGTGAATTGGGAAAGCTCCTTGACCTTCAGATAGAACTAGTAGGCTTAGGCCCCAAAGAGATCAGAAACAAGGGAAAGGACCTAGAGGTGCCAAAATATGCCTAAGAGCACCTTTTACTGAATCAAAAAAATCAAAACTAAGTGAGTGTCCATCCACTGGGGAATGGCTGAATGAAATGATGGCACATGAGTCTAATGCTCCAAGAAACAGTGAAAGAGATGGATTCAGAGAAACCTGGGAAGCTTTGTATGAACTGATACAATAGCTAGACAAACATTGTCTAGGAAAAACTTTGCTAGATTTAATTCATAAATTCAGTGCTCAAACACGATTCCAGAGGGTGAGTGATAAAGCAATCTACCCCATTCCTGACATATTGGGGATGGATTCTTGAGACACACATTTTTGGACCTCAAAAATATTGGATTGTACTTATCTACAACAAGGGAGAATTTATTTATTTATTTTAAGAGAAACTAGAGGAGAGAGAAACATGAAAATAATGCTGCAAAAAAAAAGAAATAAAAAAACAGCACCAATGAAGCAATAAAAATCCATAGAAAAAACATAAGGCTACTCAGAGAAAGAGAGGGAGAGCTTTAGAACTAATTGTTGAATTTATTATTGTTATGGGTCAGAACTTGAAACAAGGTGCTAACTCACTGGAATTGATAGAGACAATGCTTATGTACTTAGTTCACACCTTTAGAGTTCACACCTTTAATAGAGTTCACACATTAGAGTTCACACCTTTAGAGAGCATATATAAGGAGGAGCCCACTAAAGGACAAGCTCACTAGAGACTTTTGGAGATTCACAAGTCAGAAGCCACAAGCTCTCTCTTGGAGGAGAAGTCAGATTTATTCCATATTCCATCTTTGTGCTGGCTGGAGGCTTTGGATTCAGAGGGAGCTAGAGGCTGAAGCTGGGAGAGGCAAAGGACAAGTGGCAGGAGCTCTCAGAACCAAGGAGAGAGACAGGCCTCTAAGAAAGCTAATCGGGCCCCAGGAAAAGTTTCAAGACTTTAAAAGAGAAAATAAAGTTTTTGGACTTTAACAGCTGGCTGCAGTTGAGCTGAAACAAAGGCTGCTTCCAGAAGCCCCCAAGAAACCTGCTCCCAGAGAATATTATATTTTAGAGAAGAACATTACATATTATATACCTTAAAAACAAGATAATCATGGTTTCATGTGCAATCATCTTCTATTCTTTATACAACTATGTGTCATTAGCAAATCCATGCTTTTATTCAAGTCATCACTAAGCTGTTGAATACCACAGGGCTGAGCCTGACTCTCTGGAGCACTCCATAAGAGAGCGAGCTCCATCCAGGTTGACACTGAGTCACTAAAGATTGTTCTTTAGGTTTGATCATTCAACTAGTTTCAGATCCACCTAATTGTAACATCATTTTGCCCAAATCATTCCACTTTGTATACAAGGATAGGATCAAAGACTCTTGTTATTTTCTTGCTTTGCTAAAAATCTTGGTAAAATATAACTATAGAGTTTTTCAAAAAATCAGAGAAGATTAATCTGTCTTGATTCATCTTTTGAAAAATTATTTTTATTTTTCAACTAAGAAGCATGTAAAATGAATCTTTCCTTCTCATTGTTCTCTCTTCCTTTGGTAAGCAAAAAACAAAGGAAAAAACCCCTCAATCCTTAGCTGCATAGTTCAGCAAAACAAATCCTCCTGCTAACCCTGTTGAAAACCTTTTCGCTCTTTGCTGAGAGATGAGTGGGTGAGCTGTTTTACTGGCATTCTTTTGGACTCATGGCTTATCACCATCTGTTCTTGATTAAGATTTGCTGATCAAATATGAGAAACGCCATCTTTCGTAGGTGTTATCAAGCACCCTCAAAGAACATGCTCTAGAATGAAAACTGAGGTCTCTGGCTCCTGTTTACAGACTCCATTCTCTTTCCTCCTCTTAAAAATCGGGGACCATTTGCTTTTCCTGCGTCCCGAGCACTTTTTTTTCTTTTTCCATGACTCAGAAGAAATGTTCCCCTACTTGAGTACCTAGTTCAACTGGGTCTAGTGACTTGAACTCATAAAGTCGATCAATCAAGAAGCATTTATTAAATGGCTACTAGAGGCTAAGTGCTGTATCAAGCACCCAGAGACAAAAGTGAGATGACCCCAGCCTTCCAGGGGTTTACATTCTAATGGGGAAAACAATATAGACATATATATGTACATACATATGCAAATATATTTTATGCATTTAAAATACTAGAATATGTGAATTAGTGCACATAAATCAATATTTAATATCTATACATGGAATAATGTATACATATGTGCATAAGTATACAAATTATATATGTGTATGTGCATGTATATTATGGCTGTTACATATGCTATGTATTTATATACTATGTTCATACTATATGTATTAGTAGTAATATTAGTACTATATGTTTATGTCTTAGTATAGGATGTGCTCTGAAATTCCTATAACCAACTCCTGCTCATTTCAATGAGTTGGTCTTTGGAGTGTGGGTACTAAGTCTTTCCTCTTCATTCTGGGGGAGCCCTGAAGGATTGAGGGGTACCATTTCTAGTGTCCTAAAGCTCAGATACTCCTATCTGTGTGCCTCCTGCCATGATTAGGGGTCGATAGTCATTTAGTCAGCCACGCTCAGACTTTTAGAAAAGACTCCTTATTAAGGTATTTAGAGTAAAACTAATTGGTACAAAGCAGCTCTCCCTTCTCCCCTCCCCCCAAAAAGCTGGGGACAGTCTTTTGTAAAGGTGCATACAGAGTCCAGAGGAAAAGGAGCTATGCTTAAGGAACACGTGTGGCAAAAGGGAGACTCTCAGTCTTTGCTTGCTAGAAATCCTTTTCTCCCTTTCATGGAGTGCTCAGGAAGTTTGCTTAGGAATAATGGAGTTTTTTGGTGGGCTAAGCTGTTAAAGGACAGGTCAATTCTCCGAGAGCCTCCACAGCTGTGGATAAGAGCATCTGAAGGAGTTGCAGGGCAGCCTTTGCTGACACAGGTGTTGTGGATTGGAAATGAGATAAATTGGAGGCAGAAGGAAAGGGGGGGTTTCAAATAAGGTGACGGCCTCTCGGTGGGGGTTGGGGGGGGGTCAGAGAACAGCAACGGCCTCTCAGTCTCCTTATGTCATCCTCTCACACGAGAAGATCCATTCTGTGTTGGATCTCCAACAGCCACTGTCAGGTGTATTCCAACACTTAGCAAAGTTATGAATGTGTGTTTCATCCGGCCTTGCTCCACTGCCGCTAGCCACCTGTGCTCTGGAGATCAATGGTACAGAGTAGAGAAGTTTCAAATCCTCCGGACTCTTTGAATTTTGCAAGGTCCTCCTTTAGTCAAGGGGTCAGGAAGGAGAGAAGAATCAAGACTGAAATGTTCTCCTTCTCTCCCAAGAGACTCCTTTTCAGGAGCTTTAGGTGGTATACTCTCTCTTCATCCTCCACTCTCTGGAATCTCCGTCTTCCAAATAATTTCTTCTCAAGTGGCTCAGGATTTTCTAGGTGGCCTGTGATACCACTGATTGTTCTCAGTCAATGCAAGCACAATTCCTGTTCAACATCCCATTCACACGTCCAGTGACTTCATATGTAGCTCGAAGCCTCTGCTTGTGACTTGAGACCAAAGCCTCTTCTCCAGCTTGATTTGCCCTGGTTAAGGTAACAGGGCAGAGCATTTTGTTTGCCTTTAAATTGCATAGGGTGAATTGATTGATATTTTCAGTTATCTGTGCCCTCTCACAAGGTATAGAAGGATCAAATATGGGGTAGCCTTGGAGGGATGCCATTGAGATCCTTCCCCGATCTCTTGTTCTTCTTCCAAAATGAAGGACAAATAACAAAGACAGTTGGGATCCCTAATCGTTAGAGTTGAGCATTTATTTCTCCTCATAATATGATTAATTTTAAAGTACTTAGATAATGTCATTCAATGTACATATAAAACATTGATATTATTTCATCATCTATGGTGCCCTTGGGCATAATGTAATTTGTCTGTTTATCTTTTATAACCACGTCTATTTTTACTGGTGTCCCATCCGACATCGCTATCACCACCATGGATTTGTACGGTTCACTCAAAGCATAATGAATTCTGCCCCAGCCCCTCATTTTAATTTGGTGTCGATAATTGTGTCTGTGTTGCTTGTAAACAATGTATTTTTGGATTTTGTTTCCCCTTCCATTCAGTAGCTATTCTCGGAATGAATTCATCCATTTGCATTCACCGTTAATTGAGTATTTTCCTCCCCTGTATCCTGTTAACACTTTCCCTTTTCTTTGTCCCCTGCTCCTGTCTTTGCCAAGAAGAGAAGGATGGTGAAAGAGGAGTGTGATCAACATCAGTGATTTGTAATTGAAGTGAATTGCCTTCAAGCTATCACTTTTCCTCTTCCCCTCCTCTCAGACCCCAGCTATAGGATCTTACACTTTATTTCTTTTCTTTTAATCTTCCCTTTATGATCCACTCTTTAAAGTAGAAATTTCTTTTGCTTGATTCTATTTCCTCCCTGACTTGACCGTCTCTCTTAAATCTTTCTCTCCCTTTTTCCTATTCTTGCCTGTTTTCCTGCTGTGTTTTATATAGTGATACATTAAACTTCTCATAAGGCTTGTACACGTATGTTTCTGTGTAAGGATGTATTCAGCCTGACTTTGATTCAGATGAGCAGGGTCATACGATGCTCATTCTGCCATCCTTTCTCTCCCTGTTTGTATTTTCTTGCTCTCCAATTATGAGACATCCTAATTTCCATCCCCTTCTTCCTCATTTTGTTTCAAGTTTATTGTTTTCTCCCATCCTTTTAGTAGATCCCCATTCATGGGAAATCTTAGCACAAAGGCTGACAGCCACTTGTTGGGGATTCCTGTTCAGGTATGATTTGCATTGGGTGGGCTCCAAGGTCTCTTCTGACCCTGCAGTTCTGTGAGTCTGAGTATTCCCTGGTTCTGTGATGGAAAGAGAAAAACTGAGTGCTCTTCTTTCCCCACTCTTCCCTCTTCTTGGGCTCAGAAATCTATACATAGCCTTCATGAAATGAGTTTTTTTTTGCCTTGGTGGTCTCTAAAAGGGGGCGTGTAAGAGAGAGACTCACCAATGGTTTGATGATTTAATGATTAAAGGAGGTATGATAATGCTAAGCTCTTTTGGTGCCTTCTCTTGTATGTGTGTTTTAATCACATCCAATAACATCATCACTTCTTGGGAATTCAGTGTTCTCGAGAGAGTTATTTTTAAGTTCTGCATGTTTACTTGTTGCAAGATCATTCCTTAAATCCTTAAATTAGACTTATTTCTATGGAAGCTGGACTTGATAAGAGTTCACTTATACCAGGGGAGATTGCCGTTATTTCTATAGGACTAGAGATGGTTTTTATTAGTGTCAGAGTTAAAAATAACTGCAGACCATACTGTTGGGTTTTTTTTTCCAAATGGGCTTCAAAGGGAAATTTTATCTCATTTCTTGGATTATTTCACAAAATATTTAAGTGGTGCACTTCTTGGGTTAAGGGTGTGGTTGATGACAGCTACTAAGTCAGTGAAGGAAATGATGAAATATTGAAACTGGGCAGAAGTGGTGGTGAAGTTGGGGGAGAGTCACTGCTTTGTCTTCCTCCCAATAAGCCTTTTTTTCTGGATCTTGGGAGACTGACTTCTAAGAGTCAAGAGATGTATCTGGAAGTCCCAGTGAAGGAGGCTGTGTCCCAGGATGTTCTGGGGAGATGTTAATTCTGGAGCCTCTCCATTTCCTCCTCTCTTTTTGCTCCTGCTCTTTTCCATGGCTATGTTGCTGGTAGGATGCACGCCTCCCTTCTAGCTTTCCTTTTGCATCCCTTCTGCGAATCACTGTGAGAAATAAAGGTGAATAAAATCACTGATGTCCAAAAGAAGGGAAACATTTGGAAGAAATGATGGGTCTCCAGATGGAGGGCCCTGACTTAATACCCAGCCCACGCTTGTTATATCTTCTAACTTTCCCTCATATGCTGCCGCTCATCCCCATCCATATGTTGCTTCTTTCTATGTTCTTAATGCTTCACACAGTATCCTTCGTGCACTTAATCAATGCTCATTCATTCACCCGTTCACAGAAATTAGGTCCAGAAAGCTTGCACTACCTATCAAGGCCACAGAGTAAGCACATGGTGGCCCCTCCTTTATTTTACAAATGACCGAAACTTGGAGCGGAAGTGATTTCCCCAGAATCACGTAGGTAGGAATAGCAAAATCAGGCTTTAAATCCAGATTCTTGTACTCAAAGTCTAATGCTTCTCTATAATGAATTTTCTCTCCCCTCAATCTTATGATAAAACCATGAACAGTAAAACACTGACCTAGAGTGAGAAAACTTTCAGGGTTCCAAATTTCATATCAAATATGTTCTTTACTGCTGTTTTTTCATACCCATCTTGCTCCCTAAAGCATCATGTGGAGAAGAAATAGGATCCCAGAGGGAAGAGCCAAAAAGAATGGGCTAGGTATTGAGAAAAACTTCCTATTCGTGAGAGTTGTCCCAAAGTGGAAACGAGACTGCCAGACCTCTTCCTTTGGACTCTTTAGGCAAAGCTTGCACAGCTACCTCTTGGGTGTTTTATTCCTTTTATGCAACTAGCTGACCTCTGAGGTCCCCTTTCACCTCTAAAATTTCTCTGATCATATGAACCCTAGACTCTCAGAACCAGCATCTCTGTGACAGTCTGGATGTGCCTGAAAGAGTCATTTCTCAACTATGTCTGTGGTATGTGGCCTTGGGTTGGAAGACCTTCAGGAAAGGCCATTGGAGCACTTCCAGAATCGGCTTATCCCACTCTTGGACTGCTCCCAACCATCCAGTTTCAAGTAGCCTCTTTTTAGCTCTCAGCCATTATTCCTGTCCTATCCTCAGGGGTGAAGAAGAGCCAGCCTTCTTTCCTATGTCAGCTCTTCAAATATTTGATAACTGGCATATCCCTTCTAAAATGTCTCAGGTCAACCCCTTCCAATCTCTCCTTGTGTAATTTTCACCAACCTTCTCCCCAAAATGCACTTTCAGTTTCTTCTTTAATATTCTGTGCTTTCACATTCTTCCCCCTTTCTCTAACCAATTCTTATCTTAAATTCCTATATTATAAAATAACCATTCTTGACCACAGATACTTTTTGGGTTGAGTTTCTGAGTAGGGAACTAAATAGGGACCTTGTGATGAAAAAGGAGGGACGGATTTGTCTAATGAATTACCCTTTCTTTTTCGATACTCCACCAGGGGAAATCCCTCTCTGAATGGTAGCGAGGCAGAATCCTGGTATGAAAGATGTGGCTCCTCCATTCTGTCTTATGAATAGGCTTGAATGGTTTGAAATGGTTCAAGAAGGAAAGGAAGAAACTCAAGATTTCAAAACACACTTTCTTTCCTATAGTATTTAAGAACTGCTCTGGAGGCTAGAAGACATACAGGCTGGCCATCTCATCAATACAGTAAGAGTTGGTGAAGGGTTTCTCGCTCTAATTAGATGTATGACTTGGATGGCCAGTCCTTTCACCAATCTGGGCTTTGCTTGGCTGCACTGGTAAAATGCACAGTTGGACAGGCAGGAAAGGCCCTGTGGCCCTTTCTAGCTCTAGAACCATGGCCCCACCATTTTTAAAATGGGGAAGTTGTGTGATGTCTATGATCCCCTCCTGTACCCAAATGGTATGATTATAACTTTTATAGTCTCCTAGCATCAAGAGTTTGATTCTGAATAGGTTTAAAAATTTTGATAATGGATGGTTAAACTCTCTGGGTGTTTCCCATTACTGGTAGTGGGATTTAGGGTATCATTTTCTCTCTGGGTTTGTTTATCTATCGAGGAGGCTGTATTTGATGATCTCTGCAGTTCTTGCCATCGAAGACCTAGAGCCAACATTGTTCACGAATGCAGACAGACTTTTATACTAGCCCAGACAGCACCTAATCAGGTGCATATTGCATAGTCCAAGCAACGGTTATGTTGGAATCAAGGGGGTTGAGTGATATGCCGATTTCTTTTTCATGTTGGCTCTGCAGCCCTGAAACTACAGAATTTAGAGTGCTGGTTTTCCCAAGCTGACATGAGAGGGAGGCAATATGGGACCTTGACCACAATGTTGGACCAGATGCACCTGGGTTCCAGTGTTGGGATTTTCCAAGATCGAAGTTGAGGAAATCGCTTTGAATTTTTTGAACCTAAGTTTTCTTTTCTCTGAGAATGATCCTTAAAGTCCTTTCTGGAGTAGGAGCGGGAATTCTTTATCCTCCAGTAGACTAAGGAGGAGAAATTATCTGGTCTCGCTTTCCTCGAGCACATGAGGACCAGATTCTGATAGATTCTGGAGCTGCTACTAGGCAAAGGAAAGGGAAACATCCTGGATGGAGAAGGCACTTTTTTAAACTCGATAATTATGAAATCTAAGATCTTCAATAAGGAGAAACCCGGAAACTCTGTATTTTGTGACTGGCTAAAGTAGTCATTGAAATAAATGGAAACAGTTTTAGCCCAAAAGAAATCCTCCTGAGACTTACACATTTTTGGCTTTTCTACTAGGAAACATTTGTTAGATTTTGGGTCTCCTGGATGAAATCAATCAACGTTTTTCTTATTACATTTTTAAAAATCATTTTCTTCTTTTTGTATCAGCATTTACTTGTCAGTGTAGTAGATGACAGAAGTATAATTCTGGAAACAAGTTTGTCCTCCTGGACTTTTTGGTGTAGTTTCCATTCCTAAATGCCCTGTTTTGTCCCTAGATTTAAGTATGCGACGCTATCACAATCTTGTCCCATCTAACATAGTTATTTATATGTAATGATAACAATAATCATAATTAACATTAACCTAGGACTTCAAAGATTATAAAATGCTTTAAATGAATTATGTCATGGCAGCCCTGGGAAATAGATTCAGTAACTTTTATTGTTATATTTTTATTATCTAGATTTTACAGATTTGTAAACTGAGGCAGACAGAAGTTAAATGACCTGCCCATAGTTGCACAACTAGAAAGTGTTAGAGATGGGGACTAAGCCCAGCTCTTTCCCATCCCGAGCTGACCATAGTTTGTCTTTTGCATAAACCCCCAGTTTTGAGAAGGAAATACACCACATTTCCCCCTTTTAATGTTATTTCCTCTCTGGCAGATACAACAGGTGCTGCTCTAAAGACCTGATGAGAGCAGCCACAGAGCTGTATCAACAACAAAAGCCAGTGTTCACAGCGACTTTTCCCCGTCCCGATTTTTTTCTCTATTCAGAAGCAACTTTCCTTAGATAATCTCCCTCTCCCCAGTTTTAGCGGAACAAAATTAACTTAAAAGAGTGAACATTATGTGATCCAATAGAGAGAGAGACATCAGACCCAGGCCTAGAAGCCAGTGATGGAACGGAACGTGCCCACTTGTTGAGACATTGATAGGGGGACTCCTGGCCAGGAACAGATTGAATTAAACAGTGCCTGAGAGGCTGTGCTTCTGTACATATTTCTCTCTTGATCTCAGCAAGGAGAGACAATGTAGTGTAGAGGAGGGAAGATCAGCCTTGAAGTCCTGGAGCCTAGGATTCCCCTGCTTCAAGACTTACAGGTTCTGGGAGCCCAGGAGGGGTTTAAGCTCCCAGAGCTCCCAGGCAAATCTCTCCAATTCTACATTCCACAGCAAGTTGCTTATCTGAGTTAGGTGAGGATATTTTCATGCCAGGTAGTCCTCTGAATCCATGAAATCATGGGTCTACCCCAAAGGAAAATACAAAACTGGAGATTGGAAAAACCCTCTCCAGAAGAACGGTTCCTTATCTAGAGCTCCCATGGATGAAGCAAGTATTGGTTGACAAAGCACTTAAATTATGCCTTCTGATTTGACATTTTTAAGAGAAAATTATCCCATTAAAAATCTTCAGGAAGGGATTTCATAACCTCCTTGAGTCACTTGTTCTAGTGCTAATTCTTCGCGGTCAGAAAGTCCTTTCTTGTACCTAATTGAAATCTCTACTTATGGGGACTTCTGTCACAATGAAAGACAAAACAACTGGTCAGCATTCTTCATCAAGCAGCTGGCTCCTCTTGCATCACTGCCTCCACCCTCTCTTCCTCGGACTAGGTCATCTTTGTTCTGCTGGGTCACTACTTCAGTAATTGCCTGGTGGTTCCTCTGATTTAATTTCCAGAGAGATCATTCAAAATTCTTTAACTTGTCTCCCAAAAGTTGCAACATCAGGCAAGATTAGGCTTAATGTCAAGAAATCCTTCTTAATAACTATAACCATCAAGAAGTGGATTAAGTTGTCTTGGGAGGTAGCAGTTTTTCCCTTTGATGGAGGTCTTCAAGCAAAGGCTGGGTGGTCATTTGACTAGCATATTGTAGAGAGATCTCCTTTTCAGGCATTATTTGGCTCAAGATGGTCAATGAGCTACTCTCCAGTTCTATATCTCTGTGGAAATCTCATGCAATGGTGTAACTCAGCCAACTTGAGTGACTTTCGTCAATGAGCTCTTGGCGTCCTCCAATCTTCATGTAGTATCTTCCCAGCATGATAGAGACCTACCCCTATTTAGTGTTTGGTGTTGTACAGGTTAGATCTTGGTCTGTCTATTGCTTAGCCTTCACTCTCTATCTCTTTGTTCTTGTATCTCCTTTTTGAATGATGGTTGATGTTCTCTGCATAGATGTTGTTTGTATTATTGACCAAGTTCTCTGTGAAAATAAAATGCAGGCTGTCCCAAAAGATTTAATGGAAGTTTGAAGATTTAAGAAGTTTTTGTGGGGCTCTAGAAACAGTCATGGGGTCTATCAAAACGAAAATACCTGGTGAGGCAGGGAAAGGAGAGAAGAGAAGGGACTTCTCCTTTGACCAGCTGATAAGTTATTCACATGGAGTCCCCCCTTTTCCCCTGGTGTCTCATTATTGACCAAAATCCCATGTGTTTTGGGAGGTAGCTATTTCAGGTTTCTGGAAAACACCGTCCAAGAAGATTGAGAACTGAGATCTCCAACCCTGTGATCTGACCAGACCACAGGATGTCTTCATTTGCTCCATGGGGTGTCTCAAAATTCCTCAAACCAGACGAACCTGAATTGTCAAGTCGCCATGAACTAGAATCGCCCTGTAGCACTTTTAATGGTAATGAAATCAGGGACGGTTTTGGACACTGTGTTTGCAGGCAAGGACAGTTGTCCCACTGATACAGAGAGGACCTAGTTCTCTATGAGATATCATTTTAAGTGCCTTCCACTCCTGCCATCCCCAAAGCATGACCTCAGAAGCCCAGGTGCCCAAGATCTGTGCGTTGCTGTGGGGCAGCAACAAGGACAAAGCACTTGGTCTGGAAAGCCCTTGGCTTGAAGACCAACTGTGTGGACTGATCACTCAATCTTCCTGAGCCTTTTCATTGATAAAATAAAGATTACACTAGCTTCTCAAGGCCACAGTGAGAATCAAAGACTCTTTGAGCCCCATATTGGATGCTCCTGGAAGCATTGATTGGGGCTCTCCATCTAGCAATGAAAGCTGCAAACTATCCCTTCCTTTTATTCTGGGCAACTCATCCATGTGTCCTTTAGCAAGCCCTCCATGGAGGTCCACCCAACACACAGGAAATCTCTTTTAGATTCTCTTTATGTTGAGTGGGTATCAGTAACTCCTGGTGCTGGTGACTTTCAGTTGTATGTAGTTGGTAACATGGTATCTTTCTAATTAGACTCTGTACGCCTTAAGGGCAGACACTGTATCTTTCTTTGTATCCTTAGCCTTTAGCTCAGAGCCTGGCACATAGTAAGTACTTTGGCTTGACTCCTCTTTTACTCTTTCTACATGATGATGGATCCTTGTATTGTTTTTTCTTTTACCTATTCTTCTGATGACACCTTTTATATTCCCAGGGAAATTCTTTATTTATGTTACAGCACTCTCACGCTGCCACACAAACCCTTGTTAGATAATTTTTTAGTTGTTTTTTGTTATTTTTTTTTACTTTTTGGTTATTGGTATTGTTTTACTGTTACTACCTCTATTGTACCAACAATTTAGACTTCCTCTGTCACTATACCTTCCGCTACCAATACCACCCAAAACTGCACTCTGAGATTGCTTCTCCTCTCCAGGAAATCTTTGAACAAATTTCCTTGAGAAGGGAGCCAAAGTCGCCAACACCCAAACTGACCAGAACTATTTCCTTTCTGATTAGAAGAGCAGCACCAAACACTGGACACTTGGGGTGAAGGCAAGGGTGGCTTGAAAAAGTAATGGGGGATAATGTAGACTGGTGATTTTTAAGCTTTTGACTATTTCCTGGTTCCCTTTGGCAACCAGGTGAAGCCTACAGAGCCTTCTCAGAACAATGTTTTTAAATGCATCAAACAAGATGTCTGGGATTGCAAAGGAAACCAGTAATAGTGGAATACAATGACTAAAATACAGGTCTTAAAACAAACTCATGGAACCCAGTTAAGAATCCAGGCCGTAGACAAGCCACATTTGGCTGCCGATGAGATCCCTGGCTGGTTTCTTTCTCTCCTAATTGTGACATGGGACTGTCTCACTGTCACTGGCTCTTTTGTTTTCAAGACTCTAATGTTTTGCAGTGATTTCTGTGGACACAAGAGAAATCCCTCAGGGGCTCACTCAACTTCTGGTTTCTGTCTGGGTACATTCAGACTCTTCCTTCCACTCCACTCCCTTGAGGCCCTTGATAAAGACGAAGTGATAAAGATGCTGGGGATTGCTTGGCTTAATGAAGTTTTGGGGGGGAATTAGTATAATTTGTAATTTAGAAAAGGATGGGTAGGCATTCAATGAAATAAATAAAGGAGAATATTCCAGGAATAGGGAAGAGCATGGCAAAGTCATGGAGGTGGGAATGTACAGGATATGTTTTGGGGGCAGAAAATAGAGTGCAGAGTGCAGAGATCGTGGGATAGCCAGGTGGCTCAGTGGATCGACTGGTAGGCTACAGTCAGGAAGGTTCCTCTTCCTGAATTCAAAATCTGGCCTAATTGTATATATTAACTATGTAACCCTGGACAAGTCACTGAACCCTGCCTGCCTCAGTTTCCTTATCTATAAAATGAGTTGGAGAAGGAAATGGCAAATTACCTCTCTGGTAAGAAGACCCCAAATGGGGTCATTAAGAATCAGGCATGAGGAAGACTAAACAATCAAGAGCCAGTTTTAAAGCTATGATATATATAACTGGCTACAAGTAACATTATCCAAATACAAATCCATTTTTGAAGATAAGTTTAATTTGGGAAGAGATGTAAGACACTGTGATATTGCTACTCGGGGTGTTACAGTTAGGTCAGGGGGACCGTGATGGGCTGGGCTGTTCAGGACTCACTTTGCCAAGTGGTCACCAATGGGAAGAAATCAATGTTCCAGAGACCTGCTCATCCTGACTTTGTGCCAAACTCTGCCATTTCTACTCAACTGAAGCACTTTAGGTGCTACCACTGCCTTTTCAATGGTGATACCCTATGGAGAGACTTTAGTTGCCCTTCCTTGATATGAAGCTGGTAACATGGGATAAGGCTAGAAACTTCAGGTGGTACTAGACTGTGGAGAGAACTGGTTATTAGAATTTACACATTTATCTAGAAAGTGGTAAGGAGTCACCGAGAATGTTTGAGTAGAAGATATGGTTGGATTTATGCTTGAGGAAATTTAGGCATCTGTGTGAATTATGGAGCGAAGAGTAGAATGAATAGAGTGCAGAAGACCTCTCTGGTGGCTCTTGGAACTATCTGGGCTTGTCCCGGGGGGATGACTGCTGGGAAATAGCAAAGAGAATACCACTGAGGCAAACTCAGCAGGATTTGGCTCTGGATTGAATGTGAGAGGTAAAGCAGGAGTCAGGGTGGATGAGAAAGAGACCAAAGATGACAGAGTGGAGAGCATGAACAGGTAATTAAGTGTTTCTTGAACTAAGACCTGTCAGAAGGTGAGAGAGGAACAAGCAGGGGGAAGGACTGGTCTTGAGTAGTTTGAGTTTGGGGCAGTAATGATGGGCTTTAAAGGAAGGGTGCCCCGCAGGGAGTAGAAGAGTAGAGAGTAAATCGTTAGCTCTGGAGACAGAGCTTCCAGTATAGGAGTTAGATCAGGAAACAAAATTAGAAAAAAAAAATCCTCTTTCACACATTAGCCAGAAATGAGATGTTTCAGAAAGACTTTTGCATAAAAGACCCAGGACAAATGTCACGAGTTTCTCTTTGCCTGAGCAGATGGATCTTGTGATGTTGGTGGGAGCAGCTGGGAGATGATAGACTCATTTCTCGCTGTGCTACAGTCTTGAGCTGTAATTTGGCAAGTGGTGACCCCAGGTGGGTTGTGATCTCGATCATTTGGGTTGCTGGGTATAAAGGGTGGTGGTGGTGGGCTGGAGCATTTCATAAAGCAGGAAATAAATCACTTTTCATATTCTGAAAATTGTCTGATGTTTTTTGATTCCTGATGATATTATAAAACATTCATCATTTCCCAGGTTTCTAGGTTGGAGAGTTGCAATCTAGTCCAATAGTTTCACTTTACAGGTGAGGAAACTGAGGCTCAGAAGAGTTACATAATTTACCTGAAGTCACACTGGCAGTCAGGATAAGTGCTAGGATTTGAACTCAGATTTTCACAAATTCCAACATATGTTTGTTGCTCCCTCATTTAACCTTTGAAGTTTCTTCTAGCTCTGTTTTTATGATCCCATTGTTAGTACCTCCTCTGAGACTGCTTCTTCACTCTCACTAGCAATGTTTGAGTCCCCAGAGAGTAGCTATACTTTCTTCTCAGGATTCTAGCGGTAACCCTGCTGGGCTGGGGCAGGAAGGAGATAGTTAGCCAGTACTGTGACACACAAACCTCTATCTGTTGTGCTTCTCAATATCAATTAGCAAGTAAGACCTAAATTTTTCAAGAGGGGTTTTTACTCAAGTGGAAGAACAGTTAATCCAAAAATATCCTACCAGAAGTCTGACTCATGCCCTCCCACAAGGGTATACAAAGTCGAGGAAAGAAGAAAACAAGCATTTATTTTGAAGCCACTATGTGGCAGGCACTGTCCTAAGCACTTTGCAAATATTATCTCATTTGATCCTAACATAATTCTAGGATGCCTGTGCTGCTATTATCTCCATTTCACCATGGAGGAAATTGAGAAACAGAAATTCAATAGAGGAAAAGAGGCTTCAGTTTAGTGATTCTTCTTTTCCCCAGGAAACTGAGGCAAATAAGGAAAATGGGGCTCAAGTTTGGAGTCCCAAGGGCAGACGGATAGAATAAGTCCTATTTAGAAAATCCTTTTTTTTCTCCTTCCTTGAGTACTCAAGCAGTTCTCCTGAGGGGTAGGTCACTCATTTTTGTGTTCTCGGAGATTCCTTATAGAGTCCTGAAGCTATATTTTCATCCTGAATAAGTTGCATTCCCTCCAGCCCCCTTTCTTCAGCACATCTAGCTTGTCCTTTCTCGGTTCCTGCTGGAGACCTTATTTGTCACTGTCCCAATCTTCCTGATGGCATGATCAATGGGGGCAGAAGGAGTGTGATGTTCTTAGTTACTGGCTTAAGGGTCTGGCTCTTCTAATCATTCCCAAGTTTAATTGCTTTCCTGCCTCAATTCTTTTTCTGACGTTCCCAGACCCAGGGGTGTATCTGATTCTGTCAAGCAATCCCAATATATTTCATTATCAGATTTCATCCGGTGACTGGAAGTACTTCAAGCTTCATATTTAGTTTACACCTTTGATTGACCGATTGATTCCAGGGAAATGAGGACTTGTTCTGGCTTAGTTTATACATTTGGGTGATTTAGTCTATAATTCAGTCCAAGAGATGTTCTTACTTTAGGAAATTATGGGGCTTAGAGCATCTCATGAGTTACATTATCGGGGTTGGGTGTATGAAACACCCCACTTACTATGATCTTTTCAAAGAAGTGAATCCAAGATACCTTCGAGGAGGAATTAGGGGTTTGGGAGCTTTTTCTGATAGTTCTTGAATCCTGAAAGAAACAAGGGAGTCTAGGAGGAAACCATCAAGGGGATACATTGCAGCCGTGCTGAACAACTTTCATGTGCTTAACATGGGAATGGAGGGACTTTCATACCTCCAGGATCAACTACAAGTCTCTATCAGATTGTTTTCAGTCCTGTCTGACTCTTCATGACCCCATTTGGGATTCTTCTGCCTGTCCAGATACTAAAGGGGTTTTCCTTTTTTTCTCCAGCTCATTTTTCAGATGAGGAAACTGAGATAAATAGAGTGAAATGACTTGCCCAGAGTTACAAAATTAGGTGGTGTCTGAGGCTGAACTCAGTGATCTTTAGAATATTTTATGACCTGAACTTTCCTACCTTTCCAGTCTTTTTACATGGCAAGGTCCTCCCAGATTCACTGTATTCTGGTTTATTGGATGATTCTCAAACATGACATTTAATTTCCTCACACTTTGTCTTCCGACCAGCAGTTCCTCCAAGCCTGAATGCTCTACCATCTCTATCACCCCTAGACTTCTATGGCTTCTTTCCAGACTCGTTCCAAAGTCTTCTTCTGCAGGAGGCTTTTCCTGATCCTTCCCCACTCCCCCAGAGTCTCCTTCATTGAGGTTGCCTTTCATTTTCTCTCTAAATATGTTGTGGGTCCCCACTCATTTACATTAGAATGGGAGCTCCTTGGGGGCAAGGTCTGTTTCCACCTGTCTGTATTCTCAGGGCTTAGCACACTTTGTAAAAGCTTAATAAATGCTTCTTCCTTGACTGGAGGGAGAGAATATTGAGTTTGTGGAACAACTGGCTAGAATGGAGAGTGTGTGAAGAGAAGTCATGTGAAATAAGAATGGAAAGGCAGGTTAACCACAAGCTTAGAAGAATAATCTGAAAGCCTTCCCAGCATGTTGGGCAGAAGCCTTATGGAGGTACTTTACAGGACTATGTCTGACTTGCTCTTCTATTTTCCCTTGAAAATAAATATCTTTATTATAAAAATTTATTTTATAAACTTTATTTATAACTAACTTTGTTAGGAAGGAGGGAGTGCCATGAATGAATGGCAGACCAGTGGGGGGCTGATGTGGGATTTGGTGAACCCAAAGAGAGAGGTAGACCCAGGGGCAGGAATGTACCTCCAGGAAGGTAAGGAACCATGGGAGGTTAGAAATCGATAAAGGATGCTTGACCCAAGGGCATCTTCCTGGGCTCCCATCCCCAAGGCTTTGAGCCTGTTCCTGTTGACAGAAGTTCGAGAGACCCGAGGCCCTGGGGTGGATCCCATGTGGTCACACTAAGCAGAAGTGAGGAGAATGCTTCTCAAGCCTTTCAATGCGCTGGGGATAAGGAGGGACCCGAGGGGCGATCTGACTGAAATAGGGAACTCGGAGCTGAGAAAACACACATCAGCAGCTTCTCCTTAGCTGCCTAGATCATTGAGAAGTTTTGTGAGTTTTCCATGATCTCACCACACGTCCTCCACCGTAATTATGGTACTAAGGAAAGAGCTGAGTGAATGGATCTGAATGCAAATCTCAGCTCTGTTCCTTATCTACTGCGTGGCTTCAGGCACATGGAATCCCTCAGTTTCCTCATCTGTAAAATGAAGAATCTGGCTCGGGTATCCTCTAAAGTTCTTTTTAGTTCTAGTCTGGGACCCTATGATTTCACCCAGCGCCTGTTGTTGTCCATGTCTTTCTCTTGCTTCTCCATGCCCAGCACCCCAAAGGCCTTTTTCTGTTCCTTTACTTCTCTCTGGGATACCACAGGCCATGAAGGGTCCTCCTATTCTTTCTGTTGTTCTCCAGTAGAGCCTGGGGAAGCTCTTACTGGGTATGGGAGAATGGGACTACTTTTCAGGCACTGGTTGGATTTTATGGGTGCTGATGAGCTTCCTTCTAGCTCCAAAATTCTTAATTTCTTTTTTATCAAGTGACAGGCCACCATCTCGGACGGTTAAACACATTTCAGTGGCAATGTCCCTTAGTTTATTTACAACAATTCAATTAATCACAATGAGGCTTTTCCTTTGCCATCTGGATTATCTGCAGAGATCAGGATTCTTTAGCTAGATTTACATTACTTGGAGCTGGGGACCAACAAGAACATGGAATCATTTCTCTGGGATCGAATCTGTTTTCATACTGTCTGATAAAACAGACACGATGGTTGCTTCTTTCACTCACTAATTGTTAGCGAGTTTCACTGGTATTCAAAGTAAGACTCACTTTCCTGGTATTCAAAACCTCTCACCATCTGGAACTATCTTATCTTTCCAAATGTCAGAAAACACCTCACTTTTCAGCTTTTCATCGTCAGCTGCTCCTGGGGCAGCAGACTGAGCTCCAAGTCAGGAACCACTAGTTTGAACTCTGCCCCTGACGGTCACTAGTTTATGAGCCTGATCTTTCTGAGCCACAGTTTCCTTCTCTGTAAAATGAGAATGATCAGAGAATTTTCTTCCCAGGGTTGTAGCGAGACACAGCTAAGATAACGCTTGTAAAGTGCTAAGTGTCTGTTATTGGAGGCAAAGTAGTAAGTTTGCTTTCCTGGACTATGACACCGCCTTCCCTGATGATGAGTTAATCATGTCATTCATGTGGGCAGAGGAGACCACGTATAGAAAGTGATCAGCGAAACTTCAAGTGTTGCAGAAATGTCAGTGATTCATTCATTCACAGTTCTCCATCCCTTTGTTTATGTACTGGATCCAGCCTGGGATTTCATCAGTCGAGGGGCTAGTTCCCCCGGCCGGGCAGGTGGACACCTTCTCTGCAGAGTTTCTGCTCCGACAGAGTTGTCTGGGGCGCCGAGAGGTCCGGTCCGGGGTCACTGGGACAATGCTGAGACTAGTCTCTCCCGGCTTCAAATTCAACAATCTAATCACGGCTCCCCACTGCTCCTGATGAACTGAAACAAAACCAGCTGGCTGCTAGTTCTTGTTCTTTGGGGTCCCACAGTTCCAATGCCCCCTTCGCTTTCTGTTTCATTCTGTACATTGTCTCTGAGCTTGGCAGCTGCTTCCTCCTTGGGCAATGGGGCTTCTTGAGAAAGCCAAGGGTGTTGTACCTTTTCATTTTCTCAAGTGTTTATGCAAACGATGCTCTCAAAAGGGGCTGCAACCTGACAAAAGAATAATAACAGCTGCAAGTCTGAAAATTAAAAAGCAGCTGACAAGAGCACTGCTGAACACGGGGTGAATGCTGAATTAGAAATAGAAGTCATTCAGCCATTCATTCATTTCTTCATTCACCAAATGGTTCCCCAACCCTGTGGATGCACAGAGACTAGTGTGTGAGAAAGCTAAAACCAAGCTGTTTCTTCTCTGTCTAACACCTTTCTGGTGGAACCCCAACCAAGGCAGACCCGGGGAGTGACCTCTAGACCAGTGGCTAGCCTCCTGAGCCTGTGTCAAATCTGGTCAAAGGGGGACAGCCAAGCCCTTAGCCGGATGCGGGATGTCCACTGAGCAATGGAAAGAACATAGGATTTAGGGATGAAGGAAGTGACTGGGGATGCCATTTCTACCACTGGCTGCCAATGGAGCCAAAGCAATTCCCTCCATCTTTTTGGGCCTTAACTAAATGGTCTTTGTGGGTTCTTCCTGCTCTAAATTTATGAGGAGGATTATTCTATCATCTCAGGAAATCTATCTAATAATCCATTATCTTGAGAAATCAGATTCCTTTATTTATAGGTTTGATGGGCCAGGCAGAAAGGGAGTCTTTGTATGATTTGAGATCCTTTGAGAGGTCTCAGATTTGTGAGAAGTATAATAAAGTCAATCAATTCAACATATATTTGTTCTCTTTTTTAAAAAATAATAGCTTTTTATTTTTCAAATACATGGAAAGATAGTTTTCAACACTCACCCTTGCAAAACCTTGCGTTCTAAATTTTCCTCTCTCCCTCTCCTCTAGATGGCAAATAATCCAATATAGGTTAAACATGTGCAATTCTTTTCTACATATTTTCACATTTATCTTGCTGCACAAGAAAATTCAAAAGGGAAAAAACGAGAAAGAAAAAAACAAGCAAGCAAAGAATAACAATAACAAAAGTGAAAATTCTATGCTTTCATTCACATTCAGTCTCCTCTCTGGTGCAGATGGCTCTTTCCATCCCAAGTTTATCGGAATTGCCTTGAATCGCCTTATTATTGAAAAGAGCCAAGTCTATCACAGTTGATCCGCACTCAAAATAGAATTATTGAAGATCTATTTACCCACAGTAAAACTAGATCCTGGACAAACTTTGTGATATGAAGAGCTATCCTAAAGAGTCTTGGATCATTTTGGAAGGTTGTAGCTTTTTTAAAAAGAGAAATTAGTTGAATGAAGAAATTAACATTCATTTATTTTCTCCCCATACCCTACTCCCCATGGGGAAAAAAAGTAAAATAAAAACTATAATCAAAGTCAAATATAAAGTCAAAAATAAATAAAAAATCAAACAAAATGAATTTCCACATTGGCTAAATACAAAACTGTATCTCATTTTGCACCTGGCGTCTATCCCTCTTTGTTAGGAAATGAGCAACACGCTTTATTATTCTTCTTCTGATCTTTTTTTCATGATTGTGGAAGGTTCTGGGAAATGATCATCTTTCCAAACCTGGGTCAAGTGAGCCACCCTCGGCAGCCATCTCCATGGCTCCAGTTTCATGCCATGAATATCCTCTTCCTGGAGGACAGTCTAAATCCAGAATAGAAAGCCCAGAAGCCCAGGGACCTTCCAAAGAAGGCAGATATTAGTCAACTAGGGACATTTGCAGGGTTTTTTCCCCCCATTCTTGTGAATAGCCCAATGGCCATCTTCCTTCCACTACATAAACCTAACTTTGTAAGATTGTCATAATGTTAAAAAAAAAAAAGAAAAAGAAAGAAAGAAAGAAAAGGGGCAAGTAAATCGGGGGAATCAAAGAAAAAGTCCACAAAATTCCAAAAATTCCACAATTCCAAAAAAATTCCATATGGCATTAATAATTTCTTTATTGTAAGAAAGATCATTTTTAAAAGAATGAATAGACAAACTTTTCTAGTGATGTTTCATCAAAGTGAAACTGATTTTACAATTCCTTTTTTAAAACAAGTAGATGATTGAACAGAGGGCTAAAATCATCCTGATTTCTCTAGCCATAAACACCCGAGGGTTCTCAGGACATTAATTGTCTGATGATGGCTTAGTATAGAGTGGAAGCCTAATAATCATCTGTTGACCATTTATAGCTTGTGTGGTGGGAGCTGACAACTTGATCGTCAGTCAAGAAAGTTACTGGGATTGGAGGCTTTGTTAGGAGAAGCAGAGGACTGAGAGTTAGCTCAGGAGATGTCAATTCTAATGGCCTGTGGGAGAGTTTATATTCCAGGCATCCAGGTTTCAGCTGGAGAGAGTCCAGAGGATGACAATCGGCTTAGGGAAGGGTCTTGAGCCCATATCCCATGAGAGTGGGTGGAAGGAATTGGCAGTATTTTTGGTCTTTAGGGAGAAAAGTGGCTCTCTCACACACTCTGCTTGTCTTCAAGGAGCAGAATGGGGAGCAATGGATAGAGAGGCTGTAGAGAAGAGAGCTTTCGCCTGGTGTTTGTTCTGTCCTCCGGTGGAGTGGCCCATTCCTGTTCATGTGTGGGTTGGACTTGATGGTCCCTGAGGTCCTGACTACGATTGAGATCTATGATAAACACTTGCTAGTAGATTAACCATGAATTCTGGTTCTTTTACATAATGTTAAGTGACATCTCTATGGCGCTTTAAAGTTTGTAAAGCACTTTATGAGCAGGATCTCATTTTCACCATCTAATAATCCTCAGTAGGAGGTTCTGTGCTTCTCATTGTCTCCATTTTATAGATGAGGAGAATCAGGAAAGGGAAGCAATTTGACCGGGATATAGTATCATCACTAGAATTGGCCAATGGTGCATCTTCCTGCTTTTACAATTAGCAAAACAGTCACTGAACAGCGATTAAATGCCCCGGCCCCCGGGGATACAAAGAAAAGTAAGGGACCATCCATGTGCTTGAAGAGTTCATAATCTAACGGGTGAGTGTTTTGCTTGTATTGGGAGTCTCACTTTAGTGTAATGGAAAGAATATCACTGGGGACTTAGCTTAGAATTGATACTATACTACATGGTACCCAAATATCACCTGTGTGATCCTAGTCAAGTTCATTAACTTCTTAGTTTTCTCATCTAAAAAATGGGGGCAATAATACCTGTAATTCTGATTTCACAGAACTCAAATGGGAAAATGTATAAAATGTACTTGGTAAACTTAAAAGAGTGACCTAATTGTGAGTGATTTTTACTGCTGAGAGACTGTGGCAGAATGGATACAGAGCTGGTCTCAGAATTAGGAAGATCTGGTGCACAGCCTGTCTTGGGCAGGTACTGGCTGGGTGACCTCTTAGTGCTCTTAGCTAATTCTTATATATATATAATATATATATATATATATATCTATATATATATATATATATATATATATATATATATATATATATATATATATAATACAAATACTAATTCTTAACAGTTCCAAGAACGTGACTAAGTTCTTTGATGCAAGTGGACACTTGGTCAAATTGACATTTTTGGTGGCTATCCATAAGAGCTGTTTTGGGTAGAGACTGCATGTCTTGGTCCCCGGTGTTAGACCAGAAAGGGTCCAGCTTCTCCAGAGAGCTAGAAAGCTGGGTTCAAAGCAGGGTGAGGTAATAGGAAAAGATGATGAAAACAGGAAACACCCCAAAGAGACGGGTAGATGCTTTAAATCTGGGCCAAGTTGATTGAGTAATATGAGTTTATCTTCATAATTTCTCTTGACTCTCTCTGTGTGTGTGTGTGTGTGTGTGTGTGTGTGTGTGTGTGTGTGTTGAATAGCTTTCTTCATGCTGATGCAGAAATTGCTGTGTCTGTAGTGGAGAAAGTGGAAGGAACTATAGATTTCTAGAGGTGGAGTCTCTGAAAGATAATCCATCTCCACCCCCATCTCCCCACTCCCACTCCATGGCGGAATAATAATAATAGAAAGATACTGAAGAAAAGTAAGTAGTAGGATCTAGAATAGGAGAACCTTCTATTGGGGGACTGCCCTGTTGGATTCCCTACTTATTATTCTTGTCATTAATAAGTAAATGTTCTTTTAAAAATGTATTGTTCCAAGGCTACCCACTATCACGATTTCATTCAATATTGTATTAGAATGTTAGCTTTAGCAATAAGAGAAGAAAAAGAAATAAAAGGAATTAGAGTAGGTAGTGAGGAAACAAAGTTATCACTCTTTGCAGATGATAGGATGGTAAGTGGAAACTGAGGATGTGCCCAACAGTTGGGGAATGGCTGAATAAGTTATGGCATATGCATGTGATGGGATATTATTGTTCTATAAGAAAGGATCAGCAGATGATTTCAGGGAGAGACTTACAGGAACTGCTGCTGAGTGAACATTGAACACGGCAACAACAAGATTATGTGATGATCAACTGTGATGAATGTGGCTCTTTTTGATAATGAGGTGACTCAGAACAATTCCAGTGGACTTGTGATGATGGAGTCATCTCCATCCAGAGGGAGGATTGCAGATGCTGAATGTGGATCACAACATAGCATTTTCAACATTAAAAATGTACTGTTCCTTCTTACACTTAATTTAACTTCATAATTGAATACATCAGTGGCTTTATAACCTCACTGAAGTGGGTAATCCCTCTGTGGTGTAGGTTGTAATCCATTCATGCTTTCTCATTCTTTTCTATTGTGGCAAGAAGATCCGGAATTATGAAATAAGAGAATGTTGAATTATGATTATTATCAAGACAGAGAAACAATTGAAATAATTAGCATCTTTAACCTGGAAAATCAAAGATAAATAGTATCTTCAGATATGTTAGAATGGAAAGATTCCATTTATTTTTTGTTGCTCCAGAAAGCAACCTGAACCAATGAGCTTCAGAAATAAGAGGGAGGCAGATTTTGGCCCAAAGTAAAAAAAAACAAAAAAAAACTCTTGAACAGATCTGTCTACATAGGGAATGGCCCACCTTGTTAAAAAACTGAATCAGCTTTTCCTGGAATCATTGAGCAAGATGCCTATGATGAAGCATTTTACTGTTGACAGATCTTTTTTGGAATAAGAAACTCAGTGAGGAAGAAGCTTTCTCCACTAATGTAGATTTTCAACTTCTCTTCAATTTCTTGTCTTAAAAAGTTATTGGGCGTGAGATGGGAAAGAGGGGAGACAAGAGATAGTCTTGAACCCATTTCTCATGGACTCTGATGATAGCCTTCCAAATCCATGACTGCACTATAATACCTGCCAGATTCTAGAGAGAAAGCCAGCTTTCCTTGAAATTCAAGTCCAGAATTCTCACCAGCCTTCTTTGATCTGTTTTATCTTTTTGTCCGTCTAGCTATCTATCTAGCTATCTACCTATCTATTCATTCATCTCTCTATTGACTTACTAATTTGATTGCTTATTTGTTTGCCTGCTTATTTACTTATCTCTGTCTATTAACCTACTTATTTATTTATTAATCATTCTATCAACCTGCTTCATCTTGTCCTGGATAGTCTTTACAAAAGGCACCATCAAATGGAGCCTCCATCCTCCATCAAATGAAGGAAAGGCCAATGCCAGGTTAGAGATCTAGAAACCTGTCCTTCAAACTCGTTTTTAAGAAATAACTTTTTATTTTTCCAATATTTCAACATTCCTCCTTGCAAAGCCTTGAGTTCCAAGATTTTCTTTCTCCCTTCCTCCTACCCACTCTCCTAGATAACAAGCAATCCAATGTAGGTTAAACATGTGCAATTCTTCTAAATGTATTTCCATATTCCTCATGTAGCACAGGAAAAATCAGATCAAAAGGTGAAAGGAAAAACAAACAAACAGGCAAACAAACAAACAACAAGAAAAAGTAAAAATACTGTGTTTTCATCTACATTCAGTCTCTCTACTTCTCTCTCTAGATGCACATGGCTCTCTCCATCCCAAGTCTATTGGAATTGCCTTGAATCACCTCATTGTTGAGAAGAGCCAAGTCCATCAGAGTTGATCATCACATAATCTTGTTGCTTTGTACGATGTTTTCATGATTCTGCTCACTTCACCCAGCATCACTTTATGCAAGTCTTTCTAGGCTTTTCTGAAATCAGCCTGCTTGTCATTACTTACAGAGGATTAATATTCCATTACATTCATAGACTACAATTTATTCAGCTATTCCCCAACTGATGGGCATCCACTCAATTTCCAGTTCCTTGCTACCACAAAAAAGGGCTGCTACAAACATTTTTGCACATGTGGGTCCTTTTCCCTTTTTTATATCTCATTGAAACTCTTACCAATAGTTTTATTCCTCCATAAGTTATGCTTATCTCCCCGTACCTCTTCCTCTTTTTTCATGATGTGTCAAAATGAGAAACTGCAGTCTTGCTTTTGGTCATTTCAGTCATGTCCAAGTCTCTGTGGCCCCATTTGGGGTTTTCTTGGCAAAGATATTGGAGAATTTTGCCATTTTCTTCTCCAGCTCATTTTACAGATGAGAAAACTAAGGCAAACAAAGTTAAGTGACTGCTCAAGGTCACATAGCTAGGAAATGTCTAAAGCCAGATTTGAACCCAGGCCCAGCACTCCAGGCACTATAGTTTTGCCCAAGTTCCTCAAAAAGTAGCTTATCCAAAATAGAAACCCCCTTTCCACCATCCTCAACTATCAAGTGATGTCAAAAAGAGGCATCTTCCTGAATATTTAGAAATGGAGACCTACTTTTTCACCAGAAAGCCTATTCTCTTTTTGGATATTAGAAAGCTCATTAGGTAAAGTCAAAATCGATCTCCCTCTAAGTTTTGCCCAATTATCCTTTTAGGTTTTCTGGAGTTACCAGGAATAAATCTGATTTCTTGTCCTGTCTTCAGTATTTAAATACAGCCAACCGGTTATCCCTGTGAATTTTGTATTCTAGGTTAAACATCAATGTTCCTTTTAACTGCTCCTCACATGACAATATTACTAATAATCACAAATATTTCAAAGAGCTGTGACTTTATTTATGAAGCTACTTCTCCTCTATTTTGACCCCACCATGACTCAGCCTTTGAGAAATATCATGGCTAAAAAAGTCACCATCTTGCAGCCATCTTGGCGCTGAAGTACCCCAGACGTAGCCGGCCTGGTCCTCGGGTGGCAGGCAGAGAGATGATCCACCCCTCAAAGCCTTTCCAACTCAGGAGTGTAGTGGGCAGACACACAGACAGACAGATAGCTTTGTACGTCACACTACGCTAAGTGTGATAAGTAAGACGATCCCTGCCCCAAAGACTTTACAATTTGGTGGGGAAGACAATGAAACATGAAGGGAGCTGAAAGGGGGTGGTCTGGGAAGGGCGATGCATCAGTTAGTCACAGAGCTGTGATTACATTTCAGGTTTTCTGACTTCCTCTTAGCAAATTCCTCTCCGCTTCTCCCACCTCCTTCCTTCTGCATTTTGTATTCCCTAGCATTGCCTCAGCCTCTACTCCCCTTCCTCCATTGCCCTAACCAATCAATCCACAAATATTAATTAACCACGCTGTATCAGGTACTGGAAACATGGACAAAGTGGTCTGTGACTTCCCCAAGTCTGGAAGGAAGAGAGACACTGAATAAATTGTCTCCGACACAGAGAAGGGTCTCCCCCAAACAGATATTTTCTTGCCTTGGAACAGTTTTGTTGCTGGCAGGGTGATGAAAATTTAAAATATTTTTGGTGAAGGAGGATATATCAAAATAGCCTGAGTCACTGGTTCCATTTATCTCTAATCTAAGAATTTGGAGGGTATGAGGTTATGTAAACATTATAATGAATGAATACATGGAAAGTGTTTATTAAACACCTACTCTGTACCAAGTAAGTCATGGCTCGCTTTGGGGGCCAATTAGGTCTAGGTTTGGCAGATGAGTCACCTGCAAAGATTTCCTTCAGGCAGTCACTGGAATGCTCAGCAAATCAAGGGAGAATAGAATTCTGTTGGGATCATTTGTGGAACATTCACAGCCACGGTAGATTCATAGAATTGGGGATTTAGAGCTGGAAGGGACCACAGACATCATTAAATTCAAGTCCTCATTTTATAGAGAAGGAAATTGAGTCCCGGGAGATAAAATGAATTGTCCTGAGTCACCCAAATAGCGTCTTCCGGAAGCTATTTCAGGGATAATTTATGCTTTCCTGATGATCTTTCCTTCGCCACCTTGATGGAAGAATTAGTGACAAAAAGACTGAAGTGGCAGAAGGAAACTTCTGCCTTTGCTTGAATGAGGAAACATGGAAACTTTCAAGCGTCATGACTAATGGTCCAAGCTCAAGCTCAGGATGTGGTTGAGAAAATTGCCTGGAGATCAAGGATACCAGATACTGATTGTATTTATCTGCATCACAATATACTTGAATTATCTTTTACTGGTTAGTTATGGCAGTCATTGAAGAAAGAAAAAAGTGATGGCAGTATCTGATGGTGTTTGATTTGATTTAATTCAACAGACATTTTTTATGTGTTTGCTATAATAGCTAGCATTTGTATAGAGCTTTAAGGTTCATAAAGCACAATAAATATTGTCATTTGATCTTCCCAATAACCCTGCAGAGAAAGTGTTATTACTATCCCCATTTTACAGACAAAAAACAGAGATTATGTGATGTGCCTAAGATCATACAATTAGTAAGTATCTGAGGCTGGATTTGATTTGAACTCGGATCCAGAGCTCTATTGACCGTACCACCTGCCTGCCTAAGCAGCCGTTCACCTGTGCAGAGCAGAGGAGGCAGGAGGTCCTAATGAAAGTTAAGCTGCCTCCTGAGTCTGGGAGATCCACGGTCAAGTTTTGTTTCTGGTATATAGTGGCTGAGACATATACCGGCTCTGAGCTTCTCTGGGCAGCTCTAATTCTGAGGGAGCCACATCGGCTCCGAGTATCTACAGGCAGCTCTAAGACTATGGGAGCCACACCAGCTCTGAAGATCTCCAGGCAGCTCTCTAAGACAGTACATTCCCCCAAGGTCTCCGTGGGTGGAGGGAGTGCTTTGCAGGGTGCTCCCTGGACCAGTGGAACCACATCTCTGGTGGGAAAAATGGGTGAAGCCATTTTTTAATGACTGACCCAGAAACTGAAAAAATCTGGTCCTGCCTTTAGAAAATGAGCATTCTGCTGGGATGGCAGGTGAGGGACACAGAAAGAAAAGTCTGTATGAAATAGGAAGGGCATGAGCATGAGCTAGGGCCTGAGCGGTGCTTTGGGAGAAGTAGGAATTTCAGAGGAAGGCTGAGGAGAGTGGGCATTCAAGGCAGACCCCAGGAGGCCTCAAATGGGGAGGTCATTCGGGAAGGGATCAACAGGAATCGGACCCAAATCATTTGACTCCACTTGCCCTTTGGGAGGAGGATTGCAATGGGATTGCCCTCTGAGATTTCCTGAAGAAATCCTTCTTTTCTTCCACCCCTTCTAATTCATTTTCTTCTTTTTTGACCTATTAGTTCATACAGAACTTAATGCTGTGAAATTAGCTTTGTTTCAAGGTATATTTGAGAAATGGAAGAAAACTGTGGGGAAGAGACAAGGAACTAAGCATCGGGGGTCTGTCTATGGGGCAGAAGTGAAACAGGTGAAAGCTATAGACATACTATCCCTCTTCTGCCTTGGAGAAGAATATTGGGCGGTTGGTGTAGGACAAAGCTTCTTAAACTGGGGGTCGTGACGCCTATGCAGCTGCATCATTGAATGTAGGGATCACAAAATTATGATTTTTTGTTTTCTATACACATATCTCTCTCTAGACATATCTATATACACACATTTATTTTATCTATCTATCTCTCTATCTGGGATAGGTAAAAATTTCTCAGGCAAAAAGGGTTTGGGAGTGGAAAAATAAGAAAGCCTGATATAGTAGGAACAAAGTTGGGCTTTGAGGTTGAAATCCAAACACCCTGGACCTTCTGTAAATTAGCTTAATGGCAGTTAGTGTTGAGTGTTCTGCCATCATCAAAGAACCTAAGAGAAGAGATCATTTATTTCTTTTTTCTGTCCCTATTTTTGTTGGGAGAGTAGGAAGGAATCTTTCCGGCGCTTCTAGAAAAGAAGCTCCATGTGTAGACAAGGAGGACCGAGTCGGGCTATTCAAAAATTCGACGTGGTTCCTATGTCTTCATGATGTAAAAAAGAGCAAATTCTCCCCGGTTGGGGGTGGCGTCCACAGTGGCAGAAAGCGTGTCAGGGAGGGCAGGCTCGGTGGTTGTCGCAGATTGGGATCTCAAGGGCAGGAGTCTTAATCATCACTTTCATTTCTGTCTTCCAGGGAAATCTTACACAACTAGAAAGCATGGAGATCACAGAGCCCTGCATCTGATGGGGAGAGGAACTGAAATGACACCATGGGCAGAAAATCAGCTCTCTAAGGAAAGGAGGAAAACAATCATCACTCATGGTCTGAGGATAAAACTCTTCTTTAAAGTGAAATGACAACAGGGACAACCCTCCCATTTACTAGCTAGCGCCAGTCTCAGTGCACCCTCCAGCCCTTGGCAGTGACCAGGGAGGATGGGCATTTGACAAATCAGGGAGCCGAGGGTCACAGAGAGGATTTGCCCAGCTCCAAAGTGGGCAAAGCTTTGCCTGATTTGAGAGACAAGGAGGGGACCCCGGGTATTTTGGCGGCTTGTTGTTGGCAGTGCTGGCCAGCTCCTGGAAAGTAACCTTGGTGGTGGGTGTGTAATGTCATGGATCTGATTCTTCTCTACTATGGAATCTGAGAGCTGGGCAGGACCTGGTGAGGAAACTGAGGCAGGGGAAGGGAGGAAGTTGCTTCCAGTAGGTTACCACCAGAGAGAGACTTTTGAGAGACTCTCCCCCTGCCCTTTCCATTAGACCAGAGGGCATGTCTAAGGAGAAAGGAGGGATCGTTACAGAGACATACCCCCCAGCTATCTCATGGGAATGCGTCCTCTACGGGAGCAGGATGGCTTCAAGGTTCAGGTATAAACCTCGGCAACAATGTGGCTTAAAGTTGATCCCAAAGGCCCCACTAGCTGCGTGATGAGAAGACCACTTTGTGTCCCCGAACCTCACTTTCCTGGGGACAGAAATGTCACCTCCTTCCCAGGATTGTTTTTCAGCTCAAATGACATCATGAAAGTGTTACACCAATGTGAGCTCAGGATTTGGAAAAGCAAAGCAATGCCATCTTTTAAGTTAAGTGTTAAGATTCTGCCCTGGTCCGCAGAATCTCCAAGCTAGAAAGAACCACTCTTTTGGTCAAACTTCTTTTTATTTGTTTGTTCTTTGAACACCATTTAAAGCATCCATGTGTTAGCTGCATCCTTCTGTCCTAGAGACCCTGGCTAAATTGGGGGAGAAGGAAGGGACAAGCAATTGAGGATGTAAAACATAATGGATTAAGGAAGACTAGCCTCTGAACAACCCAATGAGGCCATCCCACAAGCATTTATTAAACTTGTATGATGCTCTGTGATGGGCTTTGGGGGGAAGAAGCAGCCCTGCCCTCTAGGAGTTTCTATTCACCTGGAGTGGCTCCTGTTCCACTGAACAAAAGATCAAGGAATATTTATTAAGCACCTAGTGATTATCTTGTCTTCCTTCTTCAGTGATAAAGGGAAGTGAAGCATGGGAGTGCTTATAGTGGGAAGGAGGAGATCAGCAAAGGCATCCCGGAGGAGGCGGCCTCCTGAAAGACGCCATTCATTGAGCAGCCACGAAGGAAAGAAGGTGTTCCTGATGGAAACGGGGGCACAGACTCCCCCAAACTGAAATCATTATAATCTCCCCCAAACCTTCCTTTCCTTTTTGCTTCTTCTTTTCTCTCTCCAGCCTCCTCTAGTCAACCAGACTCAACATCCATTTTTCTTGGGCTCCTCTCTCATATGTCAAGCTCCAATGCGACTATCTGGACATTGTCCTGCCCTCTCTGCCCCCTGGGCATTTTCAGAGCATTTCCAGGGCCTTCCATGCCACTCCATATCTCTGACTCCCTTTTTCTCAAGGCTCATTTCTGACACCATTTCTCCCAGGAAGCCTGATGCCCTCCCCCTAATGAAACCCAATTCCTCTTCAATAGTGTTTTGTCTGGGTCTTATACTTGTAGCAAATTCTAGGTGAGCAATATTACCTCGAGGTACAATTTTCACATGTGTGTTTTTTTCTTAAATTCTGGCTAAATCTTGGCATTGATTTGATTCACACATTTCCCCCCCCTTTTAGCCATCGCCATCACCCTCTCCAGCCCTGGGGATGCCCAGAGTCATTTAGCGTTTCACTATCTCAGCAATCTGTGATTCCATCTGTGGATGGGAATTTCCTCCACCCCGAGGCAGATCACACCCTGTTCATGCCTTTAATGAATGGCTCCAGACCAAAAAGTCCTTCACCCCGTGGCAAAGGCTTCAGGGATGAGTGTGCAGCGTTAGTTCACCTGGCCCACACAAGCCCGGCGCACAGTCCGTTGGCAGGCCAGCCCCAGAGTCCTCATGGAACAAGCAGAACTCGTGCTTCTATGGTCCAGTCTCCCAGGGCTGTCTCCAGGCTCTGAAACATCAGGGCAGGACTTAATAAAACATGTCATGGGAGGACTTTCAGTAAATACCAAAATAGGGAGTTCTCTGATCATCTTGTGTGTTAGGGACATTTGTTTGGGACTGTGGTTGTATCTTCCTATGGTTTTGCTGAAGAGAAGGCATCTTGTCATAGAGTCACAAGATCTGAGTTCAAATTCTGGCTTTGGCATCTTATTTAGGAAGTGTATGTGAAGTAAAAAAAAAAAAGTAGAACTTGAGAGAAGTAGACACATCTCTCAATCTTAGCCTTCTTGTTTATAAAATGAAAAGATCAGACTTGATGACCTTAAGAGCCTTTTCAGTTCTAAATACAAAGTCTTATGATCCCCATCTATTCATACCTTACTGAGAGTGAATGACTGAGTTTCATTGATTGGGGATGAATTAATCATTTTAGATTTGAGTTTAGATTAAAATACAGATATTCAAATGGTCCACGGATTTCAGGAGATGAATAGATGAGAAAAAAAATCTTATTTTCATTAACTTAAAAGAAAGTTAGCATTTTTCAAATAGGAATTTTTAAAGTATCATTCCGAGAAGGGCTCCCCAGGGTTTGCCAGATTGCCAAAGGTATCCATGGCATTAAAAGGTTAAAAACTCTGCTTTAGTGGGTAAAAACCCATTCTTTGTGCTAAGCTTCCAAAAGGAAGCCTTCATCAGATATTTGGACCTATCCCGCCATCCCTTTCCAGTGGAGGTCAGAGACCAGAGAGCAGACATTGGCCCTGATGCTACCTGTGCAGCACCACAGACCCTTGAGGACTGATATTTCTTATTGTTCTTCTCTTACTCCATGGAGGAGTAAAGTGGCAGCTCCAGTTGCCCATCCTGGGAAAACAGTGGCAAATGTTCTTGTGTATCCCGGAGATGGGGGAACCACATATTCCAGCAATAGGAATTCCTGAAGAGCGGGTCACTAGAGGAAATGGGGGATTTCCAGGGGTGACTATCTCAGGACGACTTCTCTGGTAACCCCATGTTTGGGCTGTAGGACCCATCTTTCAGAGAGACAAGAGAAATCCCTGTTCAATGCCCAATATCCTGAGGATAAGAAGATCACTCTAATTCCTCTTCAGAGTTGGAGGAATATCTATCAGGAGAAAAAAACAACTCAGGGAGAACGCTCCACTTTGTCCTGTGTTGTGACCATGAGTTTTCCCTGCTGTGCTGATCCAGTGGGAAGGGGGTTGCCTCGAAAACAATCTCAAGGGGAGTTTTTCTGGGAAGTGTCAGCTTGGGGTTTGCCTCATTAGTGGCCCAAGGTCACTTTCCTTCCAGGGAGTCTCCAGACCCTCAGCCTCGTACCTTACGCCTGGATGACTACATGGCTCCCTGGGATGAAAGTGAGACTCACCACAAGGCTCAAAACTGGCCTTGCTCGCAGCCCCAGATTCATTTCCTTACTTAGGGAAGTCTAAACCACAGTCTGGGGGATTGTGGGACCCCGAGTGAAGGTCACTGGAACGTGAAGGAAATTGTTTCGACTGTTAGCCTTACGCTGAGTCTTACATCTACTACTTCATTTCTTCCACTGGCTGTGCAGCTACTACTTACATACAATAAAGAGTCTTTAATGTATTTTCTGCATTTTCTGAGGGAGTGAAACAAAGGCTGTCTGGTGTCTAACGTGCCCTGCTATCTCAGACCCTTGTGTGAGGTCTGGGAGCGTCACCCCTGCATCTGTGGGGCCCTAAATAGGAGCCATAATCTGCCATTTCTCTGAGTATCTATATGTATGAACAAAAATAAGACAAAAAGCAATGATTTTTTTTTTCAGGAAACTCCTCTGTTTGGATCCCGTCTGTATAATCCTAAAGCATAGAGTCCTGGACTACAGGCTAATTTACATTAATGAATGAATACATGAATAGCTAATTATTCAAAAGGCTTTCTAAAGAATGTGCTACATAATAACCTTGCTATTTAGGATGTCCCTTTATGTCAAAAATGGATCGTTACTTTGGTAAATTGTAAAATGCTTACTTTTGTAGCCAGGCAATTCAACAGGCGTTTATTATGCACCAGGCGCGGAGCTTGGAGTGGGCATCTGACTTAGGGATTGATTGATGGACGGGGCATGATTAGGCTTTCAATCCAGTTGGGATGAAAACCTTGAGGAGAGCCGAAGAAGCCGGTGGGGCCGGCGGGTCACCGGGGGACAGACACCGAACGTGAGCGCCTTAGACAAGGACGGCCACAAAGTCTGTCCCCCGCGGCCGCTTGGGCTCCCGCGTTCCCCCCCTCTGTTCTGTCCCATAATTGAAATTCACCCAGCTGCCTTCTGTCCCAAGTCAAGGGGTCCATGGAGTTTTCCCCCACCCGTATTCTTCAAAAGCAGAAGTGGGCATTGTGTAGCTGGGAGAGCCCAGGGACCATCATTTGCATGTTTTCTCGAGACTGTGAGCTGTCACAAAGGATGGAGGTTTCATTTCCCAACAAATGAACATTCGCCACAGTGCTAGAGGGACTGTGAACTTTGGGCTAGTGTTTTTTCCCTCTGGGGGGATGCTTAATGCATGCCTTGTCATGGAGGACTCTGAAAATTAATTCCAGATCCAACTCCCAGCAGCCAGCAAGGCAATCGGGCAGCTTTAACTGAAGAATCTCAAATTGTTCTCGACTGGGCACTCGGAGAACTTCACATGTGTGCTCCAGTGTGTTCCCTCAGCATTTCGGGCATGGAGGTAGGCGGCAGGTACCGCTGCGTAAGCGAATCACTGGCCCTCGCCCCGTGAAGGAAGCTTCTTGGGCCACCTGGGGTGATCATACTTAGATCACGGAGCATCTGGATCTTAATTGGTTTTTGGGGGGACTAATAGTCCTGGAAGGGGTTCCTGTTCAGGTGTGGGTTCAAACTAGAAGATGTCTAAAATTCCTTCTGCCTCCAGGATTCTGTGAGGTGGTCCCAAAGCCCTAGATGTACTTTTTCTTCACCCTGTTTTAGTAGAGGCCCAGTGAGCTCTCCCATAAAAGCCCATGCTTGGTCTTATATGGGGAGACAGAGTTGTCTTTCTTGAGATCACCTACAACTGCCCAGTCATGGTCCTCCTAAGTTCAATACATAAGGAATATCTCATGGAAGGAAGAGAGGTTTTTTTTTTTTTAAATCAAAGCTAAATCAGATTTATCAGCAAGTTAGATTAATCACTTGGTCTCTTGTGGCTTGAATTTCCTCCTTGTTTAATGACAAGAGGGATTCCAAGCTCTCTTCCAGCACTGAACCTCATGAGCCCGTGTCAAAAGACAAAGCTTGACTCCATGTGTGCTTTGGATTGAATGCTTCTAGAAGAAAAAGACATCCTAGAATTGAAAGGCTGTTCCATTCAGAGAAGAAAGACTTAGCTGCAGGAAAGATTCTTGCACCCTGATAATGGCCGGGACTTTGTCTCCTTAAGTTGTCTTGTATGCATTTATGTGGAGGTACGCTCCTTGAAGACATGGAACGTGACATTTAAATCTTAGTATTACAATACCTGCCCAGCAGCTTGCTCTCAGAGGTGCCGGTTGGGATTGAATTGAGTAAATGTCTTATTACCCCAATAGAATGTAGGTTCTTTGAAGCAAGCTACTTCATTTCTTCCATTGACTGTGTAGCAAAGGAATTGAATTAGACGATTTCTAAGGTCCTCTTCAATTCCAATTGCATGATCTCATGATTCTCATTGCCTAGCACATTGTCTGAAGTTTAGTAGATCACTGGGTCAGTCAATAAACACAATCATCTACCATGTGTCAGGAACTATACTAAGCACTGGGGATCTAGAGAAATATTAAAGAAGGGCCCAACTCTCAAGGAAATCACAATATATTGGGAGAGCAGCATGCAAATAATTATATATAAATACGCTTTATTCAGGAGAAAATGGAAATAACAAGTACCAGAATTAAGAGGAAACAGGAAAGGCTTCCTGTGGAAGGTGGGATTTTAGCAGCCACCAGAAAGAAGATGAGAAAGGAGAGCCTTCCAAGCTTGAGGGAAGACACTTCAAACACCTGGAGTGATGATCTAGTGCTTTGCTCATGGAATAGCCAGGCCGCCAGTGTCACTAGATTGGATGGGGGAGATATGAAATGCAAGAAGCTTAGGAAAGTTGGGGATGGGCAGGTAATAAAGGGCTTTGAACTAGAGAGCAGTTATATTTGATTTTGGACATAATAGGAAGTCACTGGAGATTGTGTATGGGAATGGCATGGACTGCCTTGTGCTTTGGGAAGATCACCTGGCAGCTGAATGGAAGTTTGATGGAAAAGAGGCAGGGAGCCTCACCAGCAGCTGAGGCAATAGTCTAGGCATGAGGTGGCAAGAGCCTGCACCAGAATGGTGGCAGTCTTGGGGAAAAAAGGGGGCAGATTTGAGAGTTATTGCAAAGGTAAAATCAACAGACTTTAGCAGAGAATGGATATCAGGGGTGAGAGAATGAAGAGTTGAGGATGCTGTCTACATTGCCAGCCAGGAAACTAGGAGGATGAGGGTTTTCCTCAACAATAATAGGGAAGCTTGGAAGTGGGAAGATTTTGGGGAGGGGGATGAGTTCAGTTTTAGACATGTTAACTTTAAGATGGGTACGGAATATCCAATTTGAGACATAAGGAAAGAAGATGGAGATGTGAGATTGGTGGACAACAGAGATATTAAGGCTAGAAAAAAGAAGATTTAAGAATCATCAGCTTGGAGATGAGAATTAAATCTATGGGAGATGTTGAGATCACCTGTGGAACACCCACGGTTAGTGTGTAGGACCAAGGTCAAGGAGACTGAGAAAGGTCATTTAGATAGATCTGAGGAGAATCAAGAGAAAGTGGTGTCCTAAAAATCTAAAGACAAGAAAAGAGAGTGTCAAAGGCTGTAGAGAGGTCAAGGAGGAGGAAGACAGAAAAAGTCACTGGATTGGGTAACTTAGAGCCAATTAGTCACTTTAGAAAGAGCTGTGTCAGATAAATGATGACGTCGAAAGCTAGATTGTAGAGTGTTTAGAAGAAAGTGGGAGAAGAGATCATAAGAAAGGAGAAAGGACCCACATGTACAAAAAAAAAATTATGGCAGTTTTTTTTATGGTAACAAAGAATTGGAAATGCAAAGGGATGTTTATCAATTGGGAAACAAGCTGTGGTATATGCATGTAATGGAATACTATTGGGCTGTCAGAAAGGATGATCGAGCAAATTTCAGGAAAACTTGCAAAGACTGACATGAACCGATGCAAAGTGAAATGAGCAGAACCAGGAGAACATTGTACACAATAATAGCAACATTACACAATGATCAATTATGATAGACTTAGCTCTTCTCAGCAATACAATGATCTAAGACAATTCCAAGTAACTCATGATGGAAAATGCTATCCACATCTAATATTATAGAGTATGAAGACCTACTATTTTCACTTTTTTTTTTCTCATGGCTTTCCCCTTTTGTTTTGATTCTCTTTTCACAATACGGCTAATATGGAAATATGAATAATATGATTATGTGTGTATAACCTACATCAGACTGCTTGCTGTTTTGGGGTGGTTGGAGGGAAGAGAGGGAGAAAAATTTGGAACTTGGGATTATATAAAAGTGAATGTTGAAAACACAATTTACATGTGATTGGGGAAAATACTATTAAGTGGGGAAATTTTTTTAAATCCTTTGTAAAAATACTCATTGACGAAGGAGAAGAAGAAGGAAGGGGAGAAGGAGAAAGAGAAGGAGGAGAAGGAGAAAAAGAAGAAAGGGAAGAAGAATAAGGGGAAGAAGAAGGAAAATGAGAAGAAGCATTAAAAATAAAGAGGAGGAGGGGAAGAAAGAGAAGGAAAGAAGAAGGTGAAAAAGGCAAAGGTGGAGGTGAAGGAAAAGGAAAAGGAAGAGGAGAAGGAAAAGGAGGAGAAGAAGGTAGGAGGAAAGGAAGTAGAAACATGATTGTAGAGGATTTTTTCAAGAAGTTTGGTCACAAAGATAAGTGAGATATGGGATGATAATTGGTGGGGATGGATGGACAAAGGGAAGGTTTTCTGAGGCTAGGGGAAACATGGGCTCAGTTTATAGACAGCTAGGAAGGAGCTCGTGGATAGGGAGAGAACAAAGGGAAGAGTGGAGATGAGAGGGGGGCCAATCTGCTGGAGAAGACAAGGTGGGACGGCTACTTGATAACTGCTTATTGACTTGTTGAATTGCATTTGTGAGTGGCCCCATGGCCCAGATCTTACCCCCCCACCAAGTGCGGCCCCCGGGTTGGTGCTGACAAAGTGCTTTGTAGCGGATTAGGATGCTCTATTTTTAACCTCCATGTTCAAAAAGAAGATGCATCGCCTGCGAACTCAAGCTGCCGCGGCCCTTTCATTTCCCCTCCCAGCCTAGCTCTGCTCAGTCCGTTGACGCTCATTCGCTCCGCTCGTTTTCACTGAGCCATGCGAAAGATGAAATGCTCCGTGATTTACTCGCCCTGTCGCCGGTCTGCGTTTTGGAAGGGAACAAAAAGCGTGGCCAGCGGCGCTCAATGTGCTAAACAGAACAGGCCTGCAGGAAGTGGAGTGTTCCTTCTTGCGCCTGAGAGCGCTTTCTAAAACAAATGAAGAACAGCTGGGACATAAATGTGTTTCCTTGGGATCATGCTGTTTACATTTGTACAAGGCCAACTGACTGATTGTGGAATTTAAATTAAATTAATGTGACATGGGATGGCCACGGGGCCAGGAGGCAGCCCCCCTTTCCTCGGCCTCCCGAGTCACCAGAGGAACCTGTTGAGCCGTGAAGGGGGCAGTGCCATCTGGCCACTCTTCAGGTATGAGCAGGGCCCGCCAAGCCCAGGGGGACCTTTCCAGAGTTGGGGGGGGGTCGTTCCTGGAAGAAGGCAATGGGAAGATCTTCCCCCGGCTTTGGCTTGGACGAGATGCCTGGGTCCATCCCCAAGGCGGCTCTGAAGGACCTTCATAACCTGGAAGCACCCACTTTTCCCAATGAGTTCCCCCCATTTCCCTACTTGTTTTCACCAGCAGGCCTCCTTACCTTTCCCCAAACATACCACGTGTGTTCTTTTCTTTATATCTCAGTTGGAAGAGCGTTCGGTTTGGAGCCAAACAACCAGATTCAAACTCCAGCTGGGCTCTCTGGGCCTTAGTGTCTCACCAGTAAAAGGAGGGGATCGGGTTAAGTGTTCTCCAAGTTCTCAGTCTATAACCCCATGATCTCCCCACTCAGTGCTAGGAGCCTGACACGTAGTAAACACTTAATAAACGTTTGTCGATTGATTGAGTTGCCCTCTCCTGTCTCTAGGATAAAATATAGTCTATTCTTTGGATCATAAGATCTTGACAAACGGGATACTTTCAGCCGACTTCCCCTCTGATACCTGGCAATCTAACCCAGCAGTTCTTTTTTTGCCCCTTTACACAGAAGGATTCATCTCCCATGTCCATGTCTTTGCATTGGGCATCTTCCATTCCGAGAAGAATCCCTTCTTAACGTCACATCCCAGAACCCCTTTATTTCTTCAAGATGAAATTCAAGCACTCGCTTCTTCATGAAATCTTTCCTGTCGCCCCTGCCCCCTCAAGCTGCTAGGGCCTCCTCCTCTGAGCTGCCTCGTGTTTAATTGCTTTGAATTTATTTATAATTGTTTGTATTTATTCTGTATTTATGTAATAACCATGATACTTAGCATTTATAGAGGGGGTTAAATTTTCAAAGCATTTAACTAAGGTCCTCATTTGTTCCTCACAACAATCATGGGAAATGACTGCTATTATTATCCCCATTTTACAGATGAGGAAACAGAGTTACAGAGACAGTAAGTATATGAGGCCAGATTTGACTAAACCTACCACACTTTCTACTACTGTATCACCAAGAACCTTTTCCATGTGAACTTGTCTCTGCCTTTATAATGTAAACTCTTTGCGTGTAGGGACTTTGCATTGCAATGCTATCCCTTCTCTTCCCCAGCTATTCCACAGACTCCTTTACCAGTGGTCCTAGGTAGCCACCATTTGCAATCTATGACATCATGGACGACTTAATGGCATTCATTTCTGTTTATCTTTTTTTGGTGACTCTTTAAGCCTTTGCCTCCAATAAGACTGTACGCTCTTGGAGGGCAAGAGACCCTTCTGTCGTCTTATTCTCCTGTATTTCCCCAGATACACCGCACCAGGGATAGACAGCGAATACAGATTGAGTTTGACTGATTGCTTCCATTTTGACAACACTAAGGAGAAGAGATGGGGACTGGTGAAAATATGGTGTTATCCTCGAAGGAGGGGAAAATCCCTTGAACTCGTGGGGTATTTGAAGGCTGAAGTCAAAGAAGGGAATCTAATTTTCCTTTGGTGTCAAGCTGTGGTGGAGAAAGCTATCAAGAAGGAAAAAGGGATGTTTGACAATTGAGAACGGACGGATTATAGATTTCATCAGAGGTGTTGATCCATCCAGATGAGCTCTGGGACTTCTAGAAAACTCTGGGAGACAGCTTGGGATTGTGGTAAATAGCAGCAATAATAACACAGGAATTCAGGAAAGAGGGTTCCTGGAAGCTTTGTTTATGTTCTTGGGAAGATTTATATTTACAGGAGTCTGTACACTGTCTTCTCTGGAAAGAAAGTCAGAGTGATTTAGCAGGTTTCCCCTTGGGGTATGGAAAAGCCGGCAGGTGGGGATCCAGACCCTGGGTCTCTGGGCAAAGAAAGAGTGTGTGGAAGTTCTCGAGGCTGACTGCTCACGGTGGTCACGGAAGGACCCATTCAGGACTTCCTCCTAGTCTGTCCCATCTTTGTTATTGCATCCGGGCTGATGAGCGCTCCTTCAGCCGCTGGAGATCCAGTCCACAGATAGCTATTAAACATCGACTATGGACAGAGCATTTCATGACCCAATGGGCTATTTTCTTCCTTCATGAAGGAGAGCATGTATGAAAAAATATTCTCACAATTGAAAGGAGACCCAGGTGAGACAGCCCTCCCGAAGGGGAAAGTTCAGGAAACTGTTAAAGGTTACTTGTCTGGTGTTTCCATAATAGGGGCCCAGAATACTTTTATGGACTCTCATTGTATGAATCCTCACATCCATGAGAAGCATTTGGTCCCAGTTCTGTTTAGCTCTATTTAGATGAAGAAAAACTTAAATTAAGCATCAAAGGTCTTCAGAATATTGCAGTTCTGTTGGTTGTGTTAATCACAATTAGAAGCTAATTAAGCACAACTCTTTCCCCCTCACTAAGGAATAGTGGGAAGTGGGGCAGGGCAGTGGGTTGGGGAGAACTTTCCATTTGTTCATTTCAGGAAATCTCTGAATCTGTGGCCCAAATGCATCACATCATTGTCAGTGCCAAAAATATGTTCTAGCCACAACAAAAAGTGAGGATTTGTCCTTTCTTCTCCCCCATATTGCACATATGATTATGAATTCCGTCCTTAGAGAAATAAGTGCCCCGTACCCGGTGCTAGAACTAGGGGTGGACGAGGCTGCCTTGAGGCATGGGATCCAGTGGGGCAGAATGACAGACTTCTAAAATTTGCCTTTTATAGATGGATGGGAGCTTTTAAAATTGGCAATTTGAAAGGTTTTCTTTTTACTACCACCAATATTACTACTAGTATTAGTACTACTACTGTTACTACTATTGTTACTACTATTACTACTACTGTTACTATTATCACTACTACTACTACTATTACTACAACTATTACTACTTCTACTACTATTGCTACTATTATTTTTACTACTATAATTACAACTACTACTATTATAGTACTATTGCTGCTGCTACTACTACTACTACTGCTACTAATACTGCTATTTATTTTGCTTCATTTTGTCATGGTCAGTCTTCAAAGAGTTGATGTTTTCTGATCATTCAAGGGGCATGGTTTGATATGGAGACTCAAATTCTCTTTTTTGAATGGGGCCCAAATTTTCAACCTTTGCCACTGGTTCCTGGTCATGCAGATTAGCCTGTATCTAAGAAAAAAAATTAAATAAGGCATAAACTTTGTCTTTCCCCTGACACTTACAAAAGGTTCTACCCAACCAGGTGTTGAGTAGAAGGAAGAGACAGAGGCAGATTTAGGCTTGATATTGGAAGAAACAGCTAAAATCTTTCCCAAAGTGGCCTGGGATATTTTAGGGAGGGGGGGTCAAAAGTGAAAGCTGAAGTATTCTTTTTCATTTGGGGATTGGACTACGAATGTATGGGTCCTGACATGTCTTCCAATTGTGAAATTTTGTGATTCAGAGAAAGGACTTGGAGGGGGAAGGTGAGTGTTATTTTCAAGGACTGAAAGGGCTGTCTTGTGAAGGGATTTTCTAGGGACTGTAGATTTGTTTTGCTCGATCCCACATGAGGGAAAGAAACAAAAAGATCCAGAAGAAAGAATCTTCAAAATGTAATGAGCTGCCACAAGAAGGGTGGTTTTCATGGAAAAATATAAGACAGGGCTGTGAAATCAGGGCACGATGGGATATCAAGTGGGTCCCAATACAGTCTCCTGCCCCAAGTATAACCTCTATGCATTTTTTGGGATGGTTATGCCTTTGTGGCAGGTAAAAGTTTGTGTTAGCCAGGTGATGTGGGAAAGGCACGAGATGGGATCCTTGTTGCTAAGCAAAAGGAGAGTAGCTGATGTGGTCAGGGTGTCCAGAGCAATGGAAATGCCAGCGGGCAGGGAGATCTCAGACTCTCTCGAGATGACTGCCTTCACCTCTCCCGCTCATATGTCCTCTCCCCATCCGAAGGAAGGATCCTGGCTCTCATTGAGCCTCTGTGGTTAGAGAGGCGCCTGAGGAAATGAATGTACACCATTGGAACTTTTGATCATTTGCAAAGAAAAAGCGATCTGCATCCCAAACAAGCCTCCTAGAGATGGGTTGGGTGGGATGGTCCCCAAGGTCCTTTCTAAGCCCTCAATTCTATGAATCTCAGAATCGATGTATGCAACACATTTCTTTGGCCTGTTTTGGATTTTTCCCTCTTCTCCTTTGTGACTACTTCAAAGTATAGGGTTGCATTCATGGAAAATCCATATGCAACATTTGGAAAGAGAAGAAGACAGATGTGATTTCCTCACTCTGTTCCCATTCTCTGCTTTTCCTTTCATCCAGTCCCTTATGCTTTCTTGGCTGCAGTGGAGGCCAATTGGACATAAAGTGGCAAACAAGGTAATAACAACTAAAAGATGAGTAAACTCTTGTTTGTTTGGAGAGGGGAGTGGGTGGGGTGGAAAGGGACTGAGGGAAAAGAGAGGTCATCCCTGGGCTGTCTGGAAACGGCTGTTTGGAGGTTCATTTATTTCATGTCTAGAAAAATGGCTCCATCGATGAGATGGTGAAGAGACTCTTTATGGAATCACTGGAGAAAGAGCTAGAGGGGACTTCCGAGGTCATCTAGTTGAATTCTCTACTTGTTCAGAGGAGGAAAATGAGGCTCTGAAAACTAGTGAGCCTAATAAGCAGTAGAGCTGGAATTTCAAATAGATACTTCACTTGGGTCCTGAATATTTAAATTAAAATTTTAATTTAAAATATGAATTTAATTTTTTGATGAACAAAAATTCACCTTTTCTCCCTCCCCTCCATCCCCACCTCAGTAACACATGAAGCGAATGGACTTAGTCATGTCAGATGAATTCCTGCATTGGCCATGGCCCCTAGGTGTCCATCTCCCTGTTTCCCTTTGCTCCTGTGTTCTTCCCAGTCTGAGAGCATCGTCCCTTCAGGACATGTCCAGCTAGCGCCTCAAACTCAACATGGACACCAATTGAATTCACTTTCTCCTCCTAATCCAATCCAACCTTTCTCATTGACCAATTGCTCCATGTCTGTCAACGACATACATCTTTTTGTCATTTAAGCTGACTTCCCTTATTTATTTTCCTACCATTGGATAGTTCAACATCAGAAACCAAACTGGTTTTAAAAGTGGAAATGATCTTGGAGAAGCAGCTTTGCCGTCCGCTCTGCACTGGGACCCCCGGGGATCTAAGTGGTTGCCATCTCTCCTCTTAGGGAGCTCCTTGGGGATGGCCCTTTTGTACCACCGGCTCCCAGCCCAGTTTTTGGCATAGAACGTGCCCTTAATTATCCATTCATTCATCTGTTTATTTAGCCTGCTCCTCACTGGGTCCAGGGACTTCTTCCTTCTTTGCACTCCAATGGATTTCTACCTTTCTCTTCCTTCTGCGCACCCCGACCTCAGGAACAGCAGGTTCAAATTCCAATTCCTCTCCAGCATTAACGGACTTCCATCCGCTGGCCCTACCTCAGGCCTCCAACACATCCTTCTCGATCACGTGCTTCTCTTCTTCCTGTATCTTTGTTGGCTGACTGACTAATGGTCCAGGTGTGGGGTGAGAATACAGGGGCTTGTATTCTCAGCTTAAAATGGCTGTTCATAATCCCGGAGCACAGATGCTTTGAAGGTGATGGGAGGACCTTTTTAGGAAGAAGATACATTGCACATCAGTGACTGCAACCAGGAGACCCCATGAGAAAAGGCCTGTTGCCTATTTAATCCAAGAAAATTAACTAATTAACTGAAAAACAATATTTTAGAGTAGAACTGGGAGCAAAAGGCAAAGGAGGGAGCTCTGTGGAAAGACACGGGTGAACTTCGCACAGCATCCAGGTATGGTAAGTGGCCCCCACAAGTGCTTGTTGACTGACAGACCGTAATCTCCATCACACTCACCATAGTCCAGCCAAATGCTGCTTCTTGCTGTTCCTCACCAAGTACCATCTCCCATCTCTGGGTATTTGCCCAAGCTGTGCCCCTGCTTAGAATGCCTTCCTTTCTCATCTCTGCCTCTTAAAATCTCTAGATTTTTTTCTGAGCCCAGCTTGAACACCACCTTAACCTGCAGTTCATGAGCTTACTTTAAGAAAATACTGGGATACCTGTATTTCAATAGAAGTGGTTTCCTTTGTTATCTCCTGCATGTTCTTTTATGCATTTAAAAATATCATTCAGAGGTTCACAGGCTTCACTGAGCTCAACACTTTATTCTTCCCCCCTCAATTTTCTAGTGGCTTCTCCATTGTTTTGTATAAGTACTTTTTGGGGTGTATGTATTTAAATATTTAGGTACTTAAGTATTCTTATTTTGTATATGTTCATCTATGTCATACATATTTCTTCTGATAAATGAAAGTTGTTTAAAGGAAAAGATTCATTTGTGTCTTTATCTTTATATTCCCAGAACCTAACATTGTGTCTGGCCATCAGTCAGTCAGTCAACAAGCATTTTTAAACCCCTAACGCGTGTCAGGTCCTATGCCAAGTGCAAGAGATACAAAGAAAGGTAAAAATCTATCCCCGTTTTCAAGGATTGATACATACAAGCATATAGTAGGTGCTAAATAAGTGCTTGTTACTTGATTTTTTTTTCTGAACCTATTTCATCATCTTTAAACAGGATAATAAAGACACCACATCTCCCGGGGACATAAAATACTCTAGGCAAATCACTTTGCAAACCTCACAGTGCCAAATGCTGATAATAATCAGCATTCCTCTGATACCATATGCCTTCTTTTAAGCTCTCAGAGCCTCGGTTGCTTCATCTGTAAAAGGGGGATCCTAGTTCTTTGGGTACCAAATTTCCAGGGTCTCTGTGGGGATAAAGTGAGGAGACACGTACGTCACCAGTGACTGGCTGGGTATTGTGGGTGGGGGGCTGCTCCTGCTGTCCTCCTGGTTTCCCTGGGAGAGCCGACCCTGCCGTTAGTGAAGTCTCTATGATAGTGTATGCTACTGGAGGTAAAGAACGTGATGTGATAGACCTGGACATGGCCTCTGAGCAGGAAAGCCTGGTTCCCACTCCTGACCGATCCTGGCTGTAGGATTCTGGGAAGATTCTTCACCTCTCAGTACCCTTGGCAATTTCTGAAGATTATCAGTTTCCGAGCAGATGCCAATCTGCATAAGAACAGGAAGTTTCTTCCCTGGATATTCCCCAAACTAATGAAATCTGGGTAAAAAACATCTCACCCAATTAATTCTCAACATTATGTTGACTTATCTGTGGATAAATATGTTGTGTGCTCCCTCCCTTGCCCGCAAGAGTAGAAATTCCTTGTTTTTTATGGATGCCTTTTCTTTTTATATTCCATTTACTTCCAAATGTATCCTGCAATTTTCCTTTACCATTGACCCAGTTCTTGTATAAAAATTGTAAAAGAAGAAAAAAAGACAGTTCCACATCACTAAATGTCATTTGTGTTGCCAGTGTGTGTGTGTGAAGTTCCATATCCACAGCCCCCCACTTCTGCAATGAAGGAGGGAGATGCATTTTCTCAACTTTTCTCTGTTGGGGTCCCAATTATCACAAATTGACTCCATTAGTGCCCCCTTTTATTCCTTTTGCCTGCCCCGAACCATGGGAGGGTGACTGATCAGCAAGAATCTATTCATATGAGTATTTTTCTGAGGCTTCCTTCGAGGCTCAGCTAAACTGGCCCCTTTGTGCAAGAAGCCTTTCGGATCCCCTTTATTCTTAGGGCCTTCCCTCTGAAACAACAGCCAGCGGGTCCTGCCCAGAGCCTGTTCGCACGTAGCTGTTTGCCGTTGTCTTCCCCGTCCGACGGATGAGAATAGGGACTGCCTTGTGCCTTTCTTTGCATCCCCAGTACTTGGCAGGGCGGGACATACTGGGGCTGTGGGGGTAAGGGGCTATTGGACTATATAGACCAGGTAGAACAGGCCCGATGGATAAAATTCTGGGCATGGAGTCGGGAAGGTTCATCCTCTAAAGTAGAAATCTGGCCCCGGACACCAGCTATGTGACCCTGGCCCCATTTGCCTCAGTTTCCTTAGCTGTAAAATGAGCTGCAGAGGGAAATGGAAAACCACTCCCGTATCTCTGCCAGGAAAATCCCAAATGGGGTCAACGGAGGATTGAACACAACCAAAAATGTCTGAACAAGGACAGAAGAATAGGGTTCCTGTCACTCTTGAATGGGGATCATTCCACCCACATCATGGTTATCCCATCTTTGCTCCACAATAGACAAGTCTGAGCAGAGTGAGGGACTTGGGATAAATGTCCAGGCTAACCACACTGGTCTTTGAGCTGGGCAATCTTGGCTTCAAGTCTAACCTTTGACATACACTCCTGTGTGACCCTACACAAGTCATTTACCTCTTGGTAACCTCTAGGTTACTCTCTGAGACTATACTTGCTTTGGGAGATGGAGTTCCCTGATCCAGAAGTCCCTGAGGTCTCCCTGTACCAAGGACTCTCAGCTTCAGACCCTTCTTCCATTTGTAGGAAACTCCTAGTGGAGGCAGGACTCCTTTCTGGCCCCCCCAGGGTGTTCTTAGCCTTTTGGGGTGTAATGAGCCCATGGATCCCTTCTTAGAATCAGACTTTTAAGTGCACAAAATAAAATACAAATGATGACAAAGGAAATACAGTTATCAGAATATGGAAGCAAAAGCAGCTCATGGACCTTTGGTCAGAAGTGCTGCTGCTGGTGGCCCTTCAGCCAGCCTTCCATGAGCCGGATGGCCACAAAGCCAGAGGAGGCCTTAGCTTTGGTCACTTTATTCTTACACGGGGTCTGTCTGCTGGCCTCGGTGACACTCCATGTACTTCCCAGAGTCAAGGCTGACTTGAGCAGGGATTCTCAAAATAGGGTCCAGAGAATCTGGGGTCCCTGAAACCCTTCCCTGCTGATGCCAAATTAATTCTTATTCCTAACATGGTAAATATCAATATAAATCACGTAAACAAAACCTGCGGACAGATCCTCCATAATTTTTAATAATAGAAAGATACTGAGGACAGAAGTTTAAGGACCAGCGGCCCCGAGCATCACCTTAACCGGGATGTGGGCAGAAACTTGTAGTTCTTTCGGCCCGGAGGGACATCTGTGTGTCCTGTACAGGGGCCAATGTAATTCCAGCATTGGCCGGTGCACGTTAAATACAGCTGAAGGTAATATTGCGATCTCTCTTCCAGTTGCTCTCACTTGGATGCTCAATGTTACATCTCATTACATCTCAGTGGAAAAAATCAGAGGAAGACGAATTGTATATTTCTTCTCCCCCGAAGCACTCTGGGCAGATTTTGCAATCATTCACCGTGTATTTATTTCCACAGAGGTTGGTGTGGGGGTTAATCAGTTTGGAAGTCTTGACCTCTGGTTGGGGAAATAGGAGAATGAGAGGAGAGCGAGAGCTGATTTCCTTCCACCCCCAGCCCCAATTCTTGGCCGTGGGTCCCCTCCACCCACACTCCGGTCTGCTTGCCTTCATCCCAGTAGCCTCTCGTCCTCCCACGACCACCTTGGGACTCTGATGATTACAACTGCTGCTTCTCATTATCTTCACCATCTCCAGCAAGGATGCTGTTTTTCCTCTCCACTTACCCCAGACAGTCTGCTAGTCTTTGCGTGGGAGAAGGCATCACTGGGGCCGGGCCATGTGGAGCCCCGACAGCTTTGTTAGAGATAAAGAGATTGTTTTTTATCCTATAATAAATAAGAGCCTTTCCCCACACCTTTCACATCTGCAGGGCACCAAAGGTGATAATTATGTTGTTAACTTTTGAGCTGCCGTGTCCCCCTTGGTTAGCAGAGACCACCCTGGATAGGTGTGAAGAATTCCCCTGTGTCACAAGCCTGGCTCCATTTCAGGGACCATTTTGGTACCACTGAGGTAAAGGTGACACTATTTGCTCCTAAGCAGATGGTTCCCCCCCACCATTTCTGAATTTTTTGAGGGCTTAATTATTCCATTCCTTTCTGCATTTTTTTTTCACAAAATTTAGTGACTGTTGGTATCTAAAGCCATCTTGACTTTAGAGTACCTTGACTGAGGACCTCTCCTTAAGATGTTTACTTCGTAGAGTTGCTGTGCCTTAACAGATCCAGAGCTGGCCCCTGAGGCAGGAAGAGGCCCTTTCACTTCTATCCCTGGGCTCCTGAGCAAGCCATTTGACCTCTGATGCCCACAAAAAATCTCTGAGATTGAAAATGGAAGAACAAATGTCCACTTGTATTCCTTATTAGGATCTCTCTACATTAATGAACTCCACAAAGGAGAAAAACAAAACAGAAAAAGCCCAACAAGCCCTTGGCTGAAAGTCTCTATTCCACTGTCACCTTCATGCCCACTCTATGGCTTTAGCTAAAATGGATGTCTAATAGATGTTTACTGAGTTGCTTCAGTGGTTTCCCTTTCTCCCTGGATTTAGGGTCATCGCCATGGGACTCTAGAAGTTTGATTTCTCATTCCTCCTCCCACAAGGATGCATTAGGTAACCACTGTATGTCCCGTAGGGGGAGAGGAAACCAGAATTAAATGGTTCCTGTACTTCAGAACCTTGTGTCCTGTCTGTGAGGTGCCCTGACCGTGACAGGTTGGGGAAAGAATTCTGCATTTGGAGTCCAGAGGACTTGGGTTCAAATGCAGGCTTGAACACCCACTGTCTCCATGGCTTTGGGTAATCTCTTGATGTCTGTTTCCACAGCTGTAAAGTGAGGGAACTTTTGAAGTCCCTTCCATGATCATAGAATCACAGATAAATAAATGCAGGGCAATCTGAGGACAGATAGAACCCTGAAACTGAGGGCTCTGCTGGGTGGGAGAGGGAACAGATCCCATTTCATCGCCAGTGAAATGGAAACATTTATATTTTCCAAATAAATCTGAATATTGATCATTAACAAGGTTTGGTAGTTCTTAGAAAAGGCTGGATGGATGATGTTGGGGGAACACTTGGTTGTTTTAAGAAGTTAAGGAGACTCAGTGGTGGGTGTAAAAATTATTTCTCTTTGTGGGCCCAGCTTAATTTTTAAAAATCCCATTTACTCGTTAGGTAAAGTCATTTTCAGAAGTGACACACACACATATTCCATTTCCCATAAAAGAGAACTAGCTGCCTTTGCCCGGAGGATGCTATTTGTATCCGGGTGAGAGAAGGGAAATTCCTATCAGCATTTCTTTCTCTGCATCTGATTATGGTGAGAGAATCATTCTCTGGTCTATATATTAGTATGAAGACTGTTTCTAAAGAAAACTCACGATGAATAATATCTTAACGTATTAATGAATATATATACACACACGTGTGTGTGTGTGTTATCCATCTTTATATGTATGTTTTAAAAATCAGCAAACCTGAAGTGTTTTCTTTGCAACTAGAAATATCCTGTCCTAGATTCTGACTCTTGCAACCTATTGTGCTCGCAAGGGGAATTTTGTTGGCTTTCTGGGAATCGGTTTTGCAGGATCTAGGATGGGTAAATCCAGATGTTGCGATCTAAGCCGGGGAATTCATGGCACAGAGAAAGAGCAAGGCTGTGACTTCACACTGTCTTAAAATATTACCTGTAATCCCCAGCAGGATTTATCTGAATTATGTTTTAGTGAATATGTATCCGACTTGAATACGGGGAGGGATGATGGCCACCGGGCTTCCTGTTTACTCTTTCCTGGTAGTTCATTGTCAGTTTTCTTGGCTGGGAGACACAACTAGCCCAGGAGAGGCTGAGTAAATCACTGGAGAGTATGTTAGTCAGCAGATTGGGCACCTTGAGAGATGGCACCTTTCAAGGCACATGATTCTGCCAACTAATAACACTCTAGGCTGCAGGAAGTGAAACAGAAGGCTGGTACCAGTTCAAGAGAGGAGGAATGTCCTCCTGTCTTTTGGACAACATCTACTGTTGGGAGGGGGTTAATAAGGACAAAAGAATGATAAAAACTAGAAAGTGACCATTGGAAGTCATTTCCTCTCTGTGTTAAAGGAGTCTTTTCTCTGTGTCTCTCTGTCTCTGTCTCTGTCTCTTTCTATGCTCCTCTCTGTGTTTCTCTGTCTCTCTCACTGTCTCTTTCATTGTCTCACTGTCTTTTTCGCTTTCCTTGTTTCTCTCTCTCTCTCTCTCTCTCTCTCTCTCTCTCTCTCTCTCTGTCTCTCTCTCTCTCTCTCTTTCACTGACTTTGTCTCTTTCTGTGTTTCTCTCTTTTTGTCTCTTAACAGTCTCTATCTCTGTCTTTCACTTTGTCTCTTTCTGTACCTCTCTCACTGTCTTTCTGTCTTTGTCTCTTTCTGTGTTTCTCTCTGTCTCTTTCTATATTTTCCTCTCTATCTCTCTAACAGTCTCTCTGTCTCTCTCATTGTCTCTATTTCTGTAACTCTCAGTTTCTGTCTTTGTCTCTTTCTGTGCTTCTCTCTGTCTCTTTCCATGTTTCTCTCTCTGTCTCTGTCTCTCTTTTTCACTGTCTTTGTCTCTTTTTGTATCTCTCTCACTGTCTCTCTATCTTTGTCTCTTTCTGTGTTTCTATCTGTCTTTTTCCATGTCCCTCGCTCTACCTCTTTCTGTTTCTCTCTTTCACTGTCACAGTGTCTCTTTCACTGTCTCTTTCTGTACTTCTCTCTGTCTCTTTCTGTTTCTCTCTCTCTAAGTTTCTCTGTCTCTCTCTTTCACTTTGTCTCTTTCTGTACTTCTCTCTGTCTCTGTCTCTTTCTGTGTTTCTCTGTTTCTCTGTCTCTCTCTCTTTCACTGTCTTTGTCTTTCTGTACCTCTCTCTCTGTCTTTCTGTCTTTGTCTCTGTGCTTCTCTCTGTCTCTTTCTGTGTTTTTCTCTCTCTCTCTAACAGTCTCTCTGTCTCTCTCTCTTTCACTGTCTTTGTCTCTTTCTGTACCTCTCTCACTGTCTCTCTCTCTTTGTTTCCTTCCATGTTTCTTGCTCTGCCTCTTTCTGTGTTTCTCTCTGGGTCTCTCTCTCTTTCATTGTCTCTCTGTCTTTGTCTCTGTGCTTCTCCTCTTTCTTTGTTTCGCTGTCTCTCTAACAGTCTCTCTCTCTTTCACTGTCTTTGTCTCTTTCTGTACCTCTCTCACTGTCCCTCAGTCTCTGTGACTCTCTCTTCTCTTCCTCTCTTTCTTCCAGTCCTTCCCTCCAGTTTTCTTCTTCTCTCTGCAGTTACCGTACCTGAAAAATTAGAGACATCACTTCAGTTGGGATGTTCAGGCCCAGTCAGGAACCTTCCCTCCCCCTCCAATTACTTGGAAGGAAGCAGCGCTGTGGCGACAGTGTTCCTGGATCCAGCCGGACTCACCCCTGGGTCCTCGCTGCCTCTTGGGATACTGATGATAATAGTGAGTTTGTAAATACTTCAGGTTGTTGCTCCCAGCAGGAAGTAAGCTTCCTGAAGGCACGTTCCTTTGTGTCTGTTGGGCTTTTTGCTTGTGCTTCCTGACAGTTCCTCGTCAGCTCTTGGTTGGGACAGAGACTAACTCAGCAGTGGCTGAGGAAGCGGCTGGAGCTCACTGGAGTCAGCAGCCATCTGTGCCATGGGAGGTTCCATTATCTGTGGAAAGACCCCTGGCTCTGGAGCTAGAGGATTTGGATTCAAATTCCCACTGCTTGGATGATCTTTCACAAGTCACATAAGTCTTACTTGGGCCTTCCTTTGTCACTCATAAAATGAAAAGAGTGGTTTGCTCATCTCTGAGGTCCCTTCCAGTTCTAGAGCCGTGACCGGAGGTTGGCGCAGTAAAAAGGCTTTTAAACCTCTGTCAATGGAGAATATTTTTCAGCTTTATGGAGCGCCTTCCTAGCAATAATCGCGTGAGCTGGGCAGGAGGAACACCGTCTCCCGATTTCCTGGAGAAGGACCCTTAGAGACAGGGTCCTGTCTGCCCAGGTCACGTGGGTAATCGGAGACAGAGACACAATTCAAACCCGAAATGTTCCATGAAACCAGAACGGGAGCATGTTTCTTTTATCTTTTAACCATTTCTGGCACCCCAACAGTACACAGACTTTGTATCTGTCGTTCCTTCTCTGTTAATCTTCCCTGTTTTCTTAATGTTCTGACATGTTGCCTCTGAGTCACGAGACTGAGTCATAATAAAAGCAATGGTTCATGGAGATGTTAACAGTTTATAAAAGGTGTTTTACTTCAAACGCTTCCTAGTTGTGGTATCTTGGGCAGGTCCCTTTACTTAAGTTTCCTGATCTGTAAAATTATGGAATCACCATATGGACATTGGATTGGACCTCAGAATCCAATGGATCAGCCTGTCCCTTTACCAGAACACCTTCTTCAATCTACACAAAGTCACCTTCCACCTTTTTCTTGAAGACTCCAATGAGTTCAACAAGCACCTATGAAATACTGACTATGTGCCGATGTCACGCCAAGGGCGGGGGACATGAAGAAAGGCAGAAACCCTGACTCATGTCCCCGGGGAGCTCACGTTCTAATGGGGAGCGATGGCACGCCACCATATGGAACAGGAAACTTCCTGACAGTGAGTCTAAACTTGCCCCGTTGCCTCTTCCATGTGGTACTCCTGGTTTTTGCCCTCTGGCGTCCAACAGAGCAAAATTAAGTCCTTTCCCATATGGCAGCCCTTTGGATGCTCGAAGACAGCCGTTATTCCAAAATGTTTGTTGAATGAACTTTGACTCTAGTAAACACAACGTCTTCTGTAATCTGGGATCAATCACTCTACAAAGTGAGAGGTCTGGACCGGCTGAGCGCCCCTCCAGCTGCCGAGTAAGTTTTCGGTCCTGCTGCCCATCAACTTGGTGCACGAATGTGTCCTTGTTTTGTGGAAGACAGCACTGAGAAATCTTGAGTTACCCACCAACCATGAAAGCACCAACCAGGGGAAGGGGCCGCCATCTTTCCCTTTCTTTGACTGGCATTTATCTCTAAATTCTCTTAACACTTCCCTTTTTCTTTGTTACCAGACAAATGGCTCCCTCCCTGTTGTCTTTACCCCAAGTATGACTCACTTTGCCCCCCAGAGACAATTGGGATTAAGTGATTTGCCCAGGGTCACACAGCTAGGAAGTGTTAAGTGTCTGAGGCCAGATTTGAACTCAGGTCCTCTTGACTTCAGGGCTGGGGCTCTGTCCACTGTACCATGTAGCTGCCCCAAGTATGACTAACTTTAATGGGGGTGGAATGGAGTTAATGGTGGTGGCAGAGAGTCTTTAACAGCATCAGCTGCAATTGAAACTGCCTCATAAACATAAACTGTTGTTCTCTGGGTAGATGAAGCTCATGGTGGAAGAAACACCATCGGTGACCCAGAGCTTCTCTCCCTTTAAGGACCTCTCTCTCAGTCAATAGTACTTTTGAGTGATGCAAGATGGACAGACTGGGGGAAATACTGAAACTCCAGGGAGAGGGGAGGGTTTGAGGATGTCTCGTGTCTTAGTGACTGGGCCAAATGCTGGGCTGAACATAGGAAATTTTCCTCTTAGGATGACATTGGGTAACTTGGGAAAAGATGGGTGTTCCTGGCCACTATTTTCATGCAAATTAGGGGAAAACATTTCCCTGAATTAAGAAAAAAAATTTTCATATGTAAAATGTAGGTCTGTGGTTCTATTGAATCCACTCATAGCTTGATTTTGACAAAATCTCTTGCTCCTTCAGAAAAATGGGATTGTTTCGTACTCTTTCAAGGAGTCATGTCTTCTCATGAAGGTGGGCAGCATGGCATAAGGAGAAAATTCTGGCAGAGGACTGAGGTTCAAATCCTACCTCCAACACTTCCTATCTGTGTGACCTTGGGCAAGGATGTTTCTTTCTCTAGGACTCAGTTTCTTCAACTATAAAATCGATTTCCTCTAAATCTGGAATCCAGTCAATCTCTTGCCTCCAGCTGAGACAACAGTGCGGTAGGATCTTTTTTAGTAAAGTCTTCCAAGTCTCTAGGTCAGTGGTTCTCAAAGTATGGTCTAGAGAATCCTGGGGATCTCTGAAACCCTTTTAGAGGGTCTACCAATTAAAAAATAGTTTTTATTTCCAATATGGTAAATGTCTATAAATATAACCCAGATCAACAAAAATGCTTTGGAGAGCTCCTCAGTCATTTTTAATAGGATAAAGATACTGAAAACAAAAGTTTGAGAACCACTGCTCTAGGTCATTCAATCATTCCACTAAAAATTCAATCATTCAACAAGCATTTATTAAACCCCTACCAATTTCTAGTACCTCTCAAGGTATTGGGGACACAAAAGCAAAGCCCTATCAGCCTTGTCCTCAAGGAGCTGGGGAGTGGGGTGGAATACAGCCTGCAGACAAACTGGTCAATAAAAGCATATGAGAAAAGGGAACGGGACAAATCTGGGGACTAAGGGAAGTTTTCTGCTGGAGGTGTCCCCTGGGCTGAGCCCTGAAAGCAATTTAGGGTCCCAAGAAGCAGAAAGAACCAAGCAAGGAGTAGATTCTATGCATGAGGGAGGGCCGGCGGCAAAGGCACAGAGATGGGAGACGAGCCAGACGGGCCGGGAGAGATGCCGTGATCTCGTTTGCCTCCCATTTGGACACGGTCGGCTCATTACAGCCAGAAAGGGCCTTCCAACACTTAGCCCCAACTCTTCCCCTGCGCTCCGAATGCTTCCTTAATGAGTGGAGATGGAGAACAGACCTTTGCCTCCACCTTCCCGTCCTTGAAGGCTGTTCATGTTCATAAATCATTCTTGACCAGTCTGCTAGCCAAGTCCACTCTGGCAAGACCGTGCTTCTGGATAGCCAAACATTCCAAGCAGAGAAAGGGAGTTGGAGGCTTACCCAGATTACAAGGCTAACTCCTCGAGGGGCTGTGAAGAAGGGGTCACGCTCCCAGGCAGTGTGAGGGAACGGGGAGAGATTTCTGCTCAGACAGGTCAGCAAAGGTGAAAGACCTTTCCGAGAAAGACTCCGGAGAGAAGTGGCCATGTCACCTAAAGCCCCCAGAGACATCTGGGAGCTTCTGGGCTCCTTCTCTGATATTTGTATGATCTACTGTTGTTTTTCTGAACGATGGAGGGATGTTTAGCAGGAACAAGGAGGTTCTCAGAAGAGGGCCACAAGTGCTCTTTTCAGGTACTTGGGGAGCTGTCTCTTGGCGGGATAGGAAGCTTAGGTGTGATTGGGCTTTGGAGGGAACCAGAAGAAGTCACAGAGAGGCACATGGACACTTGCTGTCAGATAAGAAGCTTCCTAAGAGCTGGAGCTGTCCCAGAATGGAGAGGACTGCCAGGAGGGCATCTTGGGTGGCCACCTAGCAGGTGTCTTGTAGAGGGAGTTGGGGAGGGGCTGCATCAGATGGTCTCCAAGGGCCTTTTAACGCTGAGTTTTTGTCACATCTGGTCTCAGACACTTGCTTGCCGTGACCCTGGGCAAGACACTTAGCCCTCAGCCAAGGAGGATCTGGGATGCCAGATGTGCTGGCAAGGGGCACGCCAGCTTTCCTCCCCTTGAGCTTCGCGCTGGTTCCTTTCCCCTTCTACAAGAGTTTTAGCACCCTGGACAAGAGGAGCATGGGCTTTCTAGTCATTCAACTGAGCAAGCATTTCCCAAGCTCCTACTCAGTGGAAGGCACCGTGCACAGCACTGGGGTCACAAATCCCCTCAAGGAGCTTATGTTCTAGCAGAGGGAAACAGCCAACACAGAGAAGCAAAAACGAACCCCTTAGAGAGGAAATATCCAGAAATTTCTTGGGGAGGTTGGGGGGGGTGTGACCACTGACTTCTAGAAGGAGGAGGCACTTTAGGTGGTTTTGGAGGGAGGGACCTGAGAGGTAGGTCTGAAGAGGGGGAACATGGCAGTTAATGTAGCTATCACCCACTCTTTCAAACACAAGGATCCTTTTTATGTTTATTTCTAATTATTTATTTATTTATTTATTTTTATTATAATAACTTTTTAGTGACAGAACAAGGATCCTTTTTAGTAGCAAAAAAAAAATCCCAGATGAACACACAGGATCACAGACAGTGTGTCAGAGATGAAGTCCCTCCTCTTTATCATACAGGGAAAGAATGTGTACCCAGTAGGGAAATGGCTGCCCGACATCCCAGTTAAGCCGCAGAGCGCTGCCCAGTGCCACGGGCTACCTATCAGGAGGGATACACCTTTGTCCTTTTGGCAGCCACTGAGTGATGGAACATGTGGCTAGTACAGAGTCATGGAGAGCAATCCGGGGCCCACAGGGTTAGAACTGCTGCTTTAATGGAGGGGGGGTCTTTCTCTGGCTTTGCTGCCTATTGACTATGTCAGCTTGAACAAATCACTTTTTTTTTGCTCTTGGTCTCAGTTTCCTTCTCTGTAAAATGAGGGGCCTGGATGAAATGGTCTCTAATATTCTTTCCAGGATTAATGTTCTATAATTCTTATACTCTCTGGGCTCAGACAGCAGAAGTTTCCACGAGTGCAGACTACCCTTGCCCTCCCATCTGGAGAAATAGAGGGAGGTCTCTGGGCAAATGCCCAATCGCCCCTCGAGGCCGTCTGACCTTCGCTTCTGGGGAACGGATGGGTACGGCGCCTACCAGGCTCGGGGGCCCCTCGGAGACTCCGGTAGCAAAAGAGAGAATGGAGACATTTTCCAAAAGGATACTGGGCTGGGTGCCCAACCACGACGAACCTGGAAATATACTTAGGACCTAGGATGGAAAACTCAGACATCACCAGGAGAGCAGCAGAGATCGGGTTTCTTCCCATCCCCTGGCACTTGGGCCAGGTGCCTGCTTGCTCTCGGTGGGCTCCGTTGGCCAATAGGATGCGGTGCTAGAGCATCTCGCTGTGAAACAGAAATATTTCCAGAAGAAATTCAAGCATCCCACACCTTTAGGGTCCCGCGGTCTATTTCCCTCACTGTTTTATGGAAGGGAAGAGCCAGACACAGGCGTGCTGTGCTTTTTACCTTTGTCCGTCGTTTCCAGGGCCCGCACCCCCCCCTGCCCGTGGTAATAACGGCTACACCCCGATCTGGCCCACCCCGCTGCCCAGCCCTGCTCATGCCCGGTGGCGTGTTTCCATGAGATGACTGGCCGGGGTCACAGGTGGGGTCTGTGGCTGTGGGCAGAACGAAGCTAATGAGCTCACGGGGGGATTGAACCCAAGACCTTGGGCTCATTAGTGCAGTCCTCCAGTTTACCCAGTCATGCCCCTGTGGGCCACAGACAACAGAGCGAACCCCCTCCATCTGACGAGCTAGGGCCGGCTCAGGAAGACAAGGCCGGGCGGCAGAGCCTGTGGTCCCACCTTCAAAGAACCCAGGACCCCCTTGGATCACAGGAAGCTCCTGTGCGGCAGCAGTGCTGCTCTGGGCAGATCCGGCCCGGGGAATGGGGAGGGGAGGAGAGGGGTGGGAGGGGAGCAACAGGGGTCAGTCCTGAGGGGAATCAGCGCTGAGCTTCAGTCCGGGGGCCCGGCCGACCAGAAGGAGCCGAGTCCGGATGCCTTTCCCAAGTGGGGCTGACTGGAATGAGCAGCTCTTGGAACCGCAGCTTAAGCTGGGCACCGGTCGGAGCTCTGCCGCTCCGGAGCAGCCTCGGCAAACCTTGGAGCCCTTGCTCCCTCTCCTCCTCTGCCCTTGAGATCAGTGCTTTGGAGTCCCCCGGGTGCCGATCAATCCCTTAGCCTTCCCTGCCTTTGGTTTTCTCTTCCACAGAATTGGGGGTGGGGTGAGGCTGTGGCTTATTGTTAGCCGGTCACTGTCTGAAAGATCTGGGGAGACAAGTTCTGGCCACGGGCCTCTGGCAAGTGGCTTAATCCAAGTATCCAGGAAACGCACATGGCTGAAGGGATGTCATTCTCCGCTGGGAGAGGGAGTTCCTCATTCCCGTGAAATTAAATTTTGGGGCAGAAAAAACCATCAGAGTGGTCAGGACACTGGATCTGAAGCGCAGAAAGCTCAGGCTTCAACCCCTCCTTAGACTAAATTTTCCTCTCTGTGCCTCAGTTTTCCCATCTGTAGGAGGAGAAGGTTGGGCTTGATGGTCTCCAAGGTGACTTCACTGTTAGGGGCCTACAATGTCGAAGGACTTGGACCCATCACTCACCTGATGCTTACACCAAAAGAGAAAGGGAGAAAGGGAAAGGGAGAAGCATTTATATGATGCCTGCTGTATACCAGATATGATGTAGCTCCTTCTAACCTCACTATAGCCCCGTTGTGGCACGTGCTGTACCACAGTTTGCAAGCCCACATGCTCTTGAGGCGACATGGGACCGCTAACCACCAAGCCGCACTTTTTCAGTGGAGAAGCAGCCCAGAAAATGGCCGGTGTCCAGACTGAGCCGAGGACCAGGCGTCAGCCCTTCTCCATCTGCTGCAGCATCCCGGGAGCCCAGGCTCACGGCTGAGGCAGGGGTGGGTCAGAGCAGGGGCCACCACTCGGCTGCTTGCTTTCTGGCCGTCGTTTCCTTTCCATACTCCTGCTCCTGAAGCAGTGATGCTGAATAAGGAAGAGCAGCCCTGAGCTGTTGGCAGGGGCAGGGGCGGGCACCCGCCTGACGGTGGGAAATGGTCGTTGAGAAATGCTCCCAGAAGTCCCCAGGACAGGCTAGGCCACAGACTTCCCTGCCCCCGTGGGCCTGCTGGCTCTCCGAGGGCAGGGTGTCAGTCCCCTCTGAGGCAGGGCTTGGATTTCTCCCCTCGAACATTCCTTGTCTTTGTGGGGATGTTCAGCCTGGCTCTGGGGCAAGTGGCTGGGAGCGTTCCATGCCAGCTCCCCCTCGGGAGGCCCAGAGTCTGACTGGTGAGAAGGAGGCCGATGGGACTGGGGCTGGCTGGAGATGAGACCCCGCCCTCTCTGGTGAATGCTCGGGGGGCTATTCTTGGTCAAATGACCCCAGTTTGGTGACTTGCTTAGTAAGATTCCACATTGCTCTCCTGAATTGGGGGCAATGCCAGCCCTGCCCCTGGCAGCCAGGGTGCCTGTTTCCCCTCCAACGTTGGTTCTCCCCATCATTGTCCCCCTTTGCCAATTTTCCTAGTGTGAGGGGAAACATCGGAGTCATTTTCATTTACATTTCTCTTCTCACTAGAGATAGGGAACCTCCTTTTGCATGGGTGCTGATAAACTGCATTTCCTCTTTTGAAAACTTTATATATCTTGAACTTTGTGTTGGGTTGATTCTTTGGAACCCTATTTGGGGTTTTCTTGGCAAAGACACTGAGGTGCTTGGCCATCTCCTCCTTCATCTCATTTCACAGATGAGGAAACTGAGGCAGAAAGGGAAAGGGATGTGCCCATAATCGTACAGCTAGGAAGTATCTGAGGGGGAGATGAGACTTCCTGATTTTCTGATTTCCAGACCCAGTATCCCGGGCACTACAGGCCCTTCTAGCTGCCCATAAACTTTGACTATCTATACTCCAATGCTCTTTCCTGAGAGGCAATGGGACAGACTGGACAGTGGGTGAACCCCAGCGTTGGAAAGAGCAAGGTTAAAATTTTGCCCATGTTTTTAGGGAACTGGGTCATCCTAGACAAGCAACATGTTACACATCTAGAACTAGAAAGAACCCTGACTTTCCCATCCCAATCACCCCATTTAGGGAGGGAAAAAACAGCCCAGAGAGATCCAGGCATTTGTGGAAGGTCACACTGTAAGGAAACTGGGTTGCCTTCAGGTCCAACTCCTTTCAATTCCACTCTGTGACCTCAGAGATTTTCCCTCTATCTGTGGGATAGCTGCAGGGACCATCTCAGAGGGCTGCTGGAAGTTCAGATGGGATAAAGGATGTTTGGGGTGGCAAATGGGGAAGGGACAGATAAATAGCAGGGAAAGGGACAGGGAGAGGACTTTGGCCAGGGAACTCTCTTTTCAAGCAGGTTCTCTTCAACCTTTAGTCCGAGAGAGTTGCCTGAATTACTGAAAGCTCAGGTCTTCTGGCTCTGAGGTCCCTCCAGCGGACTTTTTCTTAGATAACTGTCAGTGATTACTGTTTTTCTCCGTACCACAGAAGAGTAGAGTGGCTGCCATATTGACAAGGCACCTTCTTTGTTCCTTGGCTGCCATGGAGTTTTCCTTCTTCCTCCGGAGCCCGTCTTGGGCTCTGTCAGAGGCTGCTGCTAGTTCCCAGCCCAGCTCCAGCCTCTCTGTCGATAATCCACTTTGCTGAGCAGATATTATCCCCTTCGGGCCAGTAACCATGACCTCCTCTCCTATTGCAAGAGCTGCAGGAAATACCTAATTTAAGTGTCATTAGCCTGTGTGAAGGCCGTTCTTCAGGCTCTGTGGTAGGTTGGGAAGAGTTTGACCCGAGACTTATTAAAAGAGATGAAAACGTCTCTAAAGTGGACCGGAGGCTTGCTTTTAGGACAGCCCAGATCATCAGGCTTCTGTTGAGAAACTCCCCTGGCAACGAATGCCATGCTGCCCTCTTGGCTTAATTGTATGCTGGCTCCGCGCCCAATAGTTGGGCAACCTGCCTCCCCTTCCATAGTTGGGAAATGGTAAAGAAGTAAATGCTTGAGAAATGCTTGAGCTCCTGCCACTTTTCCACACTCCATTCTATACTGCAACTCATTCATTCATTCATTCATTGGTTCTTTTTTCAGTCATTTATTCCATCAACTATTAAGTCATTACCTTGTGCCAGCTACCATGTGAGGTAGCAGGAACACAGAGACATAAATGAAGCATCCTTCCCTTCAAGGAGATTGCATTTCAATGGAAGGAGCTGGGTATATACCACAGCTGAAGAAGGTGTCTTTAAAATAATAAAGTTGCTCTTTTATTTTTACACCACGTACATTTCCCATGTATTCTTCCATTCTCCCCTTCCAGAAACCCATCCCTTATAAGAAAGAATAAAAAAGGTTTGTGTGTCTCTGTGTGTATGTAGGGGGAGTAGTCCAGCAAAACTAATGAAAAGCTGTCAGGTATTATGTGTGTTCTTTGATGTCTTGTTGGCCATTATTACTTTTCAAAATATTATTTGATAACTGTACGGACATGTATACGTACATTGCATTTAACATATAACTTTAACATATTTAACATGTATTGGACTACCTGCCATCTAGGGGAGGGAATGGGGGAAAAGAGGGAAAAAGTTGGAAGAGAAGCCTTTGCAAAGGGTCAATGCTGAAAAATTACCCATGCATGTATCTTGTACATAAAAAGCTATAATTAAAAAATAGATGGACTATTAATTTGTGAAATAAAACAAGTATTTCCATAACATGGGATAATAAAAAAAGATGATTGCACATGGAACTACAAATCTAAAATGTACAACTTGTTATTATTCCTTTTCAATATAAAATAAAGTTATCCTGTAACTTTTCCCCCTTCTTTTCTTCCCTCTGCTCCCTATCCACCCTACAATTGGCTACCATTAAATACAAGTATATATAGATTTTATATATATATATATATATATATATATATATATATATATATATATGTAATCTTTCTCTACATCTATTTCTCAGTTCTTTCTCTGGGTGCAGATAGCTTCTTCCTTCCTAGGTCCTTTGTAGTTAACTTGGGTATTTAGAGGAGTCAAAATTTCTTAGTCACTTTAAAGTTGTTCTTAAAACAACCGGTCCTTATTGTCTTGCAGTGATTGTTTCAGTCGTTTTTGTTGCCTTTTTCTACATGGTCATAATGATGTGTCTGATTCCACTCACTCTGCATCAGTTGTTTAGTCTTCCTGCTCCTTCCATGAAGCTTATTCATCTTCCTTTGCTGCTCAGGAATATTCCGTTACAGTCCCGCTCCACAACTTGTAGAACTATTTCTCAGGCAGTAGGCATTTACTTTATTTACGGTTCTTTGCCGCTAGAAAAAAGCTCTGCTATCCATATTTTGGCCCAGATGAGACCTTTCTTTTTTGTCATTGACTTCATTATGGCATCTGCCTAGCAATGGAATTCGTGAGCTGAAGGGAATGGAGATTTTAGTCACTTTCTTTGAATGATTTCAAATTGCTTTTCAAAATGGTCTGACCAATTTGCAGCTCCTTTGATAAGTAGGGTCCTTAATATGCTTGTCTTTCCACAACCTCTTCAATTTTGACTATTTCTCTTTTGTCATCTTTGCCAATTTTATGGGCATGAGGTGAAACTTCAGAGTGAGTTTAATTTACATTTCTCTTATTATGAGTGGTTTGAACCATTATTTTACATGGCCTTTAATAGTCGGCAGTTCTTCCGAGAACTGTTCATACAGAGCAAAGAATGGCTTTGGGTCTTATCTATTAGTTGCCTGACTTGTATATTAGACTCTTTTGAGAGATATTTGCTACAAAGACATCCCAGTTAATTAATTCTCTTCTTCTCTTAGTTGCATTAACTTTGTTTATACAAATCTTTCAAATTTCAGGCCATCAAAATGATCTGCTTAATCATTTGTAAGAACCACTGATTCTTGTTTGGTTAAGAATCATCTCTTAGCTGCTGCTGTGAAAGTTAACAAATTTGGTTCTTTTCTAATTTTTTTTTAATCTTTGATTTTTGACAGTCAAGTCATTTATCCATTTTGAGTTTATTTGTGGTATGTGATTTAAGATACTAGTCTGAATGAGATTTCTGCTAGACTGTTTTCCAATTCTCCTGACAATTATCATCAAAGAGTAAAATTTTTCCTAGGTAATGTATACTTTCAGGTTTAGAGAACTCTTAGCTATCAGGTCCAATTATTTCTGATTCTTTCTAACTCCTTTAAGACAGAAGCCTATACAGATGGCACAGTGAATTGACTACTGGCTTTGGAGTCAGGGAGACTTAAATTCGAATTCTCATGCAGGTGCTTACTAGCTGTGTGATTACATAACCTCTTCTAAACTTCTATTTCCTTGTCTCCAAAATGAGGAGATTGGACTCAATGGTCTCTGGGTTCTCTATCAAACTCTCCATCTATGAATTCTGGGTAGATAAGTGAAGGCAGATCCAGAGACTAGTAATTCAGCCATTTTTTTTGGCAGCCCAGTTAATTGGTCCATCATGGGTATGAGAGATGAACAAGGAACTTGTTATGATGCTGAGAAGGAAGGGTCAGTGGGCCAGAATGTGTTTATGAAGCTGCCTGTTGCTTTCATTAATCCCAAGCTGTTCTTTGATTTAAAACCTCCTCTTTTTAATCTGGAAATTCTGCAAGTGATTGAATAACTGTGACTCTAGGCATATCATGCTTTTCAAATCCTTGAAACTGCAAATAATAGAAATGATTCAGGTGATTCAAAGAGTGATGAGATATGGCGAGCATAAGGAGGCTGGAACAGGGAGTGACAGATACGCAAGATGCAGTAGACATAGATCGGTCTTCAAGGACATGTATGATCTCCAAATCAGGTGGACCAGCTGTGGAGAGAGAGTATGGGTCGGTAGATGTTAGCCATGAAATATTAGAAGCCCTAGAGGAAGACTTCCAGGGTATTAGAGCTCCTCTACCACACATCTGGGGAACACGATGGACAAGAATTACACAGATGGAGAAATGAAGGTTTCTGAGTAGTAAGGGACCTCAGAGGGCAGCTGACACAAGGAGATGACAATGAATAGGAGGGTTTAACCATGTTGCAATGCCCACAGGACACCTAAGCAGAGGAGTGCCCTCTGGAGTATGGAAGAGAGGCTGTTCTTCAGGTTAGAAATCCAGGATGGGTAGATAGAGTAGACATTTGTGCAGAGATGGAATCTAAATCACAGAAGAAAGTAAAATCATCATGGAAGACAATATAGACAGAAGAGGGTGTGAGTGATATAGGAGGACATCTATCCTTAGGAGTAGGCTGTGGGGATGATGGTTCCCCAGCAAGAAATGGAGAATCAGCAGCCGGCCAAGGAAGGACAACATAGACCTGTCTATTCTCATAAGGAAAGAAAATCCACTGGCTCAAGTTGGCCCCATAAAAAGAGGGAAAAAATTAGGGGAAAGCAATCATAGCTTGGAACATACTGGTGACTCTTAGAACCGTTGCCCTGGGATCCATTTAAAAAAGTTGTTTTGTTTTTGAAAACTCCAGCAAGTTTCATGGAAAAAAAAAGTGGAAATAACATTAAAATCAGGTTTAAATCACTTTAATCCCACTTGTCACAATTCTGAGAAGATATTGCCCAGATGATAAAAAGCAATTCAGAAGGGCTTAATTAAAACAGTTTGCAAGGACAAATTGTGTTTAGTGGAAAGAATCTTGGACTTGGGTCCCAAAGCCGAGGATCCAAGGCACATCTCCACCTGTATGAATTTGAGAAAGTTTCTTTCTCCCTCAGGGTCTCTGCTCCCTTATCTCTAAAATGAAGGGGTTGAATCTCAAGGCTGGAAGAGACTTTGAGAGTGTCCGAGCTGTGTTTGAATGAGAATCTCCTTCCTCACAAGTGGCCAGCCAGCCTCCACTTAGAGATACCCAGTGAATGAGCAGAGTGGTACAGTGGATAGAGAGCTGCATGGCCATCTGGAAGACCTGGCTCTGATTCCTGCCTCACTTAAGAATTTGTGACTAGATCTTCTCACCTCAATTGTCTCCTTGTAAAATGAGTGGGTTGAATCTGAAGACCCAAGGACTCTAAGGTTCTTTCTAGATCTAGATCTAGAATCCTCAAGAACATAATGGAAGCAGCCCACCCTACTTGTGGACGGCTCCAATGATAAGGAAGTCTTTTCAGACAGAAGAGTCAAATTTGCCTCTGCAACTTCGCCCCCACTCCCAGGACTGGCCCCTGGGGAGAAGCCCACATCTGATGCCTTCTTAAACCACAGTTCTTGAATATTAGAAGGTGGCTACCACAGTCCCCCAATCTAGGCTTCTGAAGGAGCTCCATAGCTCTCTGGGAAAGAGGATCCTGGGATGGGTTGGGATGGACACCAGTGGAGGGAGGTACCCACATTGTAGATCCATCTGACTGATCAGAGAGATCTGCTGCCTGTGGGCATTTCCCATCTTCCCATTCCTAGAATATCTGAACCAGGTCCCATTTCTGTTAAAATCTTCCTGCTTCAAGGCTCAGATCTCAAAGCCCAGCTTCTTTTCTCCAGTTATCAGTCATCTGTTCCTCCCTCAATTGCGCATCTCTCTTTGTCAAATCTCTCTCAGGAAGTAAGTGCATTATAACTGATATTAGGTTATTTGAGCACATATGTTACAAACCTAGAACGTGCTTCAGAAGTGTTTGTGCAATTGTTTAGCTTCTGCTGGAGGACTCCTTTTGGGCAGCGTTTACTGAACACTGTATTCTGGGTACTGCGATAAACCCTAGGGATTAAAAAAGGGGGAAAAACCTGGTCCCTGTTCTCAAGGACTTCCCAATCTAAGGGGGAGACCACATGCAAAGCAATCATTCGTACAAAATATATGCAGGGTAAATAGGTTGTAATATCAGATGAAAGGGACATAGCCATTTGGGGGTGAGGGGATAGGAAGACACTGGGAAAGTCGTCCCACCAAAGATGGAATTTGAACTCGGTCTTAAAGGAAGCCTAGGAAAGCAGGAGATAGAAGAGAGAAGGGAGAGTATCATAGGCACAGGATAGAACCAGGGGGAAGGAAATGGAGAGTCATGTCCAGGGAACAGGAAGAAGAACAGTGATTCTAGATTGGAAAGAACTTCAAAGGGAGTGAAGTGTATGAAGGCTGGAGAGGGAGGAAGTTTTCCAGCAAGGCTGGCTCTTGGGTGTTGAGTTTTCTTGGCCATCACAAATCATGAAACCATCTCCTGGGCTGTGGCTGGCTTTGGATCTGTGTCTCTGGAGGAATCCCCCCTTGCGAATGACTTTTTGGCTGTTGAAGCATTGAATCAAGAAGGGTTCCACCCAAGGGAGATGATGTGACCAAGTCTTTCCCAGTAATGATGTCTTACTGAAGGTCTCTGTTTAGTGGTTCTCCAAGTGAAGGGAGTGTGCCTCCTACCTACCCTTCTGTGAAGCTCATGTGAAAGATCTATGGATTAGATTTCAGGGTCCCATGGAGGACTTTCGGTTGTTTCTGAATACATAAGTCAGCTTCTGTGTCAGTTATCCGTGATCCATCCTGCATCAGACCCAGAGTCAGGAGAAAAATTCTACAAGTACTTTATGTATTCCTGATATGGACTTTTTTCTTCCTCCTTCCCTTCTTCTCTCTTCCCTCCCTTCTTTGCTCCCTCTCTTCCTTCTTTCTTTCATTCCTCCCTTCCTACTTCCTCCCTCCCTTCTTTTCTCTCTCTTCCTTCTTTCTTTCATTCCTTCCTTCCTACCTCCTCTCTCCATTCTTTCTCTCTCTCCCTTTCCCCCCTCCATCTCTTCTCTCTTTCTTTCCATATCTTTCCAAGTATAAACCAAGAAGGAAATACTAGGAAATGTCAATTAACCCCAAAGAGTTGAAAACACGAGTTGAAACCTTCCACCTGCCCTCTGATCCTGCTTGAGGGTGATCTCTGGGAAAGTTGGAAAACTTCTCAGGCTCTTCAAACTAGATAACCTAGCTGCTTTGGGTTGGACCTTCAGAGGCCACCAGAGACAGAATATCCAATAAGTGGGGCAGGGAGCCTTTGAGAATTTCTGTTGAGGAAATTTAGCACCTCCAGAGTAGCCCATTTCCCCTTGGGACAACTTTAATTCTTCTCTCCTTACAACTTTCACCCACTGCTCTTCATTTTGCCCTCTGAGACCTCAAAGAATGAGACTTAAGCCCCATTTAGGAGACAGTCTTTCAAACTCTCAGATAAATCCATAACTTTGCATTTCAGGAGATTCATCTGGCAACCCTTTGAAGGATTAGCTGGTGTATAGGAAAGAGTCCCAGGCAAGAAGACCTATTTAGGTAGATGGTAAAAAGGATTCTGTTTAGAGTGGATATAAAGGGATTCTAGTCAATTTTGGGGGGAGGTGAAGAGGGAACTAAATTTCTTTATTTTGTTGAATCAGAAAATAGGAGAAACCAGAAGGGAAGAAGCAGAAACAGAATCCAAACTATGGGGGTGAAATTCTGTCTGAAGAAGAGAAATCCCAGTGGGGCCATTCTTGAGGTTATCTTCAACCATTTGAAGGACTTCTTACCTGGAAGAGATACTCACCTTGATCTGCTTGGCCCCATGGGGCAGAACCAGGTGAAAGTTATAGAGAGGCAGATTGTCAATTGAGGAATAGAAACGTGTGCTAAGAATTAGGGCCATCCCAAACGGCTGCTGGTTTTCCCTCCTTGGAAGTCTGACCTTTTGGCAAAGACATTGGATTTTGGCTCAGGTAAGGATTAGACTGCCTGGCCTCTGACTTCCTGCAAGCCTGAGGATCTTGTAGTTTCATAATTTGTTCTGGGCTTTGTCTTCATTTATCTTATGACCAGGACATTTCACTTTTAAATTTTAAAATTCACTTATTGCTTTTTGATATTATTTTGGCGAGATGTTTAGCCTCCTCCATGACCCCTATCTTTATTTCTCAAGAAAATGCAGCAGGTCTAGATTGTGACAAATGTCTCTCTTCTGACAGAACTGAGATTTGAACCCAAGTTTACTGAATCCAAATTGACTGTTTTTTAGTGCTTCCTTGCTATTGCCCTAATTTTAATACTGGTCCAACTGGGTTGCTCTCTTTAATGTATTCACTGGGATAAATTTATAAAAGTTAAAACATTAGGGTGCTTGAAATGGGGTGATAGTTTAATAAGACACTAGCTCTTTTTGGAGATCTTACCCCAAATGAGTAACAAAATGACTAACTTCACCTTGCAACTATTTAGAATTCTCTGACTTCTTATTTGCTGTCTTCATATTCCATGTTCTTGTGTCCATCTCTTCCTCTGTGCATCCCTATCTCTGCTTCTCTTCCTCTGTCTCTCTACCTCCTGCACTTTCTTTATTAACTTTATTTAACCCGAAACAAAAAAAAATCAAACTTATTAAGCTGCTTTTAAATAGATCGTGATGTGTTAGAAGCCAGGAGAGAGGCAGAAATAAAGGAGGGACGTTTTCTTCCCAAATGAAGCTCATAGGAACTCCCCCCCTCACCCTATCCCTCTGTCTTTTTTCTCCCCACCTCCCAAACAGACAACATATCACAAAAATGTCCATAATATGGAACAAAGTGTATTTTTAGTGTTCCACTTATTAAAAACAGTTTTGTGTTCTCTATTCTTAATTTAAAAAGTCAGTTGAGCATGGTTTATTTCTCTTTCTAAGAAAAAAAAAAGAACAAAATTGCTTTTGGTATGTGGCCCTTGATTGATTTCTTTCTGTGGGTCAATTAAAAAAAGTTTCCCCATCCCTGCCTTCAGAGATTCTCTTGTGTTCATTTGTTTCATTAGAATATTCCCAAACAGAGCATATGTGGCATTTTTTGGTGGCTGACAAAACATATTTGATAACCGATTCCTTTGTTGGGAATGTTGGCAGAAGGATGTCAGTTGAATGGGCTTTGTAACATCATAGTGAACTCAAGTCAAATTGAAATGGTGTTCCATAATTTATTAATTTATTTACTGATTCATTCATTCAATGTTCTTGGACTTAGTGCAACTTGAAGAATATACGTTGAATGTTGACTTAGCAGAATATTAAAGAGATCTTCAGAAGGAACAATGATAATTATGTCCAAGTGGAATGGCTGTGAGCACCTCCTCCCTGGAGATCTTCAAGCAGAGGACGTGCTTGTTGGGTGGGTTACAGCGGAGGCTCCTTTTTGGTTATAGTTTGTACAAGGGGGCTGACGAGATCCCTCCAAATCCCAAAATATTTGGTGATACCATGACTTGTGTGACTAAATCAGAAATAGTGATGGGGCTTCAAAGGTAGTAAGTTTCCCAAGGAGCCTCACTCTGAAAGCTTCTGGGTAAAAGAACAAAATCTCTTGTTTCTTCTTCCTTCTCCTCCTCTTTCTCTTCTCTCATTTGACAAGCAAAGCAGCAAGGCTCCACCATGTGGGTTTGGTTCTGCTGCTAGATCAGTGAACCTCTTTAGGCAAGTTTGTAAATCATGTCACTGTGAAGGGTGATATTCTTAATATCTCTCAGACATCTTGATGGAGTTGTATGTTTTGTTACTGAACTTAAAATTTCTCTGGATTTCCTTGTTTGCTGGTCCCAAGTAAAAGCATCTCTATTTTTTTCGTTTTATAAATCTAATCCTCCAATTACCTCCAACCCAGCCACATTGAGCAAATAAAAATTTTTAAGGGCTAAAAGTAAAGTCCTCAATATACCATTGCATTATCTGGCAAAACAGATTTCCCCCTTGGCCACATCTGAAAATTTCAAGTCCCTCACATCTTTGGCAGGAGGGAAGTGACAGGTTCCATTGTCATTCTTTTGGGCTTGACATTTGTCATTGCATTAATCAGAGTCCTAATGTCTTTCACAATATCTTGAATGTTATTAGAATTGTATGACTCATTCTCTTAGTCCTCACTTTGCTCTGCATCAGATCATAAAAGCCTTCCTAGTTTCCCCTGAAACTGCCCATTTCACCATTTCTCATGGCACAATATAAAATTGCATTCATATAATCAAATTTGTTTGGCCATTCCTCAATAGGAGAACCTCCCCTTAACTTCATGAGCTAAAGCACTTCGCACAGTGTTGACCCCTAATAAGTGCTGTTAAATTGTTGAGTCAAAAGGCATATCCAGTTTAATAATTTTGGGGGGGCATAGTTCCAAATTGTTTTCCAGAATGGCCCCACAAGAGCACAGTGTACCTGCTTTCCAACATTTGTCATTTTCCTCCTTTGTCATCTTTACCACCCTGATGTTTGTGAGACAGAACCTCAGAGCTATTTTAATTTGCATTTCCCTAAATAGTAATACTAATAAAAAATTAAAAACAAATGAGATAACATTTGCAAAAGCACAGCACAGTCTGGAACATAATAGGTGCTATATAAATGGAACCTCCCATTTTGTTAGTGATTTGGAACATTTTTTCCCCAAACAGCTGTTGATGATTTGGATTTCTTCCTTTGAAAATTGTTTGTTTATATTCTTTGGCCATTTAACTATCGGGAGTGGGTGGAACATGCTCTCTTTTTCTGTTTCTCTTTCCCTCTAGCCCTTTGAGAATTTCTATTTGTCTCTTTCTCTCACAAAAGTGCCTGTTTTACTTAGTAAAGTTTAGTCTGTAAAGTGTCTTGTCAATCCATTGCCAAAAAGACCCCAAATTACTTCAAGGAGTCGCCCTTAAGAGGTGTTGCTAACGATTTTCCATGGTAAAAGTGGACATTCTCTTTTACAAATCTAAAAGAAGTAAAAAGATGTAGATTTGTTCAATAAACCTGGGTTTTGAACAGACACTTAACTTCATAGAATTAGATCTGGGAAGGGCCTCAATCCTTTCATTTTCTAAATGAGGAAACTGAGTCCCAGAGAAGTAACCCGGATCTGAAGTCCCAGAAGCAGACTCCAAAGCTGATCCCAAGTCTCCCGCCCCGCATCGTCCTTGCCGAAGCAACTCGATACGGTGACACTTAATTAGGGTCCTGGGTGAATGCAGTCATCACATATATCACATATAGATGAAGAATTCTTAAAGAATTAGATTAATCTAAACTGCCCTTAACACTTAATTAATTTAAACACTTAGTTAATTTAGAATGCACTTAACACTTAACACTTAGCATGCTACCGAACATAATTTAATCTATTTTTGATTAGGTTGTCAGGCTCAGTGCTGTGAACATCTCTTGCTGGTGAAACACAGGAAGTGCTGGTTAATAGAGATTTGGGGTTGATAGAGTTGAAGTTAATATATTCTGATGATAATTGACATTCGTGATGATGACCCCAAGGTCCTACATGATCCTGAAGGGCCTACTGAATCAAGGAAATGTTCCATCGAGTGTTGTTCTCGTGATCACTGTATTTTTATTGTGTTCGAAATTGCTCGGAAAATTATGAGTCCTAATGAAATGAATGGCGTTGCTATTAATGAGAATACTTCATTAATCAGAGGATGTCATTTTTAACTATGGTGGATGATGGAGTGAGCACACTGAAGACGGCTATGGGCAACCAAAAGGTCAGCATCCCAGCACACCTTAGGGGGTTCTGAGGGGCCATTGTGAAAACCTACGGAGTTCAGCCACAAGGTGAGCAGGCTGAGGGAGCCATCAGGGGGTCTCTTGAAGGAGACCAAATGGATAGAATTAGCTGAAACCCAAGGGAGTTATCACCTCAGCAGGCAACAAGAGAGATGATTGAAGTCTCACTGCTGGAGGACTGAAGATGGACTTTGACAAGTCCATCTAGTCAAGTCCCCTCTCTTTACAGCTGACAGATTCAGAGCGAGAAGGGATCTGAGTCTGATGATCCCTCCCCCCATTTTATTTTACTTTTTACTGAATCCAAAGCTGGGGATGGTGTTTTACCCAGGGCTATATAGATCCTATGGCAAATGGCACAAATACTGGTGAAATTCAAATACTCCTTTGCATTCAACCCTCGGCCCCTCATGCCCTATTGCTTTAACAAAGAAAGCCAGAAGAAGAATCAGAAAGAAAAAGGAACTTTCCCCTAAATCATACCTCAAGTTAGCCACAAAGCTGGGGCAGGAACCCAGACTGACTGATTCAGGGTCTGGAGCAGGAACCTAGACTGACTGATTCAGGGTCTGGAGCAGGAACCCAGACTGACTGATTCAGGGTCTGGACCTCCTTGAGAGTTTAATGTTCTTTCCACTGAATCCATTTTTTAAAAAATCATCTTTTTATTTAAACCTTTTGCTTTTCTATTTTCCTTTTTTTCTTAGTATGTCCCTTTCCCCACCTCCTCCCCTCTAAACCATCTATCATGACAGAGACTGTAGGAGGAAAGAGGTAGTTCAGAAAAATCAGCCATCACCTTGCTTGTATTTGATGGTACATGCAACATTCACCCCCTCTGCAGGGAAAGGAGGCCGTTCAGTCCCACTGAAACAACAACAGGAAAATGCATGGAACAGTTAAATCACTAATAGGATTTATCAGCCAAGTTCAGATGATGGAGGTCCTCCGGTGAAAAAATCATGAAATCCCCCATTTCTCAAGCACCGTCCTTACAAGGGCCCCCGTTGTAAGAGATGCAAACATTCATTTCCCCATTTCAGAGAGGAGGAAGCTGAGGATCAGAGAGACAATGATTGGAGGGAGAGGGCAGTGTTATAATAATTATTGATTCATAAGTCACCAAGCATTGTAGAGTTGGAAGGGATCTACGTATGATCATCCTGGCCCGCACAGGCAGTTTGGATCATAACCCCCCGCCCGGGGGAGTTTTCACAAAAGAGAGGCCATTCAGAAATGCATTTGGCTACAGAGATAGGACCTATTGGACCTGTGATTTACTGCTAGCAGGAACTCCCAGGTGCGGATGTTCCCTCTACCAAGGCAGGCGGGAGAAGTGCTTGGAGGAAATGGCTTGTTCAGGGTCACCCAGCCAGGACCTACAGGATATGGAATTTGAACTTGAACTCCAGATCTCACGCCCTCTGAGGTCAGCTTTCTCTCCACTAGACCAGATGGACTATATATAAAGCAACATGACTTAAAATTCATACAAAGGGACATCTAAGTGCTGGGATGAGAAACCCCGTGGTGAGCCAAGAGAAGAGTCTGGGGTGCAGAAGCATCTGGGTCTCAGTCTCTGGTGAGCGGCTGTTGTGTTCCGTGGGGGAAGCAGGGGGTCCAGGAAAGGGCCCTGACTGTAAATGTTCTGCCGTGGCCTTTTCTTCCTTTTCCTTCTGGCCAATAGGTGGGCTGCCAGCTGCCCCATCAGCCCCGTGTCAGGGCAGAAGGATGGCCCAGCCAGAGATCATGACTTTTATTGCTCAGGCTCTACTGATTGGTTTCATTTCAGAAGTCTCAGATCAATAGATATTGGGGTGAATTCAGTGCTTTAGTTGGGCAAAGATGGAAAAAGGCATTCACGGTGGAAGGACTAGAATTCATTAAATCAACATCTCTGGCTCTTGTTGGAAGTCTATGGCTGCCAAAGTCCTAATGACTTTATCCTTTATCATTCCTTATCATTAGGTCCCCTCAAGAGCTCAGAGAGCAGGCAAGTTTCTGGGGGCTAACCCAGGGGGCTCCCACCCAATAGCACCCTCAGAGCCCTTTTGGGTCTAGCCCACTGCTTTCTTCCACTTCCCCTGGTCTGTGTCTACCTTAGCTTCTACTTCCCAGCCACCCTCACGTCTCCGAATAGCCCTACTCCCCCTCCCCAGCCCGGCTCCTCGGAGGCCCAGCAGGAGCTGCTTAGGGAAAACAAATCAGAGACATGATTTGATGAGGTCCCATTGTTCTGTCTTCCTTCTTGTGTGAGTTAGACGTGGCGTTAGTGCCAGACTTGGATAGCGTGAGGTCCAGACGCACAGCACATGGAAGACACAACCCATCCGACTGCGCTTTAATTACCTGATTTCATCCTGTGCGCTGAGCCAGGGGAAGGCACGCCATTCTCCTAACGCAGGCTGTAGACAAATTTGTTTTTGTTTCTCAACTATTCCCCTCATGCAGTCGTCCATTCATTCAAAATTCATTTATTCTGTCATTTAACTCACATTTATTAAGTACTCTGGTGACATAAAATGGGAGTGTTGTAATTGTCAATAGACATTTATTAAGCACCTCCTTGGGTCAGACTCTGGGCCTAGAGATAAACAAAAAACCAAACACTCCCCTCTCCCCAGCTGAATCCTGGCTCTGATCGTTATTATCTGTGTAACTTGGAGCAAGTTAAGGGACTTAGTTTCCTAATCTGTAAAGTGAAGGAATTAGATCAACTCAATAATCTCCAAGGTTTTGCTCTGAGTTAGCATTTGTTGAAGTTGTAGCATAGCTCAGTTTCCTTTTTTTCAGGGAGTATTGAAGTATATAATGTTCTCCTGGTCCTGCTCATTTCACTCAGCATCAGTTCATGTCAGTCTCTCTAAGCCTCTCTGTATTCATCCTGCTGGTCATTTCTTACCGAACAATAATATTCCATAACATTCATATACCACAATTTACCCAACCATTCTCCAATGGATGGGCATCCATTCATTTTCCAGTTTCTTGTCACTACCAATAGGGACCCACAGACATTTTCTCTGAATTGTTCCCCAGTAATGTTGGACATATCTTGAGGGAAAGGACCAGCTTGCTCTCAGAAAGTCTTCTTTGTTCTCCACTCAGAAAGTGTCTAATCAATAATTATAATGTTCGGGACAGAGACCCCTTGGAGGGTTCCTCACTTTCTTAGCTCCCCCCCAAGAAAACATGGGAAAACATTGGTCTCACCCATCTAGGAGGGCATGCCTCTTGGGCCCCACATGTTCAGACACTCTTGGAAGCACACAGTCTACCCCAAAACAGCTGAGAAGTTTTCCCAACTAGAGCAAAATAATATTCTTGGGAACTCTCAGAGTCCCAGCTTCAGGTACACTACCCATGGTGGTCCCAGTGCATCCCAAGCACAGGAGATAGCCGGCAGCATGTAGGGAACAGGAAAAAAAGGAAAGGATGATGGGACTGGAAAGGTCAGTTGGGGTCTCAGCTGCGAGGAGCTTTAAAAGTTAGAGCCAAGTCTCTGTTTGATACTAGCAACAGGAAATGCTTGAGAAAGGGAGTGACGTGGTCAGGTCCAGGAGCTGTGAAGGGAATCGATTGGAGTGGGAGGAAGACAAAATAGGAGGCTGTCATAATGGTCTGGGGAGAGGTGACATGGGACCAAATTAGGGTATTGATTGTGTGACGAATGAACAAGATGGGGAGATAAAACCGACACCATTAGGCAACCGATTGGCTATGGAGGGCTGTTTGCGTAAGGAGCCAAGCTTGATATCGAGGTGATAAACCTGGGTGATGGGAAGGTTAATGTCACCCTCAACAGAAATAGCAAAGATCATTTGGGGAGAGATAACGAGTTGGGGAAAGATAATGAATTCTATTTTGGACATATTGGGTGTGAGAAGTCTGTGTGACATTTCTCCCCTCTTCCCAGCCTCTTTCAGACTGGAACATTTTCAGACCCCTTTCCCCCCCAGTTTTGTAGGGAATCTGGATGAGTTTGGTCGTTAGGATGGTGACATTATAGAGTGACGAATATCACCCACTGGGAAGGAGATGGAAGAACTGGAGGGGGTCCTCCGAGGGAGGGTGGTCACTAGCCAACTGCCAGGGAATTGGTATTCTAGCCAGTTCTCAAGCAGCAGGGGCAGCCAAAAGGTGCCATTAGGAAGCAAAGGCCAACCCGCATGTGGTCCAATCATGGGGTGCTCGAGATAGCAAGAGGCTAGAAACTGGAGCCACCCACTCCTAGGATGACACAGGTAGGGCCCTCCAAGGCCATATGGCCCCAGCTGCATCTGAACAAAGATCTCCAACTAAGAGTCATCCATTCTCTACATTGAGAGATGAACCTCGGTCCTTCCAAGGCAGACTGTTCTGTAAGCACACACTTTGCAATAAGTCTTTGTTCGGAGGTTTATTCTTTATTCCGGTCTTAATTTGTCTCTTTGCACCCACTGTTCCTGATTCCCACCTCCGAGGCTGAGAACAAACCTAATCCTCCTTCAGACTCTGAATGTTTGGAGAAAGCTCTCTTCTCATCATTAAGCTTTCTCCTATCTTGGTTAAACAACTCCAGTTCTTTCATTTAATTCTCATGTGGTGGGAGACTCCAGGCCCTCCGCCATCTTGGTGACCCTTCTCTGGGTGGTAAAGTCTGGGGGATTTCTCCCCCCCGGAAGCCCTCTAGATGACACTGAATGGCCACTGGTGGAAGGAAGGGTGGAAGCAAGAATTCCTCTTGGGCAAGGATTGCCAGGGATGACATAGATGGTCCTTTCCAACTTCAAATTCTAGAGTTCTACCGATTGTGTAAATACTCTCTGGTTCATCAATGTGGTGCTGGACTGGAGGACTGGACACCGTGTGCCATGTGGTCTAACCAGAGCAGAGGAGAGTAGGGTTCTTACCCTCTTACCTTTGGACTATGCTTCTCCTACTAAAGCAACTCAAGATCATGTTGGCTTAGAGTTTCCTAGATACTCGGTTCCTGGTTTGGCCCCTGAGAAATCCCGCCACTGGGTTCCAAATTTCTTTCTGTCTTTTTGGATCCCAAACACAGGGGAAGACAGATCATCCAGCACTCCTCCCTAATCCTCCCCACACTCTCCAATGTGTATGATGTCCCAAACCCTACAGAGATACAAACACACTGATTTGTGATTCTTGTCATATTTGGAGAGCGCAAGGTGACAACATCCTGGAAGAAAGGACCGAATTAAATAAGAAGTGGGGTAGTATATTAGAAAAGGCTTTGGACTGGTAATCAGCAGAGATCTGGGTTCAAATCTCCCCTGACAGCTACTAGCTGTGAACCCTAAGCAGATTAGCTGCTTCTTTCAGACTTGGTTTCCTCACCTATAAAATGGGGTTAGGGTCTGGCTCACAAGGATTGTTGTAAAGCCCAAATCAAAGTAAAATGCTATCGAGACAGTAGCTGCTGTTGCCATTACTTGGATGTGTGAGGCTCTATCAGCTAGCACTAGATAGAAGCCGAAAGTTTTTTGCTGGGAGACGGATAACTTCATGTTCCAGGAAAGTCCTTTGGAGCCAGAGCCCGGCTTCTCTGACATTGTTCTGAATTCCCTGAAGCTTTGGGATGTGTCATCCAAAGCCTTCTGAACAGAACGAAAGTCCTCGTTCATGTCTGTCCCTCTCGCCTCTCCGGTGGCGGCCAGCCAGCGGACGCCTCTGTCAAAACCATGGGAATGAGCTGCCCGGCAGCCATGGCGTGCAGCCCACAGGACACAGAGTGGGTGCAGGTATGCAGGCATAGGCTAGGAGAGTCATTTAAAATTAGCAACATGTTTCCCAACACTGTCTGATGAAAGTCAGTCTCTCTGGGATTTGGTGGGCTTTATATATATATATATAATATATATCCACACACATACACACATGTTATATATATGTATATATACACACATACATACATATATGCATATAAACATATATGTATATATACACACACATATATATGTGTGTGTTTATGTATGTATACATACATATATTTTTTTTCCCATTCTAGATAACCAATGGACTTAAAACCATTTTTTAAAAATAACTTTTTATTGACAGAGCCCATACCTGGGTAATTTTTTACAACATTATCCCTTGCACTCACTTCTGTTCCGATTTTTCCCTTCCCTTTCTCTCCCCCCCCCCCCAGATAAACCATTTGGTTTTGAATGGAAACATTTTTGGAGACTAAACCCACAGTTTATTGGCGTTTCACAGAATCTGAATGTGGTGGTTAGATAAGAGACCAGTGATCACTGACCCCAGCCCTTGCTGCCTGAGGAAAAGTGGTTGGGGACTCCCAGTGTGGAAACTCCCCACATGATGCAACACATGAGGCTATCAGGAGGAGCTCATGGTCTTTGCTGATTGGAGCTGTGAGAAGTGAAGGGATCTACTGAGGTTCCTTATGATTACAGCTGGAGAATTGGAAGGGACCTCAGAAGCTGTCTGGTTTAACCCCTGATTTCACAGATGGGAAAACTGAGGACCATAGATAGAGGTGATGTGACTTGCCCACTATCACATACGTAGGAAGCAGGAAAGGCGAGGTTTGAACCCTGGTCCTCTGACTCCGAGCCAGGGCCCTATCTCCTGGACCATCCTGCTGACTATTTTGATAATGCCTTCCTGTGCTTTTCTCATAACTGCCTCACAGGGCTGGCAGCGTAAGTATCGGAGGATGTGATGAGACTCGATCTGACAATTGATTGGGAAACTTCCAATGGAAGAATTCCCTCCACCGATGGCGCGGCTCTCCGCTTCGGTCTTTTTGCCAAGAAAACCCCAGACGAAGCCATGGAATGTTGGACTCGATGGCGGCAATCTTCTCCCTGACTTATCATCTTGGACAGCTGACCGGGTCATTGAGATACAAAGGGACTTGTCCAAAGTCACCCAGCCAGTGTGTGTTAGAGGTAGCACCTGAACCCGGGTCTTTACGACCCTCAAACTGCCTCTGTCTCGTCCCCCAGCACCACCCTGCTGCCTGTTGTTGTTACCCCCTCCTCCCTTCCCAGTCTCTGGCTCTTCTACCAAGTGCCTTCCTTGCTCTCTCAGCCTGGTCTGAGCTGTTCCTCATTCTCCTGCAGATCTGAATGGCTGATGCTTTCTGGTTTGGAGGGTGGTTTGGGGCTCCATTAATGTTGCTATCATAGAGACAAAAGGACAGTCATGGGTTCATTTCACCACCAAATTGTCAGAAAGGGAAATGGTGACTTTGCCTCCCCTGGAGAAATTCAAGGTCACAGCCTTCCACCTTCCCTGGGATGAGCAAGAACTTTCCCTCTGGGCCAGCAGACCTTTGTGCCTATCACGTGGTGAGCATACAGCTTCCCAAGACATCAATGTGTCCACAGTGTAGTCTGAGAGGGAAGACAGTGCTCATCCTCGTTGTGTTCTGTTGGAGAGGGTGAGCCAGAGGTGCCCATCGCTGTGCCCAGATTGATGCCTGAGTCCTCTGAGAGGTCCAGGGATGGCGTTCCCCTTTCCTCACATTTACAGAGAAGAACCCACCTGCTCCCAGAAAGCTGCCTTTTCTTAGCTCTGAGATACCCAGGGCTGATTCTGCCTCCGGCTGATGAGGGTCGGGAGGAGATGAACGAGTCCAAGCCAGTCCTGGTCGGGACCTGGCCGGGAGCCTCTGGGAGTCGGAGTGGCCAGAGGTGACGGGAGCCCACCGCTCGTATGTTCCGTCTCAGGATCCCAGCCACACCTGCAGGACGCTCCTGGATGTGCATGCGGGGGCTTCGGCGCCTTTGGCTGGCTCGCTCCCTGTTTACTGCAAGAATTCCATCCCAGTGACATATGATATCACCCTTTCTAAAGAACTCTTCACAGGACAGCATTCTGAAAAGCATCCATCATCTTTATGCAGATGTGTGACATCTGGACAATCTCTGGGCCTTTGGACATTTTGGGAGCGCCAAGAGGCTGGGTTCAGCCTGAGGTGGATGCTGGGGGCCTGGGGCCGGCTGGGGAGAGGAAAAGGCCCCTAACAAGGGGCCCGGGTTCTACATCTGAGGTGAGCCACTTGACTCCTCGGTTGGGGCCGTCCTGAGACACTTGTCAGGTTCAAGGAGTATTTCTCCACCTGTCCTCAGGGCTGGTTTTCCCTTTCTCTGTTCTTCCTCCTCTTCTCCCTGCCTCTTGTAGAGGGGTGAGGGACCTCCTCCACAAAGTCTACCTCTGAGTATCTTTCCATTGGGTGAGTGTGTTCACAGAGCTCAAGGTCTGCTAGGATCTTCGGGGCTGGAAAGGCTCTGATGATGTCCCTAGGACTGACTGTGTCTTTCATTTGCTCTGTGTTCATGCATTCGAAGGGCTGTCCTGGGGAAGCGGGTTGGTGTGTGTCTGTTGAGTCCCAGAGGTCAGACCCAGGAGCATTTGGGGTCAGGAAAACCTTGTAACCCTGAGAGCTGACCCCAAGTAGAGCCGGCTGCCTTCAGAGGAGTTGGGTTCTCCTCGCTGGACGTCTGCAGGAGACGTTGGACGCTCCCTCGTTGGGGATATTGTGGAGGGGATCCTGACTCAGGGATAGGTTAGCCAGGCCACCCTTAGGCCCCTTCCTCCCTCAGGTTTCAGGGAAGTTCACCCTCAGACTGGCCGCAGCATGAAGAGGTTTGGTCCCAGTAACTCCCAAACTCTCTGGGAGTCTTGCAGAAAGGGTTGTGATCTGCTCAGGAAGGATGAAGGCTCCCAGATGAAAATGAGTGAAAAAAGCTTCCAATCTTTACCAAGAACTGTGACGAATGCTAAGATACAATGCCAAATGGAGACCGTTGCCGATCCTTCAAACATTGGCTGTGTGGGCTAGCCATGGCTCGACCTTAAACTTCTTTCCTGTGTTATTGCTCTTGTAGGCAGACATAGTTCTCATCCCCACGCCTGGTGCATTTGTCCATTGAACTGAACCTAGAAGTATACAGCAAACCCAGGATGAGCATCCTCCCTACGTGACCTGCTCATGTTTGACAGTGTGGCCACAAAGATGGCTGAATTGGGACTGGGTCTTCAGTGAGCAGCCTGGAAAGAGTTAATCTGCTTGTGATCTAGTAGTAAGGTCCCCCATAAATCCCAGAAACAGCCTCACCAAGGTCAGGGCGCTAGGATGGGAAGAGGGATGATCGAAGCGCAGTGGGGTTAGGCTAGAAATATGGGCCATTCCTTATTCCCAGTTAAGCTCGGAGATGGTCTCAGAAAATAAAGTTACTTTATTTTAAAACACATAAAGACGACATCCTGGATAAACCCAGAGGCAATCGCAGGACATTTGGGACCACTTTTAAAAACACGATTCTGTGATTTGTCCTAAGGAAACATTAATGCATTTTCTCCTTAATATAATTCCATTTTGTTCTATAAGGGATGAAGCAGAAATTTAAGCACCTGGGTAATCATATAAAAAAACCCAGATCCAGGCTCCAATCTCCCTCCTGTCCTCATTGTCACCCTTCAAGGGCAGCTCCTGGGGGCTCTGTCACAGGGCATGAGTGAGGGGGTGTATGTGCACGTGTTGGGGTGTACACATGTGTGAGTGTTTGTGCTGGCCTGTGTGCAGGTGACAGAAATCTCGGAGGGAGGGAACGAACGGAGCCGGGACTTTATCAAAGAAGTCGCCACTGAGCTGGGGATTTGACATCGGAACTTTGGCAACTCGCCACCAAGTAGATATTGGCCGTTTAAAGGCAAAGCGCAAACTAAGGTTGTATCAGTGTTTGGCCCATAAGAGGCACTTAATAAATGCTTATGGATGGATTGGCTCAAATAAGGATGATGGGGGAGGATACGAAATACCTCCCAAATACAGTAATCTGAGGGTTAGAAGGACACAACCAACTGGGGAAGGAGGAAAACCTTGTGGCCCTTGAACTGAACACCAAGAGAATTCTAGGCACAAGCATGGGGAGCATGAGCGGCTGTCCCATACAAAACACAGGGAAGACCAGCTTGTTTGAGAAGGACCATGCATGAGATGGGAACAACGGCCCATCAGGCAAATGGCCACAATCTGATAGGCCCCAAGCGGACTCTCTGCTCTGTTCTTAAGTGATGGGGACAGAGGTACTTTGGGAAAGTCCCTTAGGCAGGTGTGTGGAGACAGGCTGCAGAGGGAGAAGCTGGTGGCAGAGAGAGCAGTGAGACAGTTGCAGGGTGTATCTAACTGTATCCAGTTACAGACACTCTATCCTAATGTTCCTTCTCATCTTGGGCTTCTTTTGCCCAGGACCTACCAGGGTCCTCCTTGCTGGGGGCCTTTCCTGTATCATTGGTTATTCTGTGGGATCTGGGATGTCTGTGCAGGGACAAACAAACTGAAGTTGAACATCCAGGATACACCGAGAAGATTCCAAACAAGCTCCTTGGGTGATTCAAAAAGTCTCATCAAGAAACCTCATGTTCTCCAATTGATAAATGGTCAAGGAATATGAACAGACTATTTGCAGATGATGAAATTAAAGCCAGCTGGAGTCATATGAAAAATGCTCTAAATCATTATTGATTAGAGGAATGCAAATTAAAACAATTCCGAGGCCCTGCCTTCCACTTCTCAGACTGGCTAAGATAACAGGAAAAGACAATGATAAATGTTGGAGGAGATGTGCGAAAACTGGGACACATACATTGTTGGTGCAGTTGTGAACTGATCTAACTATTCTGGAGAGGAATTCGGAACTAAGTCCAAAGGCTCTCAAACTGTGCCTCCCCTTTGACCCAGCAATGTCTCTACTGGATCTGAATCCCAAAGAAATCTTGAAGGAGGGAGAGGGACCCACGTGTGCACTAATGTTTGTAACGGCTCTTTTTGTGGTGGCAAAGAATTGGAAAACCAGTGTATGTCCATCAATTGGGAATGACTGAATATGAATATGAAAGTAACGGGATATCGTGGTTCTGTGAATAATGAACAAGCTGATTTTAGAGAGACCTGGAAAAACTGACATGAACTGAAGCTGAGTGAAACCAGCAGAACCAGGAATACACTGTACACGGTAACAGCAAGGTTCTGCCATGATCAGCTATGAAAGGCTTACTCCTTCTCAGCGGTTCAGTGATCCAAGGTGAGCCCAATAACCTTTGGCTAGAAAACGTCACCTGCATCCAGAGAGAGAACTGTGGAAACTGAATGTAAACACAGGTGAGGTTCATTTTTTTTTTCTTTTTCTGTTTTCTGTCTCTCTCATGGTTTTTCCCTTTTGTTCTGATTTTTCTATCCCAATATGATTCATAAAGAAAAAAAATTAATGTGCATATATAACCAGAAAAAAGAAAATGATATGAAAGGGGAAAAAAGATACCTCAGGATAGCCATTGGGCTTCCATTCTTTTTCTATGAATCTACTAGGGGCCCCCCAGTCCAACAGCAATTCATAGAATAGGTTTTTATTTCTCTGACTCAGTGGATTCTGTAGCTATTTAATCAACCGAGCCCAGTTTGAGGGAGCATGGGGTCGTGCGGACAGAAGGGGGGTTCAAGGGTGCAGCGCCGGGGTATGTGACGTGTGTAATAGAAAAGACCCAGAGAACGGCCTCTAGTGCATGGGGCGCAGCCCGTGGCTGTGCCCGGCAGCTTCTACCTCCCAGCTTCGCCTTGCCCAGTGCCAGGAAAAAGCCAATTAGCCTAAGCCTCGGAGCCATTGCACAATAGCATCGGACAAAGGCATTGGCTTCCCTAGTCCCGTGTGAGTCACCATCCGATATCCCAAGTCACTGACTTCACTGCCTGCACGGGGTACAGAAAGTGCTGGTGAATGGAACATTTTTGGGGGGAATCCTGGCAAGATTTCTTTGGAGGAGAGCCGGCCCGGCTGCTGCTGACCAGGGCAGGATATCCGACTCGAAGCTTGCAGCTGTAACCTAACACAACCATGTGAATCAGGAACTTGCAAAAGGTAGGGCTGGTATTCTGAAAGAGTGACATCCGGAGGCACTGGAGACAGCCAGCTCAGCTGTTGCTCTTCTGAAATCCGGGCAGCAGAGAGCTCTTCGGCAGCTGAGGGGACCAGGCAGCAGGGGTGGGGGCAGTCCCGGGCCCCCAGAGGGCCCAGAACTCGGGCATCTGGGTTCGGATCTCCAAGGTCCCTCTCGCACACTCCAGGCTGCGTACATGGGGATCCTGCGTATGCTTTTACAGGAGCTCGTGCTCACTTGGAGGCTGGTTGCCTTTATAGTTTGGTATAGAGGCAAGAAGATGTGATTGGGGGCAGAGAGATTGGGTTCAAATTCTGCCACTGCTACTGCAGTTTTGTTTCTGTTCAACTACTTCGGTCATGTCTGACTCGAGGGGGCCCATTTGGGCTTTTCTTGGCAAAGGTACCAAAGTGCTTTGTCATCCATTCTCCATATCATTTTACAGCTGAGGAAACAAATAGGATGAAGTGACTGAGTCCAAGGTCACACAGCTAATTAAGTGTCTGAGGTCGGATCTGTCACACCTCGCTATCTTTCTGGGCAGCATAAGGTCATAAACCCAGAGCTAGAAAGTCCCTTCAATGACAAAGGAATCTAAGACAGTCATTTTACTGTAAAGACACCCTTGCCCCAAATCACAGAGCTAGGAAGGTGGGCGTGATTGTTAGATCTAGGGCTCTTTCCACTGTGCTTCCTGGCCTCCTCATGAGTTATATGGTGTTGGCAAACATACTCCTCCCTAGACCTTCTGAAAAACAAGGGGTTGGGACGAGCACCCCAGGCGGCTTTTCAGGCTCTAAAGTTAGGGTCACTCCCACCTTGGTGGCTGAAAGCTTGCATAGGAAAGAGAAGTCAAGGCAGGAGCATTCCCTCAGCCCACCCACAATAGCACCATCTTCTCTTCAGATTGGAAAAAGTCGGAATAGCAAATCCTATCTCTAGTATTTCCTCTTCTACTCCTGAAGAATGGTCCGGTCACACCGGCTCCCACTGGTGAGTCTTTCCTGGACCCCCGAGAGACCTTCAGTAAGAGGCTGCCCTTCGTGTCTAAGGCACTAGCCAGTGAATGGGAGGACCATCCCTCCGTTTCTCATGGTCAGCCTTCGGAGGACTGGGCATTTCCAGCCCTCATCTGTCCGGGACTACCTATTCAAGGAGAGAGCTGTTGATTGGGCTCCGACCACAGGAATGAATAAACAACCACGTCTGGTCTAGTTCAACCCACCAGAAGGTTGTCACCATTTCAGTTTGCATCAGGAGCTTGGTAGAGCCAGGCCCCTTTATGTCAACAAGGAGGAAAGCTCTGTTTGCAAAAACATATGAGATGTGCCCCCTCCCCGCCCCATTAAAACCAAACCAAAGCAGGAACCCGCCACCCACCTTCTTTAGCAAAGACAGATGGGTGAGATGGCCAAAGATGGTGGCAGAGGGGCCTCCACGGCCCATTTTTGTGGTTGGAAATCTCACGATTCTCCATTGTCCCTCAGATTAGCTGAGAAAAACAATGCACGTCCTGCTTTGGAAGGAGGGCAAGGGAGTGTCTCTCCAAGGAAACATCAGAAGGTCTGCTTTCTAGGGAGACATTCGCAAGCTTGGCTTTTAGAAGGACACAGCTGGATGTCATCTCCGGCAGTTACTTTCCCACAACCTCAGGTGCCAAATTCAAACCAAAAAGCAAGGAGGAAAAATACGCAGGCGTCAGCCGGTTTGTAAGGTCTGACTTATGGATGAACCATAGGTACGCCGAGGGGCTGCGCTCCCGTCCCTGTCTCCCTCTTTGCCACATGGAACTTACGCTACTGACCCGCTCTCCCCAACTGGCCACTGGTGTGGAGCCCCTTGTGGAAAAGCGTGGCTTTTAGGGAACCTGCTGCACTGGGAGGGGAAATGAAGGAGCTGAGCTGGAAATGGAAAAATCCAAGAATGATCTGGGGGGATCAAGTCGGGGGCAGAGTCCTCAGTCTTATGACAAGGCGATGGCCCCTCCATCCACAAACGTCTTCCCTCACATTTTCCTTTCACTTTGTTAGGTGGCTTAGAAATTCTCCCTCCTAGAAACTCACTGGGGTTAACAACCACTTTCCTTTGAAATCCCAAGCACGTCTGGAAGGGATATAAGGTTATCGGTCATTCACACACTGGTGAAAATGAGTCACGTCGGCTGGCTGTTCTCTGGCGCCTATGTGAAAGCAGTTGCTTGAAAGTTTGAGAGTTGTGACTGGGGGAGAAGGGAGCTAAGGCATTGGGGTATAGCATTGAGGGGAATTAAGTAGAATAAGGACACCCCTCAGGAAATTGGGAAGAGAAGCACCAGGGGGGCAACAGAAGGAACCCCAGGATCCCTCTTTGCCAAGCCTAACAAATGGTCATCCAGCCTTAGCTTGAAGACTCCTTCAGGAAAAATGGAGCCACTCCCGAGAGCTCTAGTTCTTAGGGACTTTTTCCTTAATGTCCCTTTGTCCCTAACTTCCATTACTATTACAGAAGTATTAGTGGTCATCACTGCTGGTTCTGTCCTCCAGGGCAACCAGCTGTCCTGGTCTTCTGCTCTCCCTTTCTTGTATAGTATTAACTGAGGAGAGCTGCTCTCCTCGGGATCCCCCCCGGTGACAAACGTTGCAGATGTTGCCTAACCAGGGCATCCCAACCACTGGATTTTATACAGGAGAAAAGTAAGACCCGAGAGGGAAAGTGATCTGTCCCTGGCCACACAGCCAGCTAGTGCCTGCAACCCAAAGCTTCTGCCTCTGACTTAAGTGCCCTTTCTGCCACCTGTCACAGAGTCCTCCTCACTTAAGTACTTCCTGCTTTCTCCATGATACAAAAAGGACATGGGACGATGCCAAAGACAAATTTAAAGTATTTCAAAATCTTGTCGAGAGCTACCCAGGAAAGGGGAAGGAAGTTCTCCTTCCTCCTTCCATTATCACATGACCCCTGCTTGAAGAACCCAGATTTCAGAATGGAATCCTCGGGAGCATATTTCGGCTCCTTCATTCATTCATTCATTCACCAAGTATTAGCTAACCACTCGTGAGCTAGACAGGGAGAGTACAAAGCCAAAAACTGAAATCATCCCTGACCTTAAAGAGCTTCCATTTCATTTCAAGGAAATAGATGGCCATGGATGATCAAATACAAACCATGATAGAAAAATAGAGGCAAAGGGACTGGAGGTGATCAGGATCGGGGGAAGACGGCACCTCGGCTGAGCCTTGAAGAAAACTAAACATTCTTAGAAATGTCACTGACGAGGGAGGAATGGGCCACACTGGAATGGTTGGCTCTCAGAGAGCTGGAGAGCTCCATTGGGAAGGGCTTGAAGTGGATGAGGGTATTGAGTTTAAGATAGCCTCGGAACTTGGCCTCTGGGTACAAAATCATCCCTATGGGGAAAATGCATCTTTGGGATTCATATGGAGAGAGCCCAATTTGGGGGGTAGCTGATGCAAGTGGATGAGGAGTTTTCTCCCTCTCTGCTGAGCTCTTTTCTTTCCTATCCAACTCAGTGCTGGTCATCATTCAGAAAAAAAAGAATTCCTTGAAACACAAAACATAAAAAAGCAGAACCCCAGGCCACACCCAACCCGTGCTTTATTTTGTCTGGGGAAGACGGAGGGATTTTGTACAGAGTCATTTACTGCTGGGGTATAAAAATGTTGGACCTTTCAGGATCTGAAAGGGTTAAGGGAAAATTTCAAAACACACCAGTTTTCTGGGAAATAAGATCCAAGTTCTGGGCACCTGATATCATCAGTTTCTAAATTGCTGGGTCTTCCTGCTGAGGTTCATCATCAAGTCAAATAGAAAAATAATGTGACCTTTGGCAGGACAAAGCCCGTCCCTGGAAAGAGACAGTAGGAAGAGAGAATGTCACTAATGCAAAATTCAGGGATTGACATTCTTGCTTTTTTAGTCTTTTTCTGCAACTTCATTCAATGGAAAACCACTGGAGAATTTAATTGTCAAGGAGCATCCTGAAAGGAGCTCCTCACGACGATCCCCAGCCCATGGGTCTGTTGGAGAAACATCATGGTGGACAATGGCTAACTTGTTTTGGAGTTCTAGCACTGTTACTTGGCAACCATAATAATAAACAAAATAGCTCTTTGAAAAATAGCAAACACTCCATCGACATGTGTTATATCAATCTCACAGGAGCCCTGCTTCTCCTGGATATTATCATCATCCCATTTTGTAGATGTGGGAACCGAGACTCGGGTGACTATTGAGTGGCTTTGGAGGGAGGGAGCGTTGTCACATAACTGGTAAAGGATGGGATTTGAATTCCAGTTTTCCCGACTCTAAGTCCAATCCTTTGACCCTTATAATGAGACAAGACTGAAGTGAAGATCCTGCAGTTCCGCTGATCACCGTTACCTGCCACTTGCAATCCAACCCCACCCAACCCATTTATGACCTGCTCAGCACACACTCACACTTCCTAGGGCTAAAATACTGGCTGCTGCCTCTAGTAATTTCATTATTCCCACTTTGGTGATTCATCCTTGTGTGTGTGGAAATAGTCTCTCCCATAATCCATGGGGAACTGTCAGCTGTACCCTCCCCCAGTGGCCATTTACCCCAGCTCTCCACTGGACCCCAGGGGTCAGAGCAGCCTCACTCTCTGTAGTGGTCCTTTAGTAACCTTTTCCAATGGCTAGGGCCCCGAGGGTGCCGACTCACACAGATCCCTGCCTGAGGTCTGATCGTGTTTGAGGAAGGTGCTCCACTTGAGGAAGGAAACCCCAACTAATGATGTGTCTCTGCCCAGAGACGACTGCTATGAATCTGCTGTGAGAAATGCATGGAATTCATCCGAATAGCCTTTTTTAGTGGAGTTGGCTTACAGGAACTGGAATAACCAGAGGCTGGGGATTTCCACAGTTCTTAGCATCAGCAGGGCTAATTCTGGCAGCAGGGCCATTTTCTTGTGTGCTGTGGCTAAGTTGCATCTTTCAGGGAGAGAAGAAGAGGTAGATATGGGAGGAGGGGAGTACCATGGAAAGTAGGGAATGGTAGAATCAAGAAGGGAGAGGAGGAGGAGAGGAGAAAAGAGGAGGTGGGAAGGGGTGGGGAGGTGGGGAAGGGAAAGGAAGAGAAGGAAAGAAGAGTTTCTTTGGAAGTCCATGGAGCTCAGTCTTTACAGAGAGCTTAGAGGAGAACATAGATATAGAACTGGAATGGAGCTCAGAACCCAGCCAGCCTCCTCCCCTCGTTTTACAGATGAGGACTCTGAGACTCTGAGAGATAAAAAACATTTAACACAGGGAGCAAGTGGCAGAACCATAATCTGAATTCAAGTCCTATGAGTCCTTTAGAATGAGTTCTTTAGAAGACCGTAAAAAGCAAGATTGCATTTCCCTTCATATTGTCCTGCTAGCTTCCCTAGCTTCTCTTTTCTTACAGAGGCTTATGAGGGGTGGTCTTTTTCTCATCCCAAGAAAGGGAATTTGCTTCAGGTTAAAGAGAGATTAATTGTCCAGGTGGGATTTCTTAGATGGCATTTTGTGGAATTGCCTTGTATAGGGTATTCATGACGAAACTCTCCAACAACTTCTAATGACTAAGCTAAAAGTGACATTAAGTGACTAATAGATTTGGACTGGAAGGGACATAGAGGTCACCTAGCCCAACACCCTCACTTTGGAGCCAAGAACTGAACCCCAGAGAAGGACCTGCTCAAGGTCACAGAAATAAAGATTTCTACCTCGACTTTTTCTTTTCTTTTCTTTTTCTTTTTTTTACTTCAGATGAAGCTTAATGGATTCAGTTCCATTCCCTTACCTTTATTCTGTATGTGTCTTTCTGCTTCAAGTGTGCTTCTTGTCAACAACATATTGCAAAATTCTAGTTTTTGATCCACTCTGCTATCTGCATCTGTTTTATGGGATCAGAAATGGCTCAAAAGTCAGAGGACTTCCCAGAGTCACAGATTCTCAGAGTTGAAAGGGAAGCTAAAAGTCATTTAGTTGAAGCCCTGCATTATGTGGCAGAAATAAGAAATAAAGCTTTGAATCAAATCTTTGAATTTCCAATCTAGTATCCTTTCCATGGAGCCTGCCTTTTGAAGGTCCTGATTGATTTCACTGAAATGTTTCTTATCTGTTTGATTTATTTCTTTATTTTGAAAAATTCTTGTTATAACAGATGGTTCTCTGGCAGGAGGGAAGGATGGGGTAGAGAAGGAGATCTAAGTGATGTAAAAACCAAAGATAATGGGAGAAACTGTAGGAAACGGTGGTGGTCACCCCTCCTCCAAATGCTTCTTCCTTCTCTTGACTTTCTCATTTCTTTTGATAATATTCTCTTTTGCCCAGTCACCCAGACTCCCAATTGGGTCATCTTTGCCTTCATCCATTCCCTCAACCTCCGCGGCCAATCAATGGCCAATTCCAGGAGGGGTTTCTTTTTTATTCTATTCTCTTTAATTCATCTTTTCTACCAATTGGCTTACAATTTCTCTGCCTTCTTCCAGTCTATCCTGCATACTACCAGAATTGTCTCCCAATAAAACACCCCACTTAAAAAACTTCAATATCTTCCCAGTCCCTATAGAATAAAATACAAGCTTCTTAGTCCATCACTCCGGGTCCTACACTTTCCAATTCCAGTCATATAGTTTGGCTCTTGATCCTGTCCTACATAAACCATATGTTCGACAGACTAGTTTATACACCATACCCAAATGGCTGCCTTTGTTCTTTTACTAGCAAAGTTCCTTCTCTTTGCTATTCCTTTTCTTATTTCTCCTTGGCAAAGTTTTACATCCTTCAAAGACCAGAACCAGAAAACAAGGCATCCCAAATAGAATTGTGTGATACTCCTGACATATGGATTCTTCCAATATGATAGAAACTCCTTGAGGGATAGAATTGTACCATTTGTGTGCTTACATTGCATGTAATAGGTTCTTATTGAATTGAATTATATCTCTGGGACCCAACCGTGACCTGAATCAGACCTCTCACTCTCTCTCCTTTCGCCTAAGGATAAGGTTTTTATTCAATGGATTTTAGATTTATCAGAAGCAGACTTCTCACCATCATTGGTCAGTGTTTATAAAGGTAAATTTTATAAATGGAATTGGCAACTGGTGAGGGCATTGTTGTTTATGATTGAGAGTGGTGCCATCTGTCTGAACAGTGCGATTGGGGGGGATTTCTCAAATGGCATTTTGTAGAATCACCTTCTATGATGAAACTCTCCAACTTCTGATGACTAAGCCAGAAGTGACATCTGTAATGGTCCGGGACCAGCCTCACCAGTGACATTGCATCAGTGCGTATCTTAGAAATCAACAGAGAAGCTGCTAATGCCGTTCATACCAGAGAGCTCTTGCCAACGGGGTCAATAGAACACGGGCTAAAATGCAGGCTCGACAAAAGCTGCTCCCAGGTCTGACCCCTCCTAACCTTAGTCCTGGGCCGAGCGTTCCACCTCCATCCCAGCTGGAGGTTCAAGGATGGAGCTCGCAGGCTCTGAAAGAAGGGCCACCTTGAGAATGTGCTCAGAGATCCTCCCAAGAAAGCCCAGGAAATGTCAAAGCCACTCACATCATCTGGCACCGGGGTGATTTTGATTATTCACATTACACTTAAGCCCCAGAGTTGTATCATGTTCAGAAGGTCAATGGCAGGATGCCTCAGAATGTACTCACTTCAATATGTACTCACAGCTAAATAATACCATCCCTCCCTCCCTGCCTGCAATGCTTGCTCCAGATAGATTTTTTTTTTAGATTGACCTTGGAAAAGTTAGGGTCTCAATCCATGGTGGGGATATGAGAAGGTCAGCCCTAGGCTTAGCACGAGGCCTCCATTGCTTTCTCCAGTGAGCTCTAGAACCCATCTCCAGTCGAGCAGGGAAGACCAGCGGCTCCTGGTGCAATGACCAACGTCCACCCAGAGCGTCGTTTCCCTTCTTTGCTTTTTTATTTGCAAAATGAAATGGGAAAATGTGTGTGTTTCCAAAAATGTTGAAATGATTCCCTCAGTCACTCAACACATTTGTTTCTAATTTCTGTCTCTCAGATTCCAAGCCTGGAATATAGAAGACTTGTTATTGCTTAAAAACATTTGTGTGAGGAGCCCAAACTTAGCTTTGCGGTTGGCTTTTTTTAACCCATTGAAGTGGTCGGAGGGCATAGTTTAGCTGTTCATTCTAAGGGGCTCCTTCCACTCATCCCCTGGGCTCTGGCCCACTGAGCCACAGCGTTTTTCCCACCCTTACCTCACTGTGGGAAAGCCTCTCATCACATGTCTGCCATTGACAGACTCCTCTTGTTCAGAAGTCCAACAGCTCTGCCGGACTTGACGTCTAAGCCCCTTCCAGGGGCCGCTGAGAGCCTAGAACTCAGGGGCGTTTTCCTTAGATGTCCTAAGGTGACAACGGAATTCACATGAGACACATAGCAAGGGCCAGGGCCAAGGGAGATTCTGAGAGTGGCCATCCGTCATCACTGAGACGGGCAGCCCGTGGCAATCTTAAACGTAGAACCGGCCCCCTGTCCCATCATCCCCTTAAAGATGGGGAAACTGAGACCCACGGCGGTTGTAAGTAGCACGACTGAGATTTGAACCCAGACACTCCAGGATCGATATTCTTTATCCCAACCATGCTTCTCCCTCAAAATCAGCAAGAGTCTGTTAAGCAAGGGCTACATTCTAAGCCAGGTACCAGGGATACGAAGGGCGAAGGGACTCCTACCTTCCTATCAGGAGAGATGGCCAACAACCGTCCGTTGGCTCCCTGCTAGGTGCCAGGCGCTGCTTTAAGCACCAGGGATGCGGGACAAGGCAGACAGTGACCCTTGCCCTCAGACAGCTGGGTCAGACCCAATCCCTTTGGCTTTGGGGTGTGGAGGTGAGAGACTGGGCTGTGACTGTGCTGCTGGTGAACCTCGAGCCGGGACAGGCTGTGGGAGTGGAGAGGCAGGGACTTGGGGGAGAGATGCGTAAGGAGAATCAGGGAGACAGAGGCTCAGGGGAGAGATGCGTAAGGAGAATCATGGAGACAGAGGCTCAGGGGAGAGATGCGTAAGGAGAATCGTGACAACTGGTGAGTGACGTGCAGTGAGTAAAGTGAGGAACCGGTAAGCAGGACAACCCGTGTGTATTAGAGAAATGCAGAGCAAGGATGGGAGGAGTGGGGGACGGCCCCCATGGAGGGGCCGAGTCTCTGGGGGGAGCAGGGAGCTAAGGGAAGTGTTTCCTAGTTTGGGGCCCAGGCACTACAAGGTGGGAAAGCGGAGCGTAAACAGCATGGAGGCCAGTTTGCCTCAGGTCCCCAAGGGAGCAGGAAAGGAGTGATGACTGATAAGGCTGGAAAGCAGGGGGAGAGCTGGCTTGAGAAGCTGGGCCATAGAGAGGAGTCCTGAGCAGTGCCTAGGAGTGGTGGTTTCTGGAGCAGGAAAGGGCTGGGGCTGAGGGAGATCCCGAAAGTGGCTGTTTCTGTTCCATCTGGACTACAACCTCCAAGTTACTCAGGCCAGGAATCGTTTCTCCATTTTACAAGTGAGGAAACTGAGCCCGAGGGAGAAAGGCCTCTGCACATCCAGGAAACATTTCAGATCTAGAGCTCTTTGTCCTAGCTTTGTCGGTGGTGAAATCACAGGGGTCTTTTCCTTCTGGGCTCATTAGTATCCAGTCACTGCTAGCGTCACGAGGCAGTGGGAAATGCCCAGCCTGCAATCTCCGTCGGACGCCAGGCACAAAGGCTCGTCTGGACTTGTCTGAGCTGTTCTGGAGATTTGCCCTGAAAAACAACACCCCCCCCCAAAGTGAGGGGAGAAGTCACAGATGCAGAATGACTGACTTCTGCCGAGCCCCCGTGGGGCAGGGACAGGAAGGTCTCCGAGGAGAAAGACCTTTGTCCCAAAGACCCAAGCGAGGTCAGCTCCGGGCTCCTTGGGGCTGAGCCAGAGACAAGGAGAAGCTGACGTTTCCAGAGCTCCAAGATGATTTATCTCTCTGGCCTCCTCTGGTCTTGCCACAGCCCAGGAAGGCAGGTGTTATGAGGAATTTTGTCTGACTTTAAACAAGTCAATGGGAACCTGAGGGGTCACCCAGAGGACCCCGGGTCTAGAGAGGAAGGGACCTCACGCCTATCCAGTCCAGCCTCTCCTTCTGCAGATGAGGAAGCTGAGGTCCCCTGTGTGAGGTCACACAACCACGCTGCAGAGAAGGGATTGAAAGCCAGCTTTCCCTCTACGCCGGATTAGGCGTTCTCCCCCAGCCCAGGGGCTTTCCAAACTGTCCAGGGCCCCCATCTCCGCTACTCACATCCTAAAACACTGTTTACAGCTGAGGAAATCTCCCCCAAGGGGCGCAGCTCTGCTTTCATGGATGAGTACCCAAAAGGTGGCCAGTTCATCCCCTTTCCCCCCTTTCCTCAACACTTCCTGCCCTCCCAAGAGAGTAAAATAAAGCTCCCTGGATTCTCAGGAGCCGTGGTTTGTGGAAGGCGGGTGGGCAGGAAAGGGTCAGGAAATGGAACTCGGGTCCTTGCCGGGCCTGCAAATAGGATCAGAGTACAATTCTGGCACCTCCTCCTGATGTCCACCTCCCCCTCGGGTACATGGAGCAAGTTTCTAGACCCCTTCATTGATGGAACCCTCCTTTTTAGGAGGTGCCATAAAATGCCATATTGAATGACCTAGCTCTGGAAACAGAAGGCCTGCTTTTTATTATTACTGCTCCTGATATTTCCCAGCAAAATATCTGACTGCCCTGTGTACTCAGTTTCTTCATCTGTAAAATGGGAATCGATGATAATGGACTGCCCACCTCACAGTTTCATTGTGGGTTCTAGAAATGACTGGCCAGGAGGTCCCCCGTTTGTTTGTTTTTTTCCTTTTTGGTGTAATAAGACTTTCATCAGGACCTAAATCTATATTTAGACTCTTAGTCCATGACTCACTTAGATGTCTGCTTAGGACAAAGTCCAGCGGGGATAGGAGGAGCCCTGATCAGAGCAACTGGGTTCAAATCTCAGATGGGCCACCTGGTTCCTGGCTCATTCTCCCCCATTGGCCCATGTACTCGTCTATAAGATTAATGGGTTCCTCTCTATGTCCTCTGAGGGATTTTGGGGTTCTAGATTACAGAAACTACAGGGTAAGAACTGGAAGGAACCAGAGAGACCTACTTGAACATCTTCTCTTTACAAATGTTACTCATCCAAGTCACAAGAGAAGCCAGTCCTAATGACTCCCAGACTTAGGCTGCTCCTGTCACAAGCAGGTTCAGTGCAAGTGGGTGTTGGGGGCTCCCTGGTGAGGAAGAAATCCCTTGATCTAAGAGAGGAGTCTGGGGAGAGGGAGAGGCGCGGGGCTGGGCTGCGGCTGCACAGCCAGCCCGGGGCAGAGAGGGTCCCTGCCTTGAATTCCGAGGGAGGGCTCTCAGTGGTGCCGGTGGGAGAGCGCAGGATGGGGTGCTGCTCTCTTCTCTCTCTGGATTTGCATCGCAGTCCCATGTGGAGACAAGAGAGAAATTCACTGATTTTTAAAAAAGCAATAAAAACCCATGGGCCAGCCCCATTAGTCACCCCTCAGCCGTTTCCGTCTTTGACCCTCTGTGTGTGTGCGGTTTATTTATGGGGTTGAGGTTGGTCTAACAAGAGTCACTCCCTGCTCCATCGGCCCTTGGGAAGGTGTCGTGGGTTACACAACGCTGGGTCACGGCGTCCGTGGCCCCAAACCACACTGGCTCTTCTCATTTTAGGAAGAAAAGAAACCGGAGTCAGTTCGCCTAAAAACCCAAACCAGAATTCCTTCTTGGGCTACAGAATCCCCAAGTCTCAGAGCTGGAAGCTTCCCCAGGGGCTGGACTGACCCTGCCTCCAAGCGAAGCTGTTCTCCAGCAGCAGGCAAGCGGTCACCCAAGTCTTTGCTCTCACTATGGGAGAGTCCACTGAGACAGGGGGAAATCTTTGCTGATATCCTGCCTACATCAGCCTCTCCACACTTTTCTCCCATGGTTCCTGGCTAGACCAGATGCAACAAATCTAATCTCTTTCCCACATGGCTGCCCTTCAGCTCCTTGGAGGCCTCATCTTGTCCTCCTTGACTCTTCCCTTATCCATATGAAATGTCTCCAGTTCCTTCCACCCATCAGCACTTGGTCCTTCTGGTTTCCCTACAGACACTTTCCGGTTGATGCTGCCCTTCTCAAAGCGGGGCACCCACAGTGGAACCCTATGCTCTAGAGGGAGCCTGGTTGGGGAGACAGAGAATTGCCCTGAATGAGCCCCTTCAGAACTACAGTTGGTCTTCTCATTGTCCCCCGGGCTTCCCATGGAATTTTCACGCTGAAACTACTTTCATGAATTCACCATTCAGTGACATTTCTCCTTAGAAGACACAAAGAGGCATCGCCTCTCTGGAGGGCCATGGAAGGCAGTGCCGGGCCATCCATGGGGAGCTCCTGGCTGCTGGGAGGAGGTGGGGTGGTTGGGGTGGAGGTCCCCTTCCCCTTGTCAGGTCCAGGCGCTGGGAAAGTCTGAGAATCTCTGCTCTCCTTGGCCCTCTGTCCTCTGGCAATCGTTTTTTTCACAAAGCCAAAAAAGACATCTGCAGTTTGGTGTGTTTTGGCAAGCTCCTTCCTGAGGTCCAGTGGTTTGCTCCCAGGCCTGCTGAGGGAGGAAGTCTAGAAAGGCCCTTTCTAGGTGACCTAGAAAGATGTGAATCCTTTGTGGAGGACAGCTTTGGGGGGGAATGGGGTGGCTGCCCTTGACTGGGGGAAAGGGCTGTTTCGTGCCTCGTTCAGAAGTCTTCATTTCCTTCTACCATTCGTCCATAGCCCATAAAATCATCACCTTAGAGCTGGGGCATCTCCTGGCTCATAAATTCCCTCGGCACCATGTCTGACCAGTGACCACCCACTCCTCGTGGCCAGCGCTGACCAGCAACGCAGAACCTTGGAGACTTTACGAGTCATCTAGGTTCATCCCTTCAGCTTGCAGATGGGGAAACGGAGGCTCACAGAGCTGAAAGCCAGGATTACAGAGGGGGCAACAGGAGGGATGAAACTGGAACCAGGTCCAAATATCGTGTGCTTGGCACATAGCAAACACTAAGTGGATGCCGGTTGACCGACAGGCTTCAAATCTAGGTCTCCCCCAGCGTGCCGTACTTCTGTGGTAGCTCAGATCTTCTGACTCAGGTAGCCAGGGTCAAGGGTCACTTTCTGACATTCCCCTCTCACTCTCCTGAAGAGGAGAAAAGAATGGATGTGAAGTGGGAGATGCTCTCAGAGAGTCCTTCACACTCGGATAATAGACATGTGGGAAGCAGCAAGCAAGGAATGGTTAGTGGGTCCCAAGGGCCAGAGCGAGGTGGAAGCTTCTATTTCATCAAGGGTGGGGTGGGGAGGCTTGGTTTATGAGGGGCCAGCAAGCGTGGCTCCATGGAAACGACTCTGGAAGCAAAAGATGCCTTTATCTGTAGTCTGAGAACTGGGTTCTAATCCTGCCGCTGACATTCGGTGCCCGGGTGACCCTGAGCAAATTACCTTGTGTCCCTCGGTCTCAGATTTTTCTCTGTAAAAAATTTTAATCTTCCTACCAGCCCTTGACCTCTGATCCTCTAAAACTCAATTTGTGGATCTCGATTCTGATCCCTCATTTCTGGAATAAGGTTCAAATTCAGCTCATTAGACATGAGGCAGATGAAAGACTTAATTTTGTAAGAGAAGAGGCCGGATGGTTGTTAATGATAGAAAGTCAGTGGTTCAGTGACTAAAGTTGGTGTGGAGAAAGGTCACGACACCCCCAACGATGAGAAAAGAGCTCCAAGGCTGGTAGGAACTTTGGAGAGTAGAACTTGAGTTATTTTATTTTATTTTATGGATAAGAAACCGAGGCAGAGACGAGAAAGAGTTGTCCAGCATCTTTAATAAAAATGCAACTTTCCCAGAGGCTCCCAGGGTTGTTTCCTTCCAGAACAATTGTTTTTTTCCCAGTCACCTTCTGGATTCTGGCTCCCTTGCTTAACTAATTAACCTCATTCTTGGTGTCCCTGAAAGGGATTTGGATGCTGCTGTAGGGAGATTAAGGGGATGGAACAGGGGAAGTGTCTCCAGGAGGCAACAAGAATGTGTCTCTAGCTCTTCGATACAGGATGTCTAGGGCAGGGCTGCTCTGGCCAAGTCCACGAGCTGGCGCCCAGCAGCCTCTCCCCAGCTGGGCCCTGAGCTTTGCTGCCAACGATTGTCCACGGAGTACAGTACAGACACTCCCTGGGCCCTCTTGCTTGTCAACATTCCATACCTATGATCCCGACTTCCTCCCATCCCACTCCATCCCAAATTCCCCCAGCCCCACAGCAACCAAGCTGTTGTGAGCTCACATTGCCACCTTGTGGCTGGTGCCTGAAGCTGGTCCATCTCCACCATCTCCTCCTTTCTTTTTGCCTTTTTTCTTTCTTTTTTTTTGGGGGGGGGGAACCACTTAACGTCTCCCCTCCCCTGGTTTTTTACCTCTTTTACTTCAGACAATCTTTCTCAGAAATAAGGGATCCTGAGCCCATAGGTTTAAAGCTGGAGGGTGTTTTACAGAGGAGGAAACAGGTTTATCAAAGTCAAGGAACATGCCCAAATCAAGAAGGGAGTAAGTGACAAAGCTGAGATTTAGACTCGGGTCCCCTGACTTTCCCCATTGTTCTGCTCCACTCTGTTAAGTTCTCAGAGATTCCCATCACTCGAAATCCAGCCCTCTTTCTACTGGGCTCTCCTGCTTTTCACTACTCACCCCTAAGAAGAACCAGAGAGAAAAGGACACAGACTGAACGAATCCCAAAGGTTTTCTTTGCATTGAATCGAGTCAAGGGCTGATTAACTTTGGGCAAATCCTCTGCCTCAGTTTCCAGAGAGGGCTGGATCAGATGATTTCTAAGGCTTCCTCTTTCTCTGAAATTCTAGTCTATTCTAAAACTAGCATCTCTATTTTCACTTATATTTTATTACAATTACAATTTTTATTACAAATTACAATTATTTCTATTTTGCTGGAAAAAACAAGAATTCCCATTTTTTAAAAAAATGGAATCTATCTTTTCTCCCTTCTCTTTCCCCCTTCCCCTTTTTCTTTTTTGTTCTGGGAACTGAAGAAAATCTCTCTCCTTTCTTTTCTGCCTTTTTCATTTCAGGGCTGAAGCAAACTCTGGGTAATGACTGAACGATGGGTGGGAAGGAGACCCCTGGCCCAAAGGCATAATTTCCCTTGTGCTGAAGCATGAATCTTTCCAAAGCAAAGCAAAGCAAAGACAGAGCGCTCCCCTGTAACTTAGGTGATTGCTTTAGTTTTCTCCCAACTTCAAAGTTTTACCTTCTCGGGAAACTATAAGCTTTCAAGCGAAATTAGATGTAATTAACAAGGGCTATAAATCTCTCAAACCCTTGAAAATGACATAAAGTGCTTAATTAAGTCCTTAATTAAGAATCTCCAGAAGTCTTAATTTACTTACTTGTTCTCCTCTAATTAAGCCTGCTTTTCCTCAAGCATCATTATTCAAGACAAATAAAAAAGATGATTTTTATTCCATTTTCCTTGTTTTGTTTAATTACGAGACTACCAGGGTATGCTTTTCTCCAATTTTCCATCGCAAACGTGCAGGATTGTAGCCTGGGGATGGCTAAGTTTCCCAGACTTCTGCGGGCTGCTTGGGAACTTGGCCACTTTCTAGAACCCGGTTTCCATGGGACCACGGAGCGCGGGCTCCGAGGAACTGTCTGAGATGGGGGCTTTTTGAAAGGCAGGGGCTTCTTGCTTTGTGGCTGCTTGCTCTTCCCCGGGGAGGGTTAGCAGGCTCAGGGAAGGTTTGCCCCTCCCCAGCAGGGAGATCCTGGCGCGGTGAACGCGTCTCTGTCTGCACTAGACCCAGCTGCTCTGCTGGCTGCCTCTCACGTGGATCTGACCAAAGCTAAGGAGACCGTCTCTCACTCCCTCACGGTGCCTCAGTTTCCCCAGTTGTAAATTGGCGGTGCCCGAGAGATGGCCTTTGAGAACCCTCCCAGGGCTCGATAGTATGGATGCCAAGCCCCGGCGTCTCTGCTGTGCTCAGAGCTGGAGGCAAGGGCAAGTGGGCTCAGGGAGGGCGAGGCTCCCGTCGGGATTAAGCTACTGGAGGCTCCATCCCAGCCTTCCTGGAGGCTCTGAGGAAGCGCAGCATCAGCAGGGAGAAAGTCCTCAGGACCGTTGCCCGGTCTCTCCCACAGCCCATGGGCATCTGATGCCCTGGAAAGGGCAAAGGGTCCGAACTCTGCTCCCGACCCTAAGGGCATGGCTTCAAATTCTGCCTGAGTGATCTCGAGGCAAGTCGTCCTAGACATCAAATCAAGGGGTTGGAGCAGAGGGCTCCCGTTCGGTCTGAGACTGTGCTCCCCGGCTCTGACACAAAGTGGCCTCTCAAAGCCAGTCAACCTCTTGGAGCTCAATTTTCCTTATCTGTAAAAATCTGTAGACTTGGGCTGAGCTAAGAAGCTGAAAATCTGAAATCAGGGAATCAGGGGCGGGCCGGACCATGGGGGCCTAGATTTCCAGCCGCGGCGTCCTCAGGGACCACCCTCGCCCAATCTCTGCCCCGCCCCACATTTTACAGATAGAGAAACTGAGGTCTGGGGAGGCCATGTCACCGGTTGGGGGCGCGGAAGGAGCCGCCCGCCCCCCTTTTAGAGATGCAGAGCGGTTCAGTGTTGGTGCTCAGGCTGGAAGTGACTGAACTGGGGGGATTTTGAGTCTGATTTGTACATTTCGAGCAGGATCTCCTGTCTAAAATCCCCAGCCTCCAAATCCCTCCCGGCTTCCTTTGCCCAGAAGGGCGGCCGGCTTTCTGCCGCGTCCGACAGCTGGCCTGCCTGGGTCTGAGGCCCCGCAGGTGACCCTGGCCAGCCCTCTCTGCAGGTTTCGCTCTTTTGCAATGGTTGAATAACGCTTTGCAGGGCTCGGCTCCGCAGCCCAGCCCCCCGCCTGCAGCCCCAGCGCCTCTCGTTTGCTTTGCATTGTTGAGCGGTTTCCATGGAAACTAACTACCTGTTGGCGGCCCCCGTAAGCCCGGCAGGCACCCCCGGGGGACCTCGGTTTACCTGATGCGTAGCCACATTGCCACCTAGTGTCGAGAGGGGGAAGGTGCGGCTCCGGGAGCCGTGTGCAGGGAGGGCCTCCCGGGCGCCCAGCCTGGGGCTGCTCCCTCCCGTCCCTCATCCTCCCCAAGCCCGCCCTGGCCTCCGCCTGCACAGGATATAGCGGAGGCCAAGAGGATGGCGGGAAGCCCAGTGGGGCCTCTGAGCTCCCCTCCAGCCCCTGGCCGCAGACTTCCCCTCCACCTCCACCCTGCAAATGCTGAGGGGGCCGCCTTGGGGGGGGGAGCGATGAGACATATCCAGGGTGTCAGAAGGGAGGGGCCCCCCGCCCCAGCCCGCCCTGCCTGGTCTCAATGTTCAGCCTCCAGTTCCCGCTTCTCTAAATCCCAGCCTCCTCTTCTGCCTCAGTGTTTCCCGGGGCCGGACCGGAGGGGTGGATGGTGGGGGGCTTCGGAGTGTTTGTGCCAGGGGAATGCAGCCTTCCCTTCCCAGTTCTCAATGCTCTTTCCCATCTTCCCATTGTTCTCTGTTCCTCTACTGGCACAAAGCCCAGGTGACCCTGACATGGAAGGTTCCCCATTTCCTCTTCTGCAAAATGGGGCCCTGGGCTCAGTGCCCTCTGAGGTCCTTTGAGCCGATAATTCAACAAGCTGCTTCTCCAGGAGGACGGGAGCTCCTCAGGGTGGGAATCATTGCAGTTTTGTCTTCCTAGTCAACTACCCATCACAGTGTCTGGCACCGAGGGCAGGTCTTTCCTGGCTGCTTCCTGGGTTGGACTGGCACCGGAACAAGAGCCTTCTCTCTACCATCCTTAGCAAGCGGGCATCGGGCTAGCTTTGGCTGGAACAACCATCGCCATTCCCAGATGGCCCATGGGAACTCGGGACCGCTCTAAGCACAGAGCAGTTTGTCCTTGCACGCAGCCCAGCTCTGCCCCCCTTGACTCTCCACTGATGACCCCTCCTTGGTGCTGTGGCTAGAAAGGTGCTCCTTCTTCTGGGCGGCCAGGCCAGGCAGATAGCTGGCTGAACCCTGATAGAATCATGGATCTGGCAGAGCCCACAGCAGTCTTGAGCAAGCATCTTGGCTCATTTACTCTTTTTTTTTTTAGAGATAGATCATATCAGTTTTATTATTCTAATTTTACAATTGAAGAAATTGAGGTTCTAAGTAGCTTATACACAGCTCCATAGCTAATAAGCATCTAAATTTTTAATTTGAAAAGTGGTTTCTTTTTTATTATTATAGCTTTTGATTTACAAGTTATATGCAGGGGTAATTTTTCAGCATTGACAATTGCCAACCTTTTGTGCCAACTTTTCCCCTCCTTCTCCCCATCCCCTCCCCCAGATGGCAGGTTGACCAATTCATGTTAAATATGTTAAAGTACAAATTAAATACAATATGAGTATATATGTCCTAACAGTTATTTTGCTGTACAAAAAGAATCAGACTCTAAAACAGTGTTTTAGTAAATAGTAAATACTAAAACTATTATTGGCTTGTTTACTTTAAAGAGCAGAGAGGAGGGGGTCAACTTTGACTTCTAATGCTTTATATCTGTGCAACCCTGAGCCTCTGTTTCCTAAGTTTGGACCCACTGGCCCCTATGGCCTCTTCCAGCAAGATCTGGGATGCTGTGAGCTGAAAGAGACTTTAGAAGAGCAGCTAGTCTATTTCCCCCCTCCTTTTTTACACACGAGGAAACAGCCCCAGAGAGAATTACACTTAATAAGATGATCATCACTGAAAGAAGCCCTTTGGCTAGCTGTCCATGGCCCAGAAGCTGTGAGTATTCTGTGGGGGCCATGGTTCTGATGCTTATCTCCTATTTAAGGTCTTTCTGCTGGGTCTTCAAATCAATTCAGGAGTTAGCAGGAAATTACAGCGTGGACCCCGAGACATGCCCATCCATCTATGCTCAGGCCCCCCCTTGGGGTGTATTGTGGAACAGGGGAATAGACCCAGAGAGGGTGAGTTATTTGCTAAAGAATCAAAGAAGCCCTTGATTTTCTGACTTGAAATTTCATATTCTCCACTATATCATCCTGCAAATAAAGTAAACGTTCAGGCAGTTTTTCAGCTGACATCCTCTTACAACAAATACACTGTCAACCATAATCTACACAAGGAAAACAAATTTTCCATGTGTGAGCTAATGGTTTACTTCTATCAGGAGATCTCTGGGGCAGAAAATAATTTCTTCTCTCTACAAGAAGGGAATCATATTTTTCTGTAATATAGAGCCTGTATCTTTCTGGCAGGTGCTCAGATGGCTTGTGGATAAGGACTGTATCTAAGTCTTGAGATTTTCCCTCCCCCATCTAGATTTACATTTCTTTAACTGCCACTCAGGCCACCTCCCTGCAAAACTGACTCATCATCCCCATCTTGTGGCAGAAAACTTCAGGCCATTAATGCACAATGATCGTTCCCTGGCTGTTTGTTTCAACCAACATTACCCTGTGCTTGCAAGGCTGGGTAGGAGCTAGTGACCATAATGGCCTGATGGGATGAAAACCAATCAAGCAATAGGCTGTTAATAAATGCGTCCCGTGTCCCAGGACCTGCACCAAAAGGAGGGACACGCTCAAAAATGGGACAATTCCTGCCCGCAAGTGGACACATACATATATACTAAAATACATTCAACATACAAGACAGATGGAGAGTGGGGATGGGGGGAGGCCTATAATTACCCAGAGTGGGTCAACGGCCTGGATTTGAATCACACCTTTGCAAGCCTGAGGCTCTTTTTGCTTTTTGTTATATCTGTAGCACTTACCAAGATGCCTGACATATGGTAGAGGTTTCATATCTGTTTGTTGACTTTACTTATTGCTGTTTACATACAGCCTGGGTGACTTTGAATGAGACATTTTCTTTCTCTGGCTCTTGGCTTTTTGCTTTATAAAATGGGAAGGGGAGGGTTAGACTGGATTCCCAAGTTCATGTCCGTCTCTGGGATTTGCTGATCTTGCTGAGCTTCAGTTTCCTTCTCTATGAACTAGGATTGGGGACTAGCCTCTGGACCTCAGTATATGAATCTAAGACTGAGTGTGGGTCACAATATAACGTTTTCACCTTTTTGTGGTTATTTGCTTGCTTTTCTCTTATTTTTCCCCCTTTTTGATCTGATTTTTTTTTTTTTGTGCAGCATGATAAATGTAAAATATGTTTAGAAGAATTGCATGTGTTTAACCTCTATTGTATTTCTAGTGGAGGGGGGTAGGAGAAGAGAGGGAGAAAAATTTGGAAAGCAAAATTTTGCAAGGGTAAATGTAGAAAACTCTTTGTATATTTTTTGAAAATAAACTATTATAAAAAACTGAGTCTATTACATGAACTGATGCTGAGTGAAATGAGCAGGACCAGGAGATCATTATATACTTCAACAACAATACTAGATGATGACCAGTTCTGATGGACCTGGCCATCCTCAGCAACGAGATCAACCAAATCATTTCCAGTGGAGCAGTAATGAACTGAACCAGCTACGCCCAGAGAAAGAACTCTGGGTGATGACTAAAAACCATTACATTGAATTCCCAATCCCTATATTTATGCCCACCTGCATTTTTGATTTCCTTCACAAGCTAATTGTACAATATTTCAGAGTCTGATTCTTTTTATACAGCAAAATAATGTTTTGGTCATGTAGACTTATTGTGTATCTAATTTATATTTTAATGTATTTAACATCTACTGGTCATCCTGCCATCTGGGGGAGGAGGTGGAGGGGTAAGAGGTGAAAAATTGGAACAAGAGGTTTGGCAATTGTTAACGCTGTAAAGTTATCCATGCATATATCCTGTAAATAAAAGGCTATTAAATTAAAAAATAAAATAAAATAAATACATGAGAAAAAAAAACTGAGTCTAAGGAGGGAAGAGGCCCTGTAACATAATGAAGTTTGCCATGGCAAGTGGGATATGTATCAGTTAAGGAAACATTCAGTAGCTCCCATCTTTAGCACATTAACCTTCCCAATTAATAATTGGGATTCTTTAATTCTTTAAGGTTTGCAAAACAAAAACAAAAACAAAAAAACAAAACCCAAAATCCAAAACCAAAACCCAAACCAAAAGCCACCTTTCCTCCATATTGTTTGCATTAGAAAATATAAGCATTGTCACTCCACTTTTATTTCTGGAGGAAACTGGAGATTGTGATTTATCAAGGAACACAGAGAGAGTAGTTGTCTTGTTGGGGCTCTGCTCCTAGGTCCGAGCCCTTTCCAATCTACCATTTTCTAAAAACAAATCATTCTGCCATCCATGTCCCACAATAACAAATCCAGCTTAACAAAAAAGTGTCTTTTCTAAGGATTAGTTGATGGTTTGCTTATTAAAGAAATATCTAGTATGAAAAATCCCTTTCTATCAGACGCACTGCAGACAGTACCTTGGACCTCACAGGAGAAAGAGGGCTGGATTGGCTCGTTATCTCCATCTAGCGGTGGAAAGTCGCAGGCAGCCAGAGTGGATTTCTCACTGCTTGAACTCCAATTTAAGCCCAGTTCTTTGGGGCTGCTCTGTGGGAGGCTCAGGGCTGAGTGCTGGGACTGTCCCTTGCAGTAATAACTCGGTGAGGGGGTAGTGGGAAGGGCACCGCACTTGGGTCTCGGGACCCCAGCTTGTCTCCTCGCTCTGTTGATTAGTACCTAAGTGCCATAGGCACTTTTCTTTGTCTGAGCTTGGCTTCTTCATCTGATCACTGGAGGGTGTTAGATTGACTGGTTTCTGAGGTCCCCGCTCACCAGAGGACTGTGGTCACAGCTGTGCCACCGATTCCAGATGTGGAACTTCCTCAAAGTCACGTATGGGCCAGATTGAAAGGAAAGGGGCAGATGGAGCTCCATTAAAAAAAAAAAAAAACAAAAACAGAGCAGAAGATGAAGATGAGAATGTATAGATCTTTATTAACTCAATAAATATTTTAAGCGCCTACAATGTGTCAAGTAATATGCTAAGCGCCGGCCTTGATTTATTGTTTTGTTATTTGTTATTTAAGAAAATAATGGAGAAAATGTTAATGATGCTTATTGGGGTGTGTGTGTGTGTGTGTGTGTGTGTGTGTGTGTGAAGCCAATTAAACGTTTCACAGAACACTGCTGTGCTGGCCCCATAAGGAGCTGATATTCTCCTGACTGACAAGAAGAATCAGAATTCTCCTTTGAGCTGTGCCAGAGATAAAAAGGAAGGGAGGGATGAGCCGGTGGCTTGGCTGCTTCAGCGTGGCAGAAAGTTCATCTGCTTTTAAATTTCTCTTTATCAAGGAGAATATTTTCATCCCAAGAAGCATAGAATAAAACCTTGTTAAATGAGAATTAAAGCCCACCTTAAAGGGGAAAGCGTGGAGTCGGGGAGGCAGCTTCTAATGAGGCCGGATGAATTCTAGGCCAGAGATACAGGTGATGAGCGCTTCGGACGCGCGGCTGTGATTGCCGAGTGACACTCGGCATTCTTGGGGGACAGCAGGGCCACAGCACAGGTGTGGTGGGACAGGAGATGAATAAATGTTAAATTAAGGGAAGATGAGGGATTCTTCACCCTGGAGGCATTCGTATTTGACGTCAATTCCTGGTTAAATTCTTGAGTGGATTATTAAACAGATGGTACATGAGCCCTTAGAAATAGAAGTAGCGTCTGCTATGAACCGGCATGGGCTCATTAAGAAAAATACCAACCAGCATAACCTCATCCCCCTTCTCTCTGTCTCTGTCTCTGTCTCTGTCTCTGTCTCTGTCTCTGTCTCTGTCTCTGTCTCTCTTTGTCTTTCTCTCTCTCCCCCTGTCTCTTTCTGTCTCTCTCTCTCTTTCTCTGTCTTTCTGTCTCTGTCTCCCTCTCTCTGAGTGTCTCTCTTTTTCCGCTTTTCTCTCCTTCTTTCCCTCTCTCCCCACCTTGGATTAATACACTGGAATTACCATAGACATTGTATAATTATATTTAGCAATGTTTTGATGACATCTCTGGCAATGCAGGCAGAACTGTAACTAGGGTGGGACATATAGGGCTCTGCTTCTGGACACCAGCATTCAGAGAGTATTGAAAGTAATCTACTTCTTCTGTAAGTGAAGGAAACTGAATTTAACTCCTAGTTGGGAAGGTTAATGTGCTAAAGATGGGAGCTACTGAATGTCTCCCTGTTACATACCCCACTTTCCAGGGCAAACTTCGTTATGTTTCAGGGCCTCTTCCCTCTTCTTTCGTCACTGAATTTGTCTTAAAGAATTGATTTGCGAATGCCTTTTATGCCATTTTCCCAAATATTTTTGTAAAGTTTTCCCTAGTTCCCCATCCCGGGCTGCCGAGTTCTCAGTATGTGTTTGCTCCACATTATGGCTCTACATGTAAGATGCAGAAATACGGATCAGAGGGTGGTTTAGCCAGTTGGATTCAGAGCTATGTCCATAAAACATTACAGATCAAGGGAAGAGGGAGCTGAAATGCTCTGCCATTGTCCCTGGGCTGGCTCACATTTTATCAGCAACTTAGAATCTAGACAACATGCTTATTAACTCTACATATGACATGAAGCTGAGGATGGGGAATACAGGAGCCAGAACGAAGGGTGGGCTAAGTAGGCAGCTGCCTAGGGCACACTTGTGGATGGGGGTAGGGAAAAGAAGAATGCACTGAGGGACGTGTTTTAATATTTGCTTTGAATAAATTTACATTTATTTTGTGCCAGAAAATTCTATAGCCTCTAGCATATTGATATTTATATGTGAGGGGTGGGGAGGAGAAAAGGAAGGGGGAGGGAGGGAGGGGAGGAAGAAAGGGATAGAAACACAGAGAGAGACAGAGTTAGAGACACACAGAGAGATTGAAACAGACAAAGAGAGAAAGAAACAGAAGGGGAAGAAAGAGAGGGGTCTCTACATTTCTAGTAGAATTTACTTATTTATAATATTTATATTATATTTATAATATAAATATTATATTTATATTTATATAAAAGTATATTTATACTATTGATAATATACATTTTCTAGTATAACCTGTAGGGACACAATTTTCTTTTCTTCTTTTTTTTATTATAGCTTTTTATTTACAAGATATCTGCATGGGTAATTTTTCAGCGTTGACAATTGCAAAGCCTTTTGTTCCAATTTTTCCCCTCCTTCTCTCCCCCAGATGGCAGGTTGACCATACATATTAAAAATATTAAAGTAAAAGTTAAATACAATATAGATATACATGTAGGGACACAATTTTCAAAGAATCATGGAATCACAGAATTAGATGGGCTCCAAAGTCCTAATTCAACTTGTACCTGAGAAAGAACGCCTCCTCCAATCCAACAGAAATGGCTCATCCCTTTTCTGTTGGAAGGTTTTCAGAGACAGAGAACTCACTTCCTGTGAAAGCAGTCGGCCAATAGACAATGCTGATTAAACACCTACTATGTGCCAAGCACTAGGACAGTACTGGCCATGCAAAGAAAGGCAGAGACCGCCCATCCCACTTTGGGCGGCTCTAATTGTTAGTGAGTTTTTCCTGACATTGAGTCAGAAGTGGCTCTCTGCAGCTCTCCCATCCCACCCCTGGGCCCAAAAAAATAAATCTGATTCTTTGTCATGACAGTCCTGGCTGTTAACATCTCTGGTGATTCTCATCACACTTTTGTGAGGTAAGGGCTCTTTATATCCCATTTTGCAGATGAGGAAATGGAGGCTTACAGAAGCTAAATGACACTTTACATCCCGAGCCAGAGGGCTTCCTAACTCATCCCGCTGTAAGGGAATCCTTCGGTCCCTTCTTTCCTCTGGATGCCGGAGCATCCCTGTGATCGTGGAAGCTGGTGAGGGAGCCTAGCCTTGAACTGTCTGAGGCAGCCCCCACTCCTAGGGCAGCCGGGATGCATTTCTTTTTTGTTTCTGCGCTAATAACTGCTGCTCCGGAGGTTTACAAGCACTTTTCAGGTGTCGCTGAGCCTCCCCGCAATCTGGGAGGTGGCAACTGCTAGGATCTTTTTAGAGAAAGGCAACATTGTGAGATGGACCAGCAGCAACATTGTGAGATGGGCGAGCCAGCAACATTGTAACTGTCCCAGGCCCATCCTGATGCAGCTCTCTGTTTATGCTGCCACCTGGTGGCTGTAGTAGGAATTTCCTGAATGCTTAGTGAAAGAGAAGTGCATTTAAAAATAAATTAGGCTATTGTGTTTAATTTATACTTTAACATATTAAACATGTACTGGACTACCTGCCATCTGGGGGAGGGGGTGGGGAGAAGGAGGGGAAAAATTGGAACAAAAGGTTTGGCAATTGTCAAGGCTGTAAAATTACCCATGCATTTAACTTGTAAATAAAAAGCTATAATAAAAAAAAATAAATAAATTAGGCAAAAAGGGATAACTATCTCTTCACCACTTTGTTGAGAGATTCCCCCTTTTTGTTTCTCCAGCCAAGGGGAAGACTCTCCTCTGACTTAGAGACGACAGGACTTCTCAGAGATTAGACTAATGGGGAGACTGCAAACTCTGGGGAGAAGCTTGTGAGCTTGAGGTTGGCCCTGCCCTCCGTAGCCCGGGCCAGCCCAAGGGACCCTCTTCCTCAGGTTGGCTTTGAAGGGATGAACTCTCAAAGCCCATCTGCCAAGGTTGGAGGAGGGGGAGCTTCACTGATCTGGGGCAGTGGAGAGAAGATGCAGTTTTGAAATAGTCAAATATATATAGAGAGATGGAAAAACAGAATAAGTGTTGAGGACAGAATTTAACTCCAAATCTTCAGGACTCTAAAACACTTTAATCACTACGCATAGTTCTTCTTCTGGTCTAGTGTGGCCCAAGAGGCAACTGAGGATCTTGAGACTCTTTCAAAATCATTTCCATAATAATACTAAGACATTATTTTATCCTTAAAAACATTATTCCCTTTTCTTAATATGTATCTGTGTCTTAAAAATATTACTCCCTTTTCTTTATATATATATATATATATATATATATATATATACATATATGTGTATCTATCTATCTATTTATCTATATATCTATATCTATATATATCTGTGTGAAACCAGACTTATTTCATACTTTAAAACAATGTATTGCAGCAGATTGAAAGCAGAAGGCAGGAACATTTAGTCATTTTTTTGTTAAGCCAGACATTTAAGACACTGGCAAAAATATATAAAACAATGTAATTTTTCTTATTAATTATTTTGCTTCAGAAAATGTGGTTGTTTTTCATTAAAATGTTATTTATTTTTTAAACATATGATGGGTCTATTACTATGATTTTTAAATGAATTAACAAATTAGCATTTTTAAGAGTTGTTCATTTCATTTTTGAATACAGTAAATATTGATCGGCATAGCCCACAGAAACAAAGTCCTTGGGGTCTTCATTTTAATAATTTAACATTTTAATTAAAGTTAAATTTGCATTTTAATTTGAATAATTTTTTTATTTTAATTAAAATTGAATTGGGGGTCTAAAATTTAATAATTGTTAAGATTATAAAGGGGTCTTCAATTTTTTTTTAAGAGGAAAGAACCCTGGAAACAATAAATTTTAGAAACTCTGGAGAACAACAGGCCATTGCATCTAGAGTCAGGAGAGAGAACTATTAAAAATCCTGGCTTTGATTTGTATTAGCTGTGTGATCCTTGTAAGTCACTTGAACTTTGGATATTTCTTTTTTCTTTTTTAAAAAATATTTATTTAAAATTAAATACAAAAATTTAAAAAATAAAAATAAAAAAAGACAGAAAGGAAGATTAAAATAAAACGGAACAGAACGTTGTCGTGCCCAGAAGAATATCAGGGAGGATTCAAAACATGTAACAATAAATTTCCATTTCAAGAAAGCACATGTAATAACAGAAGAGATTATATTCATGAGTGGCCATTATTATTTTTTTTTTCTTCCTTGTAGGTCATCCCTTTGTTCTCTGTGGTGCAGTTTTTTACTTTATTCTTTTTTCTCCTTTCATCTCCCCATTTCCCCCAAGCACAGATATTTGCATACACCTATATTCTTATTTCCTGTTGACTTACAAAATAGAGATAACCTATCTCCTCCCCACATCACCAGACAGTTTTGAGCCAAGTGCTTTGTAAACCTCGCGATACTAGAGCATTGAGAATTGTGATCAGAAACTTCTTTGAAAGTGGCTTCAGTCGTGTGCTTTATAAGGTCTTTTTTCCGATCCTGGCTCTGCCACTGACTCCTTGTGCCTCAGTTTCCTTCCCTGAAAGGAGAGGCTTGGACTGGTTAGCTCTGAGATCTCAGCTCTGGTCCCAAGTGTCCAAGGCACTGGACGCCAGGTGGCGATGTTGAGCTGACCCGCAGCACTGTAACTGCCTTCTGCAAAGGGATGGATGCCAGCATCCTGGGTATGCTCTGCAGGCAGGGATGCTATTTGCAGAGCAGCAGCTTTGCCGTCCTCGAGCCTCCCCCTCCCCAAGGTGGGGACCTCTCTGGACAAACCCTGGTTTTCCCGGGAGAAGGGGACTCAGAGCTGCAGCTCCTGCCCCTGGTTCTGCTATCTGGATGTCCTTGAGTTAGCGATTCCCCTTTATAAAGCTCAGTTTCCTCATCTGCAAAGAAAGGGCTGACCCTGCTGTAGATCTGGTGCCCTGACCTGGCCCCCTCCAGTTCTGTTTGCCGCTGGTGGGTGAATAATTCATTCAGAGACTCTCAGAGCCTCCGTGGGCATCTACATCACCCCAGATCTGAATTCGAGTCTCCTCTGCAATATCTCCCATTATCCACCAGTGATGATGTTCAGGTTCCGAGAGATAAGTGACTTATCCAAAGTCACACGGTAAATGGGACCAAAACTTCTGCCTCTCATGTTTTCCATCACAATACCTGGTTCCTTGTGTTGAAGGTTTATTCTCAGTACTCTAAGGAGTATTTGTGGAGAGAGTTTTCTTTTTTCTTTTCAATTTGTGGAAAGAAATGAGTGGGAGGGAGGGAAAATAAATGCCGGTTATTCAGGGGGAGATCTTTGGGGGATGTGGAGATGTCTCAGTTCTGCTGTGGCTCTGGGACTCCCTCAGTGTCGGGTTCTTGCCGGCAGCGGGAGCCCCGCCCGTCCACAAGGGATGCTCACCTTTCTGGACACAGGGTCTTCGTGTGACAAATGATGCGGCTGCAGGAAAGGACTGGCCAGTCCCAAAGCTGCGTTAGAAAAGAAACCCTTCCTTTCTCCTCGACGCTGGGGTGTTGCCCTGGGAAGCCAGGACTGGACTGTGGCCCCGGCAGCAGCTGCTGTGTTCTCTCCAAGCCTAGGCCTCCTCGGGCTCCTGTCTCAGATCTGGGGGGACCTCAGATGCTGATGTTTGTCTGGTTCTTTCCCGCCTGCCCCTCCCTGGGGACTTTGCCCCCTGACCCCTCTTGTACAAACACCCCATCCCAAGCAGGAAGTTCGGGGAGAAAGGCGGGCAGGAAATGAGGGGGTGGGTGGGCAGGAGGCAAAGCTGCTGCTGGCTGGGGGATGGACCTAGGCAGACACTGGCTAGAGTAAAGGTCGTGCTGACTCTGGGAAAGTGGGAGAGAGGGGGAAGAAAACCCAGGAAGGAGACAAAGAAGGAGCGGGCTGGCTTGGCTGCATCGGTTTGATGGAGGGGAAAGGGCAGTGGTCTCCAGAGAGAACATTAGAGGTCTTTGAGGCAACAAGGAGCTGTGTGATCTTTCACAGGTTACTCAGCCTCTCTGAGGGCTGGCAGGGCTTTCAGATTTATAAACTGCCCTCCCCTGTGCCCATGCCAAAAACTGCCTGGGGAATGGGATCTGGTACATAGTAAGTGCTTAATAAATGCTCATTGAGGGACTTTCTCAAGGACAATCTGTGGGTCGGCAGTGTGAATATCACGTTCTGCATTTTACAGACAAAAGAAGCAGCCTGCCATTGGCACCCAAGTCCAGAGGCCTGGCCTCGGGTTCAAGTCCTGGCTTTGGCCACAGATACGTCCCTTGATGTCTGAATGACCCAGGCAGCCCCAAAACCCAGTCACCCAGCGAGTGCTGCATCTGAGAAGGTCCCGCCCTGCTGAATGTTCTTGGTCCTTCTCCCAGGCCCCCCTGGCTCTCACATCCTAGAGTACAAGATCCCATAGATACAGGGCAGTTGCCATGTTTCTCTACAGGGCCTCCATCCCTTTCAGTCCAGTTTTTCATGGCAGATGATTGATGTCTGATCAAAGCTCTGGCCCCATTGACTGTAATTTCCAAGATTGTGAGGGCTGCCTTTCCTTCCTGACACTGCCATCTGTGAGTACTCTGAGACGGTCATTCAGCCTCTCCAGGACTCAGTCCCTTCACCTGTAAGTGAAAGGGTTTGGAACGATGACCCCCAGGTCCTTTCCATCCCTAAATCTAGGATCAGAGAAGGATGGGAGCCTTTCTAGAGCTTTCACAGTGTTCAGGGTGATAGGTCTTTGGGGAGGGGGGCAATGAGAAGGGAAGAGAGGGGTCTGAAAGGTAAGAAGCTCCCAGTCCTGGCTCATCAGTCTTGGCTGACTTTCTGGTCAACCCTAAGTCATGGAATACTTTTCTCCATGATAATCAGGCTGAATGATCCCCTATTGCAGCTGGCCAGGATGTCAGAGAGCCTGCCAGTCCAGCCAGGATTCTGAAGCTTTGGCTCCAGACCCCACCTGGATTGCAAAGATCTGAGTTGAAAGCACCCCTAATTGCAGCCAAAAAGGTCCAAACTGAGTCTGCCTTAATGGAGCCAAACAGAGCCTAGTAAGTACTTGGAATCCAATACGGCACCATTAAGAAGGCCTCCAGTACAGTGGTGACCACATGATGACTCTGTTGTGAGAGGGCTTGGGTAACAATCCCAGCTCGGTCACAGACGATGTGCGCAACTATGGGCAAGTCGTTTCTCTTTCCTGGCCTCCCTCAGTCTCCTTATTTTTAAAATGAAGGGCTTTGGGATGAGATGACTTTGAAGAACCCTCCAAGTTGTACATCTGTGATCTGGTCGCAAAACAGCAGAAAGCACCCTACTCTGCCTGTTCACCCAGGAACCAACCTGGTGCCCCTGGGCAGGAGACTCCCCCACCCCGGTCTCCCACTTCTTCCTCCTTCCATCGCAGGCAGACAATGTGGATGTTCATGAAGGGGGCTGGGAAGAAAATACCCAACCTCACTCTCAGAAGCCAGCGAAGGGACCGGAAAGAACAGGACACAAAGGGGACAGCAGGCTGGTCCCTGACAAAGGGCTCTCCTGTCTCCCTTCTTAAAGGCCCCATTTATACGTCTGCTCCCTGAGAAACTGGATCGGGGAGGACAAAGGATCCAGGAAGGGGACTCTGCCAGGAAAGGGTTACTGACTTCCTAGCCTCAAGCGCACTGGCCCAGGGAAGAGAAATGAAGTGAACAAAGGGGCCGAGACCCTGGCTGTGACCTTTGGCTACAGCCCCCACCATGAGAGGAGCCCGGCCTGGCTTTCCCTGTCAGCACATTTGCTGATAAATCTCCAGAGATTTGCTTGGAAGGAGAGGCTGTGTTATTTGGTGTCAGAGAGACGGAAGAATAACCAAATTTAAAATAAACAAATACAGGATCACAAAAGCCTTGATCTAGAGCCCGGAGGGACCTTTAGGGTCCTGGAACCCAGGCAGGTGGAGTAACTTTCTTATGTCACAGCGAGGGAATTGTTGGAGGGGGGATTTGATGACCACCATCTAAGCTCGGTCCACAAAGGGAAAATGACCCAGAAATCTGAACCATCAACTGGATAATTAAACCCATGTAGTTGAGCTGCTTAAATTATGGCAATATTGACAGATATTGTAACTCAGCCTGATAAAACAATCCTCAGGTCTGAGAGAAATGGGAATCATTTATTAGGGAATGGAACCTGGATTCTATGGTAAGATGTTGGGACCTAGGTCTAGAGCTGGAAGGAAATTTGGAGGCCAGTGAGTCTGACCAATGTATTTGCAGATGAAAAAAGTGATATTATGCCCATTTGCTAGATGAGGAAACTGAGGTTTAGAGAATCATAGGACTAGTGGGTGACCAATAGCAGCTCAAATCTCACAAAAGGATTTGCCCCTTTCATGCATATTTATCCATTATTTTGAATTGTTGTTACTTTCTGGAAATATTCTTCCCTCCTTCTTATGCGTAGAGTGCCCTTCTTAGGGGCAATGCAGCAAGCATTGGAGGGCAGAGCCCAGGGTCTGGAAGATCTGAATGCAAATCCAGCCTCAGAGCCTCCTAGCCATAGGACTCGGGGCCAGGACTTTCCTTCTGTCTGTCAGGTCCTGTAAGATGGAGTTAATAGTAGCCAGTGTTGTGAGATTGACCTTGATGATATTTGTAAAGTGCTGGGCGCATCAAAGGAGCTTAATAGGGAGGCAAGAAGCACTTTTATATGGCACCCCGTGTGCCAGGCACTGAGCAAGTGCTTCGTAATAAATACACAATAAATGGAATAGAACAAATAAACTATATATAATAATTAATGAATGCAAGAGACACGCTTAACAAGTACCTGGCACATAATAGGTGCTTAATAAGTGTTTATTGGTGATTGATTGCCTCCCTTTCCCCTTCCTCCCCTCTTCCTCCTCCTTGTTCTTCTTTTCTTTTTTCTTTCTCCCTTTCTCTTCTCTCAGCTCTAGAACAGAGTTAGTTTGTTCCCACAAAGGAAAGGGGATGTTGAGCGACAGAGTCACAGAGGATCGGCTCAGGACTCGGGAGCCCCTTTTTGTCAGGCGCCAGCAGCTTCTGGGCAGGCTGGCAATGAGCTGGGCACATGAACGGGCAAGACTCTCTGCAATGGCCTCACGGGGGCTCAGCCCTCGAGCCCTTCTCTCCCCAACAAGCTCCTCCTCCCTCCCGGCCCCACCTCGCTGCCAAGGCCACCCGTTGTTCCCCACGGGGAAGCCGGGAGCTTTTGAGCATGTGCTGCCATTTGTACGGGATTCACACCTGCTGATTCCAAGTGTGAGATTCTCGGCTCTCCAGAGGGTGCTCGGTTCCTTATGGCACAGCCTGATGACGAACGTGAGCAAAAGTGTTTGAGACGCTTTGTTCCACCAGGTCTCCTCTCTTTGGGAGCTTAGAGGTGAGAGTACGTCCATGCTCCGAGGAGTCACCCTTGGGTTCTTCCTTCACAACTTCCTCCCCTCAGCCAAGGCCCCTCCAAGTTGTGCCCCCTTCTGGTGCCTTAGTGTGATGACCGAGTTAGCCCCCTAGATGCCTTAGAATCAGCCAGAATCAGGATAAGCACAAGTCCTTGGTCTTTATTCTTGGTCTTTAGGGGTAGAAGTGAAGGGAATGGACGCAGGATCTCCAGGACCTCCTTCTTCCTCACTTACCGCCAAAGTGACCCTGGCTAGTCTTACTGCACCCCCTAATCCTTCCCACAATTCTCTGTATACACTAAAAGATTGAGCCAGCACAGGATAGTGGGAAGGGCTACTTTCCAAGCATATGCCCATAGAGTATTGTCCAATCGGTAATTAGCCTTAAGTGCTCGGTTGTCTGACTCCAGTGCATCAACTCAAGAGTTTCAGCCCTTTATATCTTAGCTCAGCCGGCCCTGGGAGAGGGGTGCACAGGCCCCCCACAAGGCACATCCCTGGAACTCCTCAGGTTGGGGGCACCTTCAGTTGAGCAGGGAGGGTCTGCTCCCTGTGGTGAGGAGGTGACAGGGCTTCCTTAGAAGGACAGAAGCAGCTTGGAATCTTGCAGTCGGACGTTTGGGTCAAACCAAGTCTTCAATAAGAATCCTAGAGTGCAGTGGAAGAGTTCTGGATCGGTACCAGAGGCCCATCTCTCTACTTCCTTCTATGCTTCTTCCTTGTACAGTTTGAGGAAAACATCCCTCTGCCTGGGACTAAGTTCCTTCCCCTGGATAATGAGGTTTGAGACCAGATGACCTCAGAAGGCACTTCCAGCTCTAAGTTTGGGGACTTCCTGAGACATCAGTGGCATGGACATACCCACCATCTTGTGAGGCAGTCCGTTCCTGGATGCTCTCAGACAATGCGGTGCAGGGGACTCTGCACTGGCCTTGGAGCAGAGAGCCCTAGGGCTCCGAGCTCCCTGATGCTCTGAGCCCTTCCAATGCTCGGAGCCCCTCTGATGCTCTGAGCCCCTCCAACACTCTAAGCCCCTCTGAGACTCCGAGCCCCTCTGACATTCTGAGCCCCTCCGACGTCCCGAACCCCTCTGATGCTCCGACATTTATTTTTCTCTTTGTATCCATAGCAGCACTTAGTAAATCAATGCCTTTCTGGGGAAACAGAGGAAAGGGAGGCCATGCACACTGATGGGACTTGCCTTACTCTGGGCCAGGCACTTTCCAAATATCATCTCATTGGAGTCTCAGAGCAGCCCTGGGAGATGCTGCTAATCTGAGTCCCACTTTAGTTGGGAAGACTGAGGCAAGCAGAACTTAATGACTCACAAGAGGGTCCTCCAAGTCTCCAGGGCTTCAGTGGGACTCCCTGACTACAGGTCCAGTGCTCCATCCCCTGAACCAGCCTGTGGGGGCCGGCAGACAGGATGTGAGCAAGGTCCCTCCCAGGCCAAATCCAGGGGCGTTTGCTCCCAACCACAATGCCCTGCCTGGGAAGGATCACCTTTTGTACCAGCTGTGGCAATCTCCTGGGCCTCCGCAGAAGCATATTTTGGGCTGGCTGGGCCCCCTTTCTTCACCAGGAGGAGGCAAAGACCCATGATGGGAGATCCCTGACCCAAGTGTCTCACAGAGACTGAGGAATAGAGCGGAGCTTCCAACCCTTTCCCTGCCCTTAAATCTCACCCTTCTCCCGCTATTCCAGGAGCATCATTGGCGGGGGGAGGGGGGTTTCCTGCTTCCTCTCCTCTGACAACTCCAGCATTTATTTCCACGTGGAGGGTCCTGCCAAGCTGCAGGTGGGGGATCGGTGTGGTGCCCAATGCCCAGTCCCAACCCGCATGGCCAACAGCTCTCAGAGACCAGCTCCTGGATCACAGCGGGGTCAGGACCTGCACGGCTCAGGGGATTCCACACACGGAGGACCCCTCCCTTCTTCAAGGCCCTCTGGGTGGTTTTCCTATATCTGTTAAGTCTCAGAGTCCCACAAATCCCAAAATTTTAGAACTTAAAAGTCCTTCTGTGACATCTTCTCAACCCCATGCTCAACAGAACAATTCCACCGTCTCTCAGCACTCTTTGCTGCAGTCCTTCAGAGAGGGGATGCTTACAGTCTCCCGCTAAGACAGCCCATGATCCTCTGGTCAGCTTTAATTAACAGTGAGCTTCTGGCTATCTTCTGTGACTTCCAATCCATTTCCTTGGCTCTCCTTCTCCAGAAGAGAAAACAGAAATGAATAATGAAAAGCAAGAACGGAGAGCTGAACGTAAGAGGCAAAGAGGCAAGCCTTTTAGTTTTTTAGTTTTTTTTGCTAATATTAGAAATATGACAATTATAAATACTAGAAATATTATGAACTCAGATTTAGAAAGAAGGTAAAAATAACCAGGGAAGAAAAACAAAATTGCAAGCAAACAGTAACAGAAAGAGTGGAAATGCTGTGTTGTAGTCCACACTCATTTCTGGATTGCTTCTCTGGGTGTAGCTGGTTCTGTTCCTCACTGATCAACTGGAATTGAATTGGATCCTCTCACTGCCAAAGAAGGCCACGTCCATCAGAATACATCCTCAGACAGCGTCGTTGTTGAGGTATATAATGATCTCCTGGTTCTGCTCATTTCCCTCAGCATCAGTTCCTGTCAGTCTCTCCAGGCCTTTCTGAAATCATCCTGCTGGTCATTTCTTACAGGACAATAATATTCCATAACATTCATATACCACAATTTATTCAGGCATTCCCCAACTGATGGGCATCCACTCAGTTTCCAGTATCTTGCCACTACAAGCAGGGCTGCCACAAACAGTTGTACACACGCGGGTCCCTTTCCCTCCTTTGTGATCTCTTTGGGGTATAAGCCCAGGAGAAACACTGCTGGGTCAAAGGGTATTCACAGTTTGATAACTTTTTGAGCATAATTCCAAATTACTCTCCAGAATGGCTGGATCCATTCACAACTCCACCAACAATGCATCAGTGTCCCAGTTTTCCCACATCCCCTCCAACACTCGTCCTTATCTTTTCCTGTCATCTTAGCCAATGTGGTATCTCAGAGTTGTCTTAATTTGCATTTCTCTGATCAATAGTGACTCGGAGCATCTTTTCATATGAATAGAAATAGTTTCAATTTCATCATCTGAGAATTGTCTGTTCATATCCTTTGACCATTTATCAATTGGAGAATGGCTTGATTTCTTATAAATTAGAGTCAGCTCTCTATATATTTTGGAAATGAGGCCTTTAGCAGAACCTTTGACTGTAAAAATGTTTTCCCAGTTTATTGCTTCCCTTCTAATCTTGTCTGCTGGTGATGACTTTTGGGGTTGCCTTGACAAAGATACTAGAGTAGTTAATACTATTTATGATCCAAGAGGACCCAAGCTCCCTTGTAGCTTTCCTTTAGAGCTGAATTCTTTCTGGTCAGAAGGAATGGATCGTGAATGCTACAAAGTCACTGGGTTGTTAAACTGAGTGTTTGCCCGATAGGTGAAGTTCTACTTTGAAGAATATTTGCTGAGTGGGGTTCCCCTCATGGTGCGGCAGGAAAGAGCCTTGGCCCTGGAACAGAGAACTCTGGGTTAAGTTTTTGCTCAGTCACATTAGCTCTGGTGTCTTGGGTCAGTGACTCTATTTCTCCATCTGTAAAATGAGGGGGCTGGACAGGTGACCTCCAAGGTCTTGTTGGGGCCAGAGATGGGACCTTCTGCTGCCTTTGTCTCAGCCTCCAAGGTCTTATTGGGGCCAGAGATGGGACCTTCTGCTGCTCTCTCCTTGGCCGCCAAAGCCCCAGCTGCCTTGGCCCTCCTTCCTACATCCTACATCCCTCAAGCCCCGTCTCTGGGCTGCCGTCTCAGCCAGTCTCCTTGGGTTAGTCCTTCGGGGCTTTTCTAGCAGAACTGAGCCTTGAACTGGCCATAGAACTAAAGTGAAACCCTCATTCTCCTGTGTGACTTTGGATAATTCGTTTACTGTCTTGGAACCAATTTCTTCATCTTGGAAATGAAAAGTTTTGAGCTAGATGATGTCTGGGGTTTCTCCCAGCATCGGGTCTGTTCTCATCAAATAACTGAAAGTATAAATGGCCGATGATACGTAGCTCTGCCGTGACCCAATCCAAGAAGCATTTCATTAAGTGCCTGCTGTGTACAAGGGTGGGGATGCAAAGGTAAACAACAAAAACCCAAACAAAAAGGATGCTTGTCTTCCAGGCTTTACCTTTCCTGGGAAGGGGATACGGCTGGTACAGAAAGAAATCCAAGCTAATTTGAGGAGGAAAAGGGGTGTTGGGAGGGGGTGTGATGGTAAATATTGGTGTGGAGGGTCCTAGCTTGAACCCTGAAGAAAACTAATGTTTTCATTCAGCTGTGCATTCTAAGCATGAGGTGAGAGCTTGGGCAAAGGTGTGGAGGTGGGAAATGGCATATTAGGGGGGTGTGGAGAAAGTTATTGGGGCTGTTACGTTGGAAAGTAGAATGTGTAAAGGTGAGTAACAGGATGTGAACGTGGGAAAGAAAGTTTGGAGCAGAAGGCGGAGAGCTTTCGATGTCTGGCCAGACGCTTATGTCGGAACATGTGAAGTACTTTGCAGACTTCAAAGCCTCTGATAAATGTAGTCTTAGAACCTCCCTGGAGATAAGGCCCCCAGTTCATTCCCTTCAATGGGCCCAGGCCACAGAGAGGAGATTGCCTGGGCCTCCAGCCAGCCCCAACAGGCCCCAAGCTGCAGGTCAATGGGTTTTTCAGGCCAGCCAGGTGGGAAACAATGGCAGCTGCTCTTTGAGTCCAAGGTTATGAGCGGCCCATGGGAGGAAGGCCGTCTGGGTGCAGCTCCCTAGGAAAGTTTATTTGGAAGGATATGCAGACTCAACCGGCTTCTTTCCTCCCGTAGGCCCCTGGATACCCTCCCCCCCCCCTTTTTTTTAACCTCATAAGATTTCTTCAGGGCTTTTTGCTTGAAATTATTGCCCTTTTGAAATCAAATTTGCTACATGGGACAAGTCTGGGCCAGATTGGCCCCTGAGCTAGTTTGACTGGGATAGTGTAAATAATTCAGCTATTTGGGGGCTTCGAGATCGCAGGTGTGGGGCTTAATCGCCCGGCACAACCTATAATTATGTTTCCCTTTTAGTCTTCTCAAAAAATTAGCTCGCCCCAATGGGACGGCTTCCCTGGAGTTAATAATAATAATAATAATAGCTTGCATTTACATTTTGCAAGACACATCATTTTTGTTATCTCATTTGATCCTCACAACAAGCTTGAGGGGAAGGTGCTATAATGGCCCCCATTTTATAAATGAGGAAACTGAGACTGAGAGAGATGCTGGGGTTTGCCAGCTCCAGGGCAGAATTTGAATCCAGCCCTTCCTGACTCCCCCTTCGATCTGCCGTGCTACCCAGCTGCTTTATCTGGAGCCCCCGGAGACCCGGTTTGGTCTCAAGGGGATTCACTCTGCCTTCCCTCTTCCACATCCGGGCGAGCTTTCTGCCTGGCTGGAAATCTCTTTCCTCTTTTCTCAGCATTTTTAATTGTGTCCTAGCTTGGCTCCTGGGGCTGCTGCTGCTGCAGAGCTGGGGAGGACAGTTCAGGGGGGACACATCCCTGCACCCCAAGAATTCATCAGGTAATGGGCGGGCAAGATGGGAGTGGAGCTGGAGAGAAGGCAATGAGCTGAGACGGAGGCTCCCCAACTGGCTCCAAGGGGCGCTGGGACTGCCTGGCCCCCCCCATCACAGGCGATAAATCTTCATAAAGGCTCCGCCCCCTCATTGGTCTAAATTTAAATGTTTAAATATTGATTTATTCTAATGCTTTTCCAAGTGGATAATGAACACTACCGGCATCGGGGAGAGCGGAGGAAAGAAAAATATGCGAACAAATCCAGGGGCTGTCTCCATTCCAGAAAGATTCCAATGGATTCTCTAGAAAGAATCTGCAATTGCTCGTTTTCCTCTTAATCAATCAATCAATTATTGATATTATTGGGGAGGGACCCAGAAAGGCAGCCAGGCCTGGGACTGCATCAGTTTGTAGGGAATTTCTGGCGTGAAACTTCCAGTCGCAAAGGGCTCCCGGAGGCACCGAGGGCTTGTGACTCACCGGGTCACAGTAGATGTCAGAGACAAGGCCGGGGAACCCTTGTCCTGCCTCCAAGATGACCTCAAACCTCCCTCAGAAGTTACCTCTAATGGTCATGATCATAACCCCAAGAGAGAGGCAGGCGAGGAGGAGGGGAGAGGAAGGGCCTCGGGGTCAAGGAAACTCTGGGCTCCACCCCTGACCATTTCTTGCTGTGTGGCTATGGCTGTGACCCAGGAGACTGCGGGACAGTGCTATGGAGGGAGTCTCCACATTCAAAGTCTCTCTTGTCTTTGTCTCTCTGTCTCTATCTCTCTTTGTTTTTGTCTCTCTTCTCTCTCTGTCTCTCTGTGTCCGTGTCTGTCTGTCTTTGTCTTTTCTTTCTGTGTCCCTCTTTGTTTTTGTCTCTCTCTCTGTCTCTGTTTCTCTCTCTCTCCCTTTCTCTCTCTCTCTCTCCCCTTTCCTCTCTCTCTCTCTCTCTCTCTCTCCCTCTCTCTCTCTCTCTTTCTCTCTCTCTCTTTCTCTGTCTCTCTCTGTCTCTCTCTGTCTCTCTGTCTCTCTCTGTCTCTCTGTCTCTCTCTCTCTCTTGGTCTCTCTCTGTCTCTCTGTCTCTCTGTCTCTCTGTCTCTCTCTCTCTCTTGGTCTCTCTCTGTCTCTCTGTGTGTGTGTCTCTGTCTCTGTCTCTCTCTGTGTCTCTCTGTCTCTGTCTCCGTCTCTCTATTTCTATCTCTCTCTGTCTGTCTGTCTATCTCCCCCTCTCTCTCTTTCCCTCTTCCTCCCTCTCTCCCCCCTTCCTTTCTTGGTGACAGAATCACCTTCTGGATGTAATGCTGTAATGGAAAATGTGATGGATTTGAAATGGAGGAACCTGAGTCTAAACCAAACCCCACCCACGGTCATTAACGGTGTGACTTGGGGTTTGGACCTCAGTTATCCATAATGTAAAATGAAGGGATTGAAGGAGAAAATCTTTGCAATATCCTGATAATCTTCTGATTTAAAAAAAAAGCTCCAATGAGAACGGCCCGTGAGTTGGCCCGTGTTTGCTGGCGCTTGGAGGCTCTGAGGGGCTGTTGTCTGACGGTTCGGCACGGCGTCCTCAAGGGCCAAACCCAGAAAACAGCACCCCGAGAGGGGAGCTGGTGCCTCCCAGTGAGAAACGGCCCTCTGTGTGGAAAGTGGGGCAGTGTCACCCAGTGGTCTGGAACGAGAAACCCGAGTCTGCCGGAACAATGGGCTGAGAAAGCTGCCAGTGTCTGGGTGAATGGAAGTCGGTCAGCTGGGGTGGGAGATGGCCTAGATGGCAGCTCCGGGGGCAGAAGGACAGAGGGATGGATGGGAGCCTGGGGTTGGGTTCCCATGAAGCCAGAGAGGAGGTGGCCCCGTTCTGAGCAGGGAAGCGATTCCCTGAGTCCAAGTGCCAGCCCAAAGCTGGGGGGGGCATGAATGCCCCACAGCCTGTCGGGCCCAGAGCTGCAAGGAAACTTCTGGGCTGTTGATGTCATAATGGAAACTAGGTACTCCTCTACCCAGGGGAGGTGGGGGGCTGCAGCACAGAACCAAGAGGGAGTCGAGAAGGGGAACCAGAGGAAGCATGGAGGTCAAGAAATGGAATCATCCCATAGCAAGAGAGGGGACCTGTGTTCCCCATGAGCATCCTAAAACTGGTGCAAGAACTTAAGGAAGGTCCCTCAATGGGCTCATCCCATAGCAAGAGAGAAGACCAACCAATGGGTAGCCTGTGTGCCCCATGGGCATCCTGAAACTGGTGCAAGGACTTGTAGAAGGCCCCTAAATGCTGGCAGGATGCCTACACTAGGAGTTGGATAAGAATCCCCCAGACTGAGAGGTGACTCTTCACATCACCTCGAAACCAGAAGGAACCCACAAAAACCCTAGTATAAATTTGTTGTTTAAAAGCCTATTGTCAAAGTTGGGTTTGTCTCCTGAAATAATTTTTTTCTTTTTTTAAGACTGTAAGCTTAAGGATCTTGGAAGAAAAAAGTTACATTTAAACAAAATTGGAACTTAAGGGGAAATTGAGGAAGGAGGATGCTTTTAAAAGGAGTCTCCTTTGATCTGACACAATTACAGCAGCTGGGGGCTATCAGGTAGAAGGTAGGAAAAGATTAGGTAAGAATCCAGTGGTCCTAGATCAGGAATCAAGGGACCAAGCTGCATCTAGTCTGTGTCTTTTCCCAAAACCCTTTTCAATACTATTAGCCACATTTAGCCACTTTGACAAGGATTTATATTTTATAAATGAGAGGCTACAGAAAGTGGGGCGGCGTGGAATGAGGGAAGGAGAGAAGCACATGCTCAGTCAGGGACCTTATCTTTTCAACAAGTCCCTTAACCTGCCCTGCTCTGAATGGAGCCCGCCTAATGAAGGGTCTCAGGAACCTCTTAATGCTGTGAGCTGGTAGCTCGGACCCAGGACGAAGGCGGCCATTCTCCTTGGGCAGCCTCTCCATTGGCTGAATCACAGTTGGTGAAATGATGTCAACATCCAGACGCCTCCACCTGAAAGGCTCGGTCAGGAGCAGATCTCAGTGGGTGATGCCCGAAGAGAGAAGGCAGCCCGGAGTGATGGGGGCCCGCAGGGAGCTTCTGGGCCCATCCTTTCCTTTTGTGCAGGGAAAACAAGGGCCTCTCCTCCCAGACCCTCCTTTCCTCTTTGGCTTCTATTAGCTGCAAAATGAAAAACACAATCAGCAAAGCCTTCAGATTAAACAGGCCCTGGCGTCCCAAACAGAGCCCCTGCTCTCGGGCCAATGCAAATATGGAGCGCGGCAGGGAACGGGGCGCATTGTCAAAGAAAATGGCTGCTTATCGTTTCCTTCCTTCTACTCCCCCATTTTCCAGCCAAACATGGAGAAAACTTCAGGTCCCGCCCATAAGGAGAGTCTCTGACATCTCCTGCTGAGAACCTTCCCCAAGCGGGAGCCAATGGGTAAACTGGGCCATGGCTCGAGCAGCCTGGCTCTGCCATAATCCTGGAGGATGCTCTATACTCTCCCTTCCTGGGTGGGAGCTGAAGCTTTTCTCCCAGTTTATTTTCCTCCCCATTCCTAATCCAGACCAGGGCCCAGCTACAGGGACCCCTCCTCCAGGGGACCCCAACCCCCTCCCATCAGTGCTTGCTAGTGACTTTTGCATATCCAGGGGTCCTCAAACTACAGCCCATGGCCAGATGCGGCAGTTGAGGACGATTATCCCCCTCATCCAGGGCTATGAAGTTTCTTTATTTAAAGGCCCACAAAACCAAGTTTTTGTTTTACTACAGTCTGACCCTCCAACAGTCTGAGGGACAGTGAACTGGCCCCCTAGTTAAAAAGTTTGAGGACCCCTGGAACTTTGGTGAAGATATGTGGCTTCCCTTTAGTAGAATGAAAGTTTCTCAAGATCAAAGACTGTTTCATTTTCCCCACATATCCCCAACACCCAAAATCGTGTCTTGTGCATTTGAAAAGAATCAGGACTTTTGATTCCATTGGTGTAAGGAACTCCCAGAGGCAGTTAGGCAATAAAGAGCGCCAGGGAGACCAGAGTTCAAATCTGATCTTAGGCACTAACTGTGTGATTCTGGGCAAGTCACTTAACCCTGTCTGCCTCAGTTTCCCCATCTGTAAAATGAGCAGGAGAAGGAAATGGTGAAACCTCCACTGTCTCTGTCAAGAAACCCCCAAATGGGGCCAGGAAAAGTTGGAAGCAACTGAAAATAAGAATGACAATAGCAAAAAGGAACTCCCGAGGCAGATTGTTAACTCACTGGAAATCAATAACTGCAAGGGGTGGTTGAATGTGCTGGGATGATGAGTGATTTAGGATCACAAAGAGAGGATGTATCAAAGGCGAGACTTCAGGCTAGGTATTACTAGTGCCAGGGCCTCTACCGGCCTCCAAAGGCCTCTCTCCTTGTACACTGCAGGTAATTAATAAGTGCTGGTAGCACTGATTGAATTTTCTTTGTTAAGGCAGTTCCACTTTTGGAAGGACGGGGCTTTTCTCAAGTCTCTCTGCATGGGCTCACCTCATCTCAGAGCTCCCGGGGCGGCTTTTGTCTGGACTCTCTCTGCCCGGGCTGGGAGGTTTGGCTCTTCAACTGGGGGGAGGTGGGCTGGGGCTGGATCTCCCCCTCCCCAAATGAGAACCAAAGACAGGCCCGGAGGGAACACCAAAAGGAGGGCGTCTGGGAAAGTTGCATGTGGAACCTATTAAGTACCTGAAAAGCGAGCTCTGCACAAACGGAGAGATTCCGACTCATGGCCAGTCCTGTGGCCCGTTCTATGAGTATGGAAACATTCATCATATTGGGTGGTTTTTAAGTTCATAAAAAAGAAGGTGAAAAAACAAATTTTTCCAGAGATTTTGGGATTTTTAGAACTGGGCTTATGGGCCTTCTAGTCCAAATTCTGCCAGTTGGTAGAGGAGGATACAAAGTTCAGAGAGGGCCTAGGATTCATTCTGGGTCACCCATGAGGCAGAATTCCAATCCAGATTTTTGACCTGGATGTAGGGGGCCGGGCTCCCCCAGGCCCCACCAGAGAAAGCCACAGCCCCACAGAAATCACTGAGTGCCGACCAGCGCCGGTCATTACGCTGCTTTCTAACCTCCTCTGTTTTCTCCTCTAATACCCTATCATTAGAGCAAGGGGGCGGGCCCTGTGGTTGCACGGGCTCTCTCATTACAAGCCCTGGTTTATGAGGCTCACAACTTTCCCAGGAGTCTGCAAGTTCTCCACACCGGGCCCAGGCCGACACCCCCCAGATATTCCTATGTCCCTGCCCCAGTCCCCGCCTTTGGGAGGTAGTGAGTTATTTCTCAACCAAAGCCTAGACAGTCTCTTGCTTGGTGCATCACAGTGGGGACCCTTCCTTAGTGGGACCCGATGGTCTCTGGGATCCTTTCCAACCCAGCCATCCTGTTAAGTTCCACAGTTCCCACCTCGGAATTTCTTTGGTCTCGGTCTCCTCCGCTCCTGCTGTTAGAAACAATCCCCGTCCAAGCCCGAAATCCTTGACCTCTTATAACTATAACAACTATATATATATATATATATATATATATATATATATATATATATACATATATACAGACAGATAGAAAGAAAGAAAGATAGAGAGATAGAAAGATAGAAAGAAAGATAGAGAGATAGAAAGATAGAAAGATAGAGAGATACAAAGAAAGATAGAGAGATAGAAAGAAAGATAGAGAGATAGAAAGAAAGAGAGATAGAGAGATAGCTAGAAAGAAAGATAGATAGATAGAAAGATAGATGATAGAAAGATCAATAGATAGATAGATTGAAAGATAGATTGATTGAAAGATAGATGACATAGAAAGAAAGATAGATGATAGATAGATAGATATAAACAATTTGTCCTAACTGCTTCCCTGTCTCCTCCTCCTGGGTCTTCCTTCACCATCAAGCATTCTTGCCCCTGCCCAACTCACCCTCCTCATCCAACCTTCTCCTTGGGTTTTCTCTTTACTCAAACCCTTCCTGCCCCTGCCCCAAAGAAAGCAAGGAAACAGGAAAAGGGCCCGCACATGTGAAAATGTCAGTAGCAATTCTTCCTGTCACAACAAACAACTGGAAGCCAAAAGGATCCCCATCAACAAAGGTGTGGCGGAACCAGCCGGGCACAGGAAGGTGATGGGCCATTTGGAATATTTTGCCCTATAAGAAATAACGAAAGAGGCAGAATTTTTTTAGATAAGGGACTGAGAAATCTTGTATGAACTGATGCTGAGGAAAGGAAGTAGAACTGAGAGAACAGTTTATCCAATAACAGCACTGTGGTTAAGCCAAACAATTTTGAAGGACTTAGCAGTATAATGAGCAGCTGAGTTTCTAAGGTTGTCACCAGTTCTTTCGAGGACAACGTGCTACCCAGCTCTGTCCCAAAGGGTATGAACCCCAGGGGAAGAATGAGTTATACAATTTTGTTTTTATTTTTCCATTCTATTCAGTCATTCTTTTGTTTATTAATTTATTAATTTACTTGTTTATCTTTCCATTCATGTACATATTAAGAAAAACAATTTTGTTTTTATTCTATTTTTCATTCTTTTATTTATTTACCTATTCTATTTAATATTTATTAATATTGACTTCTTTATTCCTTCATTTATGTATTTATGCACATTGCGTGTTTGGAGACATATCCTTTTGCATACAGCCAACTTGGGGATTTGTTTTCTTGACTAAGCATGTTTGTTACAAAGTTGTTTCCTTTTTTCTTTCTTTTTTAAATCTTTATGTGTGTGTGTGTGGCGGGGGGGCAGTTAGGAAGCAGAAGGGACTGGTGACGGGAATACCAAAAAGGAAAAAAAAGAGGGTCAGTTTAAAAATTTCCAGAAAAGAGCAAAGGCCAGGAGGAGATCCAGAGGAGCACAAGAGCTTTGAAAGTTTGAAAATTACATATTGAATTTATTGTCTATTTAAAAGGAGAACAAGCAGTACCTGACAGAGACCCCGGTTTTGTGTCCAAGTCTCTTTTTCCCATTCTGTTGTACATTTGGAAATGTCTGTTTTACTTGGGATTTGTTCAGTTCAGGATAAAAAAATGAGGAATTAAGAAAAAATATCCCCCCATATCTGTTATGGCTTCCCATCGCCTGCAGAATGAGGCACAGACTTTTTGACTGGAGCTGGAAGGTGGCCTTCAAGGGTCAAAGGGTGGCCTCTGCTTCCCTCTCTGAGCCCATTTCAGCCCAACTGTCCAGTTAGCTGTTCTTTGGTCAATAGACCCTTTCTATCCCCCTTGCCCACCTCCCTAGACCAAAGTCTGGCTTCCTTTCAGTGGGAGCCTTGGCACTGAAGCGCTATCTGGGGAGGGAGGGAATTCCCCATCCCTGAGGGCCTCCAAGCAGAGGCTGAACCTCCTCTGGGATCGCATAGTGGAGATCATATTTTGATCTGGATCAAAAGGCAGCTGAGATCCCTCCCTAATATCCTGATTCTTAATGCACCAAAGATTTTCGGACGGGATCCTTTCCCCTCCTCCCCCCAACTCTGAGATAAATTGCATTTGGTCTTTCAGTAGAAAGCTTCCCTTGGGAATAAGGCTTCAGGAAGACAATCTTCGCCTGAAATCTTTCCATGACCGATTTGAAGCCATAAATATTTCCAGCCGTTTCCGAAGCCATTGAGTTGGAGAATTAAGAAGGGGGGGGGAAGGAGCTATTTTAGTGGGTCCAGCTGGCCTCCAACTGCTTGTTTGCCTCCTTAGCCCAGAGGTCAGACAGCTTCCAGAAGCCCAGGTTACCTCCCTGCCGTTACACAAACTAATTCTGGGATTATTTGTTCTAAGACCCAAGCATCCAGAAGCAGGTTTCTGGGACCCGCTGGCTTTGGAGAAGCAAGGGTGAAACTTTAAGGACCCTGAAGGGTCCCATTGCCCCCCTCCCCAGCCCACCCCAGCCTGGAGCCACTGATACAGCGTCACCATGATGGCATTTACAGCTGGAGAAACGGAGGAACGGAAAAGTTCATCCATTTTCCCCCTAACGTCAGCAAGCGCAGCAGAGGCCGGAAGCCCTTTCTTACCCTGTGACCTCTCTGCCCCAGTGTACATTCTCCCAGAGCATTTTCCTCCCGGTTCATCTGTGTTAAGGACGAGGTTGTTCTGTATCAAAGCTTCTTAAACTGGGGGTCAGGGGCCCCGTAACCGAATGTGGGGGTGTAGAAAAACTGAAAGCAGTAAAAGGTGGCAAATGTCCCACCAAGACTTAATTCTTTATGTAACAAAGCACCTTTCTCTCATTAGTGTGCAGATTTGCCTTCTCTTTAGTAAGTGGGAAAATTCTATGTGCACCAAAGATTGTTTTCCTTTTTTATGATTTATTAAGCCCAAATGTTTGATTTGTACCTATTTATATACCTACATCCCCAGGGTTATGTAAAATTTTTTCTGGCAAAAAGTTTAAGGAGCCCTGACCTGTATCAAAGAGCGGAGAGTTTCCCACCAAGGAGATGGGATATCATGTGTTAGAGATACCCAAAGTGATGGAGAATCGGAATAAAATTATGTGGAGGAAGGCCAGGTCGGGGCGCGCAGATGCCATTGGAGGCAAACAATCTGGCAAAGGCTGGAGGGTTTCAGGGCCGGGGGTTGGAAGGAGTCCGGATGACAATACGGCAAACGAAGGAGCTGAAGAGAGGCGGCTCCTGGGTCGGCCCTGCGGGGGACCCCGTGGCTTCCGGGCCGCTCTCTGAGAGGGGAGGGGGGCCACGTACTGAGCCACAGGGACAAAGGTGTTTCCTGCCTGCGAGTCACAGAGAAATCGCGGGAGAAGAAGGAAACCTGCCGTACCCTGCCCTGGTCAGACCCCCTCTGGGGAATCCCCTGGGTCAGGGGCCACACGCTGGGGAGGACGCTGCTAGAGGTCAGTGCTAAGAGTGCGGGTGGCTAGTGAGGGGTCCCGGGCCACCCTCTGTAAGGATCCATGGAAGGGATGGTGACATTTAGCCCAGAGAGGAGCCGGGGAAGTATCCAGAGGGAGGACATCCAGTGGAAGAGGTATCAGTGTTCCCTCTGGGCCCGGAGGGCAGAACCGGACACATTTAAGGCCGGTGTAGAGGAGAACTTCCCCTGTCGGGGAGCGTTGTCCCAGTGCAGAGAGGGCTGCCTCAGGCTCAAGGCGCCCTCCCCAAAGGCCTCCAAGCCAAGGCCTTGGGCCCACAGGTACTTCTGGGCTGGCCCCCTCCTTTCAGCCGAGGCCTCTGGGAGCCCCTCACCACCAAGAGACTGGAGGAGGAGCCCGGAGGGAGCCAACCGGCCCGCAGGGTGACCCTGGCCTCCATTTCCAGCATCAGCCATCTTCTGGGCCCAGTGTCGCTACCTGGAAGTCATCGCGTGGGAGAGTCCCAGCCCACTCTGGCCAGGGAGCCGGGCCAGAGCTCTCGGGGCTTGGCCCTCCCCCTGCCCCATCCCCGGCAGCCCCCAGAGTCTGTGCCCCTCCCAGTCTGAGACCTGGGCTTGGAACAGAATTTTCACTATTTATACATTTACAGCCGCCCAAGGATCACTCACAATAAGTGGCTAATGTGGCTCCTGGGACCGGACTTTAACTTCTGGAAGCAGTTGTGGAGCAGCTACTGAATGTCGGGTCACAGAGCGGAGCTGGAGATAGGAAGACCCGAGTTCAAATCCAGCCATGTATTTCTGGGCAAACTCACGACCTCTGACTCGCCTCATTTCCCCATCTGTAAAATGGGAATCATCACAGCCCCTCTCTGTTGATAGCCCTTTGCACCTTGGAAAGAGCCGCACAAAGTCTCACCATTACTATTCCAACACAAAATCTGGTTTTTAAAAGAGCTCTTGTTAGCATTTGTTGGGGTTTTATTAAGTTGGTTTGTGAGCGATGTCCTCAAGGCCGAAGCAATAATTAAATGTCACTGAGTGATTCCTGAACGTGCCTCAGTTTACCAGGTTCCTGACACTGGAAGGGGAAGAAGATTTGATTTCGTCGGAGACTTTTCTGAGTCATTGTGACCAGGAGGTTTGGAGCAGTTGGACTTTCCAATCTTTTTTCCTCAACTAATCAAAAAACATGCATTGGGACCATTGATGTAGAACTAGAAGGCACCTTATAGACATCAGACCCAAGCCGCTCATTTTACAGATTAGGAAACTGAGGCTGGTTCGGACGACCGGCCGGGGTCTCTCACACATGCCCAGTAAAAGTTGGGGTGAGATTTGAACCCCGGGCCTTTGACTGCAAACCCAGTGCTCCTATCCTGTGTGACTGTGACCCAAGCAGGGATTGGCCCCTGCCCTCAGGGGCTTCAGCTCTCCACGGCGTTGCTCCCCCTCTGCCCCCCCCCCCTCGCTCCCTCCCTTGGGAACCTCCCGTGCCCGCTCCGGCCGCACCCACAGAAGCCAAGGCAGGTCTCCCCGCTGGGTGATGAGCCCCTCCCCCATTACCAGGAGCTTGTTCTGCTCACCCCCTCCCCCAGGAGCGTAGAAGCCCCCGAGAGCGGGGATCAGAGTAGTTTGCTCAGGTTCGTTGCCTTCAGACCCAGCACAGCCCGGCCCGCGGTGGGCGCTCCTTCAGTTGATGTGGGTGCAGACCTTGGGGTGACTCCCTCCTGCCCCCCAGCCCTGCCCCTGGGCCAGGAGCATGGCAGCTGATCCCGGGGGCGGGTGGCTTCTGGGCAGCCTCCCCTCCCCTCCTGCCCTGGCAGAGGAACCTGGCAAGGGCACGTTGGAGCTGGCCACCAGGAAGCAGGCCCGGCCCTGGGCCCCCTGGGGAGGCAGGTGCTTCCCCTGGCCCTCCGCCACCCTCTGGGGGCCCGAGTGGCGGCCAGCTGCCCGGATGTGCGGGGGCTGGGGGGGCTCGCTCCGTGCCAGGGCTGCCGGTGCCCGTGGGGCAGGAGGGCTGACGGAGGGAAAGCTCCTTGTGGGGGAGGGGGGAGACCCAGGGTTCTGCGCTGGGAGACCTTGTTTGATGGATTGTGCTCAGCTGTGGGCACCACATTAGGTGGTTATCTCAGAGCCAAGGACAGGGGTTCAAATCTCACTTTGGAGGCTTCTCACTTGTGTGACCTTGAACTTACATCTTGCTCCCCTTGTCTCAGTTTACCCTCCTGTAAAGTAAGGGGGCTGGACTAGATCACCCTCCAAGGTGTCTTCCAGTTCTGGAGCGGGGATGCTGTCGTTCAGAGTCAGAGGGGACTTCCAGGGTCTCTGCCCTTCCTCAGCTCACCATCGTCTTCCTCTTCTGCAGACGCCATGGTCGGCAGCATTGCACAGTGGGAACAACACCGGATTGGGGCAAGTGGCTCTGAGTTCAGATTCTGTCTGTCACCCACGGGGTCAGTTTCTTTTTCTGTAAAATGGGAGCATTGACCATCTGACCTCTAACCGAGCCCTTTGGGGGCGGACGCTGCCGTGGCTCCCAGACTGCTTCCTCCTGGGTTAGGGGATGGCTCCCACTGGGCTGGAGACCATGGGTGACCCCGGTGGAAGGGATACCCCTCCACTTCCACGTGCAGGTAGGGCTGCCCAGGACCCCCAGCCTGGAAGCCCCCCTGGGGGCCGGTCCCTGCTCTGCTCCCTGACCTGGCAAAGCCAATCCCACACTCGCCCCTCCTTGTCACGGCTGCCATTTACAGGATGACCTTTGCCCCCCCACCCCCACCCGCGCATCACCACCGGCCTCCGTTTTAGCCGCATCAATTCTGGCAGCATCTGCTTCAGAAGCACCTCTGGGCCCCGCCCCTCAGCGACTGTCCAGGTGTCTGAGTCCCGCCGGCTCAGCAGGGCCCATCTCTCTGATGCTCAATGGCCACTGTCAGTCTCAGTTCTGGCTGCAGCAAATGCAAGCAGGCGACGTGGGGCCTGGGGGGCTCGGGGTGGGACCCGCCTCTGACGAGTCTCCCCAGGGACCTTCCTTTCCCCTAAGTCTTAATTCTAGCCTTCGCTTCCTCTTCCACAAGAGGGGATGACGTGGCCACCCTGGGTGATTCCCCTCACAAAGCTGCAGGGGGACGGGTACAGAGGCCACCTGCAACCTTCCCGGGCCCGTGACTGGGTATCGTGAGCACTGACATGCTAGGGGGGAGGAGCGGGGGGCTTTATGCTCTTTATCGCGCTCCATGGTGGTCCCGTGCCATGGTGGTTCCGTGCCGTACACAGCCCCCCTGCATCTGCGGGCCCTCCTCTGGGGCTTCTGTGACAGGGAGCGCGCTCCTGAGCCCATGGAGCCTCGGGATTCCAGCCCTCAGAACTGCTGGCATCCCTTGGCCACCTTCTCCTGTTCGGTCACTTTGCAGCAATCTGGGCTTCTGCTCGCCAAGGTGCCCCTGAGCATCTCAGGCACCAGGGGCCCCCAAAATCGAGGGCACAGCCGTGGGCCGGAAGCCGTCCGTGCCATGAGCAGCCACGTCCCTGCTCCCCGGCTTCAGATGGGGCAAGGATTTCACGTGGCTGGGGGCCATTTTCCCAAGTATTTAAGCTTGGGGAGCATTGGACAAAGCAGCCTGCTCCATTCTTTCTCATCCCATTCCCTCCATCCCATCCCATCCATTCCAACCCATCCCATTCCAACCCATTCCAACGTACCCCATTCTGAAAATAGTTTCCAAGCACCCAGGGTGTGCGAGGCCCTTCTGAAGCTCAGTGTGTGACAAGAAAAAACAAACGACCCTCGATCTCAAAGAGCTTGTATTAAGGAGGCCAATAATCAAGTTAGTCTTTGTAGGAGTTTGAGAATGGTGTCCTCCGTCCTCTTCCAAGACTTTGCCTCCATCCCTGAAGGCGTAGAAGGGGACCCCATAGAACCAAGAATCTGTTAGTAATTTTGCCCGTTCTCTGGGTTATTGTGGCCAAAAATAATTACCTTTTGGCAACTGTGTGATCTTTGGGCAATTTTGGTTAGTTTTTGGATGACAAAGTTCTTCCTACTCATCTGGCTACTCCCTGGTAGCAAACACAGTTTTAAAAAATTATTCATAGTTTTTTATTCTTTATCTCTCAACATATTCCTTCCTTGCCCGTAACCAGAGGCCATCCCTTAGGGCAACATTTATTTTTTTTTATTTTTATTTATTTATTTTTTAAATTTAATAGCCTTTTATTAACAGGTTATATGCATGGGTAACTTTACAGCATTAACAATTGTAGGGCAACATTTTAAAAGGGGGAAGGGCAGTTGGCAGAACCGGTCAGTGCAACAGTCGCTTCCGCTGAGTCTTGTGCCCCCCGAAGCTCCCAGAGCCCCTTCCTCTGGGTGGCCATGCTGGGCCCCGCCTCCATCCTCTGCAGACGGAGCTGCTCCCGACCTTTTCAGTTACTAAGGAAGCTGGAGCTCTGCCGGCCTCCCCTTGGGAGCCCTGTGTCCCCTCGGACTCCCGATGCAAGTCCACGAATCGATGGAAAAGCCTGAGCAAATGAAAAGAATTTGGGGAAATGGTTGTTGGGTCGTTCCTTTAATTCAGTTCTTCTCACAACCACCGCCGGCTTAGACGGGCCCGGGTCACCGGTTACTTGGGGCCTTTCCCCCGGGCCCGAGCCCCCTTTGCCCCATTCCCCTCCTCAGCAGCCCCCCCCCCCGTGGAGGTGGAGCCGGGGTACGGGGGCTTTTAAAAACCCAGGCCCGGGACACACATTGTCCTTTTCTGCTTTTCTTCAAACTTGCTGACAAGGGCTGGCAAGAGGGAGGCTGAAAACCGGCTCGGCCTGGTTCCGAAAACCAAAAGCTATTTTAAAAAATCACAGTGCAAGGAAATAATCTAAGAGTGACCAAGACTCTGCACCGGGAAAGAGGCGAGCGGGAGGGCCCCGACGGCCCCATTGTCTCCGGGTCTGGGGGTTCTCCGAGCTGCAGGAGGAGGTGGGCAGGGGGGCCATGCAGGGCTGCAGGTGTTGGGACCAGGCCCTGGGGAAGGGGCCACAGGCACAGAAAGGCTCCCCCTCCCTTTCCTCTTCCCCGGAGCCCCTCCACAGAGGCCGGAGATTCTTATCTGGGCCCTGCAGAGCTCGGGGGTGAGGTCATCCAGGAAGTCCAGTCATCCCGAAACCGCCCCGGCTGCATCTTTGTTACGGGGAAGCCTGACCTCTGACCCCCTGGCCTTGTGGAGTCGGAGCATCTGTGGCAAAGCAAACTGCCAGGAGCACGTGGGGGGACGGGGCTTGTCCCCTTCCTGAGGTCCACTTCTGGAAGAGACAGAGGGGAGAGAGGAAGAGAGAGACAGAGAGACACAGAGAGAGACAGACAGACAGAGAGAGACAGAGACAGAGACAGAGACAGAGAGAGGAGGGACACAGAGAGAGACACACACACACACACAGAGAGAGAGAGAGAGAGAGAGAGAGAGAGAGAGAGAGAGAGAGAGAGCAAAAGGGAGAAAGAATAGTTTCTTGCCTGAGGGAGAAGGGAAGTTACTACCAAGCCTCCAACTTCATTTTGTTGATGAATAAACTGAGGCTCAAGGAGATGAATACCTTGGCTGAGGTCCCAAAGCTGGAGAAAGAAATGACTCAGTTTTTAAAAAATCCCTGTCCTTCCCCCCTCTCCCCCCCCCCCTGCTTCCCCTTTCTAGAGCACGTTAGGGCCAGCCCAGGGAGGGCTTTTCGCCCATTGTCCCATTGCAGTCATTCCCTCCACAGCCCCCAGTGGCAGGTGCTTTTATCCCCATTTTATAGCTAAGAACATTGAGGACATTTAGACTCGCCCACGTTGCTAGTCGGACCTGGGGGTAAGGGGAAAACCCAGGCTTTTCTCCGTGTCCCCATCCCATCCCTCTGACAGCCTAGGAGCCGTTTTCCTTGGCTCCCTACAGTGCCTGGGTCAATGCCGAGCACACAGTGGGTCCTTTTCCAGCCTCAGAGCACAAAGGCATGGGCGGGGAACCTCTCCTTTTTCCCTGTGTCCCCGGGGCCTTGCACGTAGTGGGGCTTCCTGAGGACCTGCTGAATCTGGACAGAGAGAATGGCACTGAGTGAGCCCCAGAACCCACACCCGGCTCTGGAGGAGGCCCCCGGGGCCCTGCTGCTGCTCAGGGAGGGGGCAGGGCTGGGGTAAGGGCCCCCCACTCTTCTGCTTCCCAGTCAGCGTCAGGCTGGCCCTCTTGTCCCCACCGGCTGAGGTCTCGGCTCCACGGAGACCTAGCTCCGGGCAGGGGCCAGCGCCAGCCTGGCAAAGTGCTTCTCCTCTGTCCTGTGGCACAGACTCCAGGCGTGAGCCGGTCAGCAGGACTGTCCCACCTTTAACTCCTGATATTCAGCCAGCGTCTGGCTCGCAGTCAGTGCTTAACGATTCCCTCCTGCCAGGCTCACGATGCTGTGAAGTTTGTAGATGGGGAAACTGAGGCTGGGGAGGGGCGTTCATGGCCGCCTCCGACACCCACCCCCTCAGGGCGCAGATTATCGGATGGGGCTGAATTACCCACTCCCAGTTCCCACCACAGTAGGTTGGACTCCTATGTATGACTCAGTGAGTCCCAGACCTTCTCCTGGGAGTGCAGAAGCAGGACCTTCGGCCCAGGAGGAAACAAGGTGAAAGGAGCTTCTTTTCCTTTGGCACTTGTGCAGACCTTGGGCCAGGGACACCGAATAAGCTCCTTTTTCCTTAAAGAGAGTTAGGAGAACACTGTGACGCGACCCTGTGTCTTTTCGATCCACCAGCCAACAAGTATTAAATCCCTACTATGCGCCAGGTTCTGTGGTAGCAGCTGCACCTGGACCGAGAGTTCCCTTTATAATAGGTTCCCATTGTATTTTTTTAAACAAAAAATGTTGAGGACCCCCCGCCCCCCGTCATTTTACACAGACGCGCACACACACACATATATATATATATAATACACATATATAATATATTATATAATCTCTCTCTATATTTATAGATGTATCTCTAAAGCTGGTTATAATATCAGAATCTGTTGTCTGAGAAATGCTCTGAGCCCCCCCAGACGCTCTGAGCTCAGAAGCCCTTTTAAATGATTTGTATGTTATTTCTCACAACAGCGGGCACAGACCCGTGGGAGGGAGAGCTCTTTACATGTGGGCGACAGCATCGATTGGGCCTCTGGGAGCCCTGTCTGTTTATCAATCAGGCTGCATCATGGTCCGGATTTTCTGGTGTCCAACCAGGGACCAAAATGGCCAGACTCGTGGCTTCCTCTGAGGGTCGCGAGCCCAGGCGGGAGCCGCTGTTCAGGGGCCGCCCAAAAGCCTCCGTGAGGCCTTTTCCGAGCTCCCCGGGGCTTTGTATTTGTTTTGGAGCAAATCCAGATGTTTCCACATTTGGGGGTCATAAGCTTCTGGAGGCAGGGGCTACTTCATTTGTATGAGACCATCAGGAGCCATTTACTTAGTGTCCCTGAGCTGGGCCCTGTGCTAAATACTAGGAGCTCCCGATCTACTGATGGAAATGTTGGGAGAATGAAAATGTACAAGAAAACTAGTCAGGATAAACAGGAAGTAATTAAGAGGCTGGGAAAGGGTCTCTGCAGAAGGGGGTTTGGGCTGGGATTTCTGGGAAGCCGGGAAGGTTGGTCTGAAGTGGGAGATGGATGGGAGATGGAGAATGGCTGGAGCCGAGAGGTGGGGCCTTGTTTGTGGTGTCACCAATGGGAGAGGACGAGTTGGGAGGAGTCTCCCCCAGACCCTCTTCTTTCTCCTTCTGTCGGTGACGGCCGCGTGGTCCCAATGCGTCCTGAGTGACACCTCCTGAACCTTTCCCACACTCTCAGTCACAATCCCCTCAGAAGCCCCACGACCCCGGCTGCAGGTGCCTGTGGGATCTGCACGAGGAGCATCTTCTCTCTCTGAGTCAAAGCCGAATCTTGTCCCAAGGCCCCCTAACCTCGGCCAGTGATGCTCCCAAATGCAGAGCCCAGAGCGGGAAGGGCCTCGGCAGGAGCAGGGTCCGCCCCACAGCTGGACAAGGGCCTCCTCTAGAGCCCACCCCCTGTGGGGCTCTCTGACCACCCCCCTGGGCAGCGCCCTCCCTTTCTGACCAAGAGGCTTTTCTTCCCATCAAAGTCTAAATAACTCCCTTGGCAATATCCCAATGGTTCTGGGGCCAAACAGAACCGACCTGGTGCTCTCCTACCATACTCCAAGGCTAAACATTCCCGGTTCCTTTCTCTACAAAATTCCCAAAGCGCCCCCAAGGTGCCTTCTACAAACAAGGAAACAGACCCACCAATTAATGGTAGGGATGAAAAAGGAAGCAAGGGAATCATCCGGAAACCCCCTGACTTCTCTCCAGTGACCTTGCCACCCTCCTTGCTATGGCGCCCAGAACTGGCTAGAACCGGAGCAGCTCCTCAGAGAGACGACAGCAGAACTCCGTTGGTCTGCAAGGATTCTACTCCCAAAGTATTCATTTCTAAAAGCATATAAACTTTAACAAGGGACTTCTCCCTCCCTTTTCCTCTGTCTCTCCCCTCCTCCTCATCCCCCTTTCTCTCCTCCCCAGTATCCCGCTCCGATCCCTGACCTTTTCTCTGATTCCCGTCCCTTTCCCTGAATTGCTCAGGGGTGCGGTTTTCCTTCTGGTTTGAGCCCTAGCACCAACTGACTGCCTGAGCGGCGTCTCTGGGAACCTCCATTTTCTCTTATGTCCAATGGCCTGTTCCTGGAGGGCCGAGTTCTGAGCGGGCCACCTGTTTTATCAAACCCCGGGGAGTGTGACCCATTCTTTCCAAACAGTCGCGTTTCCCATGTGGTATCTTTTGCCTGAAATGATAGCCTCACGGAGCCGAGAAAACGCATTTCAAAACACCTGTAGAACGTCTGTTAGAATGATCGCTGGTTTTCTGCTTCCTGGGCCTGAAGAAGGGTTTGGGCTGGAAAAACTTGGACTCATTTTTTTTTTCAAGGACCATTTAAAAATTTTTTTAAATATCCTCAACATTTATCATAGTACTGGCTAATCATAAGCAATTAATAAATGTTTTAGATGGATTGTTAGCTGACAACACACAAAGGACATCATAAATTAAATGGCTATAAATAAGTGGGTATGAATTTTGATAAATTAGCTTTTTTATAATTTTTTATTATAACTTTTTATTGAGCCCATGCCAGGGTAATTTTTTACACCATTATCCCTTGCACTCACTTCTGTTCTGACTTTTCCCCTCCCTCCCTCCACCCCCTCCCCCAGATGGCAAGCAGTCCTATACATGTTAAATATGTCACAGTATATCCTAGATACAATCTATGTGTGCAGAAGCGAACAGTTCTCTTGTTCCACAGGAAGAGTTGGATTCAGAAGGTAAAAATAACCCGGGAAGAAAAACAAAAATGCAAGCAGTTTATATTCATTTCCCAGTGTTCTTTCTTTGGGTGTAGCAGCTTCTGTCCATCCTTGATCAACTGAAACCGAGTTAGATCTTCTCTTTGTCGAAGAAATCCACTTCCATCAGAATACATCTTCATACAGTATAGTTGTTGAGGTATATAATGATCTCTTGGTTCTGCTCATTTCACTCAGCATCAGTTCATGCAAGTCTCTCCAGTCCTCTCTGTATTCATCCTGCTGGTCATTTCTTACAGAACAAAAATATTCCATAATATTCATATACTACAGTTTACCCAGCCATTCTCCAATTGATGGGCATCCATTCATTTCCATTTTCCAGCCACTACAAATAGGGCTGCCACAAACATTTTGGCACATACGGTCCCTTTCCCTTCTTTAGTATCTCCGTGGGATATAAGCCCAGTAGCAGCACTGCTGGGTCAAAGGATATGCACAGTTTGATAACTTTTTGAGCATAGTTCCAAACTGCTCTCCAGAATGGTTGGATTCGTTCACAACTCCACCAACAACGTATCAGTGTCCCAGTTTTCCCACATCCCCTCCAACAATCATCATTATTTTTTCCTGTCATCTTAGCCAATCTGACAGGTGTGTAGTGGTATCTCAGAGTTGTCTTAATTTGCATTTCTCTGATCAGTAGTGATTTGCAAACTTTCATATGAGTGGAAATAGTTTCAATTTCATCATCTGAAAATTGTCTGTTCATATCCTCTGACCATTTATCAATTGGAGAATGGCTTGATTTCTTATAAATTAGAGTCAATTCTCTATATATTTTGGAAATGAGGCCTTTATCAGAACCTTTAACTATGAAGATGTTTTCCCATTTTGTTGCTTCCCTTCTAATCTTGTTTGCATTGGTTTTGTTTGTACAAAAGCCTTTTAATTTGATGTAATCAAAATTTTCTATTTTGTGATCAGTAATGGTCTCTAGTTCACCTTTGCTCACAAATTTCTTCCTCCTCCACAGGTCTGAGAGGTAAACTATCCTATGTTCCTCTAATTTATTTATGATCTCATTCTTTATGCCTAAATCATGGACCCATTTTGATCTTATCTTGGTATACGGTATTAAGTGTGGGTCAGTGCCCAAATTCTGCCATACTAATTTCCAGTTATCCCAGCAGTTTTTGTCAAATAATGAATTCTTATCCCAAAAGTGAGGATCTTTGGGTTTGTCAAACTCTAGATTGCTATAGTTATTGACTATTTTGTCCTGTGAACCTAACCTGTTCCACTGATTAACTAATCTATTTCTTAGCCAATACCAAATGGTTTTGGTGACTGCTGCTTCATAATATAGTTTTAGGTCAGGTACAGCTAGGCCACCTTCATTTGATTTTTTTTTCATTAATTCCCTTGAAATTCTTGACCTTTTGTTTTTTCATATGAATGTTGTTGTTATTTTTTCTAGGTCAGTAAAATAGTTTTTTGGGCATCTGATTGGTATTTAGGGAGTTTAGGGAGTATTGTTATCTTTATTATATTTGCTCAGCCTATCCAAGAGCACTTAATATTTTTCCAATTGATTAGATCTGACTTTATTTTGTGGAAAGTTTTTTTGTAATTTTGCTCATATAATTCCTGACTTTCCTTTGGCAGATAGATTCCCAAATATCTTATGCTATCGACAGTTATTTTGAATGGAATTTCTCTTTGTATCTCTTGCTGTTGGATTTTGTTGGTGATGTATAAAAATGCTGAGGATTTATGGAGATTTATTTTGTATCCTGCAACTTTGCTAAAGTTATGAATTATTTCTAATAGCTTTTTAGTAGAATCTCTGGGGGAAAACTTGTACTAATTAAGTAATAGCAGAAATTTTTCTAAAAAATTACAACTTAATCAATGGCCATAGAGAGAGAAAAAAAATCACCTGGGAAAAATCGGCCGATTAATTCTGTCAATTAAGGAAGTCAGCAGTGGGATTGACAGCCCTGGGATCTGAAGGCTGGCATAGTGAGAGGCCCTGGACGCTGGGGGCCTCTGAGCGCGATCACACCGGAAAGGTTCCCTATGGGCCTGATTTCCTGGGGGGAGCGAGCAGTCCATGGGGTTTGGGGCTCTTGGGGCTCCTCCCAGGCAGGAAGCATCCACGCGTTCCTCTCCATGGCTGTGGGAGCAGCTACCTCCAGCTGGGTCACCCCAGGACATTGCTGTGCAGCTTGGGAAGGGGATGCCCTCAGGCTGAGGGTCACTGGGCTGGACCTCTCTCCCAGAAGCTGTGGCCAGGATAATTGTTTTTGCCTATATAAAGGCAGAAGGCCAGGCTGCTGGGCTTTGAGTTTGGAACTGACTTTGGAACTGCCCCGTTGTCCTGGCCCTCCCAAGCTGCCGGGTTCGGATCAGAGGCCACCAGTAGGTCAGGAAGGATCCCTGGGCTGCCGGCCAAGGTTGGTAAGCCACTGGCTTCAGACCTGAGTGGCCTCTGCCCACCCACCCATCCTATTGTTGGAAGAGCCCACGAGTGAGTGGATTGTGTGGCCTGGATATGGAGGTAAACACACAGCCTCCCGGCTAAGCTGGGGCTCACCTCACTGGGGGGAATCTGAGAAGTGAGGGGGACACGAGAAACCTCCAAGGGTCTCAGTGGAGCTCGGGCAGGGGGAGGCGGGCTGGATTTGGATCCTGCCTTTGATGCTGGCTAACTGCACCTCATGGGGTAGCATTTGGAGCCACCTGGGGACCTGTGTCACATCCCAGCTCCCAACACGACCTGGGTCCCGGGACCTCAGAGGGCCTCCTCCTCCTGAGGCTCCTTACCTATTACAAGGCAGGAGCATTAGACTAACTCAGAGTTCTATGGTCCTTCACATCTCTTCTGGTCTGTGAAAGGCAGGTCCTTCACAGTTCTAAATCCACGATCCTTTGGGAAGATCACCTTGTCTAAAACTCAATTTTTTATCTGTAAAATGGGAATAAAAGTATCCATACCCCCTTCCTCCCAGGACTGTGGTCATCTCAGTGAGCCTGTCCAGGTGTTGTTGTTCTGCCTGACTTTTTGTGGTCCCATTTGGGGTTTTCTTGGCAGGGATGATTGCTGTTTCCTTCTTTGGCTCATTTTTTTTTACAGATGAGGAAACAGCTAGGGACCCACCCAGAGTCACACAACTCATAAGTGTCTGAGATAAGATTTGAAATCAGGTTTTCCTGACCCCGGGCCCTCATACTATCCACTGTGCCACCTAGAATCTGAAACCCCCAAATATTTTCCATTTCAATCAAGGTTTTTAGAAAGGACAAAAGGGGGACAACGATGGCTACTTCATCTTCCCCCCTTCAGTGGCAAGGCCCTCGTAGTCTCTCCTGCAGCCCCATTTTCCTATGTCCCCTCCACTTCACACCAGAGAAATGAAAGCCTTGGATAAAGTTCTTGTATTAATCAGAGTGTGATGAGAGCTGTGGGAGGAATCGGATTTTTTATTTTTCTGTTTTGTTTTTTCAAGCAAACACACCCAGAGTTCAACATCTGAGAATCCCCCTGGGGAAGGAGGCCATTATAACCTTAAAAAAAAAAACAAATGAACAAGAAAAAGGAGAAAACAAACATGCAAATGTGAGTCTCCCTGGGGAAGAGATTTATTCTCACAGAGCTGCCCTGGCTTAAACCCCCTGAGAAACCCTTTCTTGGGAACTGCCTTCAGCACCAGCATCTGTTCCTTTGAACGTCTTCAGGGGTGTTGAGACTTCTTTCCAAGAGGCTGGACTGGGTTTCTGGAAAGAGCCACACCCAGGGCTCGGTGGGCTCGGTCAAGGGAGGCAAGCAGAGACTTGAGTTTGAATCCTGACCCTGGAAATGATGATCTTTGTGACCGTGGACAAGTGACCGAAACTGGAATTTTAGGGAACTAATCGGCGTAGAGGGGAGACTTCATGAGGCCGGGAATGTCTTGGTTTTCACATCCCAAACTCCAACCTGGAGTGGTGGGGAAATCCGGCAGCCAGGGGAGATGTGGGGTCTTGGGTTGTGGAGCAACGTTGCTTCCAGGAATTGGGAGGCAGGTGCCGGTCCTGCTGCCCCCGTCCTGGCCAGGACGCATCTGGAATCCTGGGCTGGGTTCGAGGCCCTCTGGGTGAGGAAGGATGTGGGGAAGATGGCAGGAGGCCAGAGGAGATTATTCAGGATGGGAAAGACCTTGAAACTAGGCACATGGGGAGCTGTTGAAGGAAATGGTCAGAATTAGCCTGAAGAGCAGACGACTTGCCTGGGAGGGGGCTGGGGCAGAGTTTCCAGCCCCGACCTTTAAGTATTTGAAAACTATTATGTGCAGGAAGAGTTTAGCAAGACTTTGCTTGACTTTAGAGGATAGAATCAGCAGCTGTGAACGAAAGGAGCAGAGAGGGAGGAGGATAGTGGGAAAACAAGTGAAAAATTAGCCTTACTTCCAGATGAAATGACAAAATCACCTGGGAAAATTGGCTGATGAATTCTGTCAACCACAGAAGCCTCCTTTCCCCAATGATGTGATTTCCCCCAATTCTGGGACCTGCAGAACTTCCAGAGGAGCCTGGAGGGCCATTTTTAGGGGGTAGAAGAATCTTCTACAGGGTCACGTTGCTCTAGAGGGGGTCCCTTCTGACTCTGAGATTCTGTGACTAACAGGCCTATTTGGATCTGCATGTAACAAATGGGGACTAGAGTAATGTGCAAGTAGGTGACACAGGACACAGTCAGGAAGATTCATCTTTTGAGTTTAAACTCAGCCTCAGTTTCTGTGTGAAGGAAATAGCACCATCTTTGTCAAGAAAATCCCAACTGGGATCACAAAAAGTCAGACGGAACTAAAATGAACAAATAGCAACTGCAACCCCAGATCCCAAATGGGGTCATGAATATTGAACAACAGCAACAACGTTTACCGGATAAGAACAGCTCTTTGGGTTACAGGAACAAGCCCTCAGGGGTATAAATGAGGTGCCAAAAATTTCCAGGCACTTCTATTGAATCAATCAAGCACAGCTAAAAATTGGGTGAAAGGAGTGATACCATCCGGGAAATGTTTCCTAGCTTGTTGAAGAGAATCATTCACAACATGAGCGTTTGGGATAAAATGGGAAACCGGCCCAGAATGCCACTGGCCCAGAATCCCACCTCCCAAGAGCAAGTTAGCCCAGTGATGGGGGCAGCTTGGGCCAAGGAACTTCCTCAGGGGAGGAGAGAGGAGAGGAGAGGAGAGGACCTCTCTTTCTCTGTCTTGTCTCTTGACTGGGGGATGATCTTGTGAAGGTCAAAGATTTGGACTCCTCATCAGTGCTGGTGGCCACAGTCCTGAAGCTACAACACATGATGTCACTTCTTGTAATTACAAACAGAGAATACACAGTGCAAGGAGGATCGGGCCTTGGAGTCCAGCCCAGAGCTGCCCATATAGAGAGGGCCCTCACAAGGAGCAGAGGGCTTCTAGAAACCCACAGTTGTGACTTAGGCTTTGGTCTTATATACTCTCCAAGTGTAAGCCCACTCTGTTTAGGGATCAAGTTTTGTTAGAGGGGATGGTGTCCTCTAGATCTGGGAGGTGTCTTGTACCAACTCTCTCCTTCTTGTTCAAACTCTTAACAAAACTTATGGATAATCAGTGGGGAGCAGGCCAGATGAGGGAGTGAGAGAACAGAGGTAGAAAGGTTCCCAAGTCCTCATGATAACCTTAGAATCTACAGGAGGAGTCAATACTTTCTGGGGACCCCAAACTGGTGGATAACTAATGGGGAGCAGACCAGATGAGGGAGTGGGAGAACAGAGCTAGAAAGGTTCCCAAGTCCTCATGATAACCTTAGAATCTACAGGAAGAGTCAATGCTTTCTGGGGACTCCAAACTGGTGGATAACTAATGGGGAGCAGACCAGATGAAAGAGTGAGAGAACAGTACTAGAAAGGTCCTTAAGTCCTCATGATTGCCCTAAAATCCAGGGGAGAAGAGTTAATGCTTTCAAGTCCTCATGATTGCCCTAAAAACCAGAGGAGAGGAGTAGATGCTTTCTGGGAACTCCAAACTGGTGAATAACCAATGGGGAGCAGACCAGATGAGGGAAGAACAGAGCTAGAAAAGTCCTTAAGTTCTCATGATTGCCCTAGAATCGAGAGGAGAGGACTTGATGCTTCCTGGGGACCCCAAACTGGTGGATAACCAATGGGGAGCAGGCCAAATGAAGGGATAAGATAACAAAGCTAGAAAAGTCCCTAAGTCCTCATGATTACCCTAGAATCCAGAGGAGAAGAGTTGATGCTTCCTGGGGACCCCAAACTAGTGGATAACCAATGGGGAGCAGACTAAATGAAGGACTAAGATAACAGCGCTAGAGAAGTTCCTAAGTCTTCATGATTACCCTAAAATCCAGAGGAGAGGAGTTGATGCTTTCTGGGGTCCCCACCTGCTGAAACTGGTGGGAGTGAAGAATGAGCCCAGAAGGAGGTGCTGTATTGGACGATCAATTCAATTTAGATATATTTATGAACCAGAAACTCTGGGCAGTAGGGGTTTGATAAACAACAGGATGAATTGTTCAGGGACATTTGAAATGTTCTCCTCAGGAAGCTTTTAAAATTGGGAGACATTTTCATTTATCTAAGAGTCTCAGAAACATTGTTGATGGGCCGCCCGTTGGACTAGATGGCAATTGCCAGGGGGTAAGGAGGATGACATTTTCTATTGACATTCAGTAATTCATAGGAAAAAAAATCAATTGAGGCTCACATAAAAGCAAAAAGCAAATTGACTGTGATTTTTTTTTAAGAGGAAAAATGTAAAACTTTCCAGTGACTTTTAAAATTAAGACCCGAGAACGTAAATCTTGATGACACAAATACAAAAGTTCCACATAATGGCCAGTTTGATGGATGCCCTGGAAGGGAAAGGAGGGAGAAGAAAAAAGGAAAGAGAGAATGGGGAGGAGGCCCGAAGGAGGAAGCAAGGAAAGCCAGGAGGATCTCAGGATCTTGGGTCTTTAATTCCAGCCCTTCTAGACTAGCTAAGCTGCCCCTTGCTCAGATGGGTGAGGAAGCTCAGTGTAGAGTAGGGGTATCTTGTGACTAACAGACGGCAGGACCAAAAAGTAACTTCTTATCTTCTGATACTAGATCCAGAAATCTTTCCACAATACCTTGCTTTTTCTCCAAAGTCCTTAAAAAAAGCTTTATGAAACTTTAACCATTTCTCTGCTTACCTTTAACTGGATTTCAACAGTTTCTTTCAACTGCTTATTTTTTTTTTTGCCCAAGCAATAATGGACAGAATTAGCATGGCAGAATTGCTGGGTCATAGATTGAGAGCTCTCATAAGTATTTGAATCTAACCCCCTTCTTTACAGATGAGGAAACTGAGGCTGAAAAGTTGGGCAACTTGCTCGGAGTCTTTTGTCTGAGGCTGGATTTGAACTCAGGGTCTTCCCGACTGCAGATCCTTAATTCTGTTCCTTCCTCCACACTGACTGCATACACTAGCTGCTGGAATCCACATTTGAAGTCACAGGAAGCAGGTTCCCCACTTCCTTTGTAAGTTTGGCTGAATCGTGTCACCTTCCAGTCCTCGGTTTCCCCATGTGCAAAATGAGACAGGTGACTTAGCTGATGCTCGGAATCTCTGCCAGCTCCAAAGCTGCCATCTTCTAAATCTATGAACACTCGAGGGTCCCTCAGAGACAGGTCCAGTTTTCCCTGATGTGATAGGAAGAAAGTGATATGTTGGGGTGGATGCTACTTAGTGGCTTAGAGGACCACGGTTCAAATCCAGGCTTTGCTGGGACTTCCCTGGGCTCCAGTTTCCTTCTCTGCAAAATGAAAACATTTAACTCTATGGCTTATGAGGGCCTGCCCAACTCTAATGCAACGAACACAAACCTCTCCATTTCAACATGGGAGCTATGAGCACAGGAAGAATTGAGCCAAAGGAAAAATAGTCATTCTGGAAAATGTCTGGAAAACCAATAGAATAAAATCCCTGACCTTGCAGAAAATAAAACCACCCGGTGTCAAGTTCTGCCCCAAATCCAATGAGCAGTGCGTTTCCAGTGGGCTGCAGGCTGGGAGGCCCAGAAGGGGCCCCGGGTCAGGAGCTGATTGTTCCGAGAATTCCAGGTCAATCGATTCCAAGCTAAAGAAACACAATGGGTGGAAGAATCCTGGGGACATGGATCTGGAAGCCAGCATCCTGATGGAGGTGGCTTGAGCCAGGCTGGCCCCGAGGGTCAGTGATACTTGTCTGGTGTCCAGCAATGACAAATGAAGCAGCTGTCCCCAGCTGGCCAGTTTCCTGTGACCAACTGAGGAAATGATCAAAGACAATAGGCTCAACGACTCTTTGTGGCTATTTCTCTTTGAAACTACCACAAACTTCAATTCCCCTTCTGGGTTTAATTCCTGAGGAGTTCCTGGAATTGCATTCCTTCTCCTGGAGCTTCCTGACCTGCTGGGGCTGATGCCCTCTCTAAGAATCCTAGCAAGGAGACCCGCCAGGACAGTAAAGATAATAACCCATCAGCCCCCTTGCCAAGCTGAAAAGTGCTTCCCTCCTCTTTGGGAAAAGTGTCTGGCCTCTGAGGGAAGGTTCTATCCAAAGAACATTTAGATTGTGTCTACACACAACATTTAACCGCATTGGCTGGTGGAGGCAGAGAGAACCTGCCCTTTCAGGCAGGCAGGGGTTCGGGCTGAGCTGGCAGTTGTGGGAGCTAAGTAGAGGTGGAAGGAATGCTGGATTTGTAGTCAGGGGCCCGGGGTCAAATGTGACTCGTCTGATACGCTGCTTTTGTGATCTTGGGCAATGTAAGCACCATAGACGTATTAGAGATGATGACAATGACATGGTGATGGTGATGGTGATGGTGATGATGGTGAAAATGGTGATGATGATGGTGATGGTGATGGTGAAAATAGCGATAATGATGGTGATGGTGATGATGATGGTGAAAATGGTGATGATGGTGATGGTGCTGATGATAATGATGGTGATGATAGTGAAAATGGTGATGATGATGGCAGTGATGATGGGGATGATGATGATAATGATGGTGATGATGTGATAATGATGATGGTGATGATAGTGATGGTGATGGTGATGATGATAATGATGATGATGATAGTGATAATGATGGTGACACTGATGAAGTCTCCCTCATTAGTGCATAAGCTTCTTGAGGGCAGAGTCTGTTTTACTTCTTGTTTGTATGCTCAATCCTTCCTGATTGCTTGTTGATTGACAGTTTTATTTCTCTGTGCCTCAGTTTTCCTATCTGTAAAGTGAGTAATACCCAACAGATAAGTAGTCAAAGCAAATAGATATATTGCTTTTCTTCTCTTGGATATGATTGGCTTATCTATAGCTATCTGGAAATGCTTGAAATCACAGAAGAAGAAAAGCAAATTAAAACATCTGAGGTTTGACTTTATACCTTGCAAACTGGAAAAAAGATAAAAGACAGAAATTGTTCCATATTAGAACAGTTGTGGAAAGATAGGTGCATTAATGCATCGTCAGTGGTTGGGTCCAGCTAGTCTAGGAAGGGGAAATTATGCAAGAAAATTTAGTCAACTCTTAGGATTTTTTAATCCACATATCCCATTATAGGCATATATTTCAAGGAGGTCAAAAACCGATTGAAAAAGTATTTATTAAGCACCTGCTTGATTTAAGACACAACACTAAGCATCAGGACACAAATATGAAAATGAGACAATTCTTGTCCTCTATGTCTTTATAGCTGATTAGGGAAGACAATACAAATAGAAGAGAATGTATCCTCCTGGAAGGCAGGAATTGTTTTTCTTTTTCTGTGAATCCCCATGATTAAGATCATCGACATGGTGAGTACTTAAGAAATGCTTGAATGGTGGCCAGGGAGGGAATTTGGTTGATCCCAGGGATGAGGGATGGAGCAGTCCAAAGTCAAGTAACGGAAGTTCTGATATGATTATTGATCCCAGAGCAGGAGATGAGGAAGGAGAAGGAAGAAAACATAAATGGCAAAATGACCTCCTTGGTTTCCTGGGTGGTGGATGGATAAGATTAAAAAAATGAGCTGGAGCAGATTAAATGAAAGATCCCACATAGTCTTCTCTGAAGAAACAATAAAGTTATAGACTGAGTCTGTGCCTATTGATCAGGGAGTGGCTGGGAATACTGTGGCATGTGGACATATTGGAATATCGTCCCATTGGAAATGGATGTGATAAAATCAAAGAAATGTGAAAGTCTTGTAGGATCTGAGCTAGAGTGAAAAATCAGGAGCAGGTGAACACAATGAATAAGCTTCTCCCAGCAACTCTGCTCCTCTTTCGCCCCCTCCTATCAGGATCTCATTTCTACCTCCTCCTCAACACAAAATTGGACTTTACCCCTGGAATCACTTAATCCTTAAATGGCCAGGGGTGGTTTTGTCTTGCCCTTAATGGCTTTCCCCGCACTTCCTGGGCATTTCTAAGTCATTCTGCAGTTCACATTTCTCCCTATCATTGTCCCCTTCCCGCTCTTTCCCCATTGGAGTGTAAGCTCCTTGAGGGCAGGGATCATCTTGTTGGCTTATTTTTGTAACTCAGAACTTAGGACAGCACCAGTCTGTGTTGTTTACAGGGAAACATTTAATAAATGTTTTATCTAATTCAGATAAATTGCAATGTGGTTCCACAGGGCAGGTGCCAGTGCTCATTGCCCTTCCCTTGGGAAAGAGGTAGGAGAGAAAAAGTGGAATTTAACATATCCTGGCAGAATTCATCCTTTTATTTTTATTGAGAAGTTCAGAAATTCCCCAGGCAGTTTCTGGGTCTACAATGACAAAGAACAAGGCTTTGTTTTCTCCTCTGTCCTAAGTTCCCAGAGCATTTTGTTTCTTTCTTTTGAAGAGTAAGTCATAAGAAGTATAGTAGGTCTTGGTCATGAGGTTTGATTCTCTGGAGATGTGTTTCTGAGGCTCAGCTATATGGTATCAAAGGGATAACTGGTGTTCTGGGTTTCATTTGGGAAGTATCTCAGCATCCTTCATAGTGCTGTGTAATTCTCCTTCTCTTCTTCCTCTTCAGTTCTGGGTCCAGCTCATTGTTCATCTGTCTCTTCTGCCCTAGATACATCGTCTGGTACATAGTAGGTGCTTAATAAATGCTTGTTGACTAATGGAGTGGTTGAATGAATGGGATGCCCATCAAATGTCATGGATTGGACCAGAGACTTTTGCATCCAATTATTTTTTTTCCCTTGTGTTGAGTGTTTAGCCAACTCTTTTTGAGTGATTGTGGATTTTATGGGGTCAGCCCTGAGGACAAGGGACTCTGACGGACTTCACCATCCGCTTCTTTCTTACCTGGACTTGAAAATGGTGGGGGGGATGTTCCCTGCCTCCCCAGTCTGGAGGAGGGACCTGAAGGATTCCTCCCTCCCCGTCTGCTTGGGGTCTGTGGTTCAGATAATGCCATCTTAAAGCGTAGCCTTTTCCCAGACTGCACTGCACGGTCTTATCAGCTTAAAAACAAAGAGACAGCGTGACAGAGGGAGGCAGCTCCCTAATTAAATCTGCTCCAATATTTAACTTCTCCATCCCTCCGGGCTGTGGAGCGGAGCTCAAAGGCAAGTGAAGGATGTTCTCTACCTGGAATCTCCCTTGTTCTGTCCCTCAAGCATCGGTCCCAGGTCGTAGCCGGGGCTGCTCACCGTCCTGCTCCCAGCTGCTCTGAGTCAGGGGGGGTCGCAGCAATCCCAAACCCCAGCTGCCATAGCAATCCCACAAGCCTTTATGAAATGCCTGCTCGGCACAGAGGATAGGAAGACAAGAAGGAAAGAACTCCTGCCTTCAGGGGGATAGAAAGTCTACAGATCAGGCTTCTCTCCTCCTGGTTGGGAAAAACCAGAAGGGTTGAGCACCGTGGTTCCTTCCCATCTGGAAGCCTGCCATTCCCTGACTACAGCAGTCCTGCGATGAACCAGGGGAGAAGGAAAAAGTTGGAGATTTTTCCGTTTTTTTTCCTCTCAAAGGAATATCTGTTGTGTCTCCAAAATTTCATCTTGAATCTTTCTTTTCCCCTCTTTTGGACTGATTTCAGCAGCAAAATGAGGCTCGCATCTCTCCTCTGTACTTCCACATTTGGAAACCTGCTCTCCTCAAAACTAGGGTGCCCTGTGCCCAGCTCTTTCCCCTGTCACTTCTATCTACGTCAACAAGAATTTTAGTAACAGCTTGTGTTTGTATAACACTTGACATCAATTACCTCATTTGGTTCCCCCTCTGAAGTAAATATTATTATTCCCAGCTTACAGAGAGGCTCAGAAAGGTGGAATGGTTTTCCCTAGGTCAGATGTTCGGGAAGTCTTGGAGCCCAGGTCTCAGTTCACTGTTTTTCCCACTCTATCATCCCGCCTTCCTCCCAGCATCCTCTCCGACTCTTGCCATTGCTTAGATGTTCATAAAATACTGTTTTTCACCCAAACATATAAACCTGGAATTCCTGGCAATCAGAATCATGCTGTTGGGAGACTGGACGCCCCCACCCTCCCTCCCAACCTGAAAGATCAAGGTGATAAACATGTCAGGTAGAGTACAGCACGCTCCCTTCTCATGCCAGATTCCGTCTTCCTCTATTTAAGCTTGAAAATTCTCTCCAAGTCAGTGATTCTTTGTGCAAATTAATTATAGAATCAGCTTCCAGGAGAATAAGCAGACCAATTAATTGTACCTTAATGGCAGATGTGACAGGAACATTTATTCGTGAGAACAATCACGAGGCTGATAGAGAGAGATGGCAGTGGAGAATAGCTTGTGTCTGGTGCATGAGGTTGTGTAATCCCCACCATGATCTCCCTGTTTCTGGGATCATTGTCTTAAGGAACTGAGCCCCCGCCTCCGCCCTTCCCCCCAACTTCATGCAATCGGCCCCAGAAAATCGGCTAATGATAACTGATTTTTGCAGACAGCTCCAAACTTTGCAAAGCAATAGATCCTCACAACAACCCTATGAGATGTGGTTACAGGATAAAGGTTATAGGTTATTAAAGGGGGAGGACAATGGGCTCAGTCTGAACATGCCGAAGTAACTTATTAAGACTCATTAGTCATTTTAGTCCCAGGATTGTTAGAAGGCTGTAAAGATAAAAGGAAATCCTCTTGGTGAGACCCTTCACAAGCCTTCAAGTGCAACAGAAATGCAAGCCATTCTTCATCCTTTGTAGTCAGCATTCCTTAAACACAGACTTTTATTGTATTTTTTCATGGGATCCTAGATTTACAGTGAGAAAGGGACTCTGGAGGCCATCTAGGCCAGTCCTGTCATTTTACAGAGAAGGAAATTTTGATTTATTCATATCCTCTCCCACTTGGTTACCATCAGTGCCTCCCCTTGAACTCTCCCCAATTGCCCAGAGAAGCCATGGGATAATTCAACTTTTGGAAGTGAGTTTGAGCGTTCCTGGAAAAACTCTGGTAGTAGATTTTTGTGGCTTTGGCTCCCTTTTTTTATTTTTTTTTCAAAATGGAAAGCCTGGTGCCTTTATAGAAGAGAGAGGTGAGAATTTGGAGGAAAACAAGTTTCTAGCTCCCAGAAATGTCTGACCAAGCTTGGCTAAAAACTGTGGTTTTGTTCTAACAGGATTCCATTTTTATGGATTCTTTTTAAAGAAAGGCTACAGATGTCTAGCCAAAGACTAAATTGAGGAGCAAGCTGTTTGGATGGCAGGTGGGCTGCTGGGTTAGGGGTGGTACATTAAGGGGACTTTGGAAAGAAAGCAGGTATTCTTCCCCTTCTTAGACTCATGAAGTTCTCTAGATAGCTGGAGAAACTCATGGACTACTTTTCAGGGGCTTAAATGAATACAATAAAATATAATAGAGTCATCATTGTAATTCATCTTTGGAATCTGTCCACGGATCCCTTGGGCATCTGTAGACATCAGGTTAAACAGTCCTGTTTTAGAGACTCATTGATCTTCTCTCTCAGAAGTCTTTTCCTGCTTTTAGCTGAGTTGTCTAGATCTGGCCCCCCAAAATTTAAAAATAAATTAAAATGAAACAAACAAAAAAGCCCTTATAATCCATGACTGATTTTCCTATAGACACTGTCAAACTGGAGATCCAATTAGAAGTGGAGGCCCTTGTTGGGGATCCCTTCCAAAAGTACCCCGTGGAATCCTAAAACCTGGCTGGAGAAATGGGAATCATGAAGGTTTGTATATTGGTTCTGGAAGGGAATCTCAAAGGCAGACCCAGATCTATTCAGATCACACAACTTTTCTCAGATGCTCTTCCAAACTAAAGTGTCCAAGAGGCAAAGTCTGTAAAACAGATCTCCAGGATCAGCCCCCAGAAGCCAGCAAACATCTCGGGGGGGGGGGTTTGGTTGTCTCCAGAGGTGATGAGTTTGATGGAGACAAATTTAAACTTAATGCCTATAAAATCCCACCAAACTTTCTAATGATAAAAATCTCTCTCAGAATAGAATGTGTTGCCTCAAGATGGGCCAGGTTCTCCATTATTGGAAGTCTTCAACAAAGGCTAGATAGAGACTTCTCAATGCCAGGAGCACGGCAAATGCTTAATAATTGCTTGTTGAGTCACTAGTGGGGATTTTTCCCTGGGTATGGATTAGATTAGATGGCATCCAAAGGCCTTCCCAACTCTAAGATTCTGAGATTTTATTTGATGGTTGGAAGGACAATCTTGCACATGGGCATGTGGATGCATTTAAAACTGGTTAATTATTTATGTCAAAGAATTCTTATTAATGGCTTGATGTACACTTGGAAGAAGTCTCCAGTGGAGTGTCCAAGGAATCTTTATTTGTCTTTATACTTTTTTACATTTTTATCAGTAACTTGGATAGTTAATTGTAAGACATAGCTGGTCTCCTTATCAAATATGTGAATGACAATGAGCTGGGAAGGATTAGCTAACACATTAGATGACCCAATTCAAATACATTTTGATAATATTGGGTCAAATCTAATAAAAGGCAATGTAATGGGGAGAAATGGAAAATCTTGTACTTGAATTTTTAAAAATGAACAAATACAAGATGAAGTAGTTATTCCTGGAAATATTTATCAGAAGATGATCTAGGGCATTTACAATTAGTTTTCTTTGTTTTTCTTTTTATTTACTTATTTTTTATTAAAGCTTTTTATTTCTAAAACATACGCATGGGTAATTTTTCAACATTGACCCTTGCAAAACCTTCTGTTCCAACTTTTCCCCTCCTATTCCCCACCCCTTCCCCTATATGGCAGGTAGTCTAATACATGTTAAATATGTTTATATATATATATATATAAACATATTTATACAGTTATTTTGGTGCATAAGAAAAATAAGATCTAGAAAGAAAAAAAGCCTGAGAAGGAAAACAAAAATGTAAGCAAACAATAACAGAAAGAGTAGAAATGCTATATTGTGGTCCACACTCAGTTCCCATAGTCCTCTCTCTGGGGTAGATGGCTCCCTTCATTATCCAGTTAGCTTTTTAGCATCCAACCTCGGATGCTTCTTTGTTGCTGATGCCTCCTGACAATGTTATCTTCTTTCTCTCTACTGCCACTCTGTTTTTCACCTCCAGATGAGGCTTTTCTTATTCTCCATTTCAAAGAACATCTGCCTTATCTTCATGGCCACTAAAATGCCATATATCATCCATTAGGAATGTGGTGGTTAGTAAGCCTCTCTTGTTCTGCAGCTGCCCATTTATCTTCATGGCCACCTAATATGCTGTCCACCATCCACTGGGAAGCGATTAGTAAGCCTCTCCACCTCAACAGCAGGGACAACAGCTTATTTTTCTTCAGAAGGGAAACATATTAAAAAGATCAATCTTCCAGAGTCACTTTGTGAATTGCTTTTGCTTGGACAAGGTTGACAAATAAAGCACGTTGGATGAGTCCCGTCCTAAAAAATCCTGGAAAGTGATCCTCTGAAGTTTCAAAATTAGGACTGGATTGGATTAGTTCTATCCAGGAAAATGACATCTCTCAAGAGAGCAGTTTGAACTTTATTAATGAGAACATCTCTTTTGTTTTATTTTGTTTCAACTGAGCTTCTAAATGTAGTGTAGAAATCATTTTGGGGTCCATGGCCACTTTATCAATTGTAACATAGATGGTTAACTTAAAAAGTCTGAATTTTAACATAGATTTTTAGAGAGAAATGTTTTATACAGAGTCACAGACTCTCTGCTTTGGAAGGGACTTTATGGATATAATGCTGGATATGAATCTGGAAGGTCTCATACAAGGCAAGTCCTTTAACCTTTCTAACTGATCCAGTTTCCTCATCTATAGAATGGGACTGCGAATGGCACCTATGACACAAATTTGTTATGAGGATCAAATAGACAACGTGTGACATGCTTTGCAAACTTGAACATGCTATAGAAATGCTGACTATTAATTATATCACTCCATTGAATCATTCTGAGCTCTATTTAGAGTCTACTCAAACTCTTGAGGTCTTTTCCATATAAATTATTGTCTAGCTCTGCCTCCTCTATCCTGTATTTGCGAAGTTGGTTTTTGGGACTAAAAATAGGATTTTTTTAATTAAATTTTATCTCATTAGATTCAATCCAACTATCCAGCATACTGAGATCATTTTGAAACTTTATTTTTATCCAGTGGGTTAGCTTTTCTTCTAAAATTTGTGCCATCAGCAAATTTATTAAGCATTCTATGATTTCATTTAGATTCTTAATTAGAAAATTCTAAACAGCATAGGAAAAGGACCAATCTCCGGGCAACTTCAGCCTTCCCTAAGTAAAAAAATTTTGATTGGATTTCCAGGATTATTTTTTTGTTATTAGAGGTCATGCTCCTTAAATATGCTCCAATCCTCTGGGAATTGTTTTTCTGGGTCTCTTTCTCTCTGATGTGTATATTCCCTTTCCATACTGGATTCAAAATCTCCTGATTCAGTAGCTTCCCTATGGAAGCTTCCCCACTCCTCCACTCTACTCCAGGAAGCTCCTGGCTTTTGGTCTCTTTTAAACTACTAAAATCTGCCCAAGTTTAGCTATTTAAAACCTCCAGACACACGTCTAATTTATCGCTTGGCCAATGCCATTGTTCCCTCATGATTGGACTATAAAGGGAACACACAGGATGTTATACGCTGTTGACATATCGAAATCTCTTCATTTATGACTGAATTCCATAGTTACATCTACTGAGTCTAAAAGGGGGGAATCAATTCTGAATTCTAAATGTGGAGTGGACTTTATTTTATTTTATTTTTTAAAGCTTTTTTATTTTCAAGACATAACATGGATAATTTTTGTGGAGTGGACTTTAGAAGAAATTCAGTACAACCTCCCTTTTACAAGTGAGGGAAACTGAGGTGCTCAGTGTCTCATAGGTAATAAGTTACAGAGCTGCTATTCAGACCCAGGTCTTTGGAGTATAAATCAATCCACTTCTCCTAGACCATGCTGCCGCTTCCCTGATTCACCAGCTCACTCAAAAAAGAAAAGTAGGTTAGCTTGGCAGGAACCATTCCTGGCGAGGCCATCCTGGCTCTTTGTCATCACTTCTTCCCTTTCTAAAAGTTCATTCACCGTCTCCTCAAAGGCATCCTCGGACTCTGCCAAGAATCAGAGTCAAGCTCCCTCGCTATAGTTTGACCACTCCACTCTCTTCCCCTTTCTGAAGAGCGGGCGACATTGAACTTGCTCTGGTCTCCATGTCTTTCAGAGATCGCCAACATCGGCTTAGCCGCCCCATCTGCCAATTCCTTCACAGCCCAAGGATTTAATTTGTCCTGGATTGTTGACTTGAATTCGATGAGTGCAGCTGGGTGCTCCCTTAACAGTTCCACACTTTTATTGGGGTCCAACTTCCTGTTCAATGTTTTTGTTCTTTTCAGTCCAAAGATCATTCTCCTTGGCTAAAAAATAAGAGACAAAGTGAGTTCAGTTAGTTCTTCCTCCTTTTTGTCATCTGTTACTTCCACACTGAATATCATCCCATCTGCTTCTCCTGTCTTTGATATTCCCCTTGCTTCTAACTTTAACTAAAACTCCTTTTAATATTTCTTGCCATTCGTGCTCATTAGTGCTACTTATGCTTTCTAACTGAACCCCATTATTGGAGGGATGATGCATTTAGAGCTGAAAAGGACTCTAGAGGCTACGGAATCCAAACAGCTCACTTTACAGATGGGGAAACTGAGGCAGGGTGAGTTGAAGTAACTCATGCAGAGTGACAAAGTAAGAATCTAAGCTAGAATGGATCAGGTTTTGCTGATGCCCAAGTCCATCTCTCAATTTGCCACAGTCCTCCGCTTTTCTTGCTGCCTTGTCACTGCTCCCCTGAGACCCACCACCCACCACTACTTTTCTCTCTTTCCTCCTATCTTTCTTAAGTGGTTTCTTTCTAGAGTCCCCTTCTGGGAGGGTCCAGCTCCTCCCCCCCCCCACCCCATATACACACCTCCAATGAGAAGAGCCTTTCTTAGCTGCGCAAGGTCAGCTTCTTCTCTCCTTCTCTAATAACTAACATCTAGGGAGAATCTCGTTGACAAAGCCCTTTCAATAGCTCTGAGCTGGAGAAGCTTGTGCTCTGTTGGAGTGAAGCAGCATGGACGCCCAAGCCAGTACAAAATATATAGGGAGCCAAATGGAAAACAAGTGGGGATGGGTGTGTGTGTTGGAAGGATTAGGAAAAAAGGCCTCTTGTAGAAGTTGGGACTGAGATGAGATTCTCAGGAGTCTCTTTCAGCCAGAGTAGACCTGTTTAGTCAGGGTTTCCTCTGGTCTAAAGGGCCCTCATTTGTCTGGTTGAGTCAACTTTTGGGAGGGCCTAAGGGTGTAGTTTGACCCCAATCATAGGATGGCATGGCATCCCCTCAAGAGCAAGCCTGAAATTTGGACCATCCGTGACCTCTTGTGCTTGGACCATCCGTGACCTCTGGGCTTGGACTATCTATGACCTCTTGTGCTTGGACCATCCATGACCTCTTGGGCTTGGACCATCCGTGACCTCTTGAGCTTGGACTATCTATGACCTCTTGTGCTTGGACCATCCATGACCTCTTGGGCTTGGACTATCCGTGACCTCTTGTGCTTGGACCATCCATGACCTCTTGGGCTTGGATTACCCATGACCTCTTGTGCTTGGACCATCCATGACCTCTTGGGCTTGGACCATTCGTGACCTCTTGTGCTTCGATCACCTGTGACCTCTTGTGGCCACTGCAGCTGGCAGTAAAGACTCTGGCCCAAGAAAAAGCAGGTGATGTTTGCTCAGCTCTCAGCCAGTCACGCCCTCCTCCTCCCATTTACTCCCTGGTCCCTCACATATAGGGCAGAGGTTATCATCCACGAGGAAACAGCCCCTCAGAACTTTGTTATGGGAAATCTGGGCATTACCTTGGATTTGGCCACAGCAGGGAAGAAATCAGATTTACCCCCCCACACACACACACACCCTCCTGCCCAAACGTCACTGGATTCAGGAAAGGGCTGAGGAAGCCGTGACAGCTTGGTCAGACTCTGCCTTCCCTCTCACTCCCTCTCCAGTGACTTCCCAAACCTGGCTGACTCTTCCCCCTAAGCAGCTTTTGCCTCCTTCTCCGGGAGACTCCCCCAGCTGCTCCTGCTTTCCCCTCATCCTCCCCCACCTGCACATTTGCCTCTTAATTGGCTTCTCTGCTCTTCGGTCCATCCTCCCCATGTCAGACACACTAATCTTCCTGAGGCACAAGCCTGACCGCACCACTCCCCACTCACAAGAAGCTTCAGTGACTCCATCTTACTTGTATTATAATAATAGCCAGCATTTATATAGTGCTTACTAGGTGCCAAGCACTGTGCTCAGCACTACAATTAGCTTCTCATTTGATCTTCACGACGGGAGTGAGGCTCTATTATTACCTCCATTTTACAGATAAGGAAACTGAGGCAGAATGTTAGTGACTTGGCTAGGGTCACAGAGCTAGTAAGAGTCTGAAGTTGAATTCTATCCACTGCACCCTTTTAGTTACAAAATCTGGTTGAAGACTTTTTTTTATAACCTAACTCCAGCCAATCTTCCCTGTTAGTGAATATTACTCACCTTTATGCAATCTATATTCCTGCCAAATTGGCTAACTTCCCATTCTTCCTATGTGCTATAACTTCTCCTCCCTCCGTCCCTCCCCCTCCTGGAGTCACCAGATTCTTTAGGTGTCAGCTCAGGTTATACTTCCTCTTAGGAGCCCTTTAAGTATGTACTTAATAAAAATGCTATTAATTCATTCATCCACCCATCCATCCATCCATCCATCTGTCCACCCATCCACCCATCCATCCATCCATCCATCTGTCCATCAGTCCATCCATCCATCCATCCATCTGTCCATCCATCCATCCATCCATCCACTCTTCCATCCATTCTTCCATCCATCCATCCATCCGTCCATCCATTCTTCCATCCATCCACCCATCCACCCACCCATCCACCCACCCATCCACCCACCCATCCATCCATCCATCCATCTGTCCATCCATCCACCCATCCACCATCCATCTATCCATCTGTCCATCTGTCCATCCATCCATCCATCCATTCTTCCATCCATCCACCCATCCACCCACCCATCCACCCACCCATCCATCCATCCATCCATCCTTTCATCCATTCCTCCATCCATCCATCCATCTCTCCATCTATCCTCCCTCCCTGCTCTACCAGCTAAGTGTCTCACTAGGGAATTGCACAATGGCCAGATAACGCCCACTTCCTTGTCCTTTTATATCGGCAGGGTCTCCCCATTGTGCCTCCATCACAGACTCTCAAAGGCTACGTTTGTCACTGGAGTGACATGACAAGGACAAGGGGGGAAGCGCAGGTCCCTGAAGGAGCCTGCTCCAGGGCTAACTCTCCTTGGCTCTCTTTTTTCTGGTGCCAGCTTCCCCGAGGATTCTGGGGCAAGAAGGAGCCTGGGAGGAGTCGCCTATAAATTCCTGACACCTGCTGGGGCCAGAAAGGGCAGGGAGAGGACAGAACCAGGGCAGACAGGGAGGCCTCTTTTTGCTCTCTCCTGCCCAGGATTTGTCAGGGATGGGGAGGAATCCAGCCCAAGTCTCCCTCTGACCTTGTTCTTGAGGGTCCAGAAGGGAGCAAGAGACCCTGGACGCTCCTTCCCAACCACTCCCCAGCCAATGTCTGGGCCACTGGCTGTGCTTGAGGTACCAGGGACACTGGGTAGGGAGACAGAAACCCAGGCTTGCCAAGCCACAGCACCATGGAGTGAGCATAACTGTCTGATCTAAGGAACTGTTGTTCCTTACTGAGCTTTCATCTCCTCATCTGGAAAATGGGAAGAGGATGCTCTAATGCAGCAGAAAGCAGGCTGGATTTGGAGTCAGCAGTCCTAGGATTGAATTTTCCATCTTATAACCTGTGTCACTTTGAATAAGTCACCTGCTCTTTCTGAGTCTCATCCTCCTGATCTCTACAAGGAGCTTGGAATAGGTGATCTCTCAATTCCCTGCTGGCTCCAAATTCTCTGATCCTTGACTATCAGCTCGCAGTTTTAATGCAAGCAAACAAACATTTATTAAGTACCTACTGTGTGTGAAACACTTGGTCAGGGGGTAGGGATATAAAGACCCATTGGAAAACAGACACTATCCCCTAAGACCTTAGATATCAGTGCTTTCCCCATGATAACTTTAGAATGCTCATCTCATCTAGATTCTGGAAGGTAGGCAGGAAACAAACATTGATTAATCACCAGCTGTATGCCAGGCCCTGTGCTAAGCAGGAAGACTACAAAGAAAGCAAAAGGTAGTTTTCTGGTCCACTTTCCCCTCACCCTGCACCTCCCACTCTCTTTGTTTAGAGATGAGAATATTGTTGAGGTCACACAGGGCAGGAAGCAGAGTAGGTAGGATTCTAACCCAGGACCCTGCTTCCAAACCAAACTCTCTCCAATCATCAGTTCACCTACTAATTTTGCTTACCCTTCAAAACACAGCGCTCCACTTCAGCTTGGCCGTCTGCCTCTCAGATGCACTAAGCAAATTGGTGCTTTCGTGTTTCACCATCCGGAATTGTCCTGTGCTAATGAGGACTAATGAGTTTCACCAGATCACTCCCCAAAGACCGGCTGGATCATCCCAGCAGAAAGGAGCTGGGGGGCCATTTTGCCTCTCAGTGAGGAGGCCGGCTGAGGAGCCCTGAGGGCCCGGTCCGGTCCCCACTTGGTCTCCCACGCTCTCCCTTTGGCCCGGCCAAGGGACTCCTCCCTCCCTCTCTTCCTTCAAGGCTGGATCCCCACCTTCTGCCTGGAGCCTGGTCTCTCCCAAACCCCTCTTCGGGTTTTTAATGACCATCTTTGGCTTTACTTGTATTCGTTTCCCCCTTAGACAAAAGTGCCTCAAAAATAGGAATCGTTTCATTCTTTGTCCTCGAATCTTCAATGTTTGGCACATGCCCAGCACATAGTAGGTGCTTAGCCAATGCACGCTGGGTTGGATTGATTTCAGGTGGGAAGACTTGCAGGTTGGATGCTGCTGCCTCAAGGCCCTAAGCTCCGGGACACGGGGACCTGTCCCCCATCTAAGTTTGGGTTAGCCCAGGGCCATCTTTCTCTTCATAAAATGTCTATTGATTGATTGGTTAATTGCTTGGATGAGTAGAGAGAGGCAACCCTTTAATCGGCATACAAAATCTAACAGATTTGGTCTGGAATGTAAAACTTGTCCCTCTGGGGTAAAAACTAATTTATAACTAAATGTGTAGAGTCTTAGTTTTTCCATCTGCAAAATGGGAATAAAACTATTTCCCCCACAATCAGGTTCTCACACAGCAAGAAAAGGCCATAGGGACAATCTAATCCATCCCCTCTCCAGTCATCCCCTTTCCAATCCAGCCAAGGGCACTGAAGCCCAGAGAAGAGAAATGATTTTGCCCAAGATCAGAGAGATCATAAATGGCAACATGTTTCTTGCTGCATCCCCCAGCTCTGGTTCATGGACTTGGCCAACATCTCTCTTGGACTTCTCCTTCCGTGATGCCCACATCAGGGTGGGCAGAGGCACTCTGGCAGCCAGTCAGTCAAGAAGACATTATTAAGCACCTACTATGTGCTTCTTTCTCCCTTAGGCTAAAGAACAATTAATTCCAAAACTATGCAAACTATCTGGGAAAATAGGGAAAGGAGGAGTCCTACAGATTCCTTTTATGATACAGATATGAGGCTGATACCTAAACCAGGTAGGGTCAAAACAGAGAAGGAAAATTACAGACCAATTTCCTTTCTCTCTTAGGATGAACCTGAACCTGCTCCTCTGTTGAGGATTAAAAGACAAAAACCATTCTTGCCTTCAAAGAGCTCACAGTCTAATGTGAGTTCATACCTGACAGATTGACAGACTTTTGTACCAGATGCCAGGCTAAGTGCTGTTGGCATACAAATACAGAAAACCAAGATGGTGCCGATCGTAGAGCAGCTAGCATTCTATAAGGCAAAATATTGGGGGGTAGCTTAACGGAGCTGGAAAGTTGGGGAGGGTGTGAGTTGAGCTGGAAGTCCTCAATAAATGGCGATTTGGCCAGACTGACCTAGCAGGACAGCGGGCCAGAGGGCAAGGACATTCCAAGCGGGGCAAGGCTTCCAGGGAGGGATGGAGCAGCCCAGAAGGTGAGTTGAGCTGGTGATGAAAGGGAAAGGCTGAGGAAGAAGGAGGTGGGCAGATACCCTAAGTTCCCAGACTCATCATTATTGGCTGTTTGGAGCACAATGTGCCTGCTGAAATCATGGTGAGCCAAGCCAAGCCTTAGGACAGAGACGGAGCCTTTTAAAAGCTGGTGTTGCCAGTCTTGGTCTAGAGACATCATCAAAGCCTTTCTTTCCCCAAGCTTCCCACAGCAGGGCAGAGGATTGGCTGCTATAGTAGCCAGGAAGGCTGGAGTTTCCTGGGCACTCATTGAGAAAAGCTTGGTGCTGAGATGGGGCCCAGTTTAGGCCCTTTCTGGAGGAGTGGGTTAAGGTTTGGAGGGGTGGGCACAGGCCGGGAGAGCCATGCTCAGCCGGTCAGTGTGCGAGCAAGGGCTGCCGGAATGGATGAAGGCTTCAAGTTCATGGTATCCGAGGCTAGACTGAAGGAAGCGGGGAGACTTAGCCAGGAAAAGGCTTGGGCTGGGGGAGTATGCTGAGACATCAGTCTTGCTCTGCTTGGGCCCAAGAAACGAAACAAAAAGGCACAGGTAGAAGTTACAGAGGAGCAGGTTCAGGTTCAGCCTAAGAGAGAAAGGAAATTGGTCTGTAATTTTCCTTCTCTGTTTTGACCCTACCTGGTTTAGGTATCAGCCCCATATCTTGTCATAAAAGGAATCTGTAGGACTCCTCCTTCCCTATTTTCCCCATAGTTTGCATAGTTTGGGAATTAATTGTTCTTTAGCCTAAGGCAGAAAGAAGGAAACCTTTGCAAGGACGAGTGCTCTATATGTGGAATGGGCTGCTCAGGAAGCTCCTTCCCCACTCCCCACATTAAGCAAAGACTAGATGACCACTTCTTGGCAGTTTTATGCTGGGGGTTCCTGCTCAGGCCTCTGAGGTCCTTCCCAGCTCTGACCCTGATCTCCTGGCCCAGTTTGAGCTCTTTGACCATAAACATCACTGCAGTCCCAAGCACACTTTCCCTCCTTCCTGTGTGGGCGTTGGGGGTAGGCAGGATGCCTACAGAAAACCTGGGCCTGGGAAATGCATCTTGGAAGCCAGGACCTCGATCATCCTTCCTGGGCGATGGCACAGTGCCTTGACTCCAGCCCACCCTCCTCGTGTGACCTGGAAAACTCTGGGCAGTAACAAAGTGACACATGAAGGGAGGAAGGACACCCGGCCAATCAGAGGGACGGTGTCTGGCCCTTAGCGCGGCCAGGCGATTCTGTTTTCCATCACTAGGCACATTTCCCACCTCCCACGGAGAGAAGGAGGTCACCCAACCTGCCCTCCTGGCACAGAAGACGGATCTTTGGGGTCCTTTTTCTCAGCTTCCTTTTCCCACTGACATTGCCCATTGGGATCGCTCCCCTTTCAGCATCCAGCTTGTTTTTCCCACCAGACCAACTCATCCATTTGGAGCGGCTGCTGCCTCTGACGCACTAGATGGGCCACCAACATCTCAGGAACGAAGCCAGAAAAGTGGCTGTGCAACAAAAAAGGAGGAAAAAACAAAACAAACAAAAAACTCACAGCCAAATGTTGGCTAGAAACATTTGATTTCAGAGAGAGATTTCAAATGCTTTAACATTTAACATTCTATTATTATTTTTGCCAGCATGCTCCCACTCCCTCTTATCCTCTCCCCTCCCTGCCTTTTTTGGCTACTTTTCTAGGACTTTATGTATTTGGGAACAAAACTGTGCAAATGACTTCAGTATCTTTGGGAAAGGTTCTTTCACTGTAATTATAGCCAGTATTTAAATTCTATTCAAGGTTTAATTTTACACTGTTCTCACAGCAGGTCATGGACAGCGCTTCCATAGACGAAGAAATCTTTTATGATGATAGAACGTCATCCCGGCCCACTTCTTCAGTGTCAGGGTTCATAATGACTATGAATTCCTTGAAGCAAAGAGTGGAAAGGAACCTTGGAAGAGAGCTAATCCAACCCATGCCTTAGAAAATAATTCCTTTTATGTTACACTTGACCAGAGGCTGTCTATTTCTCACTCTATAAAATTTGAGAGTCATAGGGCATGTCAGTGTTGATGGAGTCCAACTCTATCCCAAAGGGATCCTTACTCAAATATAAGAGACCCTGCTATCTCCTCCTAGTAGACTATTCCACTTTTGCAAAGTTTTAATTCTTAGGAAGATTTTTCTTTACCTTCAGTCTAAATTTTCCCATTATTGTTTCAATCTTTTGCTATGAATTCTGTTCTTGGGGGCCTATTAATTGATCAATGAGCATTTATTAAATGTCTACTCTATACCAGACACTAGAAAGACAGAAATAAAATAGTCCCTAGGCTCAAAAATCCTAATTCTATTTGAAACATGTTCGCATGTAAGTCTGCACAATTACAAAGCAAGAATCTAGGCCTTGCCCTTTAAAAATTTCCAGACAGATGCTATATCCCCACCTGACTAACCTCTTCTTATTTCCTTTAAATAATTTTCCTATGACTCTAGCCAAGGTCTGACTGCTCATCTCTGAATACTTTGCTGCTTCTCAATATGCTGATTATCCAATGGATCTGGGAGCTTCTCGAATGAAATATTCCCTCCAAGGTTACAGATAATGTCCCATCTCTGGCCACCTCTTGTCACTGTCTCTTCCTTAAATTTGTCAGAAGGAGCCACCTTAAATATCATGCCCAGAAGAGAATACAATCCTCCATGAGTGGTCCAACCAGGGCAATATACAATAAATTACAGCCTACTTATTTCAGGAAGCTCTGCTCCTAAATATCACCCAAATTACACTATCTCAAGCAAAAATAAAAAGAAGACCCTTGGCTTCTAATGGCATCAGGGTTATTCCTTGATGACTATTGGGTTGGTAACATTGTAGGGGGTACCATTTTTGCTCTGAACATGGTTCAGCCTTGTTCTTGGAGGACAGAGGTGGAAGAGTTCAGTTTCCGTGGGATGCAGAAAGGGAAAATAAATGTTTATCACTTAGGGTGGACTTTGAGCATTCTGTTTACTCATTCAATAAGAGAGTTTATTAATTATATTATATATCAGGCACCATGCTAAGCCCTGTGGATACAAGGGTTCCTGGCAGGAGTTTACATTTAAATAAGAGAACAGTGTCATATCACTGGGTCTATGCAAGCTATTTACAGAGTGGAGGGAATTAAAGCTCAGAGGGGTAACGTAAGCAGCTGGAAGAAGAGGGTTGAAATGGACTGGGAAAGCCTTTCTACTAATTATGGAGTTTGAGCTGAGGCTTGTAGGAAGTCAGAAAATTTTACTTAATATTGGAAATAAGAAGAGAAGATATCTCAAGCCATTCCAAAGAAGAAGAGATGGGAAATGGGGTATCATGGGAGGAACAGCAAATAAGTAAGTTTGCAGATTGTACAGCACAGATCAGATACTCCTGGCAACAAAATGACGGGTTTGGGGACACAGGAAACTGTTGAGGAGGATCAGCACACACGCTGGGCATTCATAGGCAATAGAACTAGAGAATGGTGAATTAGATAATGTATGAGAAGGCAGACACATGGGGAGGACAGTTATGAAAGATGCCTTGTGAAACATGGGTGTCATTACCTGTCACTCTTTGGAGGTAGAAAATTATCCTGAGCCCATTGGACCCAGTGTCAAGGATTCCTCCTATGCTGATGATCTGACCAGTAATTGTTTTCCTATTTCTGAAAAAGGTTATAGCAAATTGGGGCAATTTTTTTTCATCAGGGTGCTCACAGAGGACTCTGTTCTCCATGGATTTCCTTCCCTACATTGTCTGGGGTCGTCACATCAACTTTCCTGTTCTGTGAGTCTGAGTGCCTTCTCCTAAGTTGATCCATTCAGAAATGCACAAAGGAGGTGCATCCATACTTTGTGACCCACCGTGAGCAGGAAACTGTGTAGCGGTCCTGATATCCTGTGCTTGCCTGCACATGGTAGGATACAATAAGAGAATACAGCTGAACTGGTCGAATCTCAATGCTTATCGACTGCTGATGAGAACCAGCCCCAGATGTGCTGATGACATGTTTGAGATTGTAGCTTGGAGGCTTGCTCCCCTTCTAAGTCTCAAGGGCCACTCCCTGCCCCTTAGGGCACTAACACTGGACACTTAGGGCCTAAGAGTGCCCTGTCAAATTCTAATGAATATTTCAGGCTGTCTAATCATCTAAACTGCCATAAATTCACTTTTAAAAATTTAATTTAGTCCAATTCAGCAAGAATTGATTACTGTGTGTTACTATAATTGAGGTGGTAAGGGAATTAAGCTTTGGAAGCAGAAAGGTATTAGCCGCTTTCAATAAACCTAACAAGAGATTAGCTTCTCTCCTAATCTGAAGCTACCTACAAGCAGCAGATGAAAACTGGGAGCCCGAGAACTTCTAACCCAGGCTCTTAACTATTAATAGTGTCTACCTCCTAGAACTTTGAAGAAAAATGAGATTACACACACACACACACACACACACAGCATATATTGCAAACTTTCAATCGCTATGTAAATGCTAACTAGTACTATTATCATTATTAAACTAGTCCTTATATGGCTATGAAACCAATGTTTTTTTAATTCTAGTTGGGATCTTTGTCATTCATTCATCTATGTCTAAAGCACCAATGCTGGTAGTTTTTCTTGATCTATTCAGAAGGTCGATTTCCTTGCTACTCCCTGAAGTTAATTTCTTGATTTCTTCATTCATTAGTGAGCATTTATAAGCAAAAACCTGAGGCTCTTAGGTCTGACCCCACAAGAACCGGCCAGTCCCAAAAGATTCCGTTCTTTTTGGGAGTTTCCCAATATAGCTTTTTTGTAGGTCATGTGTTGGTTTCTAGGGAATAACAGGGTCTTCTACTCCCCTGCAAGCACTCAAGGTAACAATAGTATTGCATATAGCGCAACCTTTATTTTACTCTACAGAAAAAGCAGACAGCACAGGCGCATGCAAACAAATAAAGAAAACTCATAAAGGACACTCCCATAAACAAGCAAAATAATTTTCCTCCCTCTTAGGCAAGTTCATTGTTTGGGGCTCTAGATTAAATTGACTCATTAAAACCATCTCTCTCATGAGTTAACAGGAAAATACATTTGTCCTTTTGTTATTAGAAGAAACAGAAAAAATGTCTTCATAAGGCATTCTAGGCCTGCCATGGAGTGTCCATTTTTGTCACCAGGGAAGTGAATCTCAGCTTATACTCATCGGCTCTTCTCCTTTCAGGTGAACTTCTGGGGAGAACCTTCCTTTCCAGAGACAGTGGGTCCTATGAAATATAAAGCTTGGTTGTTGGAGTGGGACAGGCCCAAGAAAGGGATACTAGCTAAAGAAAAGCTTAAATTAAATAATAAAGATAATGAACACAGCTTAAAAACTCAAGCATGATAACCGACACTTTGTGACCAAGTCATTCGATGTCTCTGAGCCTTAGTTTCCCCATTTTAAACAATATCTCTAATACTACCTCATGGGATTTTTTTTGTGAAGAACACATGACAAGGTTTTATAGATGGAGAATCAGAAGGAACCTTAGAGTTCCTTAAATTAGAATCTAATCCAATTCCTCATTTTACAGATGGCAAAATGAGGCCCAGGAAAGTTAAACAGTTTGTCCAAGATCCCACAGTTATTAAGTATCCTGAGTAGAATTTGAATTTAGGACCTCTGAATCCAGACTCCTTTGATTCTACTAGGAACCTTCCCCAGATGAGACAAGTTACCCAAAGTCCCATAGATAGTAAGTGGAAAAATTGGCACTTTAATCCATGCCCTTTAGCACCCTTACTACTCAATAATGTCTTTATAGCACAAGCCAAGTGCTCTGCAAACTGTCAAGTGCTCTGTAAATGTCAGTTATTTATACCCTCCCCCTTTCTGCCCCTGTTTAGAGGGACTTTGCGGACATCATTCTGTCCATTTTATGCAGGAGGAGAGGGAGACGCAGAGGGCCATCTTGGAACTTCACGGCCAATGCTCTTTTCCACATCACTTCTTCTCCAGAAGCGAAGGGAGAGGGAAGCCCAAGGTGGAGTGGAAAGAACACCACGTTCAGCTTGGCCACCTGGGTGACCTTGAGCAGATCACTTCCCTTTTCTGGGGCTCATTTCTGTGTGAGTTTGAACAGGTGATCTTTGAAACCTTTTCTAAAATCCCAGTCACCTCATAGACCTTTGTTACCCAGTGAAAATAAGAGGGCGAGGGTTTGTTTCCCAGCAGCAGACTTGGGAGCAGATATTCCTGACTGAATCACTGAAGGAATCTTTTTGGAAAGATGGACCGAACACTGTTGGGCACTTCTGAAATCCCATGGTTGCTGTGAGGGAGCCTGGCCAACCAAGTCACAAATCTAGGACAGAAAGGGGAGTCTTAGAAGAGGACCCTCGGTGGCCCAAAATGCCCTGATGCCCCTGGGATCTTGCTGGTGTGGATATCCCCCTCAGTGATACATGGCACGGCCCGCCCATTGCTTCCCTCTCAGCCATACCCTACGGCTCCAGCAGAGCCACGATCTCACTGCTGTGGACATCCCCTTCAACAGCGCAGATTGCAGCCCATCCTGGATGTCCCCGTGGGCCAGTCTTCTGCTCACTCTCCTGATGCTGAATTCAAACCAGGGGGGTTCATGAATGGTTCCCATTTATTAAAGGCACTCAGTGTGTCTGATCCCAAGGGAAAGAGAAACCTTTATATGACTCTCCTCTGAAAAAGTCAGCAGCTTCCATTGCTTTTAAGATCAAACACACATGGCTCTGGCCATTCACAACGGGCCCCTCCATCCTGGTTTGGCCCCTCTGGGCCCTCACGGGGCTGTTTGCTGCCTAACGCACATTCTGTTTGGTCTCATGCCTCGATCCTCTTGCATGGGCTGCTGTCCGTGCTAAGAATGGCAGCCCCCCCCCTCCTTCTGCCCATGCCATCCCTGATGACTCAGCTCGGGCTCTTCCTCCCTCACCAAACCTTTCCACATGCCCCCAGTTGTCGGTGCTCTCTCCCCTCAAATCAGTGCAGACTTACTCTTCATCTATTTTGTGCTTCTCTGGTACAAGCTGTTTCCCCCACCAGGGCATGAGCTACTTGGAGAAAGGACTGTTTCCTTTTTGCCCAGAGCTCACCAGAGGGCACCAAGGAGGAAACGGCAAACCATTTGTTATCTTTGCCAAGAAAACCCCCAAGCAGGGTCAGGAGAGTAGGACGGGACAAAACCACTGAACAGCAGCGCCCTGGCTGCGGGGGCGGGAAGCCCCCGGTTAAGCCTGGCTGAGTTGAATCGAACTGGACTGAACTGAAAAGAAGGATATATAATATGTGGGCTCTCCATCTCACTGGGCTCCATCTGGGGAAGGGAAGCCGCAGATTAAAGTAACTGATTCCTGAGCAATCAGCGGGCTCTGGGGGCAGACTGTCTCCAAGGGGCCCATGCACGTGAAGGGCTGTGCTTTGTTTGCTTATCAAAGGAAACTGAGTCCCTAGGTGTAGGGCGAACAAAAGTGGCCACTGAGCATGGTCAGATCATGGAGCTGCCAGCAGGCATCATGACCCCAGCACTGGCACCTTTTCAATTCCTGCCTTAGGTCCTACTAGCCAGGAGACCTCAAGTTTAAGTTATTTAATTAAAATTAAGTTCCTTCATCTGTCTGGACCTCAGTTTCCTCATCTGTAAAATAGGAATATAATAGTACCTGCCACACAGGGTTGTTGTGATGTAAAGCACTTTATGAAACTTTAAACATTTTATTATTATTATAAATCAGTATTATATCTAAAAACAGGGGTTAGTTGAATTCCTGTAAGGTCATGGGCTTATGGGCTCTTAGCTATAGATCTGAAAATAACTTCATTTTATCCACCCTCCCCCATTCATTTTATAGAGGAGTAAACTGAGGCTCCACACTCATGGGGATCATTAACCACTCTTATTGTCTCTATCTGCACGTTCCTCCTCCTACATCTCTGGATTAAGGGTTCCAGTCTATCTTGCCGACGTTATGAGTTGATGATCTCGTCCCGAGAATCTCTGACTATTTAGCATCTGCCATCCATCATCTAGTCCAAATTCTCCCATTTTAAAGATGAGGACACTGAGAAAGGTCTTGTCCGAGGAAAAGCTGGGATTTGCTCTCGCCTCCCTTGATGCTTTGCCTAGTCTCCTTCCCCACAGAATTAGGACTCCTTGGAAACTTAATGAGAGTCAAATTCAGAGTCAAATGTAAACTTTCTCCTCTGCAACAGAACTGGGAGGGGTTAAAAAAAGTCATGTTGATTATTCCCCTTTGGAAATGTGCTCAAATATAGATGCAAATGAGTTCACTTAAGTACATTTTAAAATTCAAATTCAAAAAAAAAAAAAGGTTCAGCTCATGTATTTATAGTCAGAACTCCATGAAGTTTGGACTGCTCGAGGGAGGGTCCCCTGGATTTTTGATTCCAAGAACTCGGTTGGTCTCTGTGGGGAGTTTGTTTCCCCCTGAGTGGGTTCTTTAGCATTTCTCCCTAGTGCCTTTTATCTGTGTTCTAAACACTGCTGGCCTTTAGGAGCAGCTGGCAGGAGGATTCATGGCTTCCATGTTTCATGATTTTTAAAAAAAGAATGCACAGTTTGAGATATTTTGTGCCTTGTGAGTGGGAGCCGGGAGGGTAAAGCCCTGTGATGCTGGGGGATGGAGGAAGGGATGGAAGAAAGGGGGCTCTACAGAGACCCTCGGTAATGAATCTGCTGAAGGGCAAAGAGAATAGCAGATTCTTTGTAGGATCTTTGATCCCACGGGGAGATTGAAATAGTGTCTCTCTTAAGAAACACAATAAAATAATATGCAATTGAGCCTAATAAGGTGGGCATCTCCCACGCACAGACACTCATTACTCTGCTTACCACTGCTTTTAAAAAGATTGTGCTGCTGAAAATTGAGCAATTTGAATTTCAGAGGCTTTTTTTTAGCTCCCGGGGCCAAGAGGAGTGGGCCTGATACCTTTTATACCTGACAGACCTTCCGATACTTAAAAAAAAAATCTATTTATTCTAATATAATTTTATTTTCTTCCCATTACATGTAAAGACAATTTTAAATATTCTTTTCTATCATACATGTGTTCCAGAGTCCATATTGTGGTCGTATGGAAGAAGACAAAGGAGAGAATGAGAGATATGTGGGTTAGCCAATTTTGATTAGGGAGAAATCTAATTTAGTTTGACACTGGAGTTCTGAAAATCATCCAATCCAAGATGAAGGAGTGATGGCAAGAGAGAAGTCCATTTAAAAGAAATCTGAGTGTTTCATTAAAGGGGAGGTTTCGTGAGTCAGCCTCGTCCCAGGGAAGCTGGAAAGGTCATGCAATTGTAGGGTGTGCTCACAAAGGATGGTCTAGAACTCGGAGAGAGGTGGTTTTGTCTGATCATTGCTAGACCTTAACTTGAAAAGGCCAAGGTCTCCCATTGTATCCAGGACCATCTCCGTGCTGATCTCTCTCTGGCCATTGGACCCAGATGTCTCTGGAGGGGAAAGTGAGGCGGCTGACCTTGCCCAGCCCTCCCTCACTGAAATCCAATTCACTTGCATGTCATGGAATCTCCATCGTGATGCCGTATTCTCTGTGAGGATGAAGGACAAACAACAGTGACGTTGTCAGACCGCAGACAGCTCGGTGGGGGTTGTCCTAGGGGGTCACAGTTTAAGAAGGAAATTGTAAGGATACGATGGGACCCAAAGAAGGGAAGCCCAGATGTGGACGTCCCTAAGATCATGCCCTGTGAAGGTCCAGTGAAGGAATTAGGAGTGTTCGATTTGGAGAAGGAAAGATCTGGAGAAGGACACGATGGTTCTCTCATCAAGTAGCTGAAGGACTATGATGTGAAAGAAGGGATAGAAAGAGTCCATGGACTTGGGCCCAAAGCTGTGTCCTCTCTCTGGAGTGGTTCTTTTCCTCTAAAAATTGATGGTATTCTTGTGGAAATCTCCTGGTGCATCCTGACTCAGAAAATGACCCAGCAACTCTCAGGCTTTTGGCCACCTAGAACCATCCATTTCTGTGGATGGCGGAAAACAACCAAGAACTCATCCAGGTGCTTGTGGCTGCCATCTTGGATGATGGAAGGGAGGATCAGGGAAAAAAATCTCCTTCTAATCCAGGGAAGACGATGTAGTGGAAAACTCAAAAGGGTGAGTCCCAGCCATTTCTTTTTTCTAGAGAGAAAGGGAAAGACAGAGAAGGAGAGAGAGAGACAAATAGAGACACAGAGACAGAGAGAAGGGGAAACAGAGACAGAGAGCCAGAGACACAGAGATACAGAGAGACAGAGAGAGGAGAGACAGAGACACAGAGAGAGAAAGAGACAGACAGACTCCATTTCTGAGGAGCAGAAGAGACTGCTTCCTTTTCTTGCTCTATACCTTGCAGACCAGCACCGTTTAACCTTGTCATGGCACAGTAGACAGAAGGCTACCCAGAAAGTCAAGGGTATGGGGTTCAAATCTCACCTTTGACATCTAATATCTGAGACTCAGGTTCCTATCTGCAGTAGCTGCCTCAGAGGGTCGTTTTAAAGAGCAAAATATACATACTCTCTCTCTCTCTTTTTTTTTTTGCTCTTTGCAAACTATAAAATGCTTTATCGATACCAGATATAATTGAGATTATTTTTTATCTAAACTCCTGGGAGGTTTGCTAGATATGAAAGGAAGCACAAGGGCTGAGAGTCACTAAGCCTCACTAATCCTTGGAAACAAATGAAAAATAAAGCACATTTTAAAATAGAAGATCCATCTGCCAGTGATTTCAATGCACTGCTGCAGCCTGCCCTTTGCTTTCGGGAAGGAGCGGAGTGTGGGCAGGTGGGGAGTCAGCCTGCAGAATAAGGCTCTGACTTCTTTGGAAAACCTACTTTCAGGGCATCTTAGGGAACCCGCAGGCACCAGATACTACCCTAAATTTAGACAAAACATTCTCTTTTTTAAAAAATCGTGCTACTTTGAATGACATAATGATTTCTGATATTTATGTAGCCCTTTACAATTTATAAAACACCTATAGATGTCATTGCATTTAACTCTTTGAGACTGGGGATACATATAATTAGGATAAGGAACTCTCAGCGAGAAAACTCCCCCAACAAATTCAAGAGAGCATCTTCTCTTCCACAGAAAGTCTGAGGGAACATCCTGAGCCTGAGTGACTCGTGCAGGGTCCCACAACTGGCGTGTGTCAGAGGCAGAAGAGGAGCCCAGGCCTTCCTTCTTCTCAGTCCCCTGCATTCACTTTGCCAGATGATGTCCCAGTGCTCCAGAGCTCGCCAGAATCAGGCAGGATGTCTTTAACCTACCTGGGCCCATTGAACCAGGCCCTTAATAAAGGCTTCTGGGAGCTCTGATTTCTATGTGTCTCCCAACAGGGTCTGAATGGAATATTATTATTATTGTCATCATTCGCGCATTACCCAGAACACCTGGTGACGTTTTGTTCAGCCACCCATCACTCCCTCCTACACCTGAAAATCACAGAGTGTCAAAAACCCTTGTTCTTTGTTAAAGACAGCCCAGGAGAGCTGCAAAATTAGCCCCTGTGTCCCGGTTTCGGGGAACAAAGCGCGGCGTCTGTGGGAGGGGAGGTGTGGAGTGGGGGCTTTGCCCAAGAGTCTGCCTGCAAGCCCCACCACTGCACCCCTTCATTTTATTCACTCACTTTATTTTCCATCCTTAGTGTTTTCTCAATGCCTCCGTTAGGTTTATAGGGCTGCCCCCTCCCTGAAGAGGAGATAGAGCTTCATCCCGTGTACGGGATCCCCAGCATTAAGCAAAGTGCCCGTGGACATCTTCAGTGTCCAAGAAATGCTTGTTGACTGAATTGCTGCTCTCTCCAATCCTCCCTCATAACCAGAACATAAAACCAGCCCTGCGTCTATCGGCGTATGTGACCTTCAGAATCCACGGCCTCTCACCTCCATCCTGAGGACCTTGGATTTCTCATGTATCTCACGGGAGCCAGAAGGGACCTGGTGTCCCCCTGTCGAATCCCCCATTCTAAGGGTGAGGAAACTGTAGCCTGGGGAGATAAAGGCTGCTTTGGGGTTCTAAGTACAGTCTCTAAATCCAGTCTCCTTCTACCTTGCTCTTGGACTTGTTTACCCACTTCTGAGATTCTCTCTGGAGAATGTGGAGAAGAGGGTGGCCGGAATGGTGAATGACCTCCAGAGCCTGGCCACTGAAGCTTGGTGAGAGGGCCAGGCCACGTGGAGGTGGCGGGAGAAGGAACAGCAACATCCCAAAGCCTGCCCCGGGAGGAGGGGATATTTTTGGTCTCTGGCCCCAGAGTGGGGAAGGGATGAGAACTGTCAAAGGGAAAAATGGAGTCCAATGCAGGGAATCCTGTTCAGGCACTGGCTACCACGTGGTCAAGGAGGCTTGGACCAGATCGGATCTGAGGTTTTGTGGGAGCCCCTCCCACTGGGAATGTTCTGAGCTCCGTGGCTGATTGACAGAAGGCGATTGCAGCCCACGACTGGACGGTTCCCCCCTGGCTGTCCAGGGGAAGGTGGGTTTTGGCCATGAGTTAAGGTAGGTCCTCGCTCAGATGAGACGGTGGGGCAGCTGGTGGTATAGTGCACCAGGTGTGGGATCAAGGGGACGGGAGCTTAAATCCGGCCTCAGACACTTACTAGCCCAGTGACAGTCACTTAATCCTGTTTACCTCAGTTTCCTCATCTCTAAAATGAGCTGGAGAAGGAAATGGCGAATCACTCCCCAAATGGGGTCACAAAGAGACACAACTGACATAAACAACCATGTCACAGGATGGGTATGGATTCAGAGTCAGTGGGCCTGGGTGCAAATCCTATTTCAGCTCAGCTTCTGGGTTTGGATTTCCTTTTCTGTGACACTGGGGGCCTAAGTGGATGGGCTCTGAGTTGCCTTGTAGCTCTAAAATAAGCCCAGGCATAGACAGGGATTCTTGTAGGCCTTTTAGTACTAATTTGAAGGCAGTGAATTGAAATTCTTAGCCCCCAAGCAAAGGCTTGCAAAGGCCCCCTGCCGACTGTTAAGGGACACTCTCCAACCCCAACCATCTTCCTTCACGGACACAGGAACACTGCCAGGGGCTGCTTGGGCAAGATTTAGATCTACAAAGGCAGTTTATGAAAGGAAATGCAATTAAGATGCTGTGAGCCCCAAGGATTACAATTTATTTGAATAATTTTTATTTTGACAGGTAATCATCCCTTTCCAAAAAAAAAAAAAATCCCCAGTTTTGCTAGCATGTAATTGCATATTATAGGTTCTGATCATTCTTTTTTCTCTGTTCTTATTTTTCTAATTTTACATTTTTTTTAATTTTGAAGATTTAACTTTTCACTCCCCTCGTTTGATCAGATTAGCTTAAAATTTAGCAATGTTGTTCATCTTTGCAGAGCATCAGCTTTTAGTTTTGTCTTATTTGCAGAGTCTGCTTTCCATTTTATCTGTTTCTCAATTATCTTTCAAGATTTCTTCTTTGGTCTTTTTTTTACTTGTCATTTTTTGAGGATGTATTTAATTGCACCGAAAAAAAATCTTATGCTAATCTGATTAAAAGAGAAAAGGGAAAAGCCAAATCTATTTTGTAAATGTATGTTTTCAGAGCTTCAGTTCTCCCTTTTTGGATTGCTTAAGTTACATCTCAGAATTTTAATTTGTTGTTTCATTGTTATAATTCCTTCACACAGCTATTAGTTTTTCTATGCTTTGTCCTTTTACCTCATCATTTAAGATGCCGTCTTTTGTTTGTATCCCCTATACTTTTACCTTATCATCTTTTTTTTTTCTTTTTCCTTGCTCTTTGTCACCTCAGACAAAACAACAATACCTTATCAACCCCTATCCTTTTAAAACATTATTTTAGATTAAAAAAACATTCATTTGTCACTTCTCTGTTCTCTAGCATATGCTCTATTTTTTTAAAGCACTAGTTGATGCTCAGAAATATGTAGTCTTTTTTTTTTTACTGTTGTCATTCAGAAGATGCCATAAATCATTCAGATTTATAGTTTCTCCAAGTTTGTCTAGCTCTATATTTTCCTTTTTGCGTATCTTTTCATTAGATCTATTTTCCATCTCTGAATGACCAGCATTTAAATCTACAGTTATTATTATGTTACCTACCTCTTTTCTTATTGTTAACTTTTTCTTCATGAATTTGAATGCTACGCCATTTAAGGCAAATATGTTGAATACTGCTATTGTTTCTTTCTGTATGATATCTTTAAGCATATTGTAGTTTCCCTGTTTGTCTCTCTTGACATTTGGAATTTTTTATTTTTGTTCTGATGGATAACATGATGGCAACTTCTATTTAGGAAATTTTATTCCAGCCTTTCATTGCTATTCTGTCTGTGTCTATATTTTTAGATATGCTTCTCATGTACTTCAGATTGTGGGTTTTGTTTTCTTATAAATTCTGCCTCTGTTTTTTGTTTTATTGGACTGTTTAATCCATTTACATTTAAAGTTATAATGTTAGCCTTGTCATTTTTTTTATTTATTTTTCTATTAATTCTTATCTCAGTCTTCCCATATTTTGTCCCTATCATTAAATGTGTCCTTATCATTAAATACTTTGATGCCAGTCTATTCCTATAGATTACAACTAGTCTCATTTTCTACCCTATTACAAATTTCTGGAATTTATTTCAATTGTAAATTTATTTGCCCATTTACTTATTTATCTGTTGTTCTTGATCCTTTACTTTTACCCTGAATGACTAAGCATATGGTTCAAAATCTTCCAATTTCCCTCTTCTCTAATCTCTTAGTTTAAAAAACATTCTTTTGTGGACCCCTTCAAGGAATAATCATTTCAATGTATGAGTATTACATAAAGATTGCTTGTTCAGCCAAATAATTATAAAAAACAGTGACCTTTGTTGGCAAGGCTGTGTTAGGTTTTCTCTGAACTTAGAAATAGGGGACACCTTATTTCAAATCTCCTTTCTGATACTTAGAGAGGTCTTGGGTTAGTCACTTAAAATATTCGACTCTTGGTTTTATTATCTGCAAAATGGGACTAGAGAAAGCCACAGAATGTGGTGTCCAACTCAAATAAGAGTAGATTCACTGATTTGTACATAAGGATCCTGGGGGCTACAGATGAACTTAGTTTTTAAGTGGGATATTATTTATATTGTATTTATTTTTTAATTTTAAGTTTATTTATTTATTTAAAACATGTACAAAAGAAAAAGAAAAAAAAAAAAGAAAAAAACTGCCATCTGTACCACAGAATGAAAGGCTTTAAAATATGAAACAATGAATGTCCATTTCAACAAAACATATATAATAAATACAACATATTATGTTAAGCCATTCAGCTTTTCTTTTTTTCTTTTTTTTCTGAGGCAACTGGGATTAAGTGACTTGCCAGGGTCACACAGCCAGGAAGTATTAAGTGTCTGAGACCAGATTTGAACTGAGCTCTTTCTGACTTCAGGGCTGACGCTCTATCCACCACACCAACTAGCTGCCCCCCATTCATCTTTTCTTTGCTTCCTTGGAGATTTTCTTTTTTTCTCTGCTGTGTGCTTTTTCCTTTATTCTTTTTCCCCTCTTTTTATTTATTTTGTTCAATATTTCCACATTATATCTTGATCTGGTCTCTGGGTGCAGGCACTCCCACACAAGGAGGATGCATAATTCTCTGCTTTAGGACTTAACCTCTGATGGTGATTTTGAGGCTCAAATGAGAAACTGTATGGGAAAGATTGAAGTCTTTAAAACGCCCTCACTAGCAAGGATGGATGGGAAGAGCAGCGGCGTGGCGGGGCTAAGCCTGCTGAGACAAGGGAGCCCTGCAGATGCTCCCAGCCCCCCAGCCCAGATGTTTCTCTTTCTGTCATCTCCCTATGGATGAGAAGTAGCAGAAATAAGCCCCCTCCATGGCTTTCTATCTGACAGCCTTCCAAGCCTCCCCATCTTCAGGGGTAAAGAGGACATTTGCCACCTTCTTGGGGAATCACGGAGATGTGTAGCACAATATTTATTAAAGCCATAGAAGGGGGGAAAGATGTGCCATAGAGGAAAATGGGGTGTGGAGTCTTGGTGGTTTTTAAAGGTGACTTTACAGCCCTGCACAGGGTAGTGGGAACCCCTCCAGAGTCCCTGCTCACCCTGAGAGAGTTCTTTGTGCAAAACCAGTTCCAGCTCATGCCGCTTCTTGGATCCTGGGCAGGTCTCAGAGGCCCTCATCTGTCAAATGAGCTAGAGAAGGAAATGGGGGGCTGCTCCCGTAGCTTTGCCAAGAAACCCCTAAATGGCGTCACAAAGAGTGGATGTGACTGAAAAACAACTGTCTCCATTATATCAGTCTGGGTCCTGGAAATGGGGAAATAATACCCAGAAGACCCACCTCACGGGGTTGCTGGGAGGCTCCAGTGAGATAATGGCTATGAAGTATTATGCAAACCTTCAAGAGATACATCCATCATCAGTAGTATTATTCTGAGTATTTTAGAAGTATCAAAACATAGCAGGATTGTAATCTTCCTATCCTTTATTATTATGTTCCATGTTGAGCACAGTACTCAGCATATAGAGGGAACTTAATCAAACCTTTGATTGATTGTGGGAACTGCGCCTCTGTCAGTCCAGGCGAGGTGATTTTTGCTGCCACATCACACTATTGACTTATCCTAGTGTAAGGTGCACTAAGACCCCCTGGATGTTTTCCCACAGAAACCATTATCTGGCCCTCCTTCATCCTCTAGTTGTGTAATTGGTCTTTAGAACCCATTTAGAGGGTCCACTTCTATGGAGTAGACAGATAGTTTTGAGGCAGATAGAATAACATTTCTAGCAGTTTTCTGGAGGATTAGCTTTGTATCGATGGAAAGGGCTGCAGCGTCATCCACTTACATCTATGTATCATCTATTATGTATGATAGATAATACATAGGTGGATGAATAGATAAGTGGATAGATAGAAAGATGGATGGATAGACAGATAACCAGAAAGATAGTTGGTAGACCAATAGGTTACTAGATAGGTCAATGGCTAGATCAAAAGATAGATAAGATGAATGATGAGATATGTAAGTACATAGACATATAAGTGGGTAGATGGATAGAGTAGATAAATGGATGGTGAGAGAGAGAGAGAAACAGAGAGAGAGAGATGAATAGATAAGTAGATAGGTAGAGAAAAAAGAAAGAGGGATAGATAGGTGGATGATAGATAGGTAGATAGATTAGTAGATATGTAGGTAGACAGACATAGATGAGAGAGACAGACAGAGACAGAGAGAGAATTAGTTCATTCTTAGGTTCACATTCTGGCTGTGTCATTTACTGGCAAGGTGATCTTGGATAAATAACTTTACCTCTTTATGATTTCCTTATAAAATAAGGGTGGGTGGACTTCTGAGGTCCCTTCCAGCTGTAAAACTATGATTTTCTGCCCTACCATGTATAGCTTTTAAATATTTTTCTTATTTTCCCAGAGTGTGGGTTTGTGAAGTTTAATTAAACTGTGTAACATTACTTTTTTGTTTTTGTTTTCAATGACAAGAACCATTTTTCTAAGCCAGAAGGGGAGAATCTGCCATAGAGTTTCAGAAGAGGACCCGGAACACAAGATGTACTTGGGCATTTCGTTCGTGCATCTGTCAAGTCCTTATTTTCTCAGTCCTATTTTGGGGCCTCCTGTCTGGTCTCCCTAATTAGACTACAAATTCAGAAGCAGGCAGCAAGACTGGCTCGTTTCTCTTCCTCTGCACCAGAGCTAGCCCCTTATATGTAAATACTTAATAAACACTTGCCAAATTCAATAGAATTTGGCGAATAGTTAAAGAGCCGGAGTTACTTTAGATCAGTCGCTCTTTGTGTCCCTTATATTCGGCCCCAAAGTAGATTCTGTCCATTTTTCCTTTGAAGTGCTTCCCTCTCCCCAGTTCTCCCTCTACTCTCCCAGCCATCCCAAGCCCTCACACATTCATTGTGTATGTTGTTTCCCCTGCTGTTGGGTTTATCTCACTTTATAGCCTCAGTTCTCTACATCTTCCCTGCTTCTCTGAAGGCATCATATCCATTGTTCCCTATGACATAACAGGCTCCCACCAATCTTAGGGCAAAGCTTTCTCTGGCTGCCCTCTTGGGCTCCAGGTCCTCCCTGTATGGAGAAGGCATCCTTGCCAGATTCATTATCTTTAAGTGGTGTTTTTTTTTTCTTTCATTAGACTTTCCTCTTTATTCCCAACCTTCTGTCATGTTTTCTTGATTCTGCCTCAACAAATCTAAAATGGCAGGCAACGTGGTCTGATGGAAAGGAGACTCAATCTAAAGTCTGGGGATACCTGAGCCCCAGTTCTTAGTTCTTACTAGCTGTGGTGATTGCAGACTAGTCGCTTCCTTGTTCTTTGTCTAAGAAAACACTCACTGACAATCAGAGAATTGGACTGGGCTGCCTCTGCAGGTGTGGGCTCCCTCCCCCTCCAAGTCCTCACCTGCAAATAATTTAATCTAACCCCAGAGTTCTGCAGCTCACAATCTACAATCTCTGATGAATAAAATGCAAATTGACTTAAATCTACTATCAAATTTATGTATTTTTTGGTCGTCCAGTATTTTCTTAATCAATGCATCCTGGTAGAAAGTGAATCTACGTGTGTAAAAATATTTAGAGCATCTCTTTATGATGTCAAAGAACTGGAAACTAGAGAAGGAGGCCCCCATCAATGGGGAAATAGCTGAATTATGGAGTATAAATGTAGAGGAATACGACATGTACATTGCAGAGGAAGACACGAAAAAGACAGAAAAGAACATCTTAGGGAGATTTCTATGGATCGATGCCGGGGGAAACGAGAACAATTTATACAGTGATGACCACATTGGTAACCAGTGGTTCTCAAACTTTTGTTTTCAGTATCTTTATCCTATTAAAAATGATTGAGGAGCTCTCCAAAGCGTTTCTGTTTATCTGGGTTATATTTATAGACATTTCCCATATTGGAAATAAAAACTATTTTTGAATTTGTAGACCCTCTAAAAAGGTTCCAGAGATCTCGAGGATTCTCTAGACCAGGGATCCTCAAACTTTTTAAATGGGGGGCCAGTTCACTGTCCCTCAGACTGTTGGAGGGCCTGACTATAGTAAAAACAAAAACTTTGTTTCATGGGCCTTTAAATAAAGAAACTTCATAGCCCTGGGGGAGGGGGATAAACGTCCCTCCTCAGCTGCCACATCTGGCCCGCGGCCATAGTTGAGGACCCCTTTGCCTAGACCATACTTTGAGAACCATCGGGTAAGACAGACCACTTTGAAAGCCCACAGAAGTCTGCTGTTCTTAGTATTTTGGGGGACTAAGCATGTTCCCCATTTTGATTCAAAATGCAGAAATAGCCCTACATTTGGGGGCTTGGTAAATGGGGGAATTTTTGTTTTGCTGGACATATCATAAGCGGTTTGTTTTTTTTTTATTTTTGACAATAAGGGATAGGGAAAAAGAGGAATAGAAATGCTTGTTAATTTGAAAGAAACAAATAAACAAAAAATGGAGAAGTTATTATCATATGATGGTTTTGACGTTAAAATGGGTTTTATGACTCAAAACCCAGGAACCACTGGTTTAGCTGAAAACGTATAAAACCTGACAGACCCATGAGATGGTTGGGATGAGGTCACCCTGGCTGGGTTCTGTTCTGATGGAGGCGGGCCCATCAGGATGAGAAATTCTGGATCCACTAGACTAGGGAGGTGAGAACACCTCATCTCAGGTCATGCTTGCTGTGTCACCCAAAGTCTAGTGAGTATATTTTTATGAGGGATAATAAAACAGAAACACTGGCCCCACACTGGCCCCACCCAACCTGGTGACTCTCAGATCGCTCCAGGCTTCTCTGCCAGAGAAACCAGTCTCCCTCGCTGCAACCTGGGCGGGGAAGGGCTTTCCTTGAGCATTTCCAGGCTTGTTCCTCCCAGTCACTCTGATACCTGGGCTGCCCACAGTGCATCTGGTTGCACTGGGAAGGAAGGTTTAGGGGGAGATTAGGGTCCACTTGGATAATGATTAAGGACGCTGTGGCAGAAATGGCAGAGCCCTGGCTTCTAATATCAACTAGCTATTAACTCTGTGATTTGGGGCAAGTCTTTGGGCCTTGGTTTCCTAATTTGTAAAATGGGTGGATTAGATTGAATGTTTTCTAAGATCCCTTCCAACTCTATGAAGTCTCGCTTTTCGCTTTCCTACATCAAAATACAACAAGTAGACCAGGAAGCAAATCCCAAATCTATTTTAAAAACACTTTTCAGAGTGAGCCAAACAGATTCTAGATTAATTTTTTTTAAATTGGTAATCAAGAGATCTGTTAATCAAGTATTTATTTTTATATTTTCTATTAATGTTAGTTTTTGTTTGTTTGTCTTGGGAGCCATTTGGGGTTAAGTGACTCACCCAGGGTCACAGAACTAGGAAGTGTTAAGTGTCTGAGGCCAGATTTGAACTCGAGTCTTCCTGACTCCAAGACCGATGCTCCATCCACTGTGGCAGCTAGCTGTCCCTGAGAGTGTTAGTTCTGTGTGGGGGAATGAGACCAAAAAGGGTTCCTAGGGTCACCTAGTCCACCTAATGTCATGATTTTGCACATGGGTAAACTGAGGCACACAGCTCATTAGTAAAAGATCCAGAATTTAAACCCAAATCTTGTGGCTCCATGCTTAGTACTTTTTGCGATGACAGTTGAGGTAATCGGTGTGAACCGCTATTAATGTAAAGCTGTCTAGTCCAAATCTCTTATTTGACAAATGGAGAAACTGAGGCCTGTGCAAAGTCATTTAGATACTAATTAGCAAAATCAAGACTTAAATGGAACAGGGCTCTCATCATGGTACCCATCAAAAATGCTTCCATTTAGAAAGAAACCAATATAAAAGAAACTCTCTGTCTCCCCCAGGTAAAAGCTAACTTTAACTTGGATAAATACTAATGTAAAACCAATCTCTGTGAATTTCCCCCTACCATTTGCCCTGTCCTTGCCCTCGGGGACGGCTGCCTTTTACTTTAAATAGAAAGTTCTCCGCCATTTGTGGATTGTATCTTTCAAACTGCTGTCATGTAGTCCCCTCCTTTGGGGAAGGGGGCAACTGAGGCTCATAAAGGGTCATGAAGCTTTTGGGGACCAGAGACATCTACTTCTTGAAAAGTCCACACACGTCCCTGTTTTCTGGATTCAAGTCAGGCTCTGATAAAAACTGGCTGTGCAACCCCAGGCAAATCCCATAAGCACTCTGAACCCTGCTTTCCACATCCGTAAAATGAAGGTAAAGATATCTGTGATCTCCAAACTCCCACGGGGGTCTTGGGAAGAAGAGCTTTGCTCAATATAAAGTCTTTTAGAAATATAAGTCCTCATTCTCATTTCTTAATAAAACCTGAATTCTTACAAAGTGTGGGCAGGGAGATGGCAAAGTGGATAGTCAGGAAGTCCTGAGTTCAAATCTAGTCTCATAAATATAGAAATATGTTTAAAAGAATTGCATATATTTAACCTCTATCAGACTGCTTGCTGTCTTGAGAAGGGGGAAGGTGAAGGAAGGAAGCACAAAAATTTGGAACACAAAGACTTGCAGAAATGAACATTAAGAACATGTCTGAAAAAAAGAAAATACTATTGAAAATTTAAAAATTAAAAATAAATTTAGCACATGATTATGGGGAAAAAAATCTAGCCTCAGACTCTTGTTAGCTATGTGACTGAGCAAACCACTTCACCCTGTCTACCTCAGTTTCCTCCTCTGTAAGATGAGCTGGAGAAGAAAATGGCAAACCGCTCCAGTGTCTCTGCCAAGAAAACCCCAAATGGGGTCATGAAGAATCAGCCACGATGGGAAGAATGAGTGAACAGCAAAATCACCAAGTGTCTTGTTTGGTTTCACTGCCGTGCTTGGGTTCCGGTGACCTGCTTAGCTGGCTGCCCAAGTTTGCGCCTCTCCCCATTCCCAAGCTCTCTGGGAACCGATGCTGAGCACCCCAGAAGGTCTTAACCAGGGAACGTCAGCTTGTTTTTAAAGACTGTTTTGATAACTGTATTTCCATGTAATTGGATCCTTTGTAATCATCTGCATTTAAAACTGGGGCCCTGAGCCGCCATCCCTGATTCTCTGAACTGCACTGCAATGGCGCATCTGCCTCCTGCCTTGGCTGCTTCTTCCACTGGGGAACGATTCCAGAATCTCCATTTTGGGGAAGGGTCCAGATTAGTCACCTCTAATGGCCTGGGCTATAGACCAAGATGCTGCCGCTCGCATCCTCCTTGTCCCTGCTTCTTTTTTTTAAAAGGTATTTTTATTTCATTTAAGTATTTCCCAATTATATATAAATTATTTTAAACTTTCATTCCCTCAGCCTTTTCACCTGCCCTTTTATATGTTATCTTCCCCACTAAAATGTAAGTTCCTTGAAGGCAGGGGCTGCTTATATTTGTATCTAAGCCCTTAGTACCACGTGGGCGCACAGTGACTGATGACTCAATGGAGTCCATGACATAAAAGAGATAAAGAACGCTTGATCTCTGCCCAAAGATGCCTTACCACAAATCCTCTGGACGGAACACCACTCAAAGATCAGCCTGGCCTGCCTTGAAGGCCTCCGACGACAGCTCTCACCTTGCCATCCAGCCTTAATTGGCCAGTTTGTGACTCCCGCCCATGACTCCTGGTTCTTTCCTCTGTGGACAAACTGTGATCTTTTCAAACATTTGAAGACTACCATCTTGCCCCCCAGACCCAAGCCTTCTCTTCTCCGGTCTAAGCATCCCCAGTGACTTCTGAGATTCTGTGTAGCTCAGACTCGAGAACCTTGGCCATCCAACCCCCCTCTTCTGGACACTTTCTCCTTTATCAAGGGGCTTCCCAAGGGGCAGTGGCCATAATCTTGTACATTTTCTATGAGGGGACTTTTACCTCTTGTCACTCCTTGGCTGATGGGCTCATCTTCAAACCTGTTTTCTTGTGTCCTTCCAAGCAGGGATTGGGCAGGGGAAGTATTTAAACTTTTCCTTATGTCTTTGTACCTCCAGTGTCCAGCATACAATGGACATTTAATGAATGCTCACTGAACTGAACTGAGTTGCTGTCTTTCTCTCAGGCACTTATATGTATGAGACCCTGAAAAGCCAAGAGAAGGAGACGTTACAAGATGAAGGGGAAGGCTTTCAGATGCGAAAGAGACCTTGGAAGGAATCTCAGATCGGGAAAACCCAGCTGTCGATGAAAAGGCCAGTGAAAAAATGAGCTGGACTTTATTATCCCCAGACATTCATCTGCATGAAAGTCCAAAAGATGCATGGGAGCCTGACTGAACTGAGGCTTGGGAACATAGGGCATCGTCCTAAGGCAAGATGGAGTGTCTCACTCAGGGAAGGGTCTCTTGAACCAGGAAGGATTGGGAATAGGAGAAGCCAGTTGGTTCCCACCTCCTCTCTGAATGTGACAAACCTTAGGGAATCCACAGAGAGAGAGGTTTGGTTGTCATATTATATATATATATCTACATATATATGTTATATGTGTGTATATATAAAACATAATATATATAATCCTAAATATATATCCCTAAATATATATATACATCCCTAAATACATATACATATATACACACACATACATATATATGTATATAAAAGGGTCACTGTCCCATTTGAAAAAAGCACAAAGAGCTGTAACATGCCCATTAAAGGGAGCCCAGTACCACTCAGCAAAACTAGTGGCTGAAGGTGGGAAAAGTCACAGCTTGTCATTGAAGCTTGAGCCCAGAGTATCTGGTGTATCAACCCACCCATTTACTATATGAACATGGGCAAATTACTTCCTTGTCTGGCCCAGCTACAAGTGGCTGATTCACTCCAACTCAGCCCAGAATTAACCCGGCCTGGTGAGGAGCTGCCAAGTGACAGCTTGACCCAGCCCAGGACTGCTGCTCCTTAGCAGAGCAGTGGAGTGAGCTGCCCTGCATCGACGTTGCGTCTTCCAAGACCCTGTGGAGAAATCAAGCCCTGTAGGTCTGGAAATTTATGGGTCCACTTAGCCAAAGGTGTCCCCAACACTTTTGCCTCGATGCTTCGGTTGCCTGACTTTTTACCAAATCTTTTCCCCTCATGAACTCTATGTGTATCAGTGGGACTATAAACCCTTGGTTTGAGGGGAAATGGTTTTAAATTACTCTTTTGCTATATCATTTGAGTAAATGTTTTGGGAAATAATTGTCTCCTGTCTACATAAGAAAAATATATCAGTGGGGGCCACATGGAGGCTTATCAAAGATCACTGGAAGCCATAACAGCTGTCCCTCTGAGGGTTCAGTTTGCCAGCATAAATTGGGGAGAGTGACCCCAAATGGCACAAGTGACATAAGGAATTCAAAGAGTATTTGTGACTTGCCTACTGTATACAATGTAATATACAACCTTCTAAAGATTTTTTTAAACTTTCCGGTCCTTGAAAAATAATAGGTGCTTAATTAATGTTTGTTTTCTTCCTCTTCCATCACTCAGGTGAAACTCCTCTCTCCAAGATTAGTATGATCTCCACGGCCAAGTATGAGGGTGTTTTCTCAGTGCTCATCCTTCCTGATCTGCTGCCACTGTTCACCACCCCATTTCTCCTCTTCCTGATCAGCACCTGAGCTTTGGGCTGCTTTGTTCCTCCTGTGGTAACCCGGTGACTCCCCGGATCCCAGGGGCTTCCCATACGAAGGCCAATAATAATGTGGCGCCCAATCAAGATGACCCATGGAGGCTCGGGACTCCCAAACCTGAGAGATCCACCAGCTCATCCTCCCCAGAAGCAGGGGCTATGGGTCACGCGTGGACCACCTCCCCCAGTCAAATCATGATATCTGAAAGAACTATGACCTTTAAATCCCCCAAACTACCAAGAAAATCTTCAGTGATTTTTCTTCAGTCTCCTCCACAAAAGGCAAACCCATCACATTACACCGTGACTCCCACCTGCCTTTACCGTCTTATTTCTTCACCTCAAGCACTTGACAATCCAATCAAACCGCCTTTCCCTATCCCTGATGACATCTCCCACCTTCAAGCCTTTGCTCATCGGCCCCCCCACCTTTGATTGTATTCCCTGTTCAGCAGCACTTCCTCAAATTCTTATTTTCCTGCGGAGCCCAGCCCAGCTGTTACTTCTACAGCCTTTTCAGTCATTATACTTTGCTTAAAGAAATTTCAGACTTCATGAACATAAAAACCCTCAACATTCCCCCAAAAGTAAAATTATATTTGGAACTAGAATCTTGATTACAAATTGCTGGCAAACACCCCTATGAGATTTCCACTATTTCTAATCCCCCCCCACTTTTTTTTTTTTACAGATGAGGAAACTGAGGTTGGGCTAGGTTAAGTGAATTATCCATTGATTATTGAATTATCAGCCAACATTAATTTTATTATTTTTATTTATTTACTTACTTACTTCTTTATTTTCCTGAGGCAATTGAGGTTAAGAGACTTGCCCAGAGTCACACAGCTAGGAAGCTTTAAGTGTCTGAGACTCAGGTCCTCCTGACTTCAGGGCTGGTGCCCTAGCAGCCAAGATTTATTGAGGAACTCCTGTGGGTCCTAAGTGTTAGAGGACAAATAGGAGGGTCTCTGCCCTTAGGAAGCAGGATGCAGTGTTTATGTAGGAGAGGTGGGCAGGAAAGGGAGCTTCGGTCTGGGAAGTCCCTGAAATCATGAGCAGAGTCACAGGGAAGCTGATTGGCTGGTGGCTGCAGAGTCCATGATGGGGGTATTGACTTGATTACCGTTCCCTGAACAAGAGGGAGCAGGCGGACAAGTGCAGAAGTCTCCTAACTGGCATCCTCCCCTTTCAAACTCCCCCCACATTCATTTCAACCTTTAGTAGTTTTAATACTAATGAAATTAATTTCTAAAAGCACTGCTTGGCTCCCCATGACCAACTGGATCAATCCCAGACTCTTTTGGTGGAAATTTTATTATATTATTTATTGTTATAGTTTATTATATTATTTATTATTATTATATTAAAGTTGCATTTTTCAGGATGATGATGAAAAGAAACTTCGGGGACTCGGTCTAGCGGATCTTGGGGCCAAACAACTTGAGCTCTGGTGCTGCCTTTGCTACTGTCCCGGGGCACCTGGGGAAGCCATCTGGCCCAATCCCCTTGTCTTCATAGATGAACAGATTGGGGGCCCCAGGGTTATGACCAGCCAAGAGCACAGAGGGAGAATTTGGAACCGGAAAGGACCTTTGAGATTGATCATCTAGGAAAATGGCCCCATTTTACAGATGAAGAAACCAAGGCCCAAACAGTTAAGTGACTTGCCTCCTTCCACAGAGAAATCAAGTGGCAGAGTCGGGTCTCACCACCCTAGTCGTGTCATTTTTCCTGCCTCATCCCGACCCTTCCTCCCTACATGTGAATGTTCCCTCCACTTTCCAGCTCCTTTGGAAATGCTTCCTCCTGCTCCAGACTCCTGAGCACGGATTCCCTGGGACACATCTTTGACCTTCAGATCGTCCTTCCTCCTGGGTGCCCGCTCAGTCAGTGACTGGGGGTGGGAGGGGGGCTGCCCGTCAGTCTTTCAGTGACCCTGCTGGCGCTGACAAAGCTCGGAAGCCGGATCCAAACCGCCTTGGAGGAGACATGGGTCCCTGGCGGATCTGAGGCGACTGATTATTGGGGTGGGGGGCTTCAGCCCCATCCCCCGCCCCAGCCCTCCAGGGAACGGGCAAGATGCGGATGCCGCATTTGGACATCGCCAAAGTCCATCCTCAGTCCTCCTCTTCGCTGACGTCACCTCATCCCGGAGCTGACTCCGGCAGAATTCGTGCCCTGCCCAGTCCGGCCACCCCCATGATGGCGTCAGAGCCCGGATGGCTTAGCCGCGGACTTGGGGGGGGGGGGGAGACAGCCTGGGGAAGGGAGGGGGCCGCTCTGCGCCCCCGAGTGCGTTACTGGCTTTGCGACCTAAGCACATCACTCACTTGTTTACCTCAGTTTCCTCAACTGTAAAAAGGGAAGTATATTAGCACCGACCTCTCAACGCTGCTGGGGTGATCAAAGATGTTTTTCAAGTGTAAACACAGTAGGAACGTAGTAGGTGCTAGAGCAATTTATTGTTATTATCATTATTTCACACTGGCTACTTGACCTTATGCAGGTCATGTGAGTCCCAGTGCTCCAGCCAGCTGAGGAGAAGAGTTTCCTCTGGTGGGAGTACCTGTGCCGTCCGCAGGCTCACGAGGGAGGAGGGGGGGGGGGGCTCTGGGGTGGGCTCAGAGGCTGAATGTGAGGGGAGGACTGGGGGGAGAGGGAGAGGAGGGACAGAAGGAGAGGACGGAGGAGGGGCAGAGGGAGAGGCGGGGGAGGGGCTCGCTTCCACGCTGTCCTTCCACAGGGGAGTCCCACAAAGTCACTTAGGACCTGAGACTTCCAATAACTAGACTCGCATTTTTCAGATGGGAAAAGTGAGGCTGAGGGAGATGGCGAGGGCCCAGCTTTCTGGGGGTGACGGGCAGCGGGCCTTCCTTCCCCGTTCTCTCTGTGTGGAACTCTGCAGGGAGCCTCCGCGGCCTCCCTTGTACACCGGGGCCTCCCTTATACCATAGGGAGCCTCCGCGGCCACCTCCGACTTGACCTGGGCAACCCCTTGCAGAAAAGCTTCTTTCCCCCTGGAAGAACGACCAAGGAAGGGAGAAAGTGCTCTTCGGTGGAGAAAGAAGTAGCCACAGGGGCTGAATGTTAGGGCTTAGGAGCAAGCCTTCCCCCCGCCCCCCATAGCCCGAGGGGCCTGGAGACTCTTAATTCGTGTTTGTTGAATGAATCTACAAGTAAGAGTGAACGGGCTCCTGGTCCTCAGGGAATTCGTTGCCAGAGATGGGATTATCTCGGGTTGCTTTGCTGTGGTGACTGAGCGGAACCGGGCTGGCCCCTGGGGGGGAGGGGGAGCAGGGGGAGAGTGTTCCGAGATGGGTCACCTTGGGGGGGGCAGAAGTAACTCTCAGGCTGAGTCCCAGGGGTTCACGCATTTGCGCCCCCGTGTTTTGGGGGCCAGGAGAACTCAGTCTCTCATTTAATTGGAGCTGCCTCCACGGACAAATGCTGGGCCCGAGGGAAGGAACTCCCGGGCAGGAACTCCAGACAGCCTCCACTCAGCCTCCAAAGGGGGAGGATGGAGGTCGGGCCTCTCTGCGGGGAGAGGTCAGGCCCCAGTGCCCCAGCTAGCCCGGGCCGGGCCCCCGCGACCGGTGGGGTGCCCGCCTCTCCCAGCCGGAAGAGGATCGGGCTGTTGCCGGGGGGCTTCGGTTGCAGGCCTGGGGCTATTCCGGCGGGGGTCGGGGTTGGGGGCTCCCGCACTCCCCCCCCCCGAAGCCGCCATCCCCAAGCCCCCCGACCCTCCAGGTGGCATCCTGGCCTCCAAAGAGCCTCTCCCCTTCTTCCCCGGAGGGTGCGAGGAGGCCGGCAGGGCGCTTCTTCAGCAAGGCCAGCGCGCCGGAGCTAGAGTTGGAAAAAGAAGGCCCGAGTTCGAATCCCAGTCCGGGATTTATTCCCCCTAGCGCCGCCAGCCCGACACTTTGTTCGGGCCTCAGTTTCCTCACCTGTAAAGTGTGTTCGTGCGTGACTGGGGGGAGGGGGTCTGACGAGCCGCCTCTCCAGCGGCCCTTCCAGCCTTGGAGAGGGGACGGGCACGGCTCCAAAGTCAGATGGCACGTGGGGGGCAGCGGCGGTGGAGACGGGGGGAGGGCCGGGGGGCCGTTTCCCTTTGGGGCCTCAGCTGGGAAGGGAGGGGGAAGGAAGCCGCGGCCGGTGGAGTTCCCGGGCTCGGGGATCCCCCCGGAGAGGAGCGCGGGGCCGGGTAGAGCGGCGGTCGGAGGGATTTCCTGCACCTGGGATGAGCTCACGCCTTGCCGTGTCCCCCCCCCGCCCTCCCGGGGCAGCCTTCCTGTTCTCCATTGTTCCCCCCCGGGCCGGCCCGTCCGGGAGCCCGGGCAGCCCCCGGAGCGCAGCGGCGCCGAGGGGGGCGGCGGGAGCGGCAGGTAGGGCGGGGCCTGCGCACCTGGGCCGGGCGGGAGGAGGCGCGCCCGGCGGGGACTGGGCGTGGGGAGCCGGGAGGAGGAGAAGGAGGAAGAGGAGGAGAGAGGCAGGCTGGCGGGGCGGCAGCGGCCGCTCGGAGCCCCGCGCCCCCGCCGCAGTCCCGCCCGCGCTTCTCCCCGCCCGGCGCCGCGTCCGAGGTGAGGTCCGGACGCCAGGAGCGCCGGCAGCGCCGGGCGCCCGGGCATGAAGATGGCTGTGGGCGCCGTGAAGATGCAGCCCCCGCCGGCCGAGAGCCCGGAGCCGGCCGAGCCCGGGGCGTCGGGGGCCGCCGGGGCCCCGGGGGGGAGACGCCGGCCGCGGAGAGCGGGGAGCCCGGGGGCCCCCGAGCCGCCGCAGCCCCCCGAGCCCCAGCTGCGGCACCGGCTGCGGGACCTGCCGGCGCTGCTGCGCAGCGGGCTCACCCTGCGCAGGAAGAGGAGCGCCGGCGGCGGCGGCGGCAGGGTGAGTGACCGGGGCCGGGCCCCCCGCCGGCCGGGCCGGGGGGGGGGGCTGCGGCGGAGGGGAGAGCTGGCCCGGGCCCCCGCCCCCGGGACGTGCCGCCGGCCCGCCTGCAGCGGGAGCGGGGCTGCCCCCCACGGAAGCCAGCCAGCTCCCCCACTGAAGTTCGGGGGCTGCAGCTGGAGCGGCTGCGGGTGGGGGCGCCCGGCGGCGAGACTCGGGGGCAGATTGGAGCCTCCGGAGCTCAGGCTGGGGCGCCTCACTCTCAGCCTCCTGCCCTTCCCCTCCTGGGGGGCACTGTGATCGCCCCCGCTCCTCAGAGGTCTCTGCACCTGCAGGTGGCTTCCCTCCCGCCCGAGGCTGGGGCCGCGGGCCGGGCCAGCTGGTGCCCTGGGAATGGGGGGGGGGGGCGTCCTCTGGGTCTGGGTGCTTCCCCCTGGGTGGGTGGGGGGAGGCTGGGGCTGGGATATTTCCGGCTCTGCTTAAAGCAGCTGCTGCTTTAAGGCCCCCGGTCGGCTGGGTGCCTTGTGTATGGCCCTGGGCCCAAACCCCTCCTGCCACCTTGGGGCTAGTCCCCCCCCCCAACATCTCCTGCCCCAGTGGGGCTGCAGAGGTTCTGACCCTTCTCTGGGCTAAACTCGGCCGGGTCACCTACTCAGAGCAGAGCAAGGAGCCGAGTGCTGGACGTGTTGGGCAGAAATAGGGGCCGGTGAGCCAAGTCTGGGGAAGGAGCTGTGAGGTCATATCTGGGCTAGGGACACGTATCACCTTGGACTTGTAACTTCCTTTCTCGGAGCTAAAGTTTCCCCCACTTTCAAATGAAGTGTTTGCTCTAAGGGATCTCTAAGCTCCTCTCTAGCTCCCCAGGAGGTGGCTTCCCATGCTCTTTGAAGGACCTGGAGTTTTCCAGGTGTCCGGTTGGATGTTCCACAGGAAGCCCAGCCAGGTGACTGGCCCGGCTCCCTTCCGAGCTCTGGTTGCTGGCCCTTCTGCACGGCCTCCTCCCCCCTTTCCTGTTTAAGTGCCCCAGACCTCCTGCCATGCTGCAGAAGCGCGTGTGTGCTGATTGCCGGCTCTGGAAGCCTCCTACGGGCACTGAATTGGTGAAAATTAGCAGCAGCAGCAGCAGCAGCAGCAAAAGCCCTCCATTCTCTGCCCCATAATGATCGCTGCCCCTGCTGTGAGAGCCTTTGCACCCATGAGCCAATGCAAGCTCCCGGTACCCCACCCTGAGCCAGAGACAAGGTTACTTTCATTTTACAGGTGAGGAAGTGCCTTGCTCCGAGTCATGATGCTCGGTGGTATCTGGGGGGGGAGGAGGGGAACAGAGCAGAGCCCAGTAGTCCTGGTTCCAAGTCCCATGTTCTGTTCCCTAAAACACATTGCGGCTCATTTTTCAATGGCTATCTGGACTAAATTAAGAGAGAGAGAGGGAGAGGGAGGGAGGGGCAGGCTGGCTCCTGGAAGATTTAGGGTTATGGAGAGCAGACCTTACCCTTATTTGTGGGGCAGGATGCGTACAGGGAGGATTAGTTAGTGTGTACAGGGTCAAAGGAGCACCTTGGCTCTTGTTTTTATTCTTGGCCGTGTAGGTGTCACCAGAGGGATTCGACCAAAGTATTCCTTTCATTTGAGCTTCCATGTTCGGCCCATAATCCTTTGCACTGACAGGACCCCTTGCCCACTTGCAATCCTTCTGTCCTTCTATGTCTCAGAATCTTTATTTTTCTTCAAGGCTTAGCCCAAGGCTCTCAGGGAACTAGAGACAGAGCTGCCAGGATCTCAAAGGACTTCTTGCCCAGGATCTTCCTTTGACAGATGAGGAAACTGAGGCTCCCTTGAATACTTTGTCCAAGGGGAAAGGCAGTCAAGGATCTGAGGCCTTGAGTTCCTCAGGCTTTGCTTGTCCTGTCAGGACATCGTCGCCTCCCTGAGGGCAGGGTCTGGTCCTCTTTATTCTCACTGCAGACTGGCTAGGACAGTGTCTCGAACCCTGCAGGGCAGCTTCCAAGCCAGTTGGAAATTGAGTCTGTTTACTCCAAGGGTGAGGGACGTGTGGACGGTTGGGTGAGCGACGATGGGATGGAATGGCTGGCTCCCTGCCCCCTGCCCAGATGGGCCCAGATGAAAGTGGCTGGTTCCAGAGGCAGGGAGGGGGCCGGTGTGGGGAGGAGGGGACTGTTGGGAGGAAGGAGAAGGTGGAAAACCCACAGGCTCCCGAGCGGAGTCGGGGCACACGCTGGAGGCAAGGAGGGCTCGAGCTGCGCCAACTTTGCAAGGATCTAGGGAAAAGTAGGTCAAACCTCATTCCTATTATCCTTGACAGTTACTTTTTGTGGCAGAGAATCTGAAGACGAGGCTGCAGCCAGGCTGTCTGTGGCAGGAGCGATGCCGAGTGCTGCAGCATTCAGCCACCTCGGGGAGCAAAGGCTGCTGGGGGGTTCCCTGCCGATTGTGGCGGGTGGAAATCACCTGTGCTGAGAGTAACCACTACCTGATGGGAAGTGGAGATTCCTCAGGCTGTCATTCAAGGCCTTTCACTGGTCTTTCCAGCCTTTCTTCATATTGCTTTCATATATAACTCTATCATCTCCCACCTCATAGCTTTGTGCTAGGAGGTTGTGCCTCCCACCTGGAGTGCCCTCCCTCTTCATGGCTCCTTTCAGTCTCTAGTTTCCTTCTGACTTCAGCTCAGGTATTTTTTCTCACAGGAAGCTCCCTCCCTCCCTCTACTTCTTCCTTCCCTCCTTTCCTTCCTCCCTTTATCCTTTCCTCTCTTCCTCCATCTCTCCCTATCTTCCTTCTTCCTCCTTCCTTTCCTCTCTCTCCATTTCTCTCATTTTTCTTCCCTCCCTTCCTCATCCTCCTACTTCTTTCTCTCCATATCTCTCTCCCCTTCCTTTTCTCTTTCCCTTCTCTTCTTCCCTCCTTCTCTCTCCTTTTCTCTCTGTGTCACTCTTTCCCTCCTCCCCTTCCTCTCCTTTTCTCTTTTTCTTGTCTCTGTCTCTCTTTCCCTCCTTTCCCCCTTTCTTCTTTCTTCCCTCCCTCTCTTCCCTTCCTTCTTTCCATCCCTTCTTCCTTCTCTCTCCTTTCTCCCTCTCTCTTTTCTCCTCCTTTTCCCCAGAGAACCCTCTCTCAAGCCTGGCTCTGACTCCCAAGCGTCAGTAGGGATAGGAGAGAGACTGTAATTACATCGGCACCAATCTATCACCTCTGCTGGGAAAGGACATTGGATGGGACGTTTGCTGGAGGAGACGGCTTTCTGAGATTTGAGAAATGGGAGCCTATTTTAGGAATATGTGAATATTTGAGAGCAGTGAATGGTGCCTGACCTGAACAGGAGTGGTTAGCTCGACTTTGGTGGAGTGTTACACTATGAATGAGCCAGACTTCTCCCCCCTCCCAACCCCCTCCAAACCAAAGGCCCATTGGATCCCGGCGATAATGCTGGATGGGCCTTCAGTCCAACCTACTCCTTTTATAGAGGGGAAACCAAGGCCCAGACAGATGAATTGACCCATCTGAGCCCTAAGGCAGGAAGTATCAGAGGGAGACTTTGAACCTGGACCCTCTGCCTTCAGAAGCCGACTTGCCTCTACTGTACCCTCCACCTTTTCCACATCAATATTCTTCCCATGATGCTGTGTGACCAGAGGCAGGGGAGGCCAGATTCTCAAGAATTTGAAGTTAGGGACATGAATCAAATGAGAAAATATTTTGTGAAGTGCACACAGCAGGCACATAATAAATGCTTGTTCTCTTGAAGTCTGTGGTAGGCATTATTTAGCTATCACCTGTTACTGGTAGAGACATATAAGGAATGGGATCAAGGGGAGGAAGGGAAGGGACCAGCAACTTTCCTTGACTGGTGCCAAGGGGCAGTAAAGGACCTTTCTAGGCTGAGAGTAACTGAGGGTGTTCAAAGTCTTTTGGGAGGATTTCAGGTACTTCCTAAAAGCTCTGCGTGACCAATAATTCCTCCTTTCACTGCAACTCCTGCTGACTTCAGCTCTGTGTGGACTTTCGGTAACATCCCACTCTTCATGACCCTATTTGGGGTTTTGTTGGCAAAGACACTGGAGTGGTCTGTCACTCCCTTCCCCAGCTCATTTCATGATGAGGAAACTGAGGCAAATGGGGTCAAATGACTTGCTCAGAGTCACACAGTCAGTGACTGACGTCGGATTTGGTCTCAGGCTCATGAGTCTTTCCAACTTCAGGCCAGGCGCTCTGTGCACCATGACGCCCCCCAGCTGCTCCCGTATCTTTTTTTCAATGTCATTATTGTGCTGTGATCCTAAGATCTGTCCCAGTGACCACACCGTTGGGGGTAACCTTCATCTCTTGCTGATTTTTCATTACAAAAAGGCAGAGCCCAGATATGGAGGATGGATATCCACAATAGATCACCCAAGACTGTAACCTTCTTCCCAAGTCATATTGATGGTATTTTCTCTATATACTTGGTAACAACCTATGTTTACCATCAATTTCCAACATGGCCACCCCAATAGACCTCCTGTTGACAGAGGAAACTGCATTACAGCTATTGTTGTACCATGATTTTCCAAGATGCTCAGCCCCGTCTGGAATGGCCCATGTTCTGCCTGATCTCTGGCCTTCCTGGATCAGAAATAAGCTCCCCCAAGCCCATTGGGATCAAGGTTATCCCATGGTTTGTGAAATCCCTGGGTGCAAGGGCAGTGTCGTAGGTACTTAATAAGTGTCTTTTGAATTAATGAGGATCCAGTGAATGAATGACTAGATATCCGTTTAATTAACATCCACCACTAGACTCACTTATCTGCCAAGTAAGAGCAGGATAAGATCTTGCGGAGTCTCATATTCGAACTGTTGACTTTTTAAAGTGAGCTGTCTCAGCTGTCCCCCAGGATCCCTGGCGGGGCGCCAGCCCACACCTCCAAATTACAAAATTATGTCAATCAGGATATAATTAAGGGAAAACACTACGGACTCGGTGTCTCAGAGATAAAAACAAGCCCCCAACTCCTGGGGAGTCACGCTCTTTTTAAGGAGATTAGGAAGGTCTCGCCTCGATCATAATTTTATGGGAAAGCCAGGAGAGGATTTAGCTTCTTTAGTTCAGGTCCGAGAATTTAATTTTTTTAATGTTTCCATGACTGCCCCTTCATTTTATTGATTTCCTTTGGGCATCTTGTTGTTTTCATTTCAAAAGGACCCCGAGAAGGGTCTGTGGAGCTTCCTCAGCATCTGTGGTACAGAGAAGGTGAAGAAGGGCCCTTGGTCTTCTAGATGTTTTGTGCTTGTCCCAACCAGGGGAGCCTTTCCTAAAGCTGAGCCCCCCCCCCCCCAGATTGGGCAGCCTGGCAACCGAGCATCAGGGCATTTGATCTTTCCTGTGCTGCTAAACTGGCACAGCGTGTCAGCAGGATTGTGCTTCGGGAAAGGCGACTCCAAATGGGGGAGAGGAGGAGGCGTCGAAACCGTGACCACGCCAGTGTAATGGATGGAGACAAGTGTGCTTCGCAGATGCCATTCTCTCTTAACTTGACAAGGCGGTAATTGGGGACTCGAGCAACTGAGCCAGGGGAGGAGGTTTAAAATAACTCAGGAGTCGGGTCCACAATAGCCCTCCAGTAATGGCATGCTTCTGTTACTGTGGGAGCAGTGTATCAGGAAGTGCTGATGCAGACAAATAATGGTGTCAGGCTGAAGCCCATCCCTCCTTCCCTTCCTTCCTTCCTCTCCCTCCCCCTTTCCTCTCCCTTCCTTCTTCCTCTGCCTCCCTCCTTCCTCTCCTTCTCTCCTTCCTCTCCCTTCTCTCTCTTTCCCATGCTCTTTTTCTTTCTCTCTCTCTCCTTCCTTCCTTCCTTCCTTCCTTCCTTCCTTCCTTCCTTCCTTCCTTCCTTCCTTCCCTCCCTCCCTCCTTCCTTCCTTCCTTCCTTCCTTCCTGCCTCCCTGCCTCCCTTTCTCCTTCTTTCCCTTCTTTCCTTCCTTCCTTCCTTCCTTCCTTCCTTCCTTCCTTCCTTCCTTCCTGCCTCCTTTCTCCTTCCCTCCCTTCCTCCCTTCCTTCCTTCCTTCCTTCCTTCCTTCCTTCCTTCCTTCCTTCCTTCCTTCCTTCCTTCCTTCCTTCCCTTCTTTCTTTCCTCTTTATTTTTGTATATGTGGGGAGTGCGTATTTGGAAGTGAAGAGACATTTAGGACATCTCCCAGATTTTTCTTGGTGCAGAAACTTTTTTTTTTCACTGATCCAGTCAGATAGATTCATTTTACTAAGTTGTCAGGGCACTGGAAGTTTAAGCATCCAACACAGTCTCTGGCACATAGTAGGTCTCTGCCTTTTTGCATTGGCTATTCTCTGGGCCTGGAGTGTTCCTCCTCCCTTTCCAGAGAGGAGCTTCCTTCATGGCTTAGCTTGAGATCCTCCAGTTTCATGAACCATCTTTGATTCCAAATTCCCTTAATCTCCTAATTACCTCAGCTGAACCACTTAAAATCACTTTGGTGTGTGTGTGTGTGTGTGTGTGTGTGTGTGTGTGTACTAACATGTCCATCCTGTTTACTACATTGGCACAGAAATTTATGGAGGCCAGGAGCCATTCTGTTTGCCATTTGTATTGTGTGATGAGACTGCTTTTTGGAAGTGAATTAATTCAGTTCAGTTCAGTTGAATTGAGTGAAAAATCCATATGCTTATAATCTTAAAAATCTATGGACACTCCGAGAGATTATCATTAAAAATGAATTATTCAGACTCCTAATCCTGTGCTTCTCCAGTGAGTGGCGTGAGGCTGTGTGCTTGCTCCCATGCTTTTTTTTTCCACATGAGGTTTTCAGCCATCTTGTCACCTTCATGGAGGACAAACATGGCATCATGGTCAGGTACGGCGCAGATGGTGAATTATTTAACTTGCAAAGGCCACAAGCCAAGACTAAAGTGCAGGGCGAGATGGTGCAGGGTTTTTGTTTGCAGATGATTGTGCCTTCGATGCAGCCTCCAAAGCCGAGATGCGACGATGCGGTCTCTCTGCTGCTTGTGCTCATTTCAGCCCAACAACTAACACCAAGAAAACACGGGCGCTTCCCCAGTCGGCATCATGCCGTCCGCACGTGGGGCCCACAGCTTCTGCAGCCGGTGCAGTTTGGGATGCTGTGGATCAGTTGGCCGGATACTTTGCAGGGACGTCCACACGTTGCCAGAGCTAGCTCAGGGTGTGAGAGTCTCTAACGTGGGGGAGGAGAGGGGTTAGACTGGCCACCAGACTGAAAGGCTACAGAGCCACGTGCTGACCTCGATTTTACGCACCTGTAGAACCTGGTCTGTCTTCCAGCTCCGTGCCAGGAAACCAAATCGCTTCCATTTGAATCGTCTTAGAAGATTCTGGCGATCCCCTGGCAGGGTCTGAGACCAGACCCTGAGCTCCTTTCTGGAGCCAAACTCTCCCACAGAGAGTGGAAGTCTGCTGGGCCGGCCATAGGGTCCAAATGTCAAATGATGGCTCACCTGAAAGGCTGTTTTGTGGAGAGCTCACCCAGGGCAAGCGCCCACAAGGCGGTGGAAGAGGCGAGATAAACTCCCTCTCGAGGTCTCTTGGGAACTTCAGATTATATGACATGGTACCCCTGACACAGGACCGCCCATGTGGCGTGCCCTCTTCAGAGAGGCTGTAGTGCTCCATAAGCAAAGCAGAATGAATCATCTCAGAAGAAACCCAAGCTATGCAAGGCTAGACCCCCCCCCAAATGTTCACAGGGACTACTGGTGCCCAATCTGTGGTAGAGCACTCCCAAGTTATGTGGCTCTGATCAGCCACAGCTGGGCACATGGTTCCTTGGCTCTAACATCCGGATGGCACTTTGTCGTTCTTCCAGAGCGAGGGACAACAGCCACCGACTGGGTGAGGCGATGTTCCCTCAACCTTAAAAACAGTTCTCTTTAGCTCATGGTAGGCTAAGCCAGGACTCATTTTCTGACCAAGGTTTTCAGTAATTGCCAGTAGCACCAATCTTTATGTGTTCAGGAGGGCTTAGGTATCCATCAACAGTCCTTCCATGGTACCAGCTACATTTGAGATCCAAGAATGACCTGCTCAGGAAGTGATTGTTGACTAAACTTTCTTATCTTCTCCTTCCTCCCTCCTCCAACCCACCCTCCCAGTAGAGTAACTTCAGCACCTCAGGTCCGTTAGTTCATTAATGAACAAAAATTTGGGGAGCCCCAAAGCTGAGCTCAGCTTTGGAGAGGGAAATTCAGCTCGTAGCCACAATAGCTTCTTCTCTAGTTGTGATGAATCCCCAGTAAGAAAATATTCTTTCCAAATAGGGAAACTGTGTGTGAACTGAAAAATCAGGAAAATTCTTCTTTCCTGAGTCCCGGATAAAAGAGGAGGTGAATGAAGCTCGGAGTATGGTGAGCTGCATTGGTTCACTCCTTTGAAATTGCTTAATTAAAGGACAAATTCATGATTATGGGGTTGAGGATGGGGATGGGCACTGCATCTATGATTTCATTGGTAGAGGGAACTCCCAGGTAAGGAAGTTCTCTCCACCAATGCTGATTATGACCCATTCTGCCACTTGTGGTTTTAGAGATCTGCTTAGAATTCAAATTTAGAATTTGGTGACTTGCCCAGAGTGACTTATCTATCACATGGCTACTAAATGTCTGAGTTGCCATTCGAACCTTGGAGTCTTCCTGACTCCAAGACCAGCACTGAGGCCACTAGGCCATGCCTGACTCACATACACACATGTGGCCTGGGAATCGAAAATTATTGTTGCAAAATGATACCTTAAAAAACTCCCTCCCCAATTTTCTTTGAGAATTGTCAAGAACATTCAGTGTTCCTACGTGAGACACAAAGGTCTCTACTCTTGGCAAAATCCTTCTCCCTTCCCACGTCATCGTTTCCCAATTTCTCCCCAGGGAGAATCAATTTCTCTTCCCAAAGTGAGTTTTAGTCTGTGATTGGTGGGATGAGGAAGGAAGGACCAAATCACTATCGATTTATCAATCAAAACTTATTAAGCACCTACCATATGAGAGGCCCTACGCTAAGTGCTAAGAACACAAAAAGAAGCAAAAGACAGACCCGAAGAATTTTCAGTCAAGCCAGTGATAACTCAGATCTACTTGGAATAAATTTAATGTTAGTCACTGTCGATTTGCTGCCAGCCCCCTTATTTTGTTACTTCACATGTGTCTTGACCAAGTGTAATTTCAGACTTTTTCCCCTGATGCTGCATAATGACATGAGATAATTCAGTTTTAAGTCAAGCTATCTAGAGGATAAATGGGAAATAATTCACAAAGGGGTGGCCCTGGGTGAAGAGGGGTTGGAGAAACCCTTCTCCAGAAGGGGGGATTTTAGTTGGATTTTAAAGGAAGCCAGGAGGCAGAGAGGAGGGGAGAGAGAGAGTAATCTCAGCAAAGAGGATGTCCAGAGCCCAGAGATGGAGGGTCGTGTTCATGGAAAAGCCAGGAGGCTGGGGTCACTGGATCAAAGAGCACGCAGTGGGGGTGTAAGAAGACTGGGAAGGCAGCAGGGGGGTAGGTTATGAAGGGCTTTGAATGCCAAACAGAGGGTTGTGTATTTGTTCCTGGAGGCAGTAGGGAGCTACTGGGATTTCTTGAGTAGGGGGTGACATGATCAGACATGAACTTTGGTAAGATCACTTTGGCAGCTGAATTGGAAATGAGCCGGAGTGGGGAGAGAAATGGGGTGAGCAGCACCCTCCCTCTCCCCAACAGGTCTGCTTTAGAATGGCAGCCATGTCAGAGGAGAGAAGGGGCTGAATTTGGGGCTGAAGTCGATGTGACCAGCTCCATAAAACTTTCACAGGGTTTTCCCGGGTCAGAAAACGGTGGGTTTCCTCCCCACTTGAGTTGGGAGCTCAACGCCCCGTGCTTTTCCATAAATTCCCTGTTTGTTTCATGCAGGAGCACAAGGGAATATCGATTTAGATGTGACCTTTGCAAGTCACTGTGATTCATGTGTGGGGTTGGCAGAGCTTTCCCGGGTGTGACTCAGCCCATGTGGGTGTTGCTGTTGGGAGCTGGGCTTTTGTTTCTGGGCTGTGGGATTTTCACTTTTCGGTGTCGTTCTATTGGTTGAATAACAAGGATGGGCTTTCCAATGTCGCTCCTTGACAGTGGGGTGCTCTATGAGGGCAGAGATTCTATTTGCCTTTCTGGAGATCCCAGTGCTTACAGAAGCGGGAAGGACAGGAAGGCAGTGAGCATTTCTATAGGGCCTACTATGTGTTAATCATGCTAATGTTTAGCACAGTGTTTCCACTCATATAGTCGGTGCTTAATAAAAGCTTAGCATCTTGCCTGATGAAGAGGAGACAATAAATGCTTCTTAACTGACTGACTGACACTTGTCTTTCTAGCAGAGGGTTTCACAGGGCAGTAGACTTCTACTAAGCAATCGACAGCGCTTATATTCCTTTCACAGAGAGAAAAAAAATCAGCAACTAGCTAACAAGAAAACTAGTCTGAAACCCCAAGATGGATTGTTTTCCCCCCTGGCTGTAGGGCAAATTTGGTCCTATTCTGCCCCCTACTCAGCTTCTGTCCCTGGCAGGAGCCTCCCAAGGTCTCTATCAGCCCACCTCAGGGCCTTGGTTAATAAACTAATGCATGCATCCCCTCTGGGTTCTTGCTAGAAGCAGTGGAGGAGCTGGTTGCCACTTTGGGGCTCAACAGTGCCAGGAACCGGGTCTTGTCAACATGGGACTGCCCTTGACATCACTGAGAAGCACTGATGTCTTTGGAGCATCTGAAGGGATGGATGGACTCTTCTTGTTTTCATCACAGTCCTAGCTTTTTTCCCTAAAAAAAACCCTTTTTTCTTTTTCTAAAGAAGGGACCCTGGGGGTGGATTCATTCAGCCCCCTCAGTTTACAGCCCTACCAACTCCAGTAGGTGTTTGTTCTTGATGGGCTTTAAGGTCGGCAAACACCTCACACTTAAAAAGTCATTGAGGTCATTTAGAGCAGGAGTTCTGAAGGTTTTTAAATGTATTTCTTGGACCCCTTGGACAGTCAGTCTGGTAGAATCTCCAGACCCCATCTTAGGATTGTGTTTTTTAAATGAATAAAATAAAATACACAGAATTATAAAAGAAATCAATTATATTGAAAGTTATCAACATATTAAAATATTTGGAAACCAAGTTCATAGATCCTAAGTTAAGAACTTCCATCTGGAAAACAGCCCTCACCCCACTTCCTCCTTTTTATAGAAGAAACTGAGTCATCTTTGTATTCTAAGCCCTTGAGATAGGAACCCAGGAAGCACTTGATAGGTGTCCATTGTAACCATTTAGTCCCAGTTCTCATTTAGACAAAAAAATATCGTTTTATGACTCTTTCATTTCCCCTTTATCTTCATTTCATTTTTGTCCCTCTTCCTAATAGACCTTTGGTCATAAAGATTTTAAAAGAAGGTGAGGGAAGGACTTCAGCAAGACCAATACATCAACCACATCTGGCAGCACACACCCTCCTCTGTACCCATAGTCCTCCACCTTCGCAAAGATGAGCATTTTCTCCAGTCTTAACTGTGGTAAAGCTTAGACATTATAATGATGCAGAATTCAGTTTTGTCTGCTCTTTCCTCCAAATCCCCTTATTTTACAGACAAGGAAGCTGAGGAACCCCTGGTGGGAATGATTTGCAGTCCATCCAGCCTTTTCCTTGCTTGCATTCATTCCTTATATTTGTAGCAGGGAGAGGGAGGCTGATGAGGGAGGACTTGGGATTTGCTTTCCTGTGATACTAAGGGGATCATTTCAGTGTTTTCTTAATCTTTTGAGTCAAACACCAGTGTTTTGTCATCCTGTGTGAGTCAGAACACCTTTCATGAGCCTCTTTGATCTTACAAAGTTTTATCAGAGTCTGATGAGGAAGATCTGAAATCCCCGGCTTAGCTGCCACCATCAAGCTGGAGAGCAGGCTTTCTTGGTCCCGGGTGGGAGCTCTCCATGGTGGGAGCTTCTGCCCATTGATTGATCCTGTTGTTTTGACTCAGATCACACTAGGGAGCTGGAAGGGACCCTGGGAGACAGCTGGATCTGCTCTGTTATTTCCAGAACAGGAGAATGATGGCCCGCAGATGAGGGGACTTGTCCAAAATCAACGGAATGGGCAGCTTCACATCAAGCCCGCCTTCTGTAGCACTGGAAGATTGATGGGAGCCGTTATTATGGTGGCTATTATTAGAGGAAGGAAAGATGAGGAGGCTTTGGGGAAATTAGGCAGGGCCTTTAGTGACCTCCAGCCTGTCCTTGAAGCCAAGGCCCCTTCTTATAAATAAGGATGTTACCCTTCCAGAGTCATGGGATTAGCCAGGTGCAGTAGAAAGAGAAAACCCAGATTCAAATGCTCCCTAATTCTTAGTGTCAGGGTAACTTTGCAGACCTTCCATTTCCTCATCTGTAAAGGAGCAGGCTTGCACTTGTGGCCCATCGAGATTTCTCTAGTGCTTCCTTGGTAGCTGGAATTTTCTGTGGGTTGGGGAAAGCAGGCTCCAGCCTTCCTACTCATGCCCACTTGTGTTTAACTTTAGCAATCAAGTGATGTCTTTGTGCAGTGATGGTGCCTCAGCACAGGCAGGTCCCCCCCCCACACACACACACTCTTGGGCTCTCAATTACCACTTTAGCTTAGCACGAGAATGAAAGATGGGCATGGCAGAGGGGGAAGCTGGAGCACAGGTGAGATGAGAGTGAAGGTCACGGTGGGTCGGAATCGCAGTTTTAGAGCTTAAAAGAGAGCTCCAACTCCCTCATTTTACGAGAGAGAGCTGGGAGAACCAGAGAGAGTAAATGGCCACACAGCTAGTGAGTGTCTGAGATTCGAACCCAGAATTATTGAGTTAAGTTTAACAGTTTATTCACTATACTGTCCTGTCTCTTGTGTTAGTAACATAGCACCTTAAGGTTTGCAAAAGACTTTACATCAATTCTCACTTGCTCCTCAAGACAACTCTAGAAGTTATATTGGAACTTCCATAGTTATGAGTTCCATTTTCCAGATAAGGAAATCAAGCCTGAGAGGTGAGCAAGGTCGCAGAACTAGTAGGTATCAGAAGCAGGATTTAGACCTCATCTTTCTGAGCACAAGTTCATCACTTTGTCACCAGAGATGAGCATTTCAGGACTCTTTGCTGCCCCTAGTAACCTCAATTTGGATCTTGATCTGAGGCTAGGAATCAACAGAGCAGCAGCAGCAGCATGATCCCATTCTATCTCTTTCTCCCTCCCCTTCTAGCTCTACCCCTGTCCTCACTCTTTTTTATATTATTTTTTCTTCCCTCCCTCCTTCCCTCCCTCCCTTCCTCCCTCCTCCCTCCCTTCCTTCCTCCCTCCCTCCCTTCCCTCCCTCCCTCCCGCCCTCTTTCCTTCCTTCCTGCCTCCCTCCTTCCCTCTCTCCCCCCCTCCTCCCTCCTCCCTCCCTCCCTCCCTTCCTTCCTTCCTTCCTTCCTTCCTTCCTTCCTTCCTTCCTTCCTTCCTTCCTTCCTTCCTTCCTTTCTCTCCTCCTTTTTTTCTTCTTCTCATCCTCTGGGTGTGTTTGCCTCTCTTCCCTCTCTCTCCTTCTCTTCCCCCTCTCCTTCTCTCCCTCCCCTTCTTTTCTTGTTCTTGTTCCATTTTGCTCTAAAGAGAAGAATGCAGCAGGCTTTGCGATTTGGGGCTGGATCCCAGAGCAGACAAACTGGAGATTCTTGAGAAATCATTGTTGCTGTCACTGCCAAGTGATGATTAAGCCCTACAAATCAAGCCCTATTCGAGTTAAAAGCAATCCATTTTCATCTGCACGGTGAGTTGGACTGTGCATATGGTCCAGCCTTTTTTCTGACTGCTGACAATATGCCCCTTGCTTCCTGCTTCCTTAAAATGAGAACCCCAGCAGGACTCCCTTCCCTGAGCTAGTAGAAGGGCCTGCCACCTCTGGGTGGAATGATTAGGAGAAAAAGCATTCACACTGCAAGGCTGCCATTTCCATAGTGATTTTAGGTTCAATGCATGTTAATTTATCTGAACCTTATGACAACACCATGAGGCAACTGCTGTTTTTATTCCCATTTTACAGAAGGTGACAATGGTACTAAATAATTAGGTGGGAGTATTTGGGACAGGGTTTGGACCTCTCTGTCTTTCTGCCTCTGTGCTCGGCCTTTTTCCGCTATAGCACACCTGGGACGGGAAATGGTGACCAAGCAGGGATCTTTGTTCCTGAGGGTGACCAGCATGGTGAGGGGAGCCTTGGGGCAGTTGGTCGTTCTGCCCTTTCTCAGAGCCATGATAATATTGATGGGAAATTTGTTGCTGGAGTAAGAAGTGGAAAGCGATGATGGGGGGAAGTGTCATACCATAGTAGGGCAGATCACAGGCCAGGGAGGGAGGCTGAATGGGAAGCAAGGTCTGGGCCAGCCAGAGACTGTGGGGCAGCTGCATTCATTCACCCATCAACACACCTCAGTCCTAAGGCCAGATTCCCAAACTGAGTGGATTTACTCTCCCTGGAAAAGGGGTGTTTGCTGGAGGGCTTGTTTTGAGGTAGGGAGATGGGACAGCAGCAGCAGGGGGGATGGCAAGACATCTTTCTCCTATGGAGTTGCCACTCTTTGTTATTCTCACCTTCAGGCCTAGATTTCCTGGAGAATCCTGGACTCGTCCTCAGGAAAACTCTGGTTCAGGTCCAGCCTTTGACACTTCCTAGCTCTGTGACCCTGGACAGATCCCTTTTCTTGGAGCCTCAGTTTCTTTATGTGTAAAATGGAGATGATGCTATATATCCAGCTTAGCTCACTGGGTTTTTACAAGGGTTGAATGAGATCATGAACATAAACCACTTTGTAACCATAACGTATTTCACCGGTGCCCGTAGTCACTTAATTCAACCAACATCAGTCAGACTTGTGCAAGACCTCATATTGATTCTTGCCACTTCAGGTCAGCGTCTTTTGTGTGAATTACCCACTTCCTGGCTAACCTGAATTGAACTCTGGAAGCCACTGACCTCGAGGTGTTTCTTTTCCTCAAGTGTCGGCTCCCTCAGGCATCCCTCTTCATCTCTTCTTGTTTGTCTGTCCATGAGAAGTGGTAACTGGAGAACCCCAGAAATGCCAGCCAGTGGTTTTTGAACCTCTGCTCTTGGATCCCGGCTCCCAGGAACATGCAGCTTTCAGGGCTCCTTAGGTCCCATAGAGTCTTTCACTTAGCTTTCTTAGAAAACTGGAAAGCTGTAGTAAAGCTCAAAAATAGCTGAGACTTCTGGATGGTCCGCAGAAAAACTAGTTGATAAAGGATTGGGCCCTGGGAGCCTGGGAAGTGATGACTTTTTTTAAAAAGTGTTTTTCTTTTTTTTTTTTCCTTATAGCTTTTTATTTACAAGTTATATGTATGCACGGGTAATTTTTCAGGATTGACAATTGCCAAACCTTCTGTGCCAACTTTTCCCCTCCTTCCCCCCCACCCCTTCCCCCAGATGGTAGGTTGACCAATACATGTTAAATATGTTAAAGTATAAATTAAATACAATATAAGTATACATGCCCAAACAGTTATTTTGCTGTACAAAAAGAATCAGACTCTGAAATATTGTACAATTGGCTTGTGAAGGAAATCAAAAATGCAGGTGGGCATAAATAGAGGGATTGGGAATTCAATGTAATGGTTTTTAGTCATCTCCCAGAGTTCTTTCTCTGGGCATAGCTGGTTCAGTTCATTCCTGCTCCACTGGAACTGATTTGGTTCATCTCATGGCTGAGGATGGCCAGGTCCATCAGAACTGGTCATCATATAGTATTGTTGTTGAAGTATATAATGATCTCCTGGTCCCGCTCATCTCACTCAGCAGCAGTGATGACTTTTGACTGGCATCTTCCAAACTCTTTTGATCTCCGTCTATTTAGGGGTAAGATAGCTGGATGGGACCCAGAAGCACTGGCCTACAGTCATTGTGGGAGGACACAGACCCTTCTGGGGATAGAAAAATTGAAGAAACCATGGGAAAAAATTGAAGAGATTTAAATCTACCACAAAAGAGAAAGTATGACAATAGAGAGGCAATGTGAAATAATTTACTCCAAGGAGTGCTTAATAATCACATACGATGTCTCCGACTGATTCTGAGGTATCCAGGGTGCTAGCACGGTCGTAACAACTTTTGGCAGTACTTCTAAAGTAATTTGGCCACTTACCTTGGCAAGGAAAAAAATCAACTTTAATGAGCATCTAATAGAAGTTCTTAATACGTTTGCAAAGAAAAGTTAAATAAATAAAAGGTTATACATAAAAAAAATAATAATCACATACGATGTCGGTCGATATCCTAGCCAATGGAGATACCAAGGCAAAAATGATCTGTCTCTGTCCTGAGTTTCTATTCTGTGGTGGGAGTGGGGAGAGAAGAGAAAATGGGGACAAAGAGAAATCAAGTCAAAATAATTTGGGGGGGGGATAGAGCAAAGTCCTCACAGGCACCTCACAGGTGAGCTTTGGAGGGAGCTGGGGATTCCAAGAAGTGGAGTCGAAGAGGGAGAGCATTCCAGGTGGAAGAGATTGCTTATGGAAAAGATACAGAGACAAAATGATAGTAAGCTTTGCCCAGGATCAACAAGTACACCGCTCTGGTCCGACCGTTAAGTGGGTGGGTGGGATGGGAGAGTCTAGTAAGGTGGGTTGGAGCCAGATTGTGAAGGGTTTAAACTGTCCTTAAAATAGAGGCATTTGTTTTGTTGTCCTAGAGGCAATAGGGAGCCAAGGAAACTTCTTGAGAGGGAAAGTGACCTACTCAGATTTGTGCTTCAGGAATGTCAATTTGGCAGTTGTGTGGAAGATGGATCAGAGCAGGAACCTTTCCCTTGGAGCCTCAGATCTGGTTTTTAAGAAGCATTTGAATAATTGCATTTCAGTGTAGTTCACTTCCTTTGTAATCTTGTATTTTAAATTATACATTCAGAACCATTATCCTTCGGTATTCATGGGCTTCATCAGACCGCCAAAGGCTATGAACGCTTGAGGTGGAGACTAGAAAAGCTGGTGCAGAGAGACCAATTAAAGTCTATAGCAATCTTCACATGGGAGGTGAAAAGAGTGTAAATTCAGGTGGCAGCTGTGGGAGTAGAGAGAAGGGACCAGATGAGAGGCAGAATGTAGAGATAGAATTACCAAGACTTGGCAACTGAATTTGGGGAGGGAGAGAGGGAAGAGGCAGAGAATAATTATAATCACGATGACTAGTATTTATATAACACCTACTGTGTGCCAGGGGCAGCTAGAAGGTGCAGTGGATGGGGCAATCGGCTTGGAATCAGGAATCCTTAACTTCAAATCCAATCTCAGATACTTTCTTAGGTATGAGACTCTGGGCAAGTCACTTGATTCTGTTTACCTCAGTTTCCTCATCTCTAAATGATCTGGAGGAGGAGATGGAAAAACCAAATTGGGTCATAAGAATGACATATGACTGAAACAACCTATGTTGAGCAAAAGGTTCTGGCGACAAAGTGCCTAGGGTACACCCAATCAATTACAGGAGGTAGGATGTGATAGAATGAATAGAGGAAGGAAGGAAGGAAGGAAGGAAGGAAGGAAGGAAGGAAGGAAGGAAGGAAGGAAGGAAGGAGGGAGGAAAAGAAAAGGAAAGGGGAAGTAAGAAAACAAGCACTTTTTAAGAGCCTATTATATTCTAGGCACTGTGCTGAATGCTTTGCCAGTATTTTATTTGATCCTCAAACAATCCTGGGAAGTAGGTGCTATTATTATCTGCATTTTACAGTTGAGGAAATTGAGGCAGACAGAGTAACCCAGGGTCATAGAGCAAGTAAGTATATAAGGCCAGATTTGGACTCAGGTCTTCAAGAGCAGCATTTCATCTGCTGCCTTACCTTGCTGCCTCTCAGCAAATGGCATTAAAGTATAGAAGATCTCCCCTTGGGAACTCTTGTGATTCAAACTGGCTTTGTGATCTTGGGTCCTTGCCCAGTGCTTTGGGCAACTTTTTCAGATGAACGCCAGCTGAATAGACATTTGCATTGACAATGGAGTTTCTATAGGGATAATTATTTGTAACAGAGGTATCCAAACTCCTAGGTGCTGCCCAAACCAGATTAAAATACAACTGAGAATGTTTAACAAAGAAATAAATATGCAACGCAACATAGATAATGTTAATTTGTGGTTTTCTCAGTCAGTATGCCGCCTATTTCTATTTGAGTTTGACATCCCTGTTGTACGTGAATGAAATCATAAATCAGGATTGGATGAGGGAAGAAGAATCTTTTCTTTTATGTGGGGAGAGATTTTGCTCACTGGCCCATTTATTTAGGGATCGTTGTGTACCAGCCACTGGGAAGAGAGTAAAAGCAGCCCTTGCTTGAGCTCATGGAGCTGGATTCTAGCATATTTCCATTCTCTATATTTCACTCATCTTCCTCATTCTTTCAGAGGAAGGCTTTAGTCTCCCTGCCATTGTGGAGGAGAGGAGAGAATTATCCAAGTGATTTTCCTTCAGTGAAGCTCTGATCTTGTTGTTCCCCAGCTCTGTGAACCAAAAGGGTTCCCTGTTGCCTCGAGGGTCCAATATTTACTCTGGCTCTTCCAATCCTTCCCAACCTGGCCCCAACCTTCCATTCTGGTGTTTTTGGTTATTGTTCTCCTCCCTGCACTCTTGACCTGCTGGCCTTCCATCTCCATCATCTTCCTGGCTTTGCTCTAGCCTGCCAGGCACCTTGCTAGGCAAGGACAAAAGGTACTGGTTATGCTATTAGGGGCTACCTGACTTATACCCAATTGTCTTCGGGTGGGATGACCAAGGTGGTTGTTTTTTTTTTTTTTAATAACCATGTGCCTAGTTTTAAACAACAACAAAATCAAATAAGCTGAGGTTTACAACTATTTACACTTTCGAAACGAATTTCTCTGCACAATCTGTCCATAACAGCTTATGAGCTCCTCCTTCTGTGTCCCCTTCTGTTGGGCTCACTCATTCAGATCTCGATTTGCAAATACATTTTTCATTTCCTACATTCACAGTTGGTGCGCACAGCACTTCTGCCTTGGCATTCTTCACCTTGCATCGTTTTGCTCTAAGTCTTCCCACATTTCTTTCTATTTCCCCATTTATCATTTTAAATGATGCTGGGGCCTTCCATTATGTTGATGAACCATAGTCTATGCAGTCATTAACCAACTGTTGGACATTTCGATTGTTTCCAGTTCTCCACAATCACAAAGATTGCCGCTGGGCAAATTTTAGAGAAGTTATCTTTTTTTTCCCCGTTTATGAGGACACTCTTAGGGTATATTTCCTTTTTTTTTTTCTTTTTTTCTTTTTTTTATTTAATAGCCTTTTATTTACAGGATATATGCATGGGTAACTTTACAGCATTAACAATTGCCAAACCTCTTGTTCCAATTTTTTACCTCTTACCCCCCCACCCCTCCCCTAGATGGCAGGATGACCAGTAGATGTTAAATATATTAAAATATAAATTAGATACACAATAAGTATACATGACCAAAACGTTATTTTGCTGTACAAAAAGAATGAGACTCTGAAATATTGTACAATTAGCTTGTGAAGGAAATCAAAAATGCAGGTGTGCATAAATATAGGGATTGGGAATTCAATGTAATGGTTTTTAGTCATCTCCCAGAGTTCTTTTTCTGGGCATAGCTGGTTCAGTTCATTACTGCTCCATTGGAAATGATTTGGTTGATCTCGTTGCTGAGGATGGCCTGGTCCATCAGAACCGGTCATCATATAGTATTGTTGTTGAAGTATATAATGATCTCCTGGTCTTGCTCATTTCACTCAGCATCAGTTCGTGTAAGTCTCTCCAGGCCTTTCTGAAATCATCCTGTTGGTCATTTCTTACAGAACAGTAATATTCCATAATATTCATATACTTAGGGTATATTTCCAATAATGACACAAGGATTTTTCAGTGTTCACAGGAGTCAGGTTTCTCCCATGTTCCATCATCTGTTGCTCTCACCAGTCTTTAGGCTCCTGTTTTTTGTTTCTAGCCATTAATGATGCCAGTTTAGCCGTCTGTTCATGTCGACTCTGTTTCCAGAAGACGATTCCTAAAGATGGCTGTGTGGGGTCCAGTGCATGGGCCAGGGGCCAGATCTGTGTTTTCTGCTGCCCTAGCAAAGGAGAGTCCATTGCCTTGAAAACTAGCTGGGCACATCTCATCTCTCCAAACACCCACCACATTCTTTATTCTCCTCCTCGTAGGGAAGTTTCATTTAATAAAAGGTAGCCTGAAGAGCAACTTCTCTTAAGATGCAGGCTTCTATGGAAACCAGGCTTTCATTTTGTTTAATTCATGGGACCCTAAAATATTAAAAACAGACATCATTTGGAAGACTCTGTGAAACATTCTGTGTGTATGATTCATTCTCTCTAACTATTTCACTGAAATGATGCACCGAATCTCCCCTTACTGCTAGAAGGGTGAGACTATTGAAGCTGGTCTGTCTTCCACCTTTTCCATGCCTTAGTTCTTTTCATGTCTTGATCGATGGTCCTAGTAGGACTGGCTGAAAAATTCTTCCCCCCGCGGCAATCCCAGCGATTGCCATTCAGCTCTTCCAGGGCTATCTTAGGCTTTCCACGACTTGGCTCTCATTGGATGCATGGGTGGGACCTAACGGAGCCTTGTTTCCTTGAAGAACTAGAACATGAAATGTCTGATTAACCCCTGAATAGAGAGTTCCTTGATCAGGCATCTGACCACTCTGGGAAACATGGTTATCGGTTCAAAGAGATTGCGTTCATTCAGGCATTGATTTCGTAGCTGAGTATGTTCTGATAGCTTGGATGAGGCGGCCCTTTCAGCTTCTTCTGTCCTTCAGACCTTGTAATGTGTGAGACTAGTTCAGTGTCTCTCTGAAACAGGCCCCATATTGGCTTGTTATTATTAGATTAATCTTAGAATCTCAGAGTTGGAGGGACTATGGAAGCCACAGAGTCCAGCCCACATCTGAGCAAGAATCCCCACTCCAACATCCTTGATGAACGGTTATGGAAGAAGTCCAAAGAGAGAGAGCCCAGATCTTCATTGGGGTAGCTGACACCTCCTTAGGATTTGAGCTCTAACTCTTAAAAAAGTTTTCCTGATATTGAGTCCAAATCTACTTCTTTGCAATGTCCTTTATTACCCATAGCTCTGTCCTCTGGGACCAAACAGAAAGAATGCATCGTCTCCTTTTGTCACCTCTTCAAACACTTGAAAAGCTCTCTCTTACCCATCTGTCTTATTCTCTTCCTGTCTTTTTCTCTCCATCTCTTCTCCTTCCCCTGATCCACTCTCTTTCCTTCCTCCCTTCCTCCCTCCCTCCCTTCTCTCTCTCTCTCTCTCTCTCTCTCTCTCTCTCTCTCTCCACACAGCCACAATCTTTTCTTCTCCAAGCTTAACATGCCCAGCACCTCAAAATGAACATTGCTGAGGGAATTTGGAATGATATCATAATCTTGGATGGCCTACTAGACACATTCCAAAAGCTTTCCCAACATGCCTTGTTTAGAATGGTCTTTCCAGCTCCGGTCTGACCAGGACAAAGCCCAGCAGGACTATCATTTTCCAAATCCTGGACATCATGCTCCTTTTAATTTAGCCTAAGGTTGAAATTGCTCTTTGACTTGTATTGGGCTTGTCATCTATGGAAGCTCTTGAGATTTTCACATCTTTACTTGTATAATTGATTTTTTTTTATTTAATAGCCTTTTATTTACAGGTTATATGCATGGATAACTTTACAGCGTTAACAATTGCCAAACCTCTTGTTCCAATTTTTCCCCTCTTACCCCCCCACCCCCTCCCCTAGATGGCAGAATGACCAGTAGATGTTAAATACATTAAAATAGAAATTAGATACACAATAAGTATACATGACCAAAACATTATTTTGCTGTATAAAAAGAATCAGACTCTGAAATATTGTACAATTACTTGGAAAATCAAAAATGCAGGTGGGCATAAATATAGGGTTGGGAATTCAATTAATGGTTTTAGTTATCTCCCAAAGTTCTTTCTCTGGCATAGTTGGTTTCAGTTCATTACTGCTCCATTGGAAATATTTGGTTGATCTCTTCTGGGATGGGGTCCATAGAACTGGGTCATCATATATATTTTGAAAATATATAATATCTCTTGGTCTCTCATTTCACTCAGCATCAGTTCGTGTAAGTCTCCCAGGCCTTTCAAAATCATCCTGTTGGTCATTTCTTAAGGTAATATTCCATAATATTCATATACCACAATTTATTCACCATTCTCCAACTGTGGACATCCATTCGTTTCAGTTTCTACCACTACAAAAGGGCTCCACAAACATTCGTGCACAAGGGTCCCTTTCCCTTCTTTATAATCTCTTTGGGATATAATCCCAGTAATCCTGCTGGATCAAAGGGTATCGTTTGATAACTTTTTGAGCATAGTTAAACTACTCTCCAAAATGGTTGGATTGTTCCCAACTCCACCAACAATGCATTGTCCCATTTTCCCGCATCCCCTCAACAATCATCATTATTTTTTTCCTTCATCTTAGCCAATTGACAGGTGTGTGTTATCTTAGAGTTGTCTTAATTTGCATTTCTCTGATTAATAATGACTTGGAGCATCTTTTCTATGATAGAAACAGTTTTAATTTCTTCATCTGGTGTCTGTTCTATCCACCATTTTCAATTGGAGAACGATTTTTTATAAATTAATTAATTCTCTATATATTTTAAATGAGGCCTTTATCAGAACCTTTGACTGTAAAATATTTTCCCAGTTTATTGCCCTTCTAATCTTTTGCATTAGTTTGTTTTAAAAAAACTTTTCAGTTTTGGTATAATCGAAATTTTCTATTTTGGATCAGTAATGATCTCTAGTTCTCTTTGGTCATAAAGTCCTTCCCCTTCCTGGTCTGAGGTAAACACCTGTGTTCCTCTAATTTATTAATAATTTTATTCTTTATTGGTCTGAACCCTTGCCTTATCTTGGTAGGGTTTAAGTGTGGTCGTGCCTAGTTTCCCATATTGTTTCAATTTTCCCCAAAATTTTTATCAAAATAAAGTTCTTATCCAAAGCTGGGGTCTTTGGGTTTTCAAAATAGGTTGCTATTTGTTGACTGTTTTATCCTTGAACCTAACCTATTCCCTGATCAACAGCCAATACCAAATGGTTTTGGTAATCGCTCTATAATATAGTTTTTAGATCTGGTACAGCTAAGCCACCTTCATTTGATTTTCTTTCATTAATTCCCTTGAAATTCTTGACCTTTTGTTTTCCATATGAATTTTGTTTTTTTTTTCTGGTCATTAAAATAGTTTTTGGGGTCTGATTGGTATGGCTAAATAAATAGATTAGTTTAGGTAATTTGTCATCTTTATTATATTTGCTCGCCCTATCCAAGAGCATTTAATATTTTCAATTTTTAGATCAGACAATTTGTGTGAAAAGGTGGTCTGTAATTTTGCTCATAAAGTTTCTGATTTTCCCTTGGCAGATAGATTCCTAAATATTTTTTTATCATAGTTGTTTAAATGGAATTTCTCTTTGTAACTCTGTTGGAGTTTTTAGTATATATAAGAATGGTTGACTTATGTGGGTTTATTTTATAACCAGCAACTTTTAAAGTTGTGGATTATTTCAAATAACTTTTTAGTGAATCTCTGGGGTTCTCTAAATATACCATCATGTCGTCGGCAAAGAGTGATAATTTGGTTTCCTCATTGCCTATTCTTATTCCTTTAATCTCTTTCTCAGCTCTTATTGCCAAAGCGTATAATTGATTTTTTAAACCAAAGTTTAAGTCTTTATATTTATTCCTATTAAATTTCATCTTCTTAGATCTGGCCATTTATGCCTTTGGGTCCTGTCTCTGTTGTCTAGGATGTGAGCTCTCTCTTCCAGTTTTGTGCCAGCTGCATATCTGATATGCCCACCATCTGTGCCCAGTCCTTAATAAAAATGTGGCAAAGTTGAGAGCCAAGCCCTGCTCGCTGGCTATTTCCCTGCCATCTCCTTCCAATCTGACACTAACCCATCGATCACTACTCTTTGAGTGTAACTCCAAACACCCCTCGGAATGCTCACTCACTCAGAAATGCTGTCACCAACATGGATGACAAGGTGTCACTGCCATTGGGTGCTAGCCACTCCTTGGAGCACCAAACCTCCAAGGTTCAGGCTCTTATTGAAACAGTCTCCTGCTGGATCTTCCTGTCTTTGCTCTCTCCATTAATGACACCATCCTCCCAGTTGTAAAAACTATCTGGCCACATCACTTCTCAAATCAAAAATCTTCAGTGACTCCCTGTTGCCCCTAGGCTAAAATACAGACTCAGCCTGACAGGTCTACATCCCTCCTCTATCTTTATAGTTCTATTTCTACTTTGGTCAAATTGGTGTTCCATTTCCTGCTTTCCTGCTTGGTACTATAATACCCTGTAGACTCCACTCAAGGTTGCTTTCAGAGAAGAGCTCTGGGGCCACCTTATCCATGGGGTCTTTACTGACTCCTTCCCAAGGCTTAGTGCTCCCCCTCTCTCCATATTTCTTTGCATCAGCTACATTTCTGCTTATCCATGCCAGTGCCATAGCTCCTCTTCCCCTCAATGTAAGCTCCCCGATGACAAGGACAGTTCGACTTTTCACTTTGTTAGCCCTACTTGTAGTGCTGAAAAGACTGTTGGGAGACTTTTTTCCTTTTTCTGTTTTTCTGTAGAATATTAGTGCAGGCAAGAGCATGTGCACACAACTGTAATTCTTTACACTTTTATATTTGCATGAAAGACCTTTTTGATGCCAGTTTCCCTTTCATCCACATACAAACTGGGGAAAGGATAAAAAGTCATGTCTACGGCAGCTGTTATTTATAAAGCTTTCCATATGGGTGTGTGCTTAGAGATTACAGCAAAATTATCATTTCCTCCTTTCTCAGTCTCTCTGAGAGCCGTGGTGACTGCCTAGCTTTCTATTTCAGAGATGCCCTCCTGTGACAAGTCACATTTATTTTTTAAGATCAAAAATTTAGTGTCAACAATCAAGACTTGGCAAAATACTTTTCCTTCTTTTGTAGAGCAGATGAAAGGGAAAGCAGTCAAATTCACTTTCTCTGGAGCATTCATTTATCATTTCATTTTTTCCTTCCAACAGAAGTGTTTCTCTCTAGTAGCAACAAAGACTTTTGAAATATTATTTATTTTTAAATTGTTTTTAAAAATTGAGTTCTAAATTCTTTCTCTCCCTTCTGCCCCTCCCACATCTATTGAGAAGGCAAGCAATATATTAATTATACATGTCAAATAATGCAAAACATGTTTTCATATTAACCATGTTGCAAAAAAGGCAAGAAAAATAAATTGAAAAAAGTAGGCTTCAATCTGTACTCAGAGATCATCCATTCCCTCTCTCATGATCATCATGGATCCTTTGGAATTGTATTGGATCTTTGCTTTGATCAGAGTGACTAATTCTTTCACAGCTGACCATTGTACGATATTGTTGTTACTCTGTGCAATGTTCTCCTGGTTCTGCTCACTTCACTTTGCATTGGTTTATATAATTCTTCCCAGGTTTTTCTGAGACCACCATCTTCATCATTTCTTATAGTGCAATGGCACGTCATTATAGTCATATTCCACAACTTGTTCAGCTGTTCCCCAGTTGATGAGCATCCCCTCAACTTCCAATTCTTTGCCAGCACAAAAGGAGCTATTGTGAATATTCTTGTACATATAGGTGTTTTTCCTTTTCCTTTGATCTCTTTGGGATACAGACCTAGTAGTGTTACTGTTGGATCAAAGGGTATGTTGGTTTTGTAGTCCTTTGGGCATAGTTCCAAATTATTTTCTAGAAAGGTTGAATCAGTTCACAACACCAACAGTACACTAATGAACCTATTTTTCTATGTTCCCTGCAGCATTTATCGTTTTCCTTTTCTTCCATATTAGCTAATCTGATGGGTATAAAGCAGTATCTCAGAATTATTTCAATTTATATTTCTCTAATCATTGGTGATTTAGAGCATTTTTCATATGAGTATTGATAGCTTTGATTTCTTCTTCTGAAAACTGCTTGTTTATAGCCTTTGACCATTTGTCAACTGGGAAATGACTCTTATTTTTATAAATTTGATTCAGTTTCTTGTTTATTTGGGAAATGAAGCCTTTATCAGAGAAACTTGATATAAAATCTTCCTCCAGCTTACTTCTTTCATTTTAATCTTGGCCATATTAGTCTTCTTTGTGGAAACTCTTTAATTTAATGTATTCACAAGTATCTATTTTACTTTGCATGATCCTCTTTATCCCTTGTTGAATACAAATTCTTCCCATATTCATAAATCTGACAGATAAAAATTTCTATACTGCCCTAATTTCTTATGATATCACTATTTATATCTAAATCATTTATCCATTATGACTTTATGAATCCAATGTGAGATGTTGGTCAATGCTTAGTTTCTGCCAAAATTCTTTCTAATTTTCCCAGTGATTTTATTTTACCCAAAAGCTTAGTTCTTTGGGTTAATCAACCCTACATCACTATGTCATCTACCACTGTGCATTGTGTACCTCATTTATTTCATTAATCAAACATTCTCTTTCTCAACCAATAACTGATAGTTTTAATGATTACCACTTTATAATAGTGAGATCTGAAACTGCTAGATCATCTTTTTCATATTTTTTCTTTCATTGATTCCCTTGATATTCTTGACTTTTGTTCTTCCAGTTGCATTTTGTTATTACTTTGTCTAGCTCTATAAAATAATTTTTTGGTAATTTGATTGGTATGACACTGAATAAGTGAATTAACTTAGGTTGAATTACCATTTTTATTATATTGGCTCAGCCTACACATGAGCAATTAATATTGCTTTAATTTTTTACAATCTTGTATCATATACTTTAAGAGCAATCCAAGTTACCAGAAAGGGCCCCAGGTATAATGCCATCCAAGAAGAAGCCATGTTGGCTAGTTGGATGGGGTTTTTTTCTGAGAGGATGCTGGGCCCACAGTGCCTCAGGAGTCATTAACACTTAAAAACCATTTGTCATAATGTGAAAATATGTTTAGAAGAATTGCACATGTTTAACCTATATTGGATTACTTGCTGTCTGGGGGAAGAGGAGAGGGAAGGAGAAAAATTTGGAACACAAGATTTTGCAAAGGTAAATGTTGAAAATTATCTTTGCATGTATTTAAAAAAAAAGTTATTATTTAAATTGTCATTAGAACACAGGGAACCTTGGTAGTATATCATAGAAAAGACTTGAGAGAGACAGTGTGTTGTAATCGTGTTGATCTTGAAGTAGGAGGACCCAGGACATCCATCATTTTGAAGATGAAGAGACTGAAGTCCAGAGGAGCTAAGGATCTGCTTACCGTTGCACAGTTGATTGGGCTGCCTCAGGGAGTAGTGGCTTCTGCTCCATCGGGAGGGTTCTCTTCCAAGCTAGATGACCACTTCTTCAGGTCTGTGTCCTAGAAAGAATTCTTAGCCAGGGATGGGTTGGGTTGCGTGGACTCTGGGGTCCTTTCTCAATCAGAGAGCCTGTGGTTCTGCAACATCCCAATTGGATAAATTAGGGCAGCTGTAGAGCTGCTTTGGTGGCTGACCCCCAGCAGTTTTCAACTCTGTAATTATGGCAAAAATTGCCCTGTGGAAGTTTGAGACGACCCCTAAGGAACAGAAAAGGGGCTTTGTATGTATGTGTGTTTGTTTTATTTGGTTTGGTAATTTTTTTTTGCAGGGGGTGGAGGTGGAGCCGTGTCTTTTTCTATTGAGAGAATGGGTCTTAGACAATCACATTCTGTGACAGGCCAGGCCAGTCTTATGTAATACTACCCATCAGAACCTTTCTTCTAACCAGAGATGTAGCAAGAGATGGATTTGTGCTTTTTCCCCCATTCTCTTGTGACTTTGAGCTCCCTTGTATTCACTGATGACAAGGGTAATAAGTCAGAGAACGTTAAAAACATATCCATTTCCTATTAAGCAAACTATTGGGAAAGTGTCCTGTTTTCTGCTTGTGGCCCACTGGCTGACTGAGCTGAGACTCCTGTTCAGTTTTACTTCTCCTTGTCTCAGTTTTTTTAAGATATAAAGTAGTTTTTTTTATATATAATAATTATATCATATATAAATATAATAGTTTTAAGATATAAAATGAGAGTTGTACTCTCTATCCCAGAAGGTGGTTGTGAAGGAAATGCTTTGTAGAAATCCAAATAGTGATAAAAATGAGAGTTTCCACTTAAACCCCTGATCAGCTGAATTCTAGAAAAGTTGGGGAGTTGATGGATTTTTTTGTAAGTGACCACAAAACCCAAATGTCCTTTCTGGCCATTACTTCCCATTTGTGCTCTCTTCCTAGATACGAGTTCTTTGAGAGTAGGAAACATGTTGATTTTCTGTCTATTCCCAGCACTTAGTGCAGTGGTAGGCACACAGTAAGTGCTTAATAAATACATCCAGGCATGTATTCAATCATCACCTACGGAAGAGGACGTCCATGTTCTGTTCCCATGGTGTCTCAGCGCACATGGCGATAGATGGATCCCCCAAACTCCAAACACCCTCAAGAACCGGATGGTGAGAACCTCGAGAGGTATCTCAAGGTATTATCTTATCTAATAGATAATGTGACGGCACAAAGACATTTCTGTTCTAAATTGAGATTAAAATGAGAATTATTGTGAAGGATTTGCTGAAATGAGGCTTGGGAATATCTTTAAGATGAGATGGCTAAAACCCAAACGTTTCTCTATATGTCAGGTTCAGAAAAGAGTCAGTAATGGGAGATTTCCTGAAACTTCCTGAACAACAGAAGGAATCTCTGAGCCCCTCCAGTTTAACTCATCCCTACGATGCATCCCCATGACCCTAGATCCAACAGGTGACGGTCATCCAGCATTTGTTTCCCAAGGCATTCTATTTCATTTTGTGACAAGTCTGCAAGTCTTTCAATTTGCCCCTTTGTAACTCTTGCCTGGTGCTTCTGGAGCCAAACAGAAAAAAAGGGTCTCCTTAAGATGGTGAACAGAACCTTCCCATTTCCCATCTTTTCTTCTCCAGTCTAAACATTCCCATTTCCTTCAACTGATCTCATAAGGCTCGGGCTCGAGATCACCCCCTCTTCTGGTAACCTACTTTGTTAATGGAAAACCTCAGTGTTTCAAAAGGACAAAATGCTCCTAGAGGACATTTCTGTTCCTCAAAGACAGCAGCAATCCCGATTCTTACTTTGTCTCTGTTTAAGGCATCGCTGATATACTGGCAAAGTTTATCAGTGTATCTGTTTAACTTCATTCTTGAGAAAAGAGGGACATGGGGATCCCCTTCTGCTTGTTCACTCCTGGAGCTTCACTGGAGTGCTGGGTGTTTCTCTGTCATTTAGACCCTTCCTGACATAAAGAAGTAGACTTGACCAAGAAGTCGATTTATCTGTGCCACCAAAATTTGGGCAAGGGAGGTGATGAAAGCGATAAAATTCTAGTGGAAGGCGTTGGAAGATTTTATTCTGGAAAATGCCAACATAACAAATGTAGGCTGGCAATGGCAAGATTTATTTTGCTCTAGGGCAAAATGTCCTGGTTTATATTCAGAGAACTTGGGATAAAATCTTGCTTCTGATATTCCCCAGTGACATAGGACAAGATGTTTGATCTTTTTAAACCTCCATTTCTTCATCTGAAAAGTTAGGGGGAAATGGACTAAATAAATGGCCTCTTAGGTACTCTAGATATATCTGCCTAGTACATAGTAATTGCTTAATAAAAGCTTGCCATGACCCTATCTTAGGAGATAATGCTTGTAAAGTGCTTAATACAGTGCCTGGCACAGAGTAGGCACTTAATAAATGCTTGTTCCCTTCCCCTTATGCTTATGAAGTGGATTTTTGTCTCCTCCACTGCCCATGTTGGGGCCTTCTCCAATGAAATTTCCTTCTATTTATTCTGTATACATCTTGTACATCTATAATTACTTGTATGTTATCTCCTCTATTAGACATCTCTTTTCTTGAGGAATGGAGTCAGGTTAGGACTTTTTTATTTTTTATCTGTAGAGCTTAGTAGAGGACCTGGTATGTAGTAAGTGCATAATAAATGCTGATTGACTGGGTAGAAGCCAAAGTGTGTGTGTGTGTGTGTGTGTGCATGTTATACAAATGATCTAGCTGGTCTCTTGATGTCCCTTCTTTCCAGGGCCGGATTTGTCTACCATTCTTGGCTCCCAGATGGAAATTACTTAGTAGATCCATTTTGTATTTATTTATCATATTGCCTCTATTCCAGTGGAGTAAAGGAAGGGCCCCAGCCCTTAGCATTGCATTCAGCCTTATTCAATTTCTAGATTCAGTTCTAGGCTGTCAAAATAAATTTGGGTCCCAACTGTCAAACTGCATTTTATTCTACATCCTGGCCAGCCCCCTCCCATAACATTTAACCTTGGGTATTGCCTTCAGGGTAAAGAACTCGAGGGCTACAGGAAAATTGCTGCTGTCAACAGTTTTTGTCGCACAGACTTTCTCACAAATTCTTCCACTGAAATTTCGACAAATTTCTACCTTTCTGAGTTTCCTTTTTAAAGAATCTGGGGGAAACCCAAAGAATTACCAGATCACCCTTTGAGCCCCATTGAGTGCTAATGAAGTCATAAATTCATTCCTTAGCTTCTGTATTGGAAGAGAGATTGGAAAATAACATTTTTAATTAAAATTTATTTTTTATTAAAATTTAAATAAAATTTTTATTTCCCCAAGATTCTTTAAAAAGGAAACTCAGAAAGGTAGAAATTTTCAGCAGTGTGTAAGACTGTCCATTGTATCATGTCACTCCTCTGTGAGTTACTTTTAGGTTGTATTTAGGTATTAAGGTATTTAGGTATTAGGTATTAGGTATATTAGGTATATTAGGTATTAAGGTATTAGGTATTATTAAGACTCTCTTCTAGATAAGAGATGTGAAATTCAGAGATTTGTGATGTGCCCGTGAATGTCTGAAGTGGGGGATTTGGGCCCAAGTATTTCTGATTCCTAAATTGAGGATTATAATAATTCTACTACTGTGTCTCTCAAAGTTAACTTATGGTAAAAAGTGTGTGTGTGTGTTGTACAATGGTCTGGCTGGTCTCTTGAGGTCCTTCTTGCCAGGGCCAGATTTGTCTACCGTTCTTGACTCTCAGAACAGAAAGTACTTAGTGGATCCATTTTGTTTTTATTTATCACATCGCCTCTACTTGGGAAGTGGCCCAGCATTTAGCCTTGCCTCTTACTTTGTTTGACAAACGCTTGTCGAAACGACTAAGTCTTGCTGCCTGGATGCACCCGTTCGAGTGTCTGATTCTTGGTTCCCTGCCTTTTGGACAATTCACCTGGACAGTTGGGTCTATTTTGGACGCCCACCAGAACTGGCAAGACTATGCAAGAGCATGCTGGGAAGTGCCGGCCTTCCAGAGTAGCTGGAAAAGGGCAGGATTTAATTGCTCTCAGGTTTCAGGCAGTGGCCATCACCGTCTCTTCCCTTTGTATCTCTGGACTTGGAGTGGGAGATTCCTCCCTGAAGAGAGGGGCTACTTTTCTCTCCTCTGTGAATGTTTTCAGACCAAAGTTGTCATGGCTCCGTATTTGAGAAGAAGCTTTAATGGTATAGATCATTTGCCCAGGTTGCAGCCCTGCCACTGTGGGGACCGTTGTGGGAGCCAAGCTGCTGATTGATGGGAGTCACTGCTCACTTCTAGAGGGAAACATTGCAGTCCCTAAGTGCACCAGAGCCCTCCCATGTGGCTAAGAGGAGCCTTCCCCAGGGGACTTGTGGGAGAAATGTTCTCTTGCCCAAACCTCTTTAATATGGGGGGAAATGGTCATCCCCTCTGCCACGGCCAGATAAAATTGCCCTTGTACCTTCCGGGAAAGAGCTTACAGTTTGGGGCAGATTTCAGTTTTCAGAGTTCACTTTCTTTGCGTGCTCGTCTTCAGGGGACCGTGTGGTTCAAAGAGACATAGGGTCCAAGGGGGACATGGTCTTCTCATTTACAGATAAGGAAACTGAGGTCCTTGGGACCTCATTTCTCATTTTTTTTGTTGTTGATGGTTATTAAATTTTAGGGATCTTAAAAGAAATCAGGCTTTGAGAGCCCTTGATAAAAATCAAAATGAAAACTGGGCCTTAAGGCAGATTAAGCCAGAATCTGACTTTGTTTCCCCCTCACCACTGCTCCCCCAGCATTCACACTAGTTTCTATGCATGGAAAAAGCGAGAAAGCCAGAAAGTCTTGGGAGATAGCCAGAGCAGTTGAGGAAGAGCCAAGGCTCTGCCAGCTCAGGGGTCAGGCAGGGGGAGCCAGCCAGTGGCTCCTTCCTCCTCGGGGCCAAAGGCCTTCTTGGACCTCTTGTCACAAGGCACTGAGCTCCCCTTTGATCTTACCTGGGGACAACTTCAGGATCTCCCATGTAAAGTAAACTTGCAGGAGTTCTCAGAAGCCCTCAGCAGCCAGGTGGGGCAGGAGTCGGCAAATAGGAGTGCTGGAGGACGGCTCGGAAGTGTGGAGGCCATGGGGGCCCCTGTGTGGGCCAGAGGTCAGGGCAGAAATGTGGAAGGTGCAGACGGGCGCCAGGGATTGCTGGGGCAGTGGCTGGGAGCCATGGCCAGGGAGGGCTGATGGTCTCCGGGGCTTCTGGGACCAGAAGTTCCTGACGAACAGGTTTAGTTCCCCGTGCTCTGGGATGGAGTTTCCCGCTTGCCGGCACAAAGCGGGGCCTGTGTGGGCTTCCTGCTGGAGCTGGGGCCAGCTGCTGGCGGGCCCATGTTCCTGTTGGAAGCAGAACCTGACGGGTCCGGGGAGCAGCTCAGACCTTGGCAAGGACCAGGAGATTGGGGATAAGATTCTCTCTCACTGATGGTGCCCAGCGGGGAGACAAGGCCCCTTTGGGCCTTGTGGGGGCCCTTGGAAGAATCTGCCTTTGGCCTTTGCTTTTCCATTGGCTCCTTCAGAAGATGGCCAAAGGTCAGGAGAGCCCCAGACTGGGGGTTCTGGGAGGCTAAGACCAGACCAGGTGGGAAGCCGGTTGACTCTTCAGGACCAAGGCCCAGACAAAGACTCATCGGCTGCAGAGGGATGAACTGGATGGGCCAGTGCTCTGTGGAGCACTAAGTCTGTCCCCAGAAACCAAGATGGAGGAAGACGTAAGGGGGCGGAGGGAAAGGTTTGGGTCTTTGTAATGGAGCAGAAGGGAACCTTGGAAGGAAACAAGCCCTTTGCAAAAGTTAATGTTTTAAATTCAGCCAGGTGAGGGGAAATCATTGCACAAGGAAGGGGAGTGGGTAAGAGAGCCTGCCGGCAGAGGGAGAGGAAGAGGAGGACCCTCTCTCTATGAAGGAACCTCCCAAAGCCAGAGCTGGGGGTCAGCGGCTCTGGGATCTGGAGGGACTTAACCCAGAGCTGTTCTTGTCCTGTGGTCAGGAGGAGTCCGACACAAGTGGGCATGGCTGCACGTCCACACCTGGGCACACCTGCACACACCTGCAGTCCACACCTGGGAACATGCTTGTTGGCTGGCAGAGAGCCCTGGCCAGCCACTGTGGCAGCCTCTGAAGGCACAAAGACAGGCCCCTTCCCTCCAAGAGCCGGCACCCATTGGATAGGGAGGGAAGTATGGCCCGGCCTCTCCCAGGCCTAGGCTGAGGGTGTGTCTGGGCTTTCCTGGAGAGAAAGCCCTCTTTGAGTGGGGGGCAGCACAGGGGTGGATGGTGACCAGATGTGAGGGCCGGCGGATGTGGGGACGTCCCCAGTGGTCAAGCCTCTGCTTCTGAGGAGGTGGGGAAAGGGGGGGTCGGGGTGCTGAGCACTGGGAGGAGTGAGGAAGCTGCAGACATGACATCTCCAACCTCCAGGAAGCAGGTGGGAGTGATGGGGCCTGAGGGACCACAGCAAAGCCCAGTCCGAGGTCCGGAGAGAGGCCAAAAGTCGCCTCGAGGTGGGTGCGATGGAGCCAAGTGTGGGCCCCGCATCTGCTGCTGGCTCCCAGACTCAACGGCGCTTCCCTCTCCGCTCTCTTTACGTTTGGGTAAAAAGGGTCTGTTTCCTTCCTGTTGCTCGGCCGGAGCTCTGTGTCCCCCTTTTGGAGAAAGAAGGCCCAGATGGTACTGAGCTGATGCCGATAATGGCGTCAAGTTGTCCAGACCCTCACGTGTATGATCCCATGGGAGGCTCAGACTTGGGGAGTCTTGGCTTTGCCCTAGATTGTCCGGGCCAGGGACAGGAGGAGTGGCCAGCTCGGGGTCCTCCACAGCCGGTGCTTGCGACCCTTGGGTCTCAGAGAAGGGGGTGGCACCTCTTCCAGGCCACTGTCCCCGAGCTCCTCGGGGGGTTGGTCCCGGGATTTCTCTCCCCCAGTGGACAGGTTGGGGAGCGCCGTGCATTCAGGGAACCCGCCTTCTCCTGCAACCTTCGCCTTTAAGGGCAGGCAAGTCTGTGCAAGAACAGCCTCTGTTGTGGGGAAGCAGAACTCCAGGCTCCCATCCTGACCTCTGACTAGGAGGATCCTTCCAGGCAGCTCAGAGGGCCAGGGTGCAGGGGTGCAGGTGCTCCTGGGAAATAGGGAGCTGCAAAGATGGGCCTCTGGGCAGGTGCGAGGGCCTGGGATAGGGACGGTTGGAAACAAAGCCTTTTGTTCCCCAGCACAAAGCAGGGGGACTGGAGGCCTGTGGGCACCAGAAGGAAAGGAAGTCATGGGATACAGTCCTGAGGACGTCTGTGCATGTCCAGGGGCAGCTCCAATGGCGATGGCCCCCGAGTCAAGCAGCTCCGAGCTCTCTGAGGTCTTCAGCCCAACCTTCCATACCTTACAAGGGGAGAAACTGAGGCCCAGAGAGCTGAGAGGCTTTGTGATCACTCATCTGCAGATCTGAACTTGGGTCCTTTAGCCAGCCTGGTTGGCGGATCCTTCCCCAGGACGTTTGTTCAGATTCATTTGGTCCCAGGAGAACCCTCCTCCCCAGCCCCCAGAGACCAAACCCAGCTGGCAGAGTCTTCCAGAGCCCAGGGGCGCCCGTAGCCATGAAGGGCATGGGGAAAGGGAAGTAATCATGTTAATAATAAGAATCATAATCATGGGGGGTTTAAGGCTTGTGATAATAAAGATTTCTTTAGTGTTTTTACAAGATTTACAAGAGCAGGCACAATGAACTTTTCTCTAGGGTTCAAGACTTAAAAATGCTCTTCTCACAATGACTCAGTGAAGGGGTATTAATTCCATTTTATGGATGAGAAGACTGAGGTTTAAAGGGGCCAAATACGTTGCCCCAGGTCACACCAGTAGCTGGAATCTAACTCTGGCTCCCATGACTCTCCCTTCAGTATTGTTTCCCGCACTGGGCTTCCTCCTGAATCCATTCCTGGACTCAGGGCACAGCCGGACTCGGCTGGGGAGACGTGCTCTTCCCAGGGACCAGTGAGTTCTGCCCCCTTTGTCTGCCTCGGGGTTGGTTCAGCTGCAGAGGTTCGTGTGGTCTGCTCCCCCAGCCTGGGACCAATGCTGATGGGTAGTGGTCAAGGAGGCATCTCCCAGACTCTTCCTGGCCACCCCCAGCCATCCTCAGACTCCCAGCTTTGGAAGGAACCTCAAGGTCTTCCCTGCCTCCCAGAAGCCCATTCTGCAGCATCCCTGAGTAGTGCATGGAAAGGAAGAAGGACTGGGAATTGTGCAGGCATCCAGGGGCAAGAGGAGGAGGGCTTGGATTCTAGTAGGGGCACAGAGAATGAACAAACATGAGAAACAGCAAGTGGTCCCTGACTGGGAATTCTGGGGAGAAATCTAAGCCCCAGGAGGCTTGGATGCATGAACCTGGTGACTGAGCACGTCCTTGGAGGACCCGAATTCAAATTCTGCTTCTACTTTTCACCAGTATGAACTTGGGGCCGTCACTTCACTTGCCTAGTTACCTCATCTGTTAAATAAGGGGGGTCGACCACTGAAACCCTTTCTAGTGTTAGATCTAAGTCCTATGAGATCAGTTTCTTCATCTCAGTTGATCAATAAACACTTATTAAGCACCTACTACATGCTACCCACAATGCTAGTCTAAACAAAAAAGACTTTCCCTCGGGAACTCACAACCCAGTGGGGGAGAGAACATGAAAAGCTTAGAGGGAAAGCAAGCAAAATACAGAATAAATAGGGAAGAGTTAAGAGAGAAGAGGCCCCAGAATTAAGAGGGGCTAGGAAAGGCTTCCTGTGGCAGGTGGGATCAAGGTTGGGGCTAATTGGGAGGCCAAGGAGGTCGGGACAGAGGAGGAAGAGTGACCCAGGCAAGGGGGGAAGTCAGAGACAATGCCTGGAGGGTCTTGGGAGAACCGCCAGGAGGGGAGACCACAGGAATGAAGTTGCAAGTGAGGGCATAAGGTGTGAGAAGTCTGGAGAGGTAGGAAGGGATTAGGCTTTATATTTGATTGTGGAGGGATAGGGAGCCATTGGAGGTTACTGAGGAGGGTAGTGACAGTCAGGTCTGGGCTTTAGGAAAATCACTTTAGTGGTTGAATGGAGAATGGATTGGAGTACAAGGCAGGATTTAGTGACCTGAGCCTGCAGCCACTCTGGATCTCCGTTTCCATCCATGTCTAACAAGGGGGAGGTACTTTGAGATGGGTTCTCTCTCCAGACCTTTCTCCCTTGTGTTTGTCAAGTGAAGGAGAAAATGGCAAAGGCTCTTGGCTTGTGGAAGCTTGCCGGGAGTCTGGCTCAGGGGCAGCCCGGCATTGTTGTTACCTGTAAATGTGACTCAGCTTTACCCTTGAAGAAATGCTCACTGAAGTGAACATGGGCCCCAGAGTCAGTGTAGACAACATTGGGAATTTACAGCGTGTGGGAGGAAGGAGGGAGACTGAGGGGATCCCTGTGGGGTAGGGCTGGACTAGGATCCAGGGACCCAAGTTCAAATCCCGATTCTTCTACCAATGTGACCTTGGCTTGGGTTCATCATCCACAAAAGAGGTTCTTTTCATCTTTAGCCTGTGGCTCCATGACCCTCCTCTCGTGAGTGCTCACCTTTCCCAACCCTCCCTAATTCTAATGTCTTTCCCATTTATGCTCCACATCACTGGCTGATACATATGGGATCCATAGCAAATAGGACTTTGTAATTTTACATCTCTCCTCATAGATTTGCGTTTCATAATAATATGTTATACTTAATATATCACTTATTATGAAAGTCCTAAGGTCCTTGTAAGTTCCTTGAGGGCAGGAGCTGCCTTCTGCTTCTTTTTGTATCCCCAGTACTTAGCACAGCACCTGGCACCCAATAGATGCTGAATAAATGTTAAGTGATTGACTGAAGCTTAACTCTTCTGGGGACAAAGTAATGGCAGCCGGTCCACTGCCCAAATGCCAAATCCCAGAAGCATCCAAAGGGCCGGAGCTACCATATCTTTTTGTAGCTACCCATGATACCTTTTTGTAGCTTCCCATGATACATTTTTGTAGCTACCCATGATATATTTTTGTAGCTACTGAGATACATTTTTATAGCTTCCCATGATACATTTTTGCAGCTTCCTATGATACTTTTTTGTAGCTTCTCATGATACTTTTTTGTAGCTACTGCTGGGTTGAGTGTATGCTAGAGATGATTAAACTGTTCTAGTCCCTTGGAAGTGAATGACACCATTCTCTTCTCCCAATAACCCCAGCTCATTTAACTTCGCCTGGTATTGAGTTCAGGACCCATCTCACAGTCTGTGAAACAGTTGTTTGAGTTGTAGAGGGGACATAGCTGAGCACATCCTTCCCAAACATTCTGCCGGGAGCCATTTGCCACAAATAGACCCAGGCTTCTGGCTGTTTGCAGCAGCAAAACCTTTTATAAATGGGTGAAGGAGAAGTACTGTCTTTGGCCTTTGGTCAGAGGACCAGCGTTCAAAACCCACCTATTGTATTTTCTGTGTATTAGTCTTTAAATAAGTCACATAACCCATTTAAGTGATAGGGCTGAACTTGATGGCTTTTCGAGTCTCTACCAGATCCAAATTTGAGATCTTATGATTATTGTCAGAAGCGGGGTGGTTTTTAGTGGCAATTACACTGAACTGATCTTTTGTTTTTGAGGCAATCAGGACTATGTGGTTTGCCCAGGGTCACATAGCTAGTACTACCACTGGACTTAAAAGCCAAGAGAACGAGTTTTGAGTCTAGGTTTTGACAATAGCTGTGGAAAGTCACTCCATCGCCCAACTTCTGTTTCTCCATCTATAAAATGGGAAAAGTAATATTTCTTCAGTGTCCCTTATGAGGAAAATCTTATGAATCTATTGAAATGGAAGTCTTTGCCACACACCAGGAATTTCAACGCAGAGACCCTCCAAGGGAAGGCCGGTGATCATTCCCAGTTGTAAATGGTACCAGAATTTCGAGGAAATGGTGGGTGGCTTTGATGGTTTCCACCAATGAAAGACTTTGCCTCTATTTTCTTTTTACTTGCAATTTGAAAGAGATGCAAAATTATAGATTCCTCTCTGATATGGACCATACTTTTATAATCATTAAAAGATAAACAGCTTCCTGGGTGTTTAGAGCATGCATGGAATCCCTTAGAACATTTTCCTAAATGCATTGTAATTGAAAGGAAGGAGAGCAAAGGTTCGAATCAAAATCTGAACTCCTTCATGTGGCCGGCCTATCATCTGTGAGCATCTTTATCATGGGTGCTGTTCTCCAAATCCAATCACATCAAGCTCATTATCGTGGGACTTAATGTGGAGAGTTTCCCTGTTCCAAAAACGGTAATTCTGTGACCGTGATGAGGCAATTATCACAATTTTGAAAAGTTCTGTATACAGAAAGCTTCTTTAACCATTTTAGGGTCATGGACCCTTTGGGCAGGCTGGTGAAACCCATGGGCCCCTTCTCAAAATCATGTTTTTAAACAATGGAAAGAGAGGCTACATTTCAGTAAGATGTCAGTAAAAAGAAAATGGCCTTTTCCCCCTCATCCAAGTCTATAATCTCTCTGTGGACCATAGGTTAAGAATTCCTAATTTAGAGAGAGCCCTCCAAGAAAGTCAACAGGTATATGATGTATGTCCAGGATTTTAGAGCAAATCAATGGGGGGAAAGCAGGGTCTGGAGGCAGAAATTATTGGCTTAAAGTACTCTGGGTCTTCTGATGGATCCCATCAAAATTTAACAATAGCCTCAGACAAGTGTTGAGATGAGTCAATGAGTTACTAAAAGGAGAAATCCCATAAAAAGAAATGAGAAGACAGAAGGGGGGAACCACAGAAAGAAGATACCTTATTTATGCTGACTCTGATATTTAAATAGAAAAAGGTGACCGTGAGGGAAGTGGGTCTCATGTTACCAATGTGCCTGGGGGTTAATGGTCATACTCTATCCCTGTGTGACCGAGAGTATTTAGACCAGCCCGGGTACCGGCTTCTGCGGGAACCATGAGACAGACAACAGACCGGCCTTATTTTTATGTCAAAGCCAGCCTTATTCTATTGCTATCGATACCGTTTGGCTCGGGGCGTATCAAGGGCTGCTATCTAGTCAGTATAGACAGATTTCCCTGCTTTACTTACTCGCCTTACAAAACTCTGGAGATCGCCCATCAGTCGGGCAACCACGGTGAAATGTGACTGGGTAACGTGTAACCCTAGTGTTGACTTTATCCAGGTTGGCTCAGGCCAGGCCCAGAAAAAGAGAGGTAAAAGCATTTGTTGTCTTCCCTGAAAGAGTCCCAATGTTATGTTCCCCTTCTCTTGGATATGCTCTGAAACGTGGACTTTTCGGTGGACGTCCCAGAAATGAGGGGGTAATTAAGAGGGGCTTTGTGAGTCACTGTGTATCTGGCAATTGCAGATTGGGCAAACCTGTTGGTTAAAAATATTCAGTTCTCATAAAGAGATCTATGTTTGACTTGGATTTGTGGGGGCAGAATTATTGTTTTAATCACGCAATTAGTGTGAAAATAGAGGCTGTTGTAGTGTTGGGTCTGGAGTCAGGAAGACCTGAGATCACACATTTAGTAGCTGTGGGACCCGGAGCAAGATATTATATTTCTATTTGCCTCAGTTCTTGAATTGCACAATGGAGGTAACAATAGCACTCTCTCACATGTTGTGGGGATCAAACGAGGGACCATTTGTTGAGGGCATATGGCACATAGTAGGTACTTGGGGCTTGTTGAGGACATTGATGATGATAATGGACTCAAGGCCCTTCCCCACGTAGAGCAGCTCTGCCCTCCACATTCTCCATCACGTCTGTGGAATGCCCAGAACTGAGCATGAGATTTGGGTTGTGGCCAGGGCAGCGTGCCGAGGGATTATTCCAAGCCCGTGTCTCTCTCCGTCCAGGCTGGGATGCCGGTGACCCCTCCAGCTGTTCTGCCCTGTGTTAGGGTGACGAGCTGCCTTGGGAGGTGACACAGGACGCTGTCAGTTTGCTGTTTTTCAGAGAACCTGTGACCAGCCACATCCCCCACCGTGTGTTGGTGAAGCTGACTCTTTGAACCCCAGGATAGCACCATCCGTTTTTTCTGTTGACCATGATTGGTCTCTCCATTGTTGGCTCAGAGACCTAGGCTGGGTCATCCATGATGAGAGTCTTCCCTCCCAGCTTGGCCTTCCCTTACAAGTGTAACAAGCACGCTGTCCATGCCTTTACCCAAGGTGTTTAATTGGCACAGGGATGGCAGCTGTGGGAGGGAGAGGCCCAGATGATGAGCATCTTGAGAATGGGGAGAAGGCAAGGTCCCCACTGGCACATGGACAATGGTTGTGATTCAGCGGAGAGGGAAGAGCAAGGCCACTGGGGCCGAGATGGCCGGGGGAGGCGGCAGCTGCAGCAGAAGGCCCGGGGGCTCAGGCGGAGCAGAGGACCCAGGTTAGGCAGGAGGGTCGGGCTTGGACTGCCCAGCACCTGAAGCTCAGGCTGAAGAGCGGGACTGAATCCTAGGTTGGAGGAAATCCTCAAAGCGTTTTTTCCCTCCAAAGAGAATTAGATGTTCTCTTCTCGGCTGCAGGAGAAGGGAGGGGTGGAAGGTGGCAAGAGGCTCATGGAAGCTGGCTGGGAGCCCCGGGCGCTCTCCATGGGTGCTGGTGAGGGGTCTTGCTCCTCCAAGGCCTGACATAGAAGCCGGATGATCCTTTGCTGAGGAAGATGGAGAAGACACGTGAAGGGCTGTGCTTGATGCCCTCAGCATGGGCAATGGGCACAAGAGCGAATGACTTAGTGTCACGGAGACCTCAGCTGGGATCCCATCTCTGACACAGGAGAGCCGGGGGGTCCAGGCACGTCATGCGACTTCTTGGAGCCATTGTTTCTTCATCTGAAAACTGACAGAGGAGCCATTGAGTCAGAGGGCTCTCGGGAGGCTCACGTACATGAAGGGCTCAGCAAACCTTAGGGCTTGCAAGGGGACTGGGGAGCTCGGGATCTCCTGCCATTTTGTGAGTCTGGTTTTGTGAATGATTGAGTTCAGAAGTGAGAGGAGCCTAGATCTGAGGGAGAATGTATGGACAGGGACTGAGGCAAAGGGATTAACAGACACATGTGCACCTGCACACATGTATACAAATGCACATGTATGACACATATACACATGTGTTACATGCATGTACATACATGTGACATGAGCGCACACATGCACTTGCTTTTTGATGTTTTATTTCCTGCGCCTTTCATGTTATTGGGGGATGTCCATGACTGGTACTCTCTGTGACTGCAGAGACTTTTGGTTCAGAGCTTGCTGAGGGATGAGAAAGGGCGCTCTCAGTGCCAGTCTTTGGGATCCAGGCGGCAGAAACTCATTTTCTGGGAAGTGAGGCTGAGGTGCCTTCTCTTTTCTCCCACAGTTTGCCTTTTGCTTTGGGTACAACAATGGTCATTCTAATCTCTTTTTTTGTTCTTTTTAAATGCAGGCCCTGTCAAGAAGAATTTCAAATCCATACCTAGAACACACTGCTTCGCAGGTATGATTATACTGTGCTCCTTTCTTTTGTCATAACATTTATTCACTAAGGAAAGACCTTATTATCCTTGGAATTATGAGTTCATTAAAGAAATTTCCACTAATAGTGTAGGTTATTATTATATTGTCTCGTCTCTCCTTTCCCATCCCTCCCTCCCATCTATTCTTTCCTCCCTTCCTTTCTAGTTTCCCCAGCCTTCTTTCCTATTTTTTCTTCCTCCCTTCATCCCTTTCTTCCCTTCATTCCCTCCCCTCCCTTCTTCCCTCCCTTCCTTTCTCCCTTCCTTCCCTTTTTCTTTCTTCTTTCCTTTCTTCCTTCTTTCCTCCCTTCCTTTCCCTCCCTCCCCCTCTCTCTCTCCCCCTCCCTCCCTCTCTCCTTCCCACTTCCTTCCTTCCTTCCTTCCTTCCTTCCTTCCTTCCTTCCTTCCTTCCTTTTCATTCCTTTCTCCCTCCCCCTCCCCCTTTTCCCCTCCTCCTTCCCTTGCCCCACTACTTTCTTAATTTAAAAAAATCAAAGTAGAAGAACTATATAGCTTCCTATAAATCAGTAATGATGGGAGATTTGGGCACATTTTAATGAGCCACAGTTTTATTTCAGAATACTTCGGCCTGCCTGGCTCTGGGATTCTGATCAGTGTGGTTACTCAAGCTCTGTAGAATTAAAACAGTTTTCTTTTTATTTTGAACTTAACAACCATCAATAAGCATAAATATCTCATTATAGGACAAACCTAAAAGCGAATTATCTACGAAAATGTTCACTGCTTTTACCTGCTTTGTTGTTTTAAATGTTCTTCATCAGCAACAATAACGGCAGCAATCTAGCTGCTCTTCACAGAGCGCTTTGCAAATATCATCTCAACAAATCCTTACAATGACCCTGGGAAAGACTGGCTACTATTACCCCCATTTTACAGCCTCCCAGCCTCACCTTTCTCCCTTCCTCACCAGCGCTGGCTTTCGTAGAACATAAGCAGAGTTAAGCCAAATGAATGAATGCTTGTCTACACCTTCAGGCCGATGAAATGAGGGAGGAAAGGAAGGAAAAAGAGAGGAAAGGAGGGAGGGAGGGAGGGAAGGAAGGAAGGAAGGAAGGAAGGAAGGAAGGAAGGAAGGAAGGAAGGAAGGAAGGAAGGAAAAAAGGAAGGGAGGGAGGAAAAAAGGAAGGGAGGGAGGAAGGAAAGAAGGAAAGGAGAAGGGAGGGGAGGGAGGGAAGGGAAGAAAGGGATGAAGGGAGGGAGGGAAGGGAGGAAGAAGAAAATATTGGTGAAATAGTGGGAGGCAGCTTTTGCCCTCCAAGTCACAACTGATTGAGGATTGCTTGGGGTTCAAATACCTTTCAGAGTCATTTCCTTATGGAAAACCTTCTGTTCATTCCCTCATCTGCTCACTTCCCTCTTTGTGAGGGGCTCTGAAAGCTGTAACAGCCAAAAAGTCGCTCCCTCCCTTTGGTTTCCATAGTGATGATCCTCATCAGACTTTCTTGGTCCTTGGATGATGTCAGTCCATCCTTTGGGCTGTGTTGAAGGTTCTGGACCAAAGCCAAAGCATGTGCTCTGCTGGGATAGGCTCCAGCCCATGATGAAGTGTATCCGTGTGCAGCAGCGCACACGTGTGTGTGTATGTATCAATAGCAATACACATGCATGGGAACACATGGATATATTTTCATGTGTATGTTGGATGTCCCAAATTTTTAGTATGGGTTGAGCTACTAAAGCTTAAATCTTTGTCTCTGTATCTGTCTCTCTCATTTCTCTCCCTTTTCCCTTCTTCCCTCCTTTCCTTTCTCCCTCCCTCCCCCTTTCTTCTTCTGCCTCTATGTCTGTCTGTCTGTCTCTCTCTCTCTCTCTCTCTCTGTCTCTGCCTCTCTGTCTCTGTCTCTCTCTGTCTCTCTGTCTCTTTCTCTCCCTGTCTGTCTGTCTCTTTCTCTCCCTGTCTGTCTGTCTCTTTCTCTCTCTGTCTCTCTCTGTCTCTGTCTCTCTCTCTGTCTCTTTCTCTCCCTGTCTGTCTGTCTCTTTCCCCCCCCCAATTATCAATGAAATGAAATGACCCTCTCTATCCCCAGGATCTGGACCTATGATTTTCTGCCTATAGGGAGCTCCCAGATGAGAAAGTCCCCTGCACTGATGCAGATCGGCATCCACTGTGCACCCCAAAGTCTTGGCAGGTTTTTCAGAGTGTCCAATGCTCAGTGACTTGCCCACAGAGCCAGTCTATGTCCGAGACAGGCCTCAGACTTGGGTCTTCTCGCCTTTGAGGCCCCATCCCTCCCTAAGCTCTTCTTTCTTGCTTCTCACTGAGGACAGAAATCATCAGGACAGGGGACATGGCTTTTTCACCATCACCAGCAGTAACTGCTAAGCAGCTGCCCCCCCCAGGTAGTGAAGCCCAGGGGTCTGGGGGAGGCAGCATCTCTCAGATCCCTGCCTGCTTCCAGCCCCCTCAGACATCTCAGGAAGCGCTTCTGTGCAGTAGAAAGGGTCAGCCGTGCCCACAGCTGTCAGCCAGCTGCCGTACACAGGACGGACGAGTCAGCCTGAGGGGGAGAGAGGAGGCAGCGGGCCCCGGCAGGCCAGCGACACCACCTTGACCACCAGCCAGCCTCTGGCTCTGATGGGGACAACCCAAGAGTCTCAGAAGTGATATTGCCTCTAGCCCAGTGCCCTCTGCACCATTTTGGGAAGCATCCCCTCTGGACACAGAGCCTGGAAACTACTCCTGTCCACAGCTTCTAGAAGGGATGAACTTGCCAGCAAAGTCCTTTGACCCTTTCAAATGGTTCCACATCAAAAACTGACATTCATGAGAATCATCAGAAATGGCATTTAATGTGCTTTGTTACTGCCCTCTAAGGACCATGGGACTTTCTGTCTGAGCCCTCTGTGTGTTGTGTCTCCCTTTAGAATGCAAGCCCCTGGAGATCAGGGACCGACTTGCTCTGTACACAGTAGCTGCCTAATAAATGCTTCATTCATTCATTTATACTGTCTTTGCTTCTTACATCTTCCCCCTCTCCTCTCTTCCCCTTTCCTCCCTTTCCCCCTTCCCTGCCTCTCTTTTTGTCCCTCTCTGCCTCAGTTTCCTGTCTTTCCCCTCACTTCTTCCCCTTCTCTTTCTCTTCCCCACTTCTTTCTGTTTAAACCTGTGCTTTCATTGGTTTAAAGAACTTCCATTGTGGAAAGTCTCCGTGTCAAGCAGATCCTCATCATCCTGCCTATGTGCCCTTCTGTTCCTCTGATCGGGGGGCAAAGAGCTTCTCCCCAAATGTCCCTTTGAGGAGGGTGCTCTGCCCAGCCAGCTCTTCCCCCCTCCCAGGTCCCTTCCTTTACCTTCTCTATCATGGCTTGGTGATAATATTTCCTTTTCTTCTGCCTTTTTCTGGTTTCTTTCTGAACCTTTTCCTTTCCCTGTTACATCACTAAGGGCAGGGATTGTTTTTTTTTCCATGTTTGTACCCCCAGCACTTGGCATAGTGCCTGGTATACTGCAGGTGCTTAATAGATGTTCATGACCTGTCTGACTGACTGATCTGTAAGAGATGACACTCTTCGTATGTGCTGCAGGACACTGGGGGAATAAGGCATTTGCCTGAGGCTCCGTAGCTAGTATATGTCAGATGTAAAATTTGAACTCAGGTCTTCCTGACTCTAAGTCCAATTCTCCATCCCTACTCCCCTCTCCCCCAGAAGCATCGAATTCACGGAGTGAAAAGAAGTAGCCAGCACTTGCTTTGAGTGCGCCAGCAGAGCCCTTCTGGTCAAAAGCAGAGGGTTATGGGATCTTTTCTTTAGAAACCTGCTCTGCCACAGGGAGCTCGGGCTTTGCATTGCTTCCTCTTGACCACATTAAGCGATGGTTACATTGAATTTTAACAGCAGCAGATTTTCAGCTCTGGGGGAAGGACCTCATGGACCATTTGTGGCAAATATAGTTTCCCGTCTGTGTGGAAATGGAAGATGGGGTTCTTTGGAGCCCCAGCGTCTCTTGACATCCTTGCCAGGAACCAGGGCAGAAGGGCCAGGGCAGGGAGGAGCTATGTGCTTGCCCAAAGTGGGAATGGGAACAGGAAGATGGTAATGGCGGCCAAAGGAGACATTTTTCTTGAGTGTGTAAGGCAGTGGCAGGTCATGGCAGAGGGTTCTTGGAGCCTTCCTTTCCTTGGAAGTGGAAATAATATTAATAATAGTAATTTATATTTATCTGAGTTGTAACGCACTGTGAAACATTAATGATATTAGCCAGTATTTATATTATACTTCATAAATATTATCCTATTTGATCCTCATGGCAACCCTGAAAGATAGATGCAATTGGTTTACCGGATGAGGGGGAAACTGAGGCAGATGGAGATTAAGTGACTTCTCAGGACTCCACATTTATTAAGTATCTGAGGCTGCATTTGAACTTGGGTCTTTCTGCCTCCAGATTTGCTCTCTGTCGACTGCCCCATCGAGTTGTCCATCTGAGCATCAGCAGCCTTGTGAGAAAGGAAGAAAGCAAACATTTACTGAGGGCTCGTGAGCACTGTGTGTGTGCCAGGGGTTGTGAGGGGAGCACTGCCATGTATCTATTCTCCCTTTATGGATTAGGAGACTGAGGCTCAAGAAGGTCTCATGACCTCTGCGTTGGCGCACAGGAAGCAACAGGACCGGGCACTGACCCCAGGGCTTCCCGAGGTCCCATGAGCCATCTCTAGCACAAGCCCTTCACATGCTGAAGGGCTGACGGGATATGGTGGAAGCTGATGCTCAGCAGTCAGTCCGTACGTGTTTGATTTACAGAGTGTCTGCTGTGGATCTAGCACCAAAGTCAAGCGCCCAAAGGGGGACTCCTAGCTCCAGCTTCCTCCTCACCTTGCGGCTCCCTCCCGACCTCCATACTCGATGTGTGCTCGTGTCCTCCCCAGAACGGACGGGGCCTTCGAACGTGACCAAAGGCTTCCTTTTGCTCTCTGTTTAGGAGGTGATAATGAGATCCTCGAAGAGTCTCCTGGGAATGAGGTTCCACTTGTTCCCTGTCAGAGCCAAATCAATCCTTTTTCTGGTCTTTTATTTTTTTTGCTTTGGGTGGATGATAGAAACAATTATGGAGCAGATGAGAAGCAATATCAGGAGACAAGCACGGAAAATGATAGGTTTTCTCTTCCTATTATAAGACAAAAGCCGTCGATGTGCGTGCAGGAAAGAGGCGGTGGCGCAGGTGACAGCTTATGGAGCTAACTGCTTTTGGATCAGCTGGCAATTTGGAAGAAGGCTGCTGAAGGGGAGGGGGGTCTGGAGAGGGGGATCATGGGAGTACAATCCTGTATCTACCTTAGCTGTGGAGGTATTACTATCCCTTCTAAGCCAGCAGATGGATCTTTTTTGACTTGAGTGATCACATCTTCCCTCACCAAGTTCTGCCCCACCGAGACTCGGAGGTGGCTATGAATTCTTGAAGGCGAAACCAGTGGAAATCAAATCCTGGCAGGACCTAAGTCTGTGAGGTCATAGAGTGAGAATTGGAAAGGACCTTGGGGGTCATCAATTCCAGCCCCCTCATTTGGCAGAAAAGGAAACTGAAGCCAGAATCCCACAGCTCATGAGGGATTCCCGTAGGATTGGCAGCTGGGTCTTGCTGATTCTGAGTCCCAAGCTCTAAGGGGTCACATGATGCTACTGGAAAGGCTTCAAACAGGAGCCAGTGAGGATGAGTACCTGCCCCCAAAAACACCACTTTGTGTATGTATAAGAGATTATTGTGGGGATTCAAGAGCCAGACTCAGTCAACAAGCATTTGTGAAGCAACTACTATGCAGCACTTGTTGTTCAGTCCCAGTTTTCACTGGGACCCAGTTGGAATTTTCTCAGAAAAGGCACTGGAGTGGTGGCCATTTCCTTCTCCAACTCATTCTACAAATGAGGAAACTGAGGCAAACAGAGTTAAGTGACTTGCCCAGAATCATAACTAGTAATTGCATGAAGCAGGATTTGAACTCAAGTCTTCTCAACCCCAGGCCTGGCTCTCTATCCACTGAGCCACCTAGCTGCCCCTACAGCAACGACAACATGTGGCAGACATTGGGCTAATCCCAAGGAATACAGAGCTCCCAAGAAGCTCAGAGTTTTAATGGGAATACCTTCATTCGTGTCCAGCAAATTATGAGTGGCCCATAGGCAGTCAGTCAGGCAGCACTTATTAAGCACCTGCTGTATGTCAGGAATAGTTCTAAGAGCCATGAATAATACAAAGCTCCAAGCCTCTTTCAGAGACTTTAAGTTAGAGAGTAGGAGGGTTTCCACATTAATAGGAAGTGTTTCTCATCTTTGAATTTTTTACACCAAGGAAATGCCGATTCTAGTCCTTATGTGGATAATTTTATATTTACTTCTTTGGGCTCATTGTTTCCTCCTAAGAGGCAGGAAGTATTTTATTTCTGGCTTTGTATCTCCAGTATCCAAAGCACAGTAGGTGATTTATAAACATATGTTGATTTGAACTGAATTGCCGAGCTAAATTAAAAGAGCTCATCACCAAAATGTTGGCCCTGAAATTTTGAAGGAGGTCTGTGTGGTTTTTAGCTACAGTGATTCATAGAAACAGTCAATGGTCTTCCTTAGAGGTAGCTGGTAGCTCAGTGGATTGAACATGGGGTCTGGAAATAGGAATCAGGAAGATCTGAGTTCAAATGCAGCCTCAGATACTTCCTAGCCTAGTGGTATGACTCTGGGCAAGTCAATTTGCCTCTGATTACCTGAAAAAAATGGAAGAAAATGGCCATCTACCCCAGTGCCGTTGGGTGACAATCTCAAATAGGGGTCAGGAAAGCTCAATCGTGACTGGACAGCACCAACCACAGAGTGCTCTGCTCCTCCTTGCCATTCCTTACCCTTTTGTGACATTAGTAAAAACTTGTCAATTTAAAATCACTCATTTCCCAGGACATACATCCTTTCTCTCCCTTCTAGAGAGATGTTTGTTATTACAAAGAATAAATAAGAGAACAAACAACTCCTGGAAAACTAACCAAGTCCAACTTTGGGTGTTGTGTTTCATACCCATAGCCCCCACTTCAGCAAAGAAAGGAGCAAGGTTGTTAATTGACAACAGTAGAAAAAAATCATGCGAATGATGTCTGGAACGGGGGAGCAGAAGTGTGGGTGGCTGCATGGATATGGATTCTTGAGTGTTACCATAAGAGACATTCAAACACAACATGCTTTAAATCTAAAAATGGAGGATTCAGCCAGGGAGAGGATTCACTGTATTTGAGTCCCTGTTTCTTGACATATATTTGATACCTAGTAAATACTTGTTGATTGACTAAATAGAGGCTAAAGCATTAGGAACCAGTTCAAAAGAGTGGGGGTCATGTTCCTAGAACTTAGTTGTGGAGAAAGGAACCCCTCCCCCTCAGTTTTCCTTAAAAAAAAGATTAAATCTTGCACCTGGTTTTCCTCCTCTGGGACTTTGGGGGAAGAAATAATATGGGATCCTTCGCCTTGGATAAAGAGCAGGGATATCTTCTCTCCACATTTAGGCAGAGAGAAATCTAGCACTTCAAGGTACAGAGAATAGTGTTTTCTAAACAACTAGGATTTTATTTTATAAATGAACAAAACCATGTGTGACTCCTAGAGGTTTGCTTTTTGCATGATTAAAAATGTTTGACAGATCTGTGCTGAGAAATGTGGCTGGGCAAGGGAGTGGGCTTGACATGTACTGGGAGGAGGAGGAGACAAAGCGATGGCATTCGGCATCATTTAGTGAATCAGAGAAAGGTGAGAGCACGAGCCAGATTAGCTCCTGCTGGTTCCATGCTGGGAACATATGAGCAGTGAGAAGCTCCCAGTGTGGGGCCCAACACCCCCTGCTGTAGCTTTAGGAATGTGCCAGCTCTGGTTCCATGGTAAGGTGTTCACCATCAGGAACAAACAGGCCCCAGATCTCCAGAGACAGGCGCATGGAAGCATATGATCAGGGGGCAGATGCACTTTGGGATACTTCGGCATTGTGGCTTTCTTGGTAAAGCAGGCAGCTGCTATTTTCCTTTAAAGATTAAGAAAGTAGAATTGTTTATTGTGCAAGAAGAAGAGGGAGTCACAGAGCTGAAGGTAGCCGTGTTGTGATCTATTCTGTCTATTAGGTATCAAACTTAAACTTATCTTTCTACAGATTCTACCCATTTCTTTTTTTTTTTCGGAGACAATCAGGATTAAGTGACTTGTTCAGGGTCACACAGCTAGGAAGTGTTAAGTGTCTGAGGCTAGATTTGAACTCAGGTTCTCCTGACTTGAGGGCTGGTGCTCTAACCACTGTACTAACTAGCTGCCCCTGTTATACATTTCTTGTAGTTCTGCCCTGTGAGGTAAAAGGAAAGTATCTTGTTCCCCACATGGTAGACCAGGGCTGGGGACAGTGACACATCTACCTTCTTATTTGGAGAATCTTTACCTCTCTTATCTCTGATTAATTCAGTGGAATAGCTTTTGGCATGGGAAGAAAAAAAGTCAAATCATTAGTTATTTGCATCGTTACATAAAGTAGCATGAATTGGCAGACAGCAAAAAAAGTGTTCAAAGTAGTTGACGTCTACCCTCGCCAACTGTACAGACTTTGTAGGAGCAGTCGTCGGGCTCTGTGGTCGTTGTCAGTGCCTGATCCTTGAGTTTAAAGTCTGTTCCTCATTTTTTCATAGATTTATGGAGAGAATTCTTCCTGCGCTGGGAGAGCCCTGAGGAACATCTTTACAGTGCAAGCATCTGACGTGATAAAAGACAGAGTGAACCTTAAGGGAGTTTACAGGTAATACCACTGGTGCTTATTATCACAAAAATGTCTCTTTAAAATCATTGCCTCCTTACCTCGCCATTTGGACTCAGGAAGAGTCACAGGTCTAAAGCTGGGAATACTTAAATAACTCACCTCAATGATTTCGAATCCTTTTTTGTTATTGTTGAGTCATTTTCAGTTGTGTTCAACTCTTCATGATCCCATTGGGGGTTTTCTTGGTAGAGTCACTAGGAGTGGTTGGCCATTTCCTTCTCTAGCTCATTTACAAATGAGGAAACTGAGGCAAACAGGTTTAAGTGACTTGCCCAAAGTCACACAGTTGTTAAGTATCTGAGGTGGGATTTGAACTCCGAATTTTTCTGACTCTAGTACTGGTGCTCTATGCTCATTAGTACCCCCTTGCTGTCCCTTTTGAACCCCCAACTTCTTATAAAATACACTTCAGATGCTGCCTGTTATGTAAGACCTGTTCTGACTGGATTTGTCATATTCTCTCTTTGAAATTACTTTGTTCTTTACATTTACTTGTCTGTATCCTCAGTAGATTTTCCAAATCAAATAGAAGCTTTATGAAGGCAGCGGCTGGTTTATCTCTGTCTTTTTAGCACCTAGGACAGCACCCCGCAACTAAGCAGGCACTTGGCAGGTGTTTGACCATGGAGGATGATGGGTGACTTGAGTTCCCTCAATTGGTCATGTGCTCAGAGTAGGTCCATGAGGGACAAATTAGGGTTTGGGGCAAATTCATGTTCAGTATATACTGTAGAAGGGGCTATCTCAGGGAAGGCACACCCCCACCTCCCCTCGCACGCTTCTCTGCTCACATTCTGTTATCCACAAAGGATCCCAGGAATGACGGGCTCCCCAACAGATTCAACTATCAATAAACATGGATTAAGTGTTCTCTGCGTGCCACTCACCTGCTGGGTGTTGGGAGCCCTTCACAAGGTTAGATGCTCAGGATCCCAGAACTTTGGAGAGTTAGGAGGGCTGTGAAGACCATCCCATCCCATCCTTCCCTGCAGACAGATAAATCACACCCCTGCTTATCCAGCTTTTGCTTGAAGCCTCCATTGAGGCTAAATCTATTCCCAAAACAGCCTCAGCCACTTGTGAGTAATTCTAAAGTTAAAGGGAGTTTCCTGAGATCAAGTCTAAATCTGTCTTTTTATTCTTTCTGTCTGTGTCTTCTAAACAAAATAAGACATGTCTCATGCCTAATTTCTCTTCCACATGACAGCCCTTTAATTTGGGGGATAGTACAGGCTCATTCACTCAGATCAGCCGGTCAGAGCCATAGAGGCTGGCTACATACTGTCCCCTTCAGGGATCTTGGGGGGGAGGTGATTCAGAGGGATTGAGGAATTAAGAATAACTCAGGAGTCCCCATCTGCATCCACGCCATTGATCATTAACTGTTATCAATCAGCCAACCAGACTTAATTAGCTTCCAGAAATGAGTCTCCACTATGGTGATCTGATGCGAGGAGTGAGCACAGAAGTCTAGCTTGAAATGTTTATCTAAGGTCCCCAGGACATGATTCTTCCACCCAATTTTAGACACTTCTTGTATCCCACCTAATTTTACTATTTGGCTGATTATTGAATTCAATCCAAGAGGTGTTTCAATTGGATAAAGGTACTGGAGTGGAGGGAATTTTGGTTAAGGCTCCAATGGTGATTCTTGCAATCACTTCTCCCCTACCCTTATACTTTAATAAGCTGTCATGTCTCCTCCCTTCCTTCACTCCAGTCTTCTCTATTCTTCAGTTCCTTCCACTGATTTCTATAAGGCAAGAACATATGGGCTTTCCTAACTGTGGTAATCCTCCTCTGGCTGCCCTCTGGTTTATCAATGTCTTTTGAAAATTGGAGAACCCAGAACCCCAGACAATATTCTAACCAAGGCCAAATAAATTGGCAGCATCCTTTCCTTAGTCCTAGATTCAAGGCCTTAATGAGGCCCCAAATCTTCAGCTTTTTTGACAATATTATCCTCTTTGATTCAGATGATTCTTGCAGTCCACTAGGATCCCCAGATCTCTTTTAAGACAAAGTGCTGTTTAATGCTCTCAAAACTTATAATCGGTAATGCCATTTTATGAAACTGGGTGTTACTGCACATTTATATCTTTTGAATTTCAACTTGTTCAATTCATTCATTATTTGAGATGAAAGTTTGCAGTAGCTCTAGGGATACCATCACAAAAGCTGAACATAATTATATCTTGTTAAAATATCACCAAAAAATCCCATTGAATTTAAGTGCCCTCTGTACCTGGTCTTTAGAAACAACTCATTGAAATAATTTTGAAAGAATATAGGCCTGATGTATTGGTCAAGCTGCCATCTAGGGGAGGAGGAGGTGGGGGGAAGGAGGGAGAAAATTGGAGCAAAAGGTTTTACAATTGTCAATGATGAAAAATTACCCATGGATATATCTTGTAAATAAAAACCTATAATAAAAAAGAAAGAAAAAGTAAAATAAAAAAAGAAGGAAAAGAGAAAAGAATTAACCTAAAGCTTTTTTTTAATTTGTTTTTTTTTTTATCAGAAACTACTTTGACAAAAACAAAGTCATTTGCATATCAGGTGAAATCTCTTAGAGGTATTCTTCTAGAGTTCTCTGTTGAGAAAAAAAATCCAGAAAATCAATCCAGAAAAAAAGAGAAAAGAATATAGGTCTGTTTCTCCAGCATAGAGAAGCTGGTACGACTTTGTAGAAGAAGCACTGGTCTTGAAGCCAGAGCAGAGCTGGATTCAAATCCTGCCTCTGCCTCAATGCTTTTTAAACATGAATGTGATCACAAACAAGTTAAGTTCTTCTATAAATGGGGACAATAATAATAGCCCTTCCCTTCCAGGCTTATATAAGAGAAGATGGGCCATTGAAGTCATTTCTAGACGTCAGTTAATATCGTAGTTATTATTTTAGTCTCCATCGAGAACAGGACCTATTTCTGGTTCTGAGTGGGAACTGATGGTGAGTTGACAGGACGGTTCCTCAGTCTCACCACATTCAACTGATGACACAGCCTTGATGTTTATGGCAATTCTCTGTTTTATTCCTCATATCTCCGGGGGATCGACTAAAGCTATTTTTTTCCTGGAAGAAGCCAAGAAGATAGAAATTAGTCAGGATCTTGGAGGAGACAAGTGAGGCATGAAACACCCCACCTGTTCCTGGAGGTGGGAGATGGGGCGGAGAGCGAGAGTCTTGCTATTTCAGATCCCTGGAGATCTACCAGAAATGGTTTTTTTTCCTCCCATGGACAGATACAAGTTGCTAACATGATGGCAAGGAATAGAGCGTTTCCCATTACCACGAGCTCCACAAATAAATTGAAAAACCACATTCCCAGTCTGCTTTCAGAACAACTTCATCTGGGAGACTTTGAAATAATCTCTATGTGTCAAACACTACATTTCCTCAGTAGCAGAAATCAGAGGCTGGCTCCCAAGCGCCTTAGCTGGATAATTTAGCCACTCACTCACCTGTGCAGAATGCTGATGGCTAGCTAACGCGCCTGAGTGCTTCCTCATGACTCAGAATGAACATCTGCTGTTTCAAAGTCTCAAGACATGTCTTTGTTGGAAGATAATAGGAACCCAGACCTGGGACCGGAGGGAGCCTCAGGGACTGTCTCGTCCAGAATCTTCACTTTACACATGAGGAAACTGAGACTCAATGAGGTTAGGGGTTAGAGCATTTACCCGGGAGCCAAGAAGACAATGTACTTAATGACTACAATAAAACCTCAAAAGCTGATGCTGCAAAATTAAAAAGAAGCAAGCTTTGGAAGAAGCATGTGAGATTACACGCCCATCCCATCCTCTTGACTAGAAGTGGGAGGTCCACAAAGTGTCACACATTATATGCATTGTCAGAATTTTTAGTCAAATTAACAATAGCTAGCATTCATATTGATGTTATCAGTCATTTATGCTGATTTCTTTCTCTCTTTTTTTTCTTTCTCTGTCTTGAAAAATCTCATTTGTCCTATGTGATGGCTCTTTGAGAGACCATTAGAAAGGGATGCCGGAGCAAACAATGATGATGTTAAAAAAAAATAAAAACTTTTTAAAATAATATTTTATTTTTCTAATTGTTTGTAAAAAATAATAATTAACCTTTGTTTTAAGAAAATTTTTAGTTTCAAATGCTCTCCCTTCCTTCCTTCTTCTCCTGCTTCCCAAAGTGGTAACCAATTTGATATAGGTTATACATATTCCATTATATAAAACATATTTCTATATTAGTCGTGTTGTAAAAGAAAACAGATCCAAAAACTCTGACAAAAAAATAAAGTAAAAAGCAGTGTGCTTTTATCTGCATTCAGGCCCCCATCAGTTTTTTCTCTGGAGTTGGCTAGCATTTTTCACGGTGGGTCCTTTGGAAATATCTTGGTCCTTGCCTTGATTTGAGTAGCTAAGTATTCGTAGTTGATGATTGCACAGTATTCTGTTACTCTGTACAACCTCCTCCTGGCGCTGTTCACTCACAACAGGCTACTCACTAAATGCCAGGTATGCTGCTAAGCCCTGGGGATACAAAGAAAGGCAAAAATCCCTCTGCCCTCAGGGAACTTAAATCCTAAGAGGGAAGACAACTTGCAAATGATAATGTTACAGCTATAGCTCTCATATAGAATTTATCTTTTATCATGTCATATTTTAATTATATATCTGTATTTTGTATATCTATCACAAATACCCATTTCATGCATGTGTCTATATGGACACACATATGTATACACTGTGTATATGTGATTTGAGCTGGGTCTTGAAGTCTTCAAAGCCAGGAGGTAGAAAGGAAGAGGAGGAAGGGAAGGAAAAGGAAGAGAGGAGGACAGTAGCAAGGGTTCTATTTGGAGTCTGAGGACCAGGGTTCAAATCTCCCCTTCATTACTTATTAGATTTGTGAAACTGAGCAGAGCATTTACAAGTCTTATATTGCTTTCCAGCTGTCAAATAAGGGGATTGGACTAGATAGCCTAGAAGGTGCTTTCCACTGAGAGATCAGTTCTCCCATGATGGCAGCGGTGGGATACATCAGAGTTCACATACGATCACGTTCTTAGGATTGTGGTGTCTCAGCATTAGGAGGCTACTTGGGCAATAGTCTAGACCAGGGCTCCTTAAACCATTTTGTGCTGTGGACTCCTCTGGCATCCGGTGAAGTCTCTCAGGAGCATATTTTTTAAATAATTGAAAGAAATTCTGAGTGAAAATGGAGATTTTCCCCCCATCCAAATTCCTGAAATGTCTCCACAGAGAAGGGATCTGTGAACTCCATGTGAGGGCCCCCTAATTCAGCCCATCACTGTACCCTTTTTTCTTACTTTTCTTGTCTATGAGAGGAGCCTCAATAGCTGCCTTCTGCACTTCTTGTCAGTTCTGAAGCTGAAGCTTGAATAGGAGACTTGTCTCCAGCCTTAGCAATCCCCAAACTCTCCAGGATGAGCAAGGTTTTAATTCCATCCATATAATGACCACCTTCTTCTAGACACTTTCCAGTTGATCAGTGTCTTGCCAAGAACATAAGGCCCAGCTCTCTTCAACAAGGAGAGGATCCAAATCAGTTCCAATTGATCATTGATGAACAGAACCAGCTACACCCAGAGAAAGAAAACTGGGCAATGAGTGTGGACACAACATAGCATCTGTACTCTTTCTGTTATTGTTTGCTTGCTTTTTGTTTTTTTCTTCTCAGGCTACCTTCTTTCTAAATCCGTTCTTTCTTGTGCAACAAGACAACTGTATAACTATGTATACATATATTGTTAACATATACTTTAACATATTTAACATATATGGGACTACCTGTCATCTAGGGGAGGGGGTGTGGGGAAGGAAGGAAAAAGTTGAAACAGAAGGTTTTACAAGGGTCAATGTTGAAAAATTACCCATGAATATGTCTTGTAAATAAAAAGCTATAATAAAAAAAAAAGAATATGAGACCCAGGGCTGAGCCCAAACCTCCATTGGGGTCTGCCTAGGACCTGGAATGCTGGGGCTATTTCCACCTCCCACTCTTCATGGGCCTCTGAATGCTGAGATTCTTTGGATTGCTTCCTCATTTGGGAATCGTTTACAGTTTTCCTGTGTTTCTGCAGGAGGAGCTGTGTGGGATCCGAGCTGGTGGACTGGCTTTTGGAGAACTGTCCGTTTGTTCAGTGCCGCTCTATGGCTGTTGGGGTGTGGCAGCTCCTGCTGGACATGGGAATTATTCTCTCAGGTTTGTACCCGAAAGCTGGTGCTTTGGTAGCTCTGGTTTAATTGTCATTTCTTTTTTCTGGGGGGGGAAGTTGGGGGCTTCATTCTCATTTTGGAGGCTTCTCTTCTCCATCCAGGTCTGTATATTTTATTTGTCTTCTGTACCTTATAATCTTAGTGAGTTTCATGGGATAGTTAATTACTTACCTAAAGTCACACAGCCACTATGTCAGTGCTGTGGTCTGAACCTAGACGTTCCTGGTCTGGAGACCGCCTCTATCCACTATTCCTCTATGGATACATTTGCCTTAGCAAACCAACCTTGCCCCTGTTATCAGACATGCAGAAGCTAAGTGTGCCTCATTTGGATCAACAGACAATTTATTTTTCCCTGCGTCACCACAAATATCATTAAATCTCATGGTACAGTGAGGAAGGGCTTGGGGCGGTCTTTTCTGAGACAGTTCCTTGGGCATCAACATTTTAGAAAAATGGTTCGTGGCTTACCTGTTACAACAGAGAGCTTACTTCCTGCTCCCACTCCCAGTTCTCTCTCCCTTTCCTGGGATGTTCCCACACTGATTTTTTATTTTTTATATAGTTTTTTTTTAAAATCTTGACTTACCATAGACATCTGCGGCTTTTCCTGACTAGTCTGTAGTTGTTTACAGAGACCGGTTTGTCAAATGGTGAGAAAGCTGCTTCCTTTTAAGCCAATTGCCAGTTACCCCAACAATCCATCAAAGATATGTTGTGAGGGGGAGTCTCAGGGCCCAGAAGGTGGCAAAATGGGGGCCGATGGCGGTTCCTTTGGCATGGCAAGAGGTGGGTGGGGTAGGAAGGACTGAGAGGCCTTTTTAATGTACTGCTGCCCATGGCAGCAAGTGTGGCTGCAGGGAAATCCCTTGGCTTTAGGAGGGAACATTGAAGCCCAGGAGGTGGGTTCTTGTCGGGTGATCTTTACCCTCTGTTGAGATGGTGAAACAGAGACTGGATGCAATGAGCCCTTCCCAGAGGGACCCCAGCCCTGCTTTCCAAGCTGCCTATAAGTTACTCCTCCTTAGATACTTTGTTTTCCAAATAAACCAGCACTGTTCCCTCTAGGCTCTTCTGTCTCCAACCTTTGTGTGTTTTCCCACTGACTCTTTCCTCTCGCCTGACATGCCATCCCTCCTCTTGGTATCCCTAAAATCCTTCAGGGCTCCGCTCAAGTCCCTCCACCCACACGGGGATCTTTGCTGATCCCCCTTTTTCACCCCAAATATTTTCTACCAACTTGTGTCTCTCCCCACCTTCTCCCCAAGCAGAATGGAAGCTCCTTGAACTCAGGCGTTGTTTTTGTAGGGTCATGGCTTTCAATTTGGAAGAGACCTCTGAAGTCCTGTACTCCATTTTACAGATGAAGAAACTGAGGTCCAGGGTGGTTGAATGTCTTGTTTAAAGCCAGACATGTCAGGGTCAGGACTTCCTCTTGCTGCAGAGATGTTGCTTCTGTTCTGTCACGCTGTGTCCCCCCCGGGGGCCAGCATAGTGGCCGACATTTGTTAATTTATTGCATTGAGTTAGAATAGGTTGCCTTTTAAAAGAATCCTATTGGCTCTGCTTAGGAAATGATCTAGGAGTTAGTGTTTCTTCAAGTCCAGCAGGTAGCAGGATCGGGCTCAGTCTGGGTGATGGTCTCGAAATCTTGCCCTCAGAACTGGATCAAAGGCATTAAAGTGCTTTCCTTGTGTGAGGGTCCTTCGAAATTTTCCTTCCCTCTTAGGTTCCATTTCCTGTTTCTGTCTGATAGATTATTGGAAGAATTGCAATATCCACAGAGAACTTAGAGAGCTCTGCCTGAGGACGCGAGAGCTAGAGGAGGAGGAGGAGGGTCTCCCTGGTGGCCTGGGAGGGCCCCTGGGCCCTTGGAGGTCTCACCAGAACATGAATTCTTGCAGGTCTGACCAATCTGGGAAAGCTTTGAGCAAGGGTTGGAGGATGGACCTAAGGCCAGTGTAGACAGAGGCAAGGGGGCTTCTGGGAAGCCAGGCTCAAGGTAGGAAAGTGACATCCAGTTCTGTTAGAGGGGGAGAGAGAACCTGGAGTCTTGAAGACTTAAGTTAGAATCTCTCCTTTGACACATAGAGTAGGTACTAGATAACTGCTTATTGGCTGACACTTATTAGCTATGTGACCAGGGTCAAATCACTTCATCTCTGCCCCTTTTTCCCATCTACAGCATGAAGCTTGAATGAAAGTACACTCAGACACATACACTCACACACACACTCACACACACTCTTACACACACACACTCACACACACATACACTCACACACACTCACACTCACACACACAAACACTCACATACTCACACATACACACACACAGTACACACACACACAAACACACAGAGTATGTAACTGTCAGTTGCTCTTCTTCTTATAAGTGATGATTTTTTTGTCACATGATAATAATCATCAATGTTTCTATCGCACCAGAAAGCATTTTTCATGCTATTTCACTTGATTCTCATAAGCACTTGTGCAGCACATGCTATTATTATCCCCATTTTACAGATATAGAAACAGAATCCAAAAGTACAGGGCAACACGGTGGAGCAGGATTTGCACAAGTGAGCTGTAATGGGAAGAACTGGCTCTGGGGTCAGAGGACCTGATTCTAACCCTACTCCTGCTGCTTATTATCTGTGGGTTTTGGAGCAAATGAGATCTCTCTGGGCCTCCGTTTCTTAATCTGTCAGATGAGCGGATCTCTTTTCAAAGTACTTTCCAGCTCTCCATCTTTGGGGTTAAGGTTCTCTTGATTTTTCTCTCAAGTCCTTTTTCTCATCTCAAACTGGAGGGGCTTAGACTTTGGACCTTCAAGGTCCATTTCATGTTGAAAGTGGTGATTCTGGGAACTGTCAAACATCATCTGCTGAGGTATGGAGGAGTTGCAAACTGTATCTGAGGAGGGAATTATTCCTAGATCCTCGTAGCTTTGAAGTTTAAAGAGGAACAGACAGCCCTGTTGGGAGATGTGGCATTTGAAAAGAAAAATAGATCCTGGGCCAATGTGTCTCTGGAGTGAGATAGAAGGGAAACCCAGGGAGCTTTTGGAACTAATGGATCTTTTTTCTGTTTCTCCCAGTGGACCCCCAGCTGTATTATACTTATGTTTTCAGGGAGCTTTTGGAACTAATGGATCCTTTTTCTGTTTCTCCCAGTGGACCACCAGCTGTATTTCCAGGACACTTACGTTTTCTACCAGTTTTCCTCAGAGGAATGCAGCTACCTGTACTGTGAATACGAAAGGGCCGAAGAGTGGCAGAATGGAGTGCGCCTCCTGTTGCAGCTTGTGCCCCTCAGCCCTGCCAGGGCGGACGACTGTGACCTGTAAGTCATCCCCTCTGCTCTGACTCAGCTTCTCTCCTTTCTGACTGCTCCCGGGGAGGTGCAAATCAAGAGGGTGAGAAAACCCAATTTGGAACCGCACAAAGCTTCCCGGGGTTCATCTATCTTGGCAACAACCAACCTGTGACTTCCTTCTCCTAAGAAAAGGGCTCAATCGCCTGCTGGGAAATCATTGGAACACAACATTTGGCAAATTAAAACAAGTGAATCTTGGTTACCATCACTTGATAGTGAAATTGCTATAATTATGAATATATAAAATGGATGAAAAGTAGCAGAGAAGTTCCAGGGGGCCAAGGTGGGGGCCAGAGTGGTGGGGAGGATGGATGATGGTTTTTAGCCTAAGAAAAATCCAACTTTTTTTTTAAAAGAAAAAATATTGACTTTTATCTATAACCAACATAACTATTTTCTTTCACCTGATCCTTGTTATATATTAGATTTTGACTCAACACTCTTCAGCTAAGTAGCTTTGAGCCTGCTCTGAAACATGGACTTTGAAATGAATGAAGTCTTCCCATTGTCAGCAGTGGGTATGACTTTTTAGCTTCAAATTAGACAGATTCTCTGCTTTAGAAGGGAAACCAGAGGTGTCCTAGGCCAAATTGTGGCTGACAGAGAATTTCCTCCACTACTTCCCCAAGGAGGGAGTTTATCACCTTTCCTAAAGAACTTCCAGTTAAGGGGACCCAGAGCACATCTATGCCCCTTTGTGTCCTCACTATTAAGGAGTTTTTCCTTATGATATAGTCCAGCTTTGCCTCTGAAACGTCCACCCATTGCTTTTAGTTTTGTCTTCTAGGCCAAGAAACACAAGTCCTGCCTTCTTTCCACCTGATGAACACAGTGAGTCTTTCCTCACTGTCTAAGTCTTTCTTTTTCTAGAGTAAACAATGGTATTTCTCCAACTGGGTCTTGAAATGCACAGGCTTAAGGTAGTTCACCCTCCTAATCCTCTTCCTCTGAATATTTGCCAACTTTTCGATATTTTTGATTTTCCCCCAATAAAATATGGTGCCTAGAAATGAGCACAAGTCTTGAAATGGGTCTGGTCCATTCAAAGAACCTTCCTGGTTCTCATTCCTCTGTTCCTCTTAATACCTCTCGAGGCAACCACATCACACCATGGGGGAAATTATGCCGGCTCTTTTCTGAATTTTCACAAACAATCCCTTCAATAATCTCTTTGGAAATTTGCTGAAATTAACAACCAGCTCACTGAAGGTCCTGTTCTCTTCCTTTTTAAAAGATAATTGAGTTATTTGCCCTTCTCTAGGCCTGAGGTCACTTGATTATTCTGCCTGGTCTTTCAAAGACAGTCATCTCTGAGAGCGGCCTGGCCACACCTGCAGGATTGTTTTTAAGACCCAGAATACAGTTCGTCTGGACTAGACGACTTGGAATTATCAAGGGTGCTATTACCACGTCATGTCATGTCTTCTAACTTATTTCTAAAATCCATCTTTTTCTTCTTCCCATTCACATGGTCTCTATTCAAAAATCTGTTCACTTCTGAATCTGTTTCTGTTTAACTTGAACCAGATATTCTCCACTGTGGTTCCTTGGCTATGGTGCCTAAATTTTTTAATCTGAAAAGCCGCCATTTTCATCACCTCCTTTTAACCCATCCTATTTCTTTTCGATAAGACCTGTCTTTCTAGATAAGAAGGGCCGCTAGGATGTACAGTGGCTAGACTGCTGGGGTTGGATTAAGAAGGAGCTGAGTTCAAATGTGACCTCAGAAATTTGCTATTTGAGTAATACTTGGCTAGTCAAGTAACACTATTTGTCTCAGCCCCACCTGTAAAATGAGCTGAAAAAAAGAAAATGGCAAACCACAAATCCCAAATGGGGTCACAAAGATATCCCGAAGATATTGGACATTATTTGCAAGGTATTGAGAAATCTTTTAAATAGTTTTGGGTGGGGAACTAATGTGATCGATTCTTTGCCTTGGGATGGAGAACAAATCCTTTTTGAGCCAAAATCCAGCCATAGTTTCACTTCATCAAGGTTTGGGAGTATTTGTGATATCAGAGTTTCCTCCATGCATTAGAATCTCTGTCATCTTGCTTGTGGTCCATGTTTTGTGTCTTTGTATATAAATGGGTGAGGCCCTGGGAGAAATTAGTGCTCTTGTGTTTTAATTATTTTGAACTAATATAAATCTCTTATTCTTTTTACATTCACATAGTCAGTCTGGTTTCTAACTTGATGAATTTATATAAGTAAGGAGACTTTCACCTTCCATTACCTTTTATAACTTAGCTTTTTGGTTAAATCTTCGAGACTTTGAGAATACACATTATTATCACTCCTTGTTAAATGTACTCCATCCCTGGCCTGGGAGCTGTCAAGTAAACAACATGGTCTCGCTCAGACATAGAAGGGGACGCATTGCTCCTTCAGAGTTCTTGAAAAGGCTACTGGATTATTCACACATTGGCTCATTAAGTTGTACTAATGTGCAGTGCCTTGTTAGCTTCTGCAGAGAAATAAAGGTAACACCAAGTCTGTTTCCTAAGAGCTTTTAGTGCAGTAGGAGTGAAGAAACCCCTAAACAGATATAATAGATATTGGTAAATGGATAAAAAGCAGAGTTCTTTTGGAGAAGAGGAAGACGGTGAGTTATTTTTGCCCATGGAACAGTCTCATGGAGAAGTGCCATTTGGGTTCAGTCTTAAAGAAAAGGTGAGATTTGAAAAAGGTAGAGATAAGTGGTGCTGTAGAGTTTATCTTAGGCCTAGTGAATAATGGGAGCAAAGGTGTGAAGAGTGTGGAACATTTTAGCAGCTAGACAGGTAGAAGGAGACTTGAATATCAGAAAATAAGGGGTTTTATTTGGAAGGCGTAGAGCTGTCTTCTAAATGGTTTTGAGTGGGGACTAATGTAACTAGTCCTTTGCTTTCAAATGGACAAATATGACAGTGGTATAATATGACTTGGAGACAGAAGAGATGAAGAGCCCAAGGAAAGAGTTCAGAGAACATCCTGAATGTGAAAAGCTTTTGGAAACTTCAATGGGCTAGACATAATTGATTATCCGTTGATTATATTTAATATGATGAGAGGGTAAGAAAAAAACATCCTTTTGTTTTTCATGTCCTTAATGGAGCCAGTCATTTTCTGAGGGCAGGTGGATGACATGTTCATGTGGATTTCCTGTGATTTTTCAGGAAAGAACAGTGAATTTGGTTTAATTTGGTTTGCTTTTTAAGCATTAGCCAATTATTCTCCCTCTACTTCTAGTCCATTACATTATGAATCATCTACATACTCATTTGCAAATGGGTCACTAATAAAAACATGTTTTTTGTGTTTGCATCTCACACATTTGCATAATGGAGTGGGGGCGACATTAATTCTTGGAAATAAGCCGTCACCTGGAGTCTCATTTCCTGGGTCTATTCGCCTCCGTGTGACTTGATGACTCAGTGTTCAAAACAAGGAGAAAGAAGTAAAGACAATTTGTCTTTGTCCAGAGTTAGGGAGGAACTACGGCTAAGTTTTAACAAAACTTCCTCCTGGCTTACCAAAAGTTGTAGTCAAAGAAAAGACATAGTGATAATGATGAAAATGATGATGATTATTGGAACAAAAGGTTTGGCAATTGTCAATGCTGTAAAATTACCCATACATATAATTTGTAAATAAAAAGCTATTAAAAAAGAAAATGATGATGATGATGATGATGATAATGATGATATCTATTGTTGATCAGGCCTGTGAACTTTAGAGGGGTTCCTGGGGAGAAAGTTCCCTTTCCCAAAGCAGATCTGGACCTTCATCTGAGATAGTTGCTTCTGAATAAGAGGAAACATGGCAGGAGTAGATAGAGAGTCAGCCTCAGAGTCAGGTGGACCTAGGGTAAGTCTCAATTCTGACATACACTGGCTATGTGTCTCTGGGCTAATCATTTAGCCTCTTCTTGTCAGGGCCCTCATCAGTGATAATATTAATTGGCTTTTAGTGACTAGAATGCTAGACTTAGAGTCAGGAAGTGCTGGATTCAAATTGGACACTAATAGCTACATGATTATGTACAAATCATTCCCTTCTCTGAAGTTGCTTGTCCCCATTGATAAAACACACATTAATATCCATAGGACATACTTCCTTGGAATGTTTTGCCATTGTTCAAATTAGACAGGTGTGTAAAGTGCTTTGAAATCCCTCTCGACAAATGTCACCTATTCGCGTGAAACATCTTGGGCTTTTGTTATGATAACACCACCTTGTTTGATCCTCACGATGCTTTTGAGAAGTAGCATGTGGTGCAGTAGAAAGGAGAGCCAAGAGGACTAATCCTTCCTCTGCCATTTCCTGTCTATGTGACTTCGGGCAAGTTATTAAATTTTTGCTTTTGCAAAATGATTTTGTAAAAATCAGGAATAACTGACCTCTAGGAAGCTTCCTAACTCTTAATCTATAATGTTCTTATCACTCCCATTTTATAAAAGGAAAAACTAAGACTTGGAGAGTTTAAATGTTTTTTTTTAATCAAAGAGGGTCAGAAGGCAAATAAGTTAGGGAAGCGGAGGCTGGCTGGGGAACACAGACTCTTGGCAGTGTGGAGATATCCATTGTTTCCTCTGTTTCCAGAGGTCCGGTGGGCCGTCTCCTCTTCATTCCTCTCTCTTTGCATTTCTGATCTGAGGCATCTCCTTTCAGAATTACATCTGTAAAGACGTTTTCCGTTGATACTGTCAAAGGAACCACCCACTCACCTTTATTATAACCACAAAAATATGAGTTACTATTTCTGATTTTCCATCAGCAGATTATATTTGTTTTCAAAATGTCTGTGTGTCATTAAACTTTACATTTTCAATTATCAAGCATCTTTATTTTCCCTCCCATCTCTGTCCCCCAACTGGGAAAAAAGAAAAGAAAAACCAAACCCTTGAAATAACTGCAGATTAAACAAAACAGATTCCCATACAACACAATGTGTTCAGAAGTCTCCAAGAAGCAGAAGAGAATACCATCCATTCAGATTCAAATTTGAGAAGGAGGCCGGAGATTGCCAGTCTTTATCCCAGGTTATATCTGTACATTTATGAAATTTAGTTTATTTGGCATTTTTTTTATTTGACATTTTTATTTGCATTTTGACCAAGTGGAGCTGGAGATTTGGAATGGAGAAGCTGAAAGGGCAGTGAGAGGAAATAACCCTTCACAGACGGTACTTGATAGCTCCAGCAGCTCCCAACCTCAGCTCCCTGCAGCCCACCTAGGAGTGAGCCTCTATTCAGGCTGACCCTCAGAAGTTAGATACAGCCTGTCGCTAGTTGTCAATGCTTTTTCACACACACAAAAAATGCTTTTTCATGTCCCTGATTCACCAGCACCTAGGACAGCACCTCGCCCATAGTGTCTCCCGGTATTGGAATTAACTTGACTGTGCACAATTCCATGATCCCTCAGACCTGAAAGGGTTATTGTTGTTTAGATTTACTGCTGTCAACCCTTGATCCCATTGATCTAGAATGGTGATTAAACAGATTGACTTTGGGACATGAAGCACGCCTTAGTAGAAAGAGCCTGGGTTTCATGCCTGACTCTGACACTTAATTGCTGTATGACTATGAGTAAGTCACTTAAATCTCTCTACCTCGCTTATTCCATCTGTGAAATAGGAATAGAGGAATAGTGAGAGGAAGGGTGGCAAAGAGAGTCAAGGGGACTTGGGTTCAGGTCCTGTCTCTGACACATTCTGACCCCATGACTATAGGCAGATCCCCATGACTATAGGCAGATCATCCCATTTTCCCAGTGCTCGAAACAACTCTTCTAAGACTCTAAAGCATAACTGGTAAAGGAAAGTTCGCCTGAGAGTTGCCTTTACCAAAAAAGTCATTTACCTTTCCATAGGTCCTGATACCTGTGTGGTCTGAGTGTGAGGATGACCCGAGATTAATGTATGTGTGTATGTGTATGTGTATACATATATATATACATATATATATGTGTGTGTGTGTATGTATATACATAGATACATATGTGCGTAAATATATATAAATTTATATATATATACATATAGATACCTATGTATATATATATATATATATATATATATACATACATACACATATATACATACATACATATAAATATAAAGAGCATTTTGCCAACCTTATAACTACGTAGAATCATCAGCTGTTATTATGACTGTGTGAGGACATTGAGTTAATGTTGACTTAATGCCATGGAAGGTGGGTCCCCTTCAAGGGGTGAGTGATACATTTACATTGGCAAGGTCTCTCGCAGCCTTGGAGTCTCCTCTGTCCTTACCCTTAGCCCTTGCTACCATTATTGTTCAAACTATATATTTCAAACTATATGTTCAGAATATAGACCTTAAAACCCCAGAAAGCAAAGAGATGGCGAGATATAGAGCTGGAAAGCATCTCAGAGGCCATTAGTCCAAACCCCTCATTTTAGAGAGGAAGAAACTGAGACTTGAAGAGATTGTGTAGGCACACAGGTAAGCACCAGGGGTACAGTAGCTAGAGGGCTGGACTTTGAGTCAGGAAGACCCAAGTTCCAGTTCTGCCTCAGGTATTTACTAGTTTTGTCACTTAACCTCTTTCAGCATCAGTTTTCTCATCTGTAAAATGGAAAAAATAATAGCAGCTATCTCACAGAGCTCCAAAGCCCTTTGCATAGCTTAGAGTGCTATAGGGATGCTATTGTTATTGCTGTCATTGTTGTTGTATCACAGGACCTAGCCAGTGAGTGGGGGCAACTCTCATTATTAAGACCTTTATTAAGACCTTTCCCCTTAGCATCAAGCTTGCGTTTCCCCTTTTGCCCAGTTCAGTCACTGCTTCTCTCTAACGCAGTACTGTGCTCACGTGATCTTTGAGCTTCACCGTGACCCTGCAAGGAGAGTCAGGTATTATTACTCCCTTTTTACAGGCAGACAATCTGAGGCTAGGTGGGAGGAGGGGAGGATTTGGCCATTGTCCTTCCATTGCACCGCTCTTAGCTCCCACGTGCTGTTACCCCTTTGAGTTCTTTAGGTTTAGTGCAAGAACTTGTGGAGTCAAAGATGGGATTAAAAAATCATCGGGCTTCAGAGCTGATTTCTTCCCCATTGGGGGGGCGGGAGGTAGGGAAATCCTCTGTGTTCTGAAGTGTGCCTTTTGACTTGATTTTATTTAATCAATTCCTGTATTCCTTAAGCCCCTACTATGTGCTAGATGCCATGTTCAGAGCTGGAAATGTAAAACAAAAATGAGACCATCCTCTGCCCCCTAGGAGCTTCTATTTGTTTTCTCAGGTTCACATTTGAGCAGGAGTCCTAGCATTTACACAGATCAAAACGAAGGGAATTGGAGACCCTGGCAAATGGTGGGAATGGGTCAGTGGGACAAGGCTTTGTGAAGGAGGCGGCATGTGACCGGGCTTTGAAGAACATGAGAATTCTCGGAAGCAAGACCCACTGAGGAGGGGAGGCCTTCGGGGAGGATTGAGGAGGGTGTTGAGGGCAAAGGAGGATGATCCAGTGACTGACTCTAGGATCTAGGAGATGGATTGTTGGGGTCTAGAAAGGCTGCTGGGATATGAAAAAGAACGCCAACTAGGCTGAGAAGATACGTTGTGCATGTATAAGAGTGCCTGCCATCTAGGGGGAGAGGGGGGAGGGAGGGAAGGAAAAGTCGGAACAGAAGTGAGTGCAAGGGATAATGCTGCAAAAAATTCCCCAGGCATATGTTCTATCAATAAAAAGTTATAATTATTAAAAAAGAAAAAAAAAGAAGATAAGTTGTGGCTGCATAAGGGAAGGCTTTGAAAGGCAAACTTGGGAAACTCTCTTTTCCCATAGGTAGGAGAGAGCTATTAAAGATTTTTTGAGCAGGCAAATGACATGATAATATCTGTTGTTGTCAGAAGGGAACTTTGGCAAGCGAGTTAAAGATGGATTGGTGAGGAAAAAAAACTTGAAGGAGTAAAACAAAATGGAAGTTTATTTGCAATAATCCAGGTAAAAGATCTGGGGGAAGGGTGGCCATGTGAGTAGGGAGGAGAGAGATGTGAGAGGTAATAGATAAAATCAAGGAGCTGTGGCAGTAGACAGTAGCACTTACTTTGGAGACCTGAGTTCAAATCTAGCTATGTGACTCAGTTTCCTCTTCTGCAAAATGGGGATAATAATAGCACCTCCTTCTCAGGGTTGTCATGAGGATCAAATGAGATAATAAATATAAATGCTTATGGCCCAGTGCCTGGCACAAAGTAAGCATTATATAAAGACTCCCTCTATTATGAGTATTATTGGTTGTAGAGGATAAAGAAGAGGGGAGAGTCCTTGGTGATTCCAAGGTTATGGATTTGGTCAACTGGCAGAGTGATGGAGCGCTCAAGGGAAAAAAGGTCTCGAATGGATTTTATAGAGGAAGTGATGGGTTTTGTCTTGATCGTGTTGAGTTTGAGTCGCCAGTGGGGTAGGTTTGGGGTGAGGTTTGATAGATGGGAGGGGGGAAGAGGGGTAAGTTTCAGGAAGGAGCTTAGAGATGAGTTGATAGATTTGGGAGTGGCCACTTTGAGATGACAGCGGAACTCATAGGAGGGAGGGAGATTGCTAAGGGAGAAGGTGAGGGTGGAGGGAAGAGAGAAGAGCATCCAGCTTAATGGGCTGGAAGATGGATGATTTAGCATGAGAAAAGGGAGGCAGCCTAATAGGATCATGGGAGGAGGTCTGGGAGAGCAGAGATAGCGGATGCTCTCCCAACGGGATTTAGCCCCAGGAGGCTTCAGCTTGGAGCAGGTGGAGGCCTTGGAAGGCTTCTTGTCCAATCCCTTCATTTGGGGTTTTTAGCAGTCCAGGGTTACAGGATAGTTGTGCAGCTGGGTTTGGAAGCCATGCCCTTTGCTTTGCAATATGCCCTCTTTCCTCTGGCCCCAGTGCCTCAGAGTATTGCCAGGCTGTCTCTTTGATCTCCCCCATGTCTGCCTGTGTGCACAGGGCCCGCCATGAAGCTTGCCCTAGCACGGCGGCTGGCCAAGGGGAGCACGCTCAGCTCTGTCTCTGCTGGGCCGCTTGTCACCAAGACAGCCCCGGTCTGAGTGACGTCCTGGAAGAAAGCCTGTCCGGGAGCGTTTGGGCCCTCCCCAGCTGTGTCAGGTTCTGGCCCCGGGTTGTGGAAGCGGATTTATGATGGGATGTGTCCAAGGTCCCCGTGAGTGTGAAACACACAGGCTCGGGCGCTCAGCCAGCGGGCATCCCCTGGTGGGAGGGAGACGTGAGAGGGCAGGACTCCCTGTGGGGGATGGCTGAGGCGAGGAATCAGCAGCGGGCTCTTGGGCTCTACTGCTGGGGCGCTCCCAGCTTAGCCTCCGCTGCCGGATCAGTGCCGGCCGAGCCAGAGGCCTTGGGTGCAGATCCAGCCTCGGCTGTCATTTCTCAGCCTTTTGCCTCCGTGTTCTCTTCCATAAAACAAGAGGCTTGGCCCAAAGGGCCTCCAATGCCTCTCCTCCACATCTAGAACCCCATGATCGGGCCTGCTCACCTGTAAAAGGGACAACGAAACTCCTCTATCGAATTCTGCCTCCCCGGCCGGCTTGTTCGGCTCCAATGAGACCGTTTGCTTTACAAACTTCCAAAGCGTTCACCAAACATCAGATATAATTATGATGATTCTCCTTTGAGTCCCGAGTCCCGCGGAGTGATCGATGCCGGCACAGCATCATTCCCAGCTCAGAAAAGCTTGGCTAAATATCAGGGAGCGTTTCTGAACGCCACTGGGGCCTCCCAAATTACTCTGGGGCAGGTTGTTCTGTTTTGCACAAGTGCAATTTCTTTTCTGAAGTTCAGCGGCCGCCCAGAAAATCCTAAGGTCTTTGTTCGCACTTCTGCCTTTATCAGACAGGCTGTCTATTACTCTTCCCAACGCCGGACTGTGGGAGTAATTAAATTACGCACTGGAAGCCAGCAGTGCTGGGTTCGGTACCTGTATATTAAGAAATCTTGTAAAATCCATGGTTTGGAGTTAACGCCTCCAGCAGATGGGGTGTGATTTAAAAAAAAAAAAAAAAGGAAGAAAGAAAGAAAGAAAAGAAAAGAAAAAAGACTTTAATGCAATTTCAAAAAACTCAAGGCAGAATTGATCAGCTGGCTTTTCATTTTTAATTCCTGGAGCTGTTCCTATTAGAGAATTCTGAGTCTAGGGAAGAGCCCTTTGCCCTCTGTGGATAAATCTGGAGTTGGCTTGTTGTACTTAGCTATGAATGGAAATCGATCACGGGGGCTCTGATCTTCGAGTTGCTTTCTTAGGGGTATAATTACTGTGAATCCTCCTGGCTCCACATCTTGGATTTAAAGGGATAGCTTGTTGGAATCAGATTTGCCACCGATTTTTGTTATCTAGGGCCAAGATCCTACTTTGACTACCTAAAAAAAAATTTAAATGAGGTTAGAAAACTCACCTAATCTTGGATGTTCTCCTTCTCTCTTCCCTCCCCTCTCTTCATGTTTAGGAACATTCAAGATTTTCTTACAAACTGAAAACTTTTCCCCATTACAAGTCCTTTTCCCGGGTCACTTGCTTATTTAGAAATTCACGACGACTCTGGGATCAAGTGCAGACTACTTTCCTTGATTTTTGAGGATACTCAGATCCATCAGGAATTTGGTCCTGCCTTTTCTACCCAAACTTTCTGCTTCCTTATCAATAGCAAAAGCTTTCCTGATTACCTGGGTAACTATGCCCGGGTCATTCCAGCTCTGGGGATCTCAGTTCTCTAATTCTAGTAAAGTACTAGATGGCCTCGGAGTCTCTAATTTATGATCCATCCATCTCCGTTCACCTAAACAAGTCACCAGTTCTTTGGATCTCAGTCTTGCCATCTGTAAAATGGGAAGGTTGGAATAAATGGTCTCCAGGATCCAGACACAGTCCACGACTGGAATCCTAGACATGACCTTGCTATCAAGGTCAGGCATTTTCTGGGCTGAAGCTCAGCTGTGAAATGAGGGAGCTGGACTATCTTGGAGATCCATTCTAGTTCTAGTTCTAGGTTCTGATGATCCTTAATGGATGGATCTTTGGTGTATATAGAAACTCAATTAGTACTTTCTGAGATCAAGTCTGTGGATCAAACTCCTTCCTCTATCTCAAATATCCTCTCCCTCTATTTTAGCCCACCAGAGTCAGAGGCATTTCTCCTAAGAATCCTTCACTGACCATCTCTGCATGATCCTGAGGCAATCATTTAACATTTCTCAGTTTTCTTATCTGTAGAATGGAGCTAATAATAGCTCTTGCTTCTCAGAATAATAAGATAATTATGTGAAGTGGTTTGTAAACCTCAAGGAGCTATAGAACCACCAGCTGTCATCAGCGGTGAGGATGAAGGCTCTTGGAGGACAGGACCATATGTTCCTCTATGTCAGAGGTCTGAGAACTGGCTTAAACATATGGAGGCTGCTTAAGAAAGGCATTTTTAATGCTCTAGGCCTAAGATTTATGACAAAGACATCGCCATCGATCATCCAAATAGTCTCCGTGCTTGGTTGAGTGCAAGTGACAAATTCTATCCTCAGTTGATGAGCTGGAGATGTCCTGCGGGTTTTAACCGGAATAGTAGAAGGCCTTGAATCCAGATTATTTGAGCAAAAAGTAGAGAATCTCTTCTATACCGATGTCTATCTGTGACTTTCCCGACTCTGATAGTCTGCCCAAACATGGGGAGCCCACTCCTTCCCATAATAGTCCAGTCCATTCTTGGACTCTATTGCTTGTTAGGAAGTTGTGTTTTTATTTTCACAGAATGACAAATCGCTAATCAAATCCACACCTAACAAGGTGTTCCCTCAACAACAAATCCTAGAATTCATCATTCAGCCTTTGTGGGGAGCCCTTCATTGAGGGAGAACGAAGTACCTCCAGAGGCAGCCCATTTCACTTGGGGATTATCTCAATTGTCAAGAACACTTTTCCTCTTCAGAGAATTTGAGTTGGAAGAAACCTAAGAGGCTGCCTCCTCTACCTTGTATCTGAACAAGAATACTCTCTAAAAACTACACAGGAAGAATAATCTCTCCATTCTCACCCTGAGCTTAAATTTGCCTCTTAACCCTCCCCCACCCATGGCTCTTCATTCTGCCATCTGGGCCCAAACCTTATAGATCAAGTGTCATCCTTGGGTGCTGTTTGGAGAACGATTCTTATACCTGTGATTAATTGCATTTGGCAACGAGCTTATTGATTTAATGAAAATAGTTAGGCCGCCGTGGGATTAGTCACCCGAGTGTTGTTATGATTGCACCTGGGATTGGTGATGGCACGCTGCAAGACTGCCATTTGCCCCACGGTTTTCTACATAGTGTGAATGATTTGGCCAATCTGAAAAAAATCTAAAAACTAATTTCATGTTTGGTTTTCAGGCCCCATCAGAAAATTGAAGATACAGAAGAAAGCAGTGATGAACTTCTTGTCCGTCTCACGTCTGCGGTAAGTTATTGAATGTACTTCACTTGGGATCCTGACTATAATTATTCTTCTGTCCTTCCTCTTCATCCTCATCCCCCCAGTTAGCTCCCCAATTAGAACTAGAAGGGACCTTGGATTCAATTCAGTTCATCTAACTTTTAAAAAGCACATCCAGGGTAGAAAGTACTTTATTACACTAGTAGAGAGCAGACGATTCTAACCAGCTCCTCTGCCTGGGATGTCTTGGCTCTCATCACAGAAAGAAAGGGCCCAATGAAGAAGTGGTTAGTTAACTGTAAAGATGCCCCCATGCCTAGTGAAGTCTTTAGGAAATGGGAACTAATTTCTCTTTGATTGAATTAGAAGGGGAGACTGTTCATTGGTTTGGAAAATATCAGCCATGTCCATGTGTAGCCCTTTAAAATCAGGTTGTCAGTTCCAGAGTCCAAGCTCCATGGAGTGTGACTCCGAGCTGATGCAGGAGAGTAGCAGGGTAAAGAAAGTGGATTTTCTCCCCGCCCCATTAACCATGGAATCTGGCTACCTCCCCCCCCCCCCCCCCCAGTGGGAGGCCCTCCTTTCAGCAGCTCGAAAGTTCTCAAGTTCAAGAGAATTTGAGGCAAATTTGAGAGAGGAGACAACATACTCTTCATCAGACCTGGAAACAATCAACTCCAAGAAGGAGCAGTTATGAGGGATGAGGCTCCTGGCAGCAGAGAAGAGTCAATCAGGGGTTCACAAGGGACCTAACTCTGGTCACCTAGAGTGGTGCTGCTGGGTTTTTGGAAATACAGAGGCAAAAATTAACTAGCTGTTGCCCTCATGAAGTTTATAACTACTGAGACCCATTAGAGCCTCCCAGCTATATCTGCCAATAAAGATTTCATGGCATCTGTAACTGGTGGGAGGAGATGGACCACTGCAGCATAGCCTTCCCTACTTCCCCGGTTCCTGCTACCGCTGAGTTCCCGGTCCGTGGCCAGCCGTTTTCGTCCTCAAGGTGGTAGAGGGGAATCTGACGTGCAGGGTTTTCTATTTTGACCACTTCCGAGCCCCCATCAGTGCACTTGCTATTGATGATCAGACCTATGTGCGCTTGTATAAGCTTCTCTTGGGGCTTCAGTTTCCTTCTCTAAAACTGCTCCGCCATGCTAATTACTCTTAAAAACAGAGGCTCAAGGTCTTGCCCACGGTGACCTTGGGCAAGACCTTGAGCCTCAGTTTTTCCATTTCTCAAATGAAGGGTGAATTGAATTGCTTCTGAGGTGTCTACTTATGTTCCTTCCCCCCATTTAATAATACTCCCCCCCCATTTACATGTAAAGATAATTTTCAGCTTTTACTTCTATAAGATTTTTATTTCCATTTTTCTCCCTCCTCCCTCGCTCCCTCCCAGCAAGCAATCTGTTAGGTTATACATATCCATATATGTTCACATTAGTTGAGTTGTAAAAGAAGAATCAGAACAAAAGGGGGAATCACTGAGAAAGAGAAAACAAAGACAAGTGGAAATGGTGCTTTGATCTGTGTTCAGACTCTGCAGCTTTCTCTGGATGTGGATGGCATTTCCCATCGTGAGCCTTTGGAACTGTCTCAGATCATTGTGTTGCTGAGAGGAGGAGCCCCTGTTCCCTCATCCTACTTGTGTTAAAGACAGGATCAGAAGAAAGTCAGGGAGGGAATCTCCCTGTGAAATAAGTGTTTTTCAAAAATGCACATTCGGAGAATCTTCTTGGGAATTTGGCATGGACCTTGGCTTTGGTTATATAACTGTAGAGCGATGACTTTGTTTTTCAACCATCTCTAACTCTGTCTGTTTTTTCTTGGCAAAGATACCAGAGTGGTCTGCCATGTCCTTCTCCAGCTCATTTTACAGACTGAGGCAAACTGAGTTAAGTGACTTGCCCAGGATCACACAGCTAGGAAGTCTCTATTGCCATATTAAATTATATTAAATTGAGTCTTCCTCCTCCTCCTCCTCTTTCTGTTCTTCTTCTTCTCCTTCTCCTTCTCCTCCTCCTCTTCCTCCTCCTCCTCACAGCCAGGAAGTATTAAATGTCTGAGGGCAGATTTGAAGCCATGTCCTCCTGACTTCTCCGCTGAGCCACTGAGCTGCCCCCTAAATTGAGTCTTCTTAACTTCAGGCCCTGTGCCCTCTGTGCTCTGCCACTTGGCTCACTTTGTTATGGGGCTCTTTAAGATTGAATGCACAAAGGGCTCGCTGGGTGTGAGGCTTTAGGAGTTAACAGGGCGTCTGCTGGATTTAGCCCGGGATACATAGGATAGAATGAGGTCTATCCACCAGGCAGTGGGCACTGAATGACTGACCGGGACTTTAAAAGGATGGAGGTCACAGGGCAATCCCAAGGTCAGGGTTTAAGGAGGAGAATGCCATAAACAGCAGCATCACACACAGGGCAGGAACAGTCGGAGCTGGCTTTTAAAGGTCACAGCCCAAGGGAGGGGGCCGTGGGGTCGGCTCGGTCCAGTTTGAAAGCCTGACTCTGACACAAGCTAGCTCTGTGAGCCTGGGCGGTCCCTTCTCTGTGTCCAAAACAGCACTCCCGGCCACTAGAGGTTTAGGATCGTTTGCTAATCCCCGTCTGTGAGGGGGCGTCTACACTTGCTGAGGAAAACACCAGTGGTTCCCAGGGTGCTCCCGGGCTCTTTCTTTGCCCCTCCTGCTTCTGCAAAGGGCTCCCATTACCCCCTATTCTTGGCTAGATTCTGTCCTCTCTCTGCCATCTTTCCTACGACACCAAGCCCAGGGCGACCCCCTTTGTGCAACCCTGAGTTAGACGGCACATCTGGGGGTGATTTAAGCCCCTCTCCTTTGGCCTCTGCCCTTTCTGTGGACTTCATCATATCTAACTCCCATCCCACCTCTCTGCGTACGATCTGCTTCTGCCCCTCTCCCACTTCCCCAAACGTGCCGGGAACCCCTTCTCTGCCAGCCGCCCGTCTGCTATTTTCCTTCCTTGTGTCCTAGTCTTGCTGTTACAATTAAGTGGAAAAACAATCCACTCTGTGCCTGTGGCCCCTCAATCAGGGGTGCTCAGACCCTCCTTCCCAGCAGCTCACTTTCCTGAAAGGGCCGTCAGTGAGGCCGCTGGGAGCAGAGGATTGTTCTTGATATTGTTCAGCTGTGTCTGACCCTTTATCTTGGACATTGCTTGGCAAAGATACTGGTCTGGTGGCCGTTTTCTTCTCCGGGGTGTCCCCATTTTACAGATGAGAAACTGAGGTTAATTGGGGTTAAGTTTACATGGCTAGCTAGTGCCTGGGCCCAGGTTTTAATTCAGACCTTCCCGACTTCGGGCCTGCTGGTCTATCCCTGGTACTGCTCCAGGTGCCTGGTGCAGCGGATGGAGGAGGAGGTTTGTTGTTATTGTTATCATCCAGTTGTTCTGGCTCTTTGTGATCCCAGGGATCCCAAGCCAAGCCCTTCTGTCCCCCACTCTCTTTAGAGTCTGTCCGGGCTCCTGCTCCCTGCTTCTGTCGCAATACCCACCAGCTCTTATCCTCTGCCCTTTGCCCTCAGTCTTTCCCAGGGTCTTTTCCCATGAGTCCCCTCTTCTCATTTTGTGGCCCAAGTATTTAAGCTTCAGCATTACTATCCGACGTTCCGGTAAACAGACGGAATGAATTACTCTAATTGGCCGATTTGATCTCCTTGTTGTCCAAGGGACCCTCCCAAGTCTCCTCAGCTCCCCAACTTGGAAGGGTGGATGGGGCAGATTGGTGGAGGAAGCTGTCCTTTCTGAGGAGCCCCCCACCCCACCCCAGGTGGCTCGATGACTGCACCAGTAACGAGTTAAATTAGGCTCTGGTTCAGGGACTCGGGCCTTGTTTCTGCTTGCCTCTCCTGCTGGATACCTGCCCCTTCCTTCCGCGGGGGGACGGGAGGCCGGCCTGAGTGGACTTGCCTCTTCCTGGAGACTGACAATGAGCTCTTCTCCCAGGGGATGCCTGACCTTCTGACTCACTCCTTTTTCCAGAGCAATTGCTCCTCTGCAGTTCGGCCGTGGGGGAACCCCTGGGACCCACCCTTGCTTCGGGATGCTTGGGCGGCCTTCAAGGCCCCCGGAGCCAGCCTTTGATTTGGGCAGGGACCGGGGACAGAGGAGGCAGCTTTGATCCTACTGACATTCTTGTGTTCCTCCTCATTTGTTCCTGATAAATATCTGACATTTCTACACATTGCTTTAAGATTGACATTTGGTTTGATCCTCATAATCACCCTGCTGAGAGCTTGGTATAGCAAAGAGCCAGTGCGGGGGGGGGGGTCAAAAAGACACAAGTTCGAGTCCTGACTCTGGCCCACCCTGACCACGTGACCGTGGCCATCCCCCGGGTGTCCTTAACCCCTTGTTGCCTTTGGGCAGTTCCGAGAGCAGAAGTTACTGAGGAGGGACTGCTCTGCCCTGGCAAAGGGACATACAGAGAGTCCCTGAAGGCAATGAAATCATGAGTCTCCAAGGTGAGAAGAGGTCCTGCCTGGGGATGAAGAGTCCCTTCGGCCCGGTCCGGGTCAGTGCCTGAACCCTGGGCATCCGGGTGCGAGCGTTACAGCTGGGCCCAGAGGAGGGCAGAGCTCAGCCATGATCAGGGCTGACATTTACAAGGAGCTTGGGGTGTGCAAAGCCCAGCATTAATTATGCAAATACAGAAACCATATGAATAATCAAACAAAAAGAAATTATCAGCACAGGAGAAAGAGCAAGAGATTCTCAGTCACAGGTCCTGCTTCTTGTCCTCACAACATGGAGGACCTGGGGACCGGCTTCCTTAGCAGTGAGTCAGAGGGGCCTGCCGCCGTACCATTCCCGCTGGAAACTCCCAACAGCCTTGGGGGACAACACAGGGATTGTTGTCTCCCTTTCATAGATGAGCAAAGTAAAGCTAACCTTCTTCCTGGTCACACAGCTTCTATCATAGGGAGGATTCGAACTCGGATCTGTTAATTCCTAGTCCAGCTCTCTCTCCAAGGGCCTCTGTTACTCCCCATGATGCTGCTTCCTTTTAAGTGCCTGGGTAATGGGAAAATGCCTCTCTAGAATCATAGAGATTTGTAGGACCCTGGAGAGCTCTGAGTCAACCCTTCATTGTGCAGATGAGGAAACCCGCCTAAGTAGAGATGTAAGTGCAGTGCCCAGGGTTACCCCATGCCAGAGGCAGGATTAGACCTTGCAGCTCTTGGCTTTGAGGCCAGTTCTCCACCCATTGGCTTCATGGCCACACTTGAGCGGCGCATCTAAGCTTTTTGATACAGAAGCTCCTCTTGGAAGAAACCATTTTTATAAAGAAAAACGTATTTGGGAGGTGTCAGTCGTGCCATGAAGCATCATTCAGAAAATAGGAATTAATCTGATGGCCGTTGATAAACCAGGAATGAATTTGAACTTGGGATTCTTTCACCTTCTTCCCTGTCATCTTCCTAAACCACCTCAGCTGAAATCCTGCTAATCTCGCCTTCTCCCATCCGCTGCCCTCATCTCCATTTTGAAAAAGGGTCTCCTACTTCCTTCTCACACGTCTCCTGGCTCCCATTGGGAGTGTCCTGCCCCTTCATGGGGAGTCTCCTGGCTCCCCATCAGGGATCCTCTGATCCTTCACTGGGGGGGGGTCTCCTGTCCCTTCATTGGGGTCTCCTGGTTCCCCATCAGGGATCTTCTGCCCCTGCATTGGGGGTCTCCTGGCTCCCGTTGGGGGTCTCTTGCACCTTTACTGGGGTCTCCTGACTTTTCATTGAGGATTTCTGGTGTGAAGCTCTTAATTCCCATAGCTGTGGTTATCTATACACTCCTTATGGTAATTAATCACTTACCTCGGTGTTCAGTCTCTTCCATTGTTTTGTTGGGGGTTTTTTTGTTTGTTTTTGGCTGAGGCAATTGAGGTTAAGTGACTTGCCCAGGGTCACACAGCCGGGAAGTGTTAAGTGTCTGAGGCCAGATTGCACTCCGGTCCTCCTGACTTCAGGGCTGGTGCTGCCCCTCTTCCCTTGTTTGGAACAGTTTTCAGGCCTCTGCTCCTCACCTGTCTCCCCTAATTGGACGGGAAGCCTTCTGAGAGCTGGGCCACTACTTACGTGCATCTTGCCCACCCTCCTCCCCTGTACTAAAAAGTGTCTTCAGTAGAGCAGGGCTGGTCGTGCCCGTGCCTTTACAGGCAGTTGTAGTTTAGTGACCAGTGCCCCGGTCTTGCGTGACCCCCCCGGGAGACGCGCTGTTTCAGCCCCGACCTGTGAGAGGACGGCCCCGGGCCGGCTCTCAGTGTGGGGCCCCGGGTCATCAGCTGCTAGTGTAGCCTGTGATGGCCTTGACTTTGTCTTATTGCTGAGTCCTGCTGAACTAGCAACCAATGCCCCAGCAGGGACGAGGAGGGAGGACCGGCGGGAACATGCGTGTATTAAGCACCTCCCCGAGGGGCCGTTAGTCCCCAATTTACAAATATAATCTCATCTGATCTTCATAACAGCCTGCGAGAGAAGTGCATTTATCCCCATTTTACAGTCGAAGAAACCGAGGCAGACAGAGGTCACATGTCTTGGTCAGATCCCACAGCTGGGAAGTGTCCGAGGTTGTATTTCAATTTATCTTCTCAAATCCAGCCCAAGCTCTGTGCACTGTGGCGCCCCCTGGTGGCCTTGGCCAGATTTTAAAAATATATATAAATATATTTTGAAAGGAAAAACTATTTCTGTTTTGTCAGCGAGATGAGGTCTGTAGGCGGGAGCACCAGCCCCTTCGCTCGGGGCAATATTTTCTCATTTAATTCCTCAGCCGGATCCAGACTTTCCGACTGGAGAGTTTTAGTTTTCTTTCCAATTTTGGTCCCCCAGGGATAAAGTGCTCTTATTGCTTTGGGGGCTACAGGTCTGTTGATCCAGAAGATTATTCAATCACGAGTCGTGGCTGTTCAAGAAGCAAAGGGAGGCTGGGAAATGCCATTCAGAACAAGGCTCGTGTCAGTGAGCAAAGTGCCGGAAGTGCCGGGGTGGGTTCTGCAGGGTTTGGATCTCTTACAGGTGCTCAGGACCCACTCCCATGCAGAGACAGAGAGACAGACAGACAGAGACAGAGACAGAGAGAGAGAGAGACAGAGACAGAGAGAGAGGCAGAGACAGAGACAGAGAGACAGAGACAGAGAGAGACAGAGAGAGAGAAACAGAGACAGAGAGAGACAGACAGACAGAGACAGAGACAGAGAGAGAAAGAGAGAAACAGCCCTTCCTTGCCACTGCCCTTCCAGGGGATGACGCTACTCCTTCTCTGTGAAAACCTTAGTGCCCTTGGCTTTCCGTGCTCCTCTCTGTGAACTGGCAAGCTCAAGTCAGTCCAAGACAGTCATTTCCCACTTCTTTACTATTTGACAGTTTATGTTTTTCCCTTTGGGCAAGCCATGCAACCTTTCAGCCTCAGTTTCATTCCCTGTAGAATGGGTGCAATAAAATCCAGACTGTTATAATGATAGCATTCATGTCATGGGGCTGCCAGGAGAATAAGGGAGGTAGCATATGTAAAGAGTTTTGCAAATCTCCAAGCCCCTTGTTAAGTGTCAGCTCCTCAGTTGTTAGGCTCGTGGTGGTGGCCATGACCTAGCACACACTCTTGAGGCAGATGCTCTCGGGAACAGCTCCCACTTTGCTCCTGGGGAAGCTCCTGGGAGGGTTAAATGTCTTGACGGGGGTCAAACCTCCAGGAAGGGCCTGAAATGAGATTTGGACCCACAAAGACTGAGCACCAGCTTGGAACAGAGACTGGACCATGATGATTTTCTAGCTGCTGCTGCTGCATAACCCCAGGGGTGACTTCCTCTTGGGGCCCAGTTTCTCATTGTAAATGAAGGGGTCCTTTTCCAGCCCTGATTTAGTGACTGACAGGGCCTGTCACCACGACACACATTGATTTGGGTGAATCTAATCCTGGGAATTATTCATTTGCTTGGAGTCATTCCGTTTCAGCAGCTCAGGCCTAAGGAGCACTTTGTTCACGCAGAAAACGAGCAGCCATGATTGCTTATGATCCGCTGGCAAATGTTCATTCGTGCACCTGCTGCCGGTGATGGCTCCTTGGCTTACAGCTCGGAGCTCAACCTCCTCTGGCCTGAAAGATGAGGAAACTGAGCCTGGGACCAGTGACTTGTTCCTCATCACAAAGTCTAGGGAGTGACAGGGAAAAGCTTCAGGCCCCGCTCCTGTGATTCCTAAGTGCGGGGAATCCAGCCTGGGCAAAGACTTGGAGGTGGGAGATAAAACATCACAAGTGCGGGACACAAAATAGGCTCATTTGGCCAGACAAGGGAGTGGGTGAGAAGGACAGATGTGAAGGAGTAAAGCCGGTATAGGCTTGAGGGGGGCTTGAAAGGCCACAGCATTTGCACTGAGTTCATGTTTGACCCCTATAGCAATAGGCAGCCATTGACTAGTGGAGATCCTCTCTTTCTTCCATTTTTATGGCTATCTTGTGTTTTTATACCTCTTTAATCAATTGCGTTAATTTATAAATAAATAATTATTTTAATAAATTTAAATAATTTTAATATATTTAACAATTAAATCATTTAATTAATTTAAGAGGGAAAGTCGTTCAGCAAAACCAGCAACACATCCTTAGAACCCAATGGCACAGTGTATATACCATTTGTCACCCATAGTCCTTCACTCTTACAAAGAAAGGCCAGAGGAGCCTCACCCCCTTTAGTTCCTCAGTTAGAAAACTTTCCCAGCTAAGCAGAATTTACTCTCCTCATCAGTTTCCAGAGCAATATTCCATCCTATTTTTGAATATTCCATCCCTAATTTTGTAATCATTTCCCCATCAATGGGCATCTACTGTGTCTCCCGTTTTTTGCTCCTGCAAAAATGCTATTATGAGTTTTTTTTGGAAACATGGAACATTTCCATCTTTGATCTCTTTAAAGAAGCCGTGGGGTTTCTGGGTCAAAGGGTATGAGCTGCTTTGGTGCTTTTCCTGGCTTATTCCCAAATGCCTTTTCAGAATATTTAAATTCATTCCCAACTCCCCCAAGAGTAATTAGTGTTCCCGCCTTTCCATAACCTCACGCTTTGACTGTTCCCACATGAGGCATTTATTAAGTGCTTACTCAACCGAGTGCTGTCCTTGGTGCTGGCACGCCAATCAGTAACACTTATTAGGCACTGACTATGTGCTGAGCACTATACTGAGTACCGGGGATACAAAAGCAGAAAAGAGCCAATTCTTGCCTTCAAGGAGTTCAACCTGATGGCACTTATCATTATCATTATTATTGTTATTAATTATTATCGATAAGAATAACCAGAATTAATACAGCCCAGAGAGACTCCTGTAGCTCACATTCTAACAGCTATTATTATTATTAAATCAATAATAAGGATGCTAGCAAGCATGAAAATGGCACAAACAAAATAACAGTTCCTACTCTTGAGGAGCTTATAATTACTATTATTAATAATAAAAATACTAACTAACTAGCGTGAATGTTGAACAGACAAAAAGAAAGACAGCTCATGTCCTCATCAAAGGTGTTGAGAACCAGTGGGGAGATGGGAAGGTGAAGAAATTTAAAGAGTTAAGAGGGGAGAAGGTGAGAGGTGAGCAAGATGTCCCTAGGACTCCTTCAAGTGGAAGCTCCAGGCAGGAGCTGGTCAGTGAGAGGAGGGGGTTGCAGGCAGGATAGAGAAAAGGCTGCTGGGGCAGAAGTCCAGAAGATCACAGTCAGAGCCAGGACGGAAGAAATCTTTTATTTCAATTCTTGCCAGTGTCCTAGATGTTCTCACATTTCTTGCATTTTTAGTGCTGGGGAGCACGGTGGAGCATGTCCAATGGGGCTGGGCCTTGTCATTCTTCCATTTTATCTTTGGGGACTTGGTGGCTGTGTGGGGCAGTAAGGGGACCCAGAGGAGAGATGATCAGATTGGAGAGCAGTCCAGCCCCTCAAGCATCCCCATTAGAACATATCTGACTCATGCTCCCCCAGTCTGTGCCCAAAGACCTTCCAGGAAGGCACTCTGGGGCAGCTCTCATTGCTCAGGTTTCAAGTCTTCAAGTCTAAATTGGCTCAGCCTGGGGACCTAAAGGAGCCAATGGCAGCCTGCTCTCCAATGGCTTTCCCACCTCTAAAAGGGAATTATAATGGTCTGGGTGAGAAGGGATGAGTAGAAGTCCTGAGGAAGGGGCTATGGAAAAGGGAAAACAATAGACCTTATAAAGATATGACCTAACAACTGGGGCTGAGCAAGGGGAAAGACTAAAAGATGACCAGGCCTTAGTCTACCACAGAGTTGATGACTTATAATAAAAACCAGTTTTCCCACAGCAGGGATTACCTTTTGCTTCTTTTTGTATCCCTAATGCTTAGTACAATGCCTTGAACTTACTAAGCATGTAATTAATGTTTATTAATTAATAATAACAATGAATATTAATACAGCAGTCTAAACTTTGGAAAACTCTTTGATCCTCACAACAACCCTGAGATGTGGATAGGTATTTTTATTATTCCCATTTTACAGCTGAATAAATTGAGACTGAAAGTGATCTCATCAGGAGTAAGTGACTGAAGTAGGATTTACACTCGGGGCCTCTGGATTCCAAATTCTGTGTTTTCACGGCTCTCTCTAGCGCTCAAGAAAAATAAGAACTGAAAAAACTGCCAAAAGACTCTAGTTATTAACAGGTGTCAGTGACCTCGGTCAAGTGAAGAATGACAAAGTAGACATGAGAATCTTGGAACAGATTTTCCCAGGAGTTTGGCCGCAAAAGGGACGTGAGCCATCAGATGTTTGGGGGTAGGAGGTGTCAGGTGGAGGCTTTCTAAAGGTGTGGGGGAGCTCCCATATTTAGAGGTAGAGATTGCAGAAACCAGCTGCTGGTGGAGATGGAAAGGGATGGGGTCAAAGGCATAGGTAGTGAGGATTGGTCTTGGCAAGGAGAAGGGTGACCTTGAGAGAAGAAAATGGGGGATGGGATGGAAACCCACAGACTTGGGGACCCATGAGATCTCCGCCTCGATATTCTGCCTTAAGAGGTTGAGCTGGACCAGAGCAGGTTGTTGACTTGTTGATGGAAGAGATGAGAAAAATGCTTAGAGCAGCCTTCTCAGCCCGAGGAAAGTATTTTCTGTTGTTATCTTTAAAAACTTCAGAGTTTATTTTAAAAATAAATGTTTGTTTTCCCGTGGAAGTAAAGATTAAAGGAAAGCCAAGTCCCTGAGCGTCCTGGAACATTGTGGTCTGGACTCCCTGGGAGACATTGCCACCACCTATGTTAAGTAAGCTCCGATGCTAATGGGATTCTGGGTAAAAGTTAGTTTACATTCCATAAACTTGGAGTTTTTCCTGACTTGCAATGATTTCTGGGTGATGATAGAGAGATTAGAAGTCGTCCAGGAGGAACTCAGGCCAACAGTCCAGGCAACAAGCACCTACTATGTGCCAGGCACTGTGCTAAGTGCTAGGAATATAAAGAAAGGCAAAAAATGATTTACAGATTAGGTGTAGAGAGGATAAATTGGTGGATTCTGACAGTAGAAAGGTTTCTTGTAGAAGAAGAGGTTTTAGTTGAGATTGGAAGGAAGTCCGGAGGTCATGTTAGGACAGAGAGCATTCTTGGGAAGGGAGACAGCCAAGGAAAATGCACCAGACTGGTGGGAGTAAGAATTAACTGCTGACCCCAAAAGAGAAAACGCCAAGTTGTTTGGGATCATTTAGTTTAGGGCAAAGCAGTGCATATTGGTGAGATGTTGTGTGTTATGGAGGAAAAGTCTTAAATTTCAAATTGAGACCCGACTTCATATCCTGTTTCTGAGAGAAGTGTGATGCTAATAAATCACTGAACATCTTTGAGCTCAGTTACTCTGTCTGTAAAAGGGGTAGAGTAGTGTTGTTGTTGTTGGGAGGCTAGTTAGGAGGATTAAAGGACACTCCCCATCCTCATGAAAATAAAAACCCTCAAGAAAAAATAAGTTAAAAATAAAGAGAAGGATAGAGAGAGAAATAGAGAATGTTTTGATCTGTATTCAGACACAATTGGTTCCTTCTCTGAGTATGGATGACCATCCCAGAACATTGCTATTGTTTTCTATACAATATATTTCATTTTGTTCATGGAAGACTTTTCAGGTTCTTTTTCCTGAGAGCATCCTGCTCATCATTTCCCAGAGAACAATGATATTCCATCAGAGAAACTTGCTTTGGAATTTTTTTTTCCAAATACTATGGTTAATTGTATTCTCCCCATTTATTCTCTCTCTCCTTTCACCCTGTCCCTTCTCAAAAGTATTTTACTACTGATCACTCCCTTCCCCAATATGCCCTCTTTTTATCACCCTCTCCCTCCTTCCCAATTCCATTCCCTTCCTATTTTCCTTCAGGGTAAGATAGATTTCTATACCCCTATTGAGTATATATCTCATTTCCTATTTGAGCCAATTCTGATGAGAGTAAGGTCCATTTACTCCCCCTCTCCTTCCCTTCTTTCCCTCCACTGTAAAAGCTTTTTCTTGCCTCTTTTTTATTGCAGATAATTTGCACCATTCCACTTCTCCCTTTCCTTCTCCTCCAGTACATTCCTCTCTCACCCCTTAATTTCATCATTTATAAAAAGATTCATAGCATTTTCACTCTTTTTGTTGTTTGTTTGAATTTTATTTTCTTTCTCATTTTCTCCCTTTTGGATATAATTTTTCTTGTGAAGCACAATAATTATAGAAATATGTATGGAATAATTGTATGTGTTTAATATAACATAAAATAAAATAACATAAAAACATTAAAAAATCCATAAAATGGATTACTTGCCTTCTAGGGGAGGGCATAGGGGAAGGAGGGGAAATTTGTGTTTTGCAAGGGTCAACGTTGAAAAATTAGCCATGCATGTTTTGACGATAAAAATTTTAATAAAGTAAAAAAAAAATAAAATCCTTCAAAACAGCAAAAAAAAAAAAAGAAATCATCCCTCCATATTCAACTCACACTCAAGCCCTCCAACTATATATAGTCCTAACTTCCATAATAATGAGAACGTTCTAATGAGTTACAAGTATTATTCTCCCATGTAGGAATGTAGACAGATAAACCTTATTAAGCCCCTTATGATAGCACTTTCCTGATTGCCTCCTTTTGCTTCTCCAGAGTCCTATATTTGGAAATCAAATTTTCCATTCAGCTCGGAGAGACCTCAGTTTTTTCATCTGTAAAATAGAGATAATAATAGTGTCTATCTCCCAGGGTTGCTTTAAAGTTCAAACGAGATCATATTTGTAAAGCCCTTTACAAGCTCCAAAATGCTATTGTTATGTGAAGATGCACAAAGATGGGGGCACACATATGTGTCCTCTCTCCAACATGTGCTTTCTTATGGCTCCATGGGGACCTTTGGCTCATGAAGTCTGCAGCATAGAGGGATGACTTCAGCAAGCCAGAAAGGTTTCAGGCTGGCATGACCACCTGTGTTCTAAAACAAAAGAAAGCGGGAGATGTAATGGGCTGAAGCTCTGGAAGCTCTCATTGCACTGAGGTCCCTCTTAGCACTTGAGGCTAATTAGCAATTGGACAATACTCTATTAATATATGCTTGGAGAAAGAATGGCCCCTCCCACCCTCTGTACAAGTCTGATGTGTTGTATAGGAGATTAAGTAGAAGATTTGGTGGGTGGAGCCTGAGAGGTGGAATCACTGCTGGCCGGATTCATGTCAAAGATGCTCTCACTTTGTATTGCCATTCCCCTTCACCTATGCAAAGAATAAAGATCAAGCATTTTCCCTTATTCTGACTCCAGCTGATTTTAATATACTCTGGGTGTGAGCTTGTCTGGCTGCCCGGTGATGAATTTTTCAACTATGACAGTTTCAAAAAGAGTTTCTTCCAAGGCACCAAGGGATCTGCCCTGGGGGAGGATAGCATCCTATAGATTGATGAACATGCATATGGATGTATTAGTGACAACCAAAACAAAGGGGAAAGTCATTAGCAAATTCCTGCCTTATCATTTCAGCTTCAAAGAGCTTAATTAATGTATCATTACCTGAAAATATTGATTTGGGGTTTGGTCTCTAGGGAAATTCTCATTTCCTTTCCATTCATAGGAAGCCAGTGGTTATGGTAAGGGAGGAAAAGGACTTCAATTAGAGAAATTTCATTGGGGCTAAAGATAAGGGAAAACCAACTGGAGCTTCCCAAATGAATGTTCCGACCGAATCTTCCACTGCTGGTGTTAGTCACCTTGACCTTTAGCCAGGGAAATGAAGTCTTGGTCACCTTCTGCCTGTCCTCTAGGTAGATATAAGCAGCCAGCAGCTGTGCGTTATGGATTGGATTTGGACTTGGAAAATCTGAGTTCAGATTTTGACTCAGGCCCTTTTAATCTGTGAGAACCTGAGAAAATCACTCATCTGTCTTCTTTTAGATTCAGTTTCCTCAGCTACAAACCAGAGATAATAATAATATAATATCACAGGGATGTTGTAAGTCTCGAGTGAAATGGCTTATTTCAAGCACTACATAAATCATAAGTATTATCATGATTATTGTTATATTTCCTAAGATCAACAAAACATCCATATTCTGGTCTAAAATTCACCAACAAGTTTGGTCAGTAAAACAAACAGAACTAATAAAGCCAATCCTGAACTGTGGCTAAAAGGGAACAGCCACGTCATCTGAGCAGAATCCCTCAGTACACAACAGGAAATGCACCAATGGAAGTTTATCTTTTTCTAATTTTGCCATTTTTCCTTGTGTGACATTAGGTTCAGAGGGAACTTGCTGCCGTCATTGCTTTCAAAGCCAGGAAGGCAGGTGAGTCCATTTGGAGCGCTCTCTCTTTGGGGAAGGGGTGGGATTCTTTCACATTTCATGATCCCTGTGTGTGATGCATGCCTACTTAATATATTTGCTTGATTTAATATATTTCAGGGTTGGTTTTTTGGTTTTTTGATGGAAAAAGCAGGGAGAGGCAGATAGCCTTGCCTTGGAAGTCTGCTAAAATAATGATCATCCTCCATCTTAGCCCATGACTAAAGGACCAGGGCCCTTTTCGACCAGATGTTGTGATGGACAGGGACACTGACTAAAAACAAAAGCATTTTTTGGCATTTAGTATTAACTTTTGTTCAAGAAATAAAGCTGTTAAAACTTCCTTAAAATAAGCACCTTTAAAACTATTCTCTGTGAAATTGTGTGAAAATATTTAAAGATTTTTTTACATTGTCATTACATATTTCTAAGCTTAGGAGGCAGAGTAATATAAAGAAAACATTTATTCCTGCTCATATTAACTAATTAATGATCAAATGAGTTGACAAGTAAAACACTTTGTAAATCTTAAAGTGCTATATTAATGCCTACTGTTATTGCTATTTATTTTCTAACTCTGTGTCAAACACCATGCTAAGCACTAAAGACAGAAATACAAACAAGACATCTCTACCCACTGAGGGAAGACTTCATGTATAGGTGGGCTGGGAAGCAGGAAGTAGGGAAGGGGAGGAAAGAAGAGTTAATAAGGGAGGAAATGAAGTTCAGAGAGTAAGTTAAGCCAGGACACAAATGAGCATGTCTAGGATTCTTTGTGATCTGCCTTTGCCCCCTCTGACTGTAAGCTCTCTGGTTAAGTGGAACAGATTTCATTCTCAATGGGTTATGAATGTGATCCTGAAGCAGGAAGCCCAGGGAGAGAAAGGGGAGTTTCCAGTTGCCAGTCAGTGTCTTTGACTCAGCTTCCCTTATTTCTAATAGAAACGTTGAATACTTCCACTTCCCACAATTTGGTCTATTGTCTTTAATCTATTGTCTCCTCTATTCCTGATCACCCCGATATAGCCAAGATCATCAGTTGCTTTTGATTCTTAGAATTCTCTCTTAACCACGCTCATTTCCCCAGCTAAAGGACATCATCTTCTTACAACTAAAGGCATTCTAACAGCCTTCTTCCAGCTTTTCTTACCTATTTTTTAAGGAAACTGAGGGCATGAGCAAGTAGTTAATTGTGGGAATGGGGTAAACCACATGTGCTCTATCTTGTGACTCGATTCTGGAAAAGCTTGCTTTCTGTTCAGTTATGGATCCAATCCCAATTCTGTCTTGTAAGAAAACTGTATTCACTTGTGGGCATTGTGTTGTTTGAAGCCAATCCCGTGTGGCTGGGAAGCTGGACCACTTCTCCTTGCTGTTTAGAGAGCCCTAGCTAAAGACCCAGGCTATGGCCACCAGAAACCCACACAGATCCAAAGGTGGCTGCAAGGGATTTTCTCGCATTTGCAAGTCTTAGGAAACCCATGTTTAATTTGGAAACTGGCCCTGTACTGACATATCAGTTATCGTTCCCATGTCCCCATGATTGTTTACAGACCCTTGTGGGTAAAAAAGGTATCTCCTTTTCTGAATTCAGGGAATTACTTCTATTTGCTCTTTCCCTCCTAATCTGGAATCTTCCTCATCTTTCCTCCAATTAGAAGTCAGCTTACCCAATGTTGCATCCTTTCTTTTTAATTACTTGGTCTTCTTTGATTATCTTTCCCCATATTGGGGGGTCCAGACCTAAGCTAAAGCGGTCTGGCCCAAGCTTTTGAGCAATTGCCACGCATTGTTTAATAAATCAGTACATTTGGAAAATGGAACCTTTATTTCCCCAGTCACTTCATCTTTCACCCTTTTTCTGATCCAGGAGTTCTTACCCTTTGAGGTGTCATGAACTCCCTTTGTATCCTGGAAAGGCTTCTCCAAGCCACGCTTATAAATACATAAAATAAACTGCATGGGATTGCTAAGGAAACCAAATATTCATGAAAATAAATCCAACTTCACGGACCCCCTGAAATTCATCCACAGACCCCTGTTTTAATCAGTTTTGGCTTCCTCATACATCAACTTGATGTGTCTCTCTGTTCCTCAAGTGATGTTGCCCTGCTGATTTTAGCCCCCCAGCCAGAGCTCTCCCTAAATTGCTCTCCGCATCTTTATCCAACCAAATCTCCCTGAAGCATCATAGGTGTGAGCGAGCCGAGCCGGTGGGCCGCTTTTTATCAGCAGAAGTCTCAAGGCAGGAAGTCTGCAACATTCAGCAAGACATCTTGGGGGCAGTTTGCCTCAGCAGCTAATAACAGATAAGGAGTTGGGATTCAGGAAGTGTGGGGAGGGGGGCCTGTTCTACCGACCCCCAGGGGCTAAGCCGTGCAGGTATTTCTTCTGGAGAGTTTGCCCAACTTCCAGAGCAGAAGGTGAAAGGGCTGATAGGATGTCTTTCTACTCTCTGGCTTCTTTGAGAGTCTCAGTTCCCAGGAGAGAGTGTGTAGCATAGTAGAGACTGAACTGGCCTTTTGGTTGGCAAGAACTGGTTCAAGCTCTGCTTTTGTCACGTATTGGCCATATGACCCTGGACAAGTTACTTAATTTATCGGTTCTCCAGACCATTCTTTAAAAATAGTATATAGGTTTCAGAGGAGGTGCTGACCTGCTTTGGGAGAAGAAGGTTCCATACTGGAAGTTTTCCACAAATAACTCACAGTCCAAAAAAAACCTCACAATATTTTGAGATAGGAAGAAATAATTGAACTCTTAAAAATCAGAATAAAATAAAGACTCTAAAGAGACAGAAAAGACTTTAAGCCAGTCGATGTTGAAGGAAAGAATAACATGATATAGAGGAGGAAGAGAAAGAGAATAAATAGACTCTTTGGAGCATCTCTCAATGCCTCATTTTCCTCATCTGTAAAATGGGTATAATAGCACCTGCCTTTTAAGGTGGTTGTGATGATCAAATGAGATAACGTAGGTAAAGGGCTTTGTAAACCTTTTATTTTTCATTCCTTTTAGTCATTTCCAACTTTCTGTGACTCCATTTGGGGTTTTCTTATCACAGATATTGGAGTGATTTGCCATTTCCTTTTCCAACTCATTTTACAAGTGGGGAAACTGAAGCAAATGGGATTGAGTGACTTACCTGGTGTCACATAACTAGTAAGTCTCCTGATTCTAGGCCTAGTGCTCTATTCACTGAGCTACCCAGCTGCTCTTGTATACCTTAAAGCATCATAAACATATAACCTATAATTATTATTAACATGATCATTTCAGCCCATCATTCTGCCCACTGAGATATCCTATGGTCCCGATTCCGTCATCCGGTGTGTTATTTACATCTCCTAATTTTGTGTGATCTGCACATTTCATAATCATGTTATCACGAGCCTTTATTGAAGTCATCCATAAATGTGCCAAAGCTTTCCCAATGGAGTTCCTTTCAGAAGGTGATTGATGGATTCCTCCTATCTTTCCTCTATCCTCTCACTCTCATAGCCCCAGCAGTTTCCATTTATGAGTTCTTGAAATATTGTGTCCAAGATTATTTTTTTCTATAACAGTTTTCAAGTTCAGTGATTCTTCAATTCTCTCTGACCTGATTTCCAGATCCATTGTTTTTTTTTTCCCTTTATCAACCATCTTATATTTTTTTCTATTGTTGAATCTTTTGACTCTGTTCTCGTTGTTTTGGTTATCTCACAAAGTTATTCATTTCTGTTTAGTCTATTCCAGTTTTCAGAGATTCTATTTCTTTGGAAGGCTCAGACGGCATTCTGCGGAGCTACTTGTTCTCTGAATTCTTTCCTCAATAGTTTTTCAGTAACTTCTTATTTCTTGCTTAATTTCTTCCAGGATTTCTTAGCTGTTAAGTGTCTGAGGCAAAACTTGAACTTGAATTTTTTGGCTCCTGGCCTCAGGCTCTATCCATTGCACACATCTTCTCATTAGATTTCTTTTCTTTCTTTTTTTCTTTTTTTGCTGAGGCACTTGGGTTAAGTGACTTGCCCAGGGTCACACAGCCAGGAAGTGTTAAGTGTCTGAGGTCCCATTTGAACTCAGATCCTCCTGATTTCAGGGCTGGTGCTCTATCCACTGTGTCACCTGGCTGCCCCCTCTCATTAGATTTCTTGATCATTATTCAGTCTGATGTGGGATTCTAGAATCGGGGAGGTGGCAGATGGGATTTCACCTCTCATTCAAGCATCTTGACCTTTAGGTTATGTATAGCTGTGGGTTTTTTTAAAAAAAAGATCAAGAAACCAGAGTACCTTGGCCAGAGTCACTTGCTGCTGAGTAGCTGAAGTGAGATTCAAACCCAGGTCTTCCTGCTCTGTGAAATGAAGAGATCCAACGATGGCTCAGTTCAAGCCCCACTTCTGAACCTACTGGCTAGTGTCCTGGCCAAATAAGTGCTGGAGACAACTCTCTGCCTCATGTGTGGGAGAAGGCTCTAACTTATGCTGGTGGATATTATTTCCTTACCAGGGAGTTCACTATATGGGTGAAATGGTAGGATTAGTCTCTATCCCTATATTTCTTTAAAAACAAAAAACAAAAAACAATGATGGCCGGCCGACGGTTCAGGTAAACCCTTTCCTAAAATCCTATTTGGACGCCCACAATGGCTATTTCTGTGGTGATCCAGCCAAGTCTCAGATAGGTGTTGTTCCCAGTGGTTGGTTGAATTTAAAAGCTGATAGAGTGGGGGATGATTCCTGACATCTGCAGTTCATCGTGATCGAGCATCTTTTTTGTTTGTCTGTTACCGGCAGGACTTTGGAAGTACAAAAGAATTCCAGGTGGGAAAACAAATAGCTAATTTTGCTGCAACTGACAATCTCGGAGATTCCCTGGGATGTTGGGAAATTAGGAGACTTGGCTAAGTTCACCCAGTCAGTATGGACGTCTCTCAATCCCCTACATCACACTGACTCTCTTGTCTTAGTCTATTCCAAGAATGTTTTATTATTTTGAAGAATGAATGTTCCTACTGCCATATAAAGGAGCTGGAAAAATATTCCAAACCCCCAAACTCAAATCCTTTCATGTATTTCATGGATTTTTGTTGCTCATTTTGAAGGGAATGATTTTTTAAATATTCCAGTCAAATAACTTAGTTTGTCTTTGAACCTGCCTTTTCTTTAAAATTTGGCCCTTTAAACCCAGAAGTCATGTTGAGGAGAATTTAGGAGGTCAGTCTCAGGAGGGTGAGATTGGACTGGATTCTCCCAATGTCCGGGAGGCCACTTTGGAGAGGAAGGAGCAGCCAGGAGGTTCTCACGCCGGTAAATCATCCTTATCTTGAGTTTCCTCCTCCCTTTTGGTGTTTCAGGATGAGAGGATTTACTGAGCCTCCTTCTCAAGGTCTCATTGGCAGCCTGGAGTCAGCCTGAATGTTATTGTGAAAATACAAGATGACATTGGAAGTGGGGGTTGTTGTCAGGACTTGTGCTGTCTGTGCTGAAGGGTTTTAGATGATCAGAGCGTGGTGTCTAATTATTTTAAAATTAGAATTTTAACAGGAGGGGTGACTCGACATAATAATAATAATAATAAATAATAACAGATATTATAATAGTTTTTGTTTGGGTTTGCAAAGTCCTGAAGGTTAAAGGAACTTGTCCAGTGAAAGAGACAACCTTGTGCTCTCCTACTGCACCTCAAAAGCCTGGGATATTGGGAAGTTTTCCCCATCCTCCTAGTCCCAAATCTTCCTGACTTGTAATGGATGACTCCAGATACTTGACTTCTCATGAATCGCCAACATTGCTTCCCACCAGAACAGTTGTTTACAGCAAACAACCTCCCTTCCTTTGGGGAACAGCTCCTTCCGGTAGTTCCCCATCCAGCCCATCTCCTCTCACTCCTTCCTGTATCTCTGTGGAACAAGCCCCATCTTCACCCTTCCATGATTTTGCTCAACTACAATCTACTGGCTCCATCTCTTTTTTGGTGGTTTGCTTTGTTTATTTTTTGTTTTGTTTGTTTTTGTTTTTTAAGTCATGAAGATCATTTTGAGGCTGGGGACTTGGATACAACTCGAATCTGACATTTTATTCATTTTAAATTTGATGTTTTGCAAATGAGAAAGAAACAGGACAGGCCACGCGCAGGAGTAATTGGTGACGATGGAGCAGATGTTCTCTCAATTTCCCTTCACGCTCCCACTGGGGCAAAAATCGCGCTTGCCTCCCAGCCCTCCCTCTCCAATCCCATGACTCCGTTTATTATAATTAGAGACATTAAGTCCAAATGATCAGCCGTGGTTCCCGGGTATGCTCTAACCCAGAAACCCTCTCGCAGTTGTCTGTGTAGCTGATGAGGCTCCAGACCTGGGGACTGAGTCTTCAGGATTATGGGAAATTTAGGAAATGATGAGGCGAAGGTGGAATAACATCCCATCATCCACTGGAGGCCAGTGAGTTGGCAAAGGATCAGCAGAAGAAATGGCCACTAATAGGGACATTCGATTATCTCTGACTTCCATTTGCTTCTGGGAATTCTATGAGAGCCTTCTTTGACATTTGTAAAATGAGAGTATTCAATATTTGTGTTTCAATTCAATTTGACAGCCGTTCATTAGGGGCCTGCAGTGTACCAGGGCCTGGCCTAGGGACTGGGAATAAAAAGACAAGCAAATCTCCTCCTTCTCTCAAGGATTTTCTATATGAGGGTGGGGCGGGCTCTGATGAGCACACAGAGGACTAAAAATGAATAAAAATCATGTAAATTAGCTTCAAGAAGGGGGGAGTGATGACTGTTGGGTGAGGAGAGACCCTTTGTAGGAGCTCAGATCCAGCCAAGTCAACAGATTTCCAACTTGCCTCCACAAGGCACTGTGCTAAGTGTTGGGGAGCATATCCCAGCCTTCAGCTGGAGGAAGGGGGCTCCCAGGGAAAGAGAGGGGGAGAAGTTCTCCCAACTGGGAAAGAAAGTGTGACTAGGGTTGGCCCCCGCACTTGGAGGCTCTGGAGGAGCTAAGAAGTCATAGGAAAGGGCGGGATCTTTGGTGAGAAGAGCTCTTCCAGCCTGGGACAGCTGTAGGTATTGGAAGCTGATGGAGCCACAATGGAAAGAAAGAGCATGGGAAAGCAAAGCTCGAGACATTGTGGCTTAAGCAGCATCCGGCTGTTAACAAGTACTGCTCTGAGTCTGAAGGGTTGCTGAGATTTCTCGTGATCGTGGGACCCAGGCTTCTGGGCCCAAGCCCGCACCAGCCGCAGTATTTACAAGTTTGCTCTTTGTACCACCTTGGGGAGGACTTGGGATTCGAGGGCGTTTGGCTCGGCCGCCAAGTCCTCTGTGACTGGGGGAGTCCCGGATTTCCCTCCCCATGAAATCCAAGAGTTGCTCTCTGTGACCTTGAAGGTCCCCAGTGCTCCTAAGTCAGTGATCCCCTGGGAGATACTGGGAGCCCCCATCCCTTAGGAGCGGGAAGTGGAGCAAGGCGCATCTCTGCCCGTCTGAGGGTGGCCGCCCGCCGCCGGGCCCCAGGAGCGTTGCTGAAGATAAGGAAACATAGTCTGTGCATTTTCTTTGGGGGCTGAGGAGAATGAGGAGGGGGCTGCAAATGGCTGCCAGTGCCCGGCTCTGGGCCCGGATCTGCTGCGTGGGGGCTGGGGGGGCCGGGGGGCCCCGAGCTGCCGGCTCTGTGTCTGTCCCCAAGGTCAAATGGAAGCTAATGATCCTTTTCCTGCCAGAGAGGTGAGCGTCAGAGCATGTAACGGGTTCTTAATGTGTGTGTGTGAGACAGAGACAGAGACAAACACACAAAGAAACAGAGACAGACACAGAGACAGACACAGAGACACAGAGACAGAGAAAGAGACAGAGACAGAGAGAGAGACAGAGAGAGACAGAGACATATACACACAGAAACAGAGACAGACACAGAGACAGATAGACAGAGAGACAGAGACAGAGACATACACACACAGAAACAGAGACAGAGAGAGAGACAGTGACACACACAGAGACAGGGATACAGAAACAAAGACATACACAGAGAGACAGAGAGAGATAGTCAGAGAGCCAGAGTCAAAGATGCAATACACACAGAGACAGAGATAGGAAACAGAGACAGTGACACACACAGAGGCAGAGACAGACACAGAGAGAGTGAGACAGACAAACACACACACAGAGACAGAGACACATACAGAGAGCCGGTACAAGAGTGAGCTCCTCATGCCATACCATGCCATGCCTCCTGGGACTTCCTGGCTTCCCCTCCTGCTTGTGTGCCCCTGTGCCCCTGCGTGTGCCAGCCTCCAGATCAGAAGTCCCTAATGCAATCAGAAGCCTCTTCCTTAACGATTTCCGGTTTGCCTTTGTTTCTTTAATGAGCTGATTGTGGCAGCCGATGTGGGCTGGGCTCAGCCTGAGGCAGAGTGTTTCTGGCGGGGTGGGGGCCACCATTGCTGCCTGGGAGTCTGGGAAAGGGGAATGTGGAGGGCACTTGGGGGAGGATAGAGTCTGTGCTAACTTAGGCTCACTCAATCCCCGTTGATCTAATTTACTCCTTGGGGTGCTGGGGGGTTGGGGAGCCAGCTCCACCAGCCAGACTGTGAATTATTAGTGAGGGGCTCATCAGAAACCAGATGCCGGGTGTAGTCGAGGAAATTGAATAAAAGTCTCATGTTTAGGAGGGACAAAGTGAAATTTGTTCCCAACACTCACTTGGAGAGCTGAGGCTCCGGGTGCAGCTTCCTGCTCTCGGGGTGCAGGTGGAACTGACCTTTGGGCTCCGTCTTGATGTTGTCTGTTGCTCCCCCCCCCCTTTTCTCACTCACAGCAGTAGCATCCGAGTTAAGGCCCCTACTGCCCCCCCTACTTGGGGCTTCTAGGAACTCTATCCCCTGGGTCTAGGGGCATTTCCCCAGGGCTTCTGGGGAGTCTCCCTGCTCTAGCCCTGCTTCTGGCCTTGGCGCTCTGCCATGTTAATCTTCCTAATGCACAGATCTGACCCTGTCACCCTTTACTCTCCCCACCCCCAAATCTTGGCTGGTTCCTCCTGCCTCAAGGGAAAAGTGAAGTCCTGAGGGACCCATTTCCAGCTCCCACAATCCAGCTCCTCCTTCCTTTTCCAGCCTTGTTTCCTGGCCCTCCCCGTTGCTACTCTCTGCTCCATTCCCACAGGTCTGCTCATGGCCCCCTTTCCATTCCCACCTTTGCCCCCATCTCACCCCCATCTCTCAGGAGCCCCAGCTTCCTCTGCTGCCCAGAGACGGGCCTCGTTCCTGCTCTGTGTGAGCGCCATGTGCTCTGTACTTCCTCCAGATTCGGTCCATGTGACCAATCAGGAAAGAGGTGCAGGTGACCGGAGGGGCTGAGCCTGAGATGCTGCCTCCAAGACCAGACAACCAGGGAGCTTCTTTGGGGAACGAAGGCAACACCGGCCGGGCCAAGTCTTTTTGGAGATGTTGATTTGTTTCACCAGCGCCTTCATTTCCAGTATATCCTCCCCCCACTCTCTGCAGGGCCTTCTCCCTTGCAACAAAGATTAGAAAATTCCACTCAACCGTCCGCATGGGGCTAGCGTGATTCTCAAGGAGAAATTCTGCTAAAGTCCGTTATTCTTTCATCGTCTCTCATTTGGGCTTTTTCCCCTGGCAGATGCTTTCAAAAGAGAGATGGCTCCGCATAGAGACCGGGGCTTGGTTGCTGCTTTTTTGATGAGTAAAAAAGAAAGATTTTTTTGTCTCAGAGCTCAGAGCCATTGTGGGATCCTTTTCCTTATCATCCCATTTTTACTGATGGGATAAGTGAGGTTTACTCCCCAAGGATGAATTAAATACTGGTTTCTACTTAAGTCATTCAGCAAACAAAGATCAAACTAAAGAGAGCTGAGCTTGTTGACTCCCTGCCTTTTGTTTTCCCCATAAATATGCCTTTGTGGATTTGTTACTAGAAGTTATTGGTGAAAAGAGATAAAATAAGTTTTGAAGTCTCCAAAGTTTTCTCTCAGGTTATCAAAGGCCGTCCATCTGGTCCAGGCCAAAGCCTCCCACTTCGGCAGAGCTAATCCTCCGACTTGGAGCTCCCTCCTGGGCTGAACTCCATCGGCTGTGAGGGGGGCAAGCTCACCATCTGGCTAATCCCGGATGATGCTTCCAGTGCATCCCTCCTCCACATCTTGCCATCCTCCCTGTTGCTACCCCTTCTGGCTCTTGGTCTGGGAACAATCTGGGAAAGGTTATCATTCTTTCCGGCAGACTGACAGTGGATTGCCCCATAGGGCACATTCCACTCGCCATTCCTGGGTGACTTAACCCAGCCCTCAGCTGGAACATCAGTCCCATGAAAGGGGGGGCCATGTCACTCTTGAACTTGTATTTCTTTTACTCAGCACAGTGTCTGACATATAGTATAGACTTAATACATGTGCATTCATTCATTCATTTGTCCATTCATTCATTCACTCACTCTGGTAGAGGAGCCTCTCAGAGTATAGATCACGGCAGGACTTACCAGGTGGGGCACTTCGGGGAAGGAGCCAATAGTGCACTTAACCTCACTAAGCACCTGGCTTGAGCGTGGCCAAATGCCCGGGCACTGTGCCAGGCTCCAAGGATGCCATCAATGACAAAATGAGGCACAAAATTAACAGTCCCTGCTCAGGAGCTGCCATTCTCCCGGGAAGATACAGGAGTAGAAGGGAGAGTTATTTGAGACAGATGCAGAGGAAATGTGATATGATGGGGGAGAGGGAGTCAGTGCTGGGAAAAGTGCTGGGGGGCCAGGGGGCAAAAAGAAGTGGTCCCTGAGCAGGAAGGAGGACGGAGGACAGTCCAAGGCCTGGAGGCCCTAGGAGGGAGATGGAGTAACTAGGAGACAGCAAAAAGACCCATCTGGCTGGAGCTTTGGATGCCTGAGGAGATGTGGAGAAGTTCCAGGTGCACAATTTAAGGAACACAGATTTTGGAGTCAGAGGAAGTGAGTTCAAACGCTGCCTCTGTGCCTTATCCCCTTACTTGGGGATTTTCAGAACACTCTCTCCAGGTTTCTGTTTAAAGGAGGGGCTGGAGTCGGGGGCTTGGGGTCCTTGAGAAAGGAGGGATGATCCGGGCTGGAAAGAAATGCCCAGCAGAGGGGTCTGCTTTTCATCTCCCTCACCACTGGGACTCTTGCCCAAGGGGAGGGAGGGAGGTCCCTCTCCTGCTTGGCCACAGGGGAGGGGACATTTTTATTTTCAGTCTCAGCATCTGTACACTGAGGTCTCCATTAGTTCAATGACAGAATCCCTCCCGGGAATGGTCCCGTGTATTCCAATTCACACTATTCAAAATTAAAATTATGAAAAATACAGTTGGTCATTTCACTTTAGTGGAACTAAAATACACTTGGCAGCTCACAGAATAATTCTTTTAATGGCGTGGGGATTTTAAGAATGCTTTGCAGTCTGAAGGTCTGAGTTCAAATCCAGATCTTGGGTTTAGTACCTTATGGGACTTTGGGAAGGTGATTTTTCTTGCTCTGGGCCTCAAAGGAGGGGCTGAACAAGAGCGTCTCAAAGTCTTTTCCAGCATAAATGCTTTGATGTCATGAACCCGGGAGGCAGAATCTGGGCAGACTGGGGTCATAACAAATAACGGTAGATGTGATGTCACAAGTCTGTGGGGAATATGAAAAGCTCCATCATTTGGCCCGATTTGAGGGGGGAGAATCGGGGTGGGGGGCAGCAGTATTGCCCTTTGCTCTGTCCCTGACTCAGTGTGCCATGCTGGGCCAGGCCCTGGCCTCCCAGAGTTGACCTCGAGGCTTTTCTCACGAGAACATTTGCAGAATAAATAAGAACATTTGAAAACCTGTTTGTCCCAGAGGCGATAAATACTGAAGAAAATGACAAGAATTATGGCTATATTTTATTTTGGGGACATCCAGGCTGGCCTCAGCAGCCACAATGAGTGATTTTTCTGGGGGAAAAGTATAATCTTCAAGATATTTCATTTTAGGAGCTGGTTTGAACCAGTAAGAACAGGAAAGGGGCTGAGCCAGGAACCCAGTTAACTGGGGCCGAGCCAGGGCCATTTCCTGGTCCTCTGGGCTGGGCTGGGGTCTGAGCAATGATGGGTGGGGCAGCCTGTCCTTTCCCCCAAAAAGTGCTTAACATCTTGGCTTGGTGACTGAAACCTTTCATAATGGACATTCACTTTATGACCTTCTGAGACCAATTGAGGAAGTTCACACCTCTTTGTGTTATTGTTCCAGTCTGGCTGGCCCAGAACGCACCGGGACAAGTTTATCTTTCTTACCAGAAGGAAAAGAGTTGCCAGGTTGGAGGAGTTGGCCCATTGGGTCCCTCCTAGGCTTCAGGGGGTGGGGGTCTCTTGGGTGTGGGTGGGAGCTACTTGGGTGTGGGTGGGGGATCACTCCCCCATTGGTACACGTGTCGCTTTATTGAGGTTAAGGGAGTTGCCCATGATCATGTAGCTAGTTAGGTCTGAGGCCGGATTTGGACTCAGATCTCCCCCTCCCCAGGTCCAGAGCCCTGCCCCCTGTACCACCAGCTGTCTCAGGAAGCTTTAAGTGCTCACCCTGTGCCAAGCACTGGGCCAGATGGTGGGAGCACAAGCTCACAAAGACGGCCATTGCCTCAAGGCGTGCCGTAAGCCAGCCTCAGATACTTCTCAGCTGTGTGACCCTGGACAAATCACTTTACCCTGTTTGCCTCAGTTTCCTCATCTGTCAAATGAGCTGGTGAAGGAAAGGGCGAGCCCCTCTTGTATTTTTGCTAAGAAAACCCCCAAAGGGGGCGCAGAGAGTTGGCCACGACTGAAATGACAGAACAACAATAAGGAGAAAGCAAGGCCTTTTTCATCTGCTTGGAAATTCTTTGAACTCTGAGCACCGACTGTGAGCAAATTAAGCATCTTCACTTTTAACTCCCCAGTGTCCTTTGTTTTGGGGCCATCTCTGAGCTCCCCCTTCTCCCCACCTCTGCCTCATCCCTGTTTGTTCTTTGTACAGAAAATAGACATGAGGGGACCAGATGGACAGAGCTTTCCCTCCTTTTCTGTGCTGGCTGTTCACCCCAAAGAGAACTCTTGTGTCTGCCATGCTGCCTGTTCTGTCTATCAAGCTTTGGAGCAGAGTGAATTTCCTGGGATGATTATAAACTGGGAAAATAGGGTTTGGTTGGAACAAAAATTAATCTGTCTCTGTCTCTCTCTGTCTCTCTCTGTTTCTCTCTCTCTCTCTCTCTCTCTCTGTCTATCTCTTTCACTCTCTCTCTCTCTCTGTCTATCTCTTTCACTCTCTTTCTCTTTGTCTTTCTCTTACTGTCTCTCTGTCTCTCCATCTCTCCATCTCTCTGTGTGTTTCTCTGTGACTTTTTCTCTATCTCTGTCTCTCTCTGTCTCTGTATTTCTCTGTCTCTTTGTGTCTCTGTCTCTGCCTCTCTCTGTTTCTCTGTCTCTCTCTCTGTCTCTGTCTGTCTCTGCCTCTTTTTCTCTATCTCTATCTCTGCCTCTTTCTCTTACTGCCTTTTTCTGTCTCTTGCCTCTGTCTCTCTCATTGTATCTATATGTGATATTATGATCCCATAAACCTTTAACTTTTGGGAGCTCATTTAAAATGTACTTATTTGAACACTGTTTAAGTAGAGCCCATTGACATCCTTTAATTCTTTCTTTCCTCTCACCCTTTTTTTCCTTTCAAGTTTTGACGCGTGATTAAATCACTTGGGGGACTGTGGGAGTAAGAAGCTTTCTACCCATACAAACATTGTAATTTTGGGCAGATAAAAAGAGCGTACACTTACCGTGTGCCTGCCACTGTGCCGAGCCGTTATAGGACCAGAATTCGGAGGCATTTGATTCTACAGCAAGGTTAAGTTGCTCACCAGTAGGTCCCGCAGCCTTCTTAATTTTCTAAGCTAATTCTCACAGCTCAGATCTCCACTATATTATGATTGGGTGAGATATTTTTAAAAAGACAAGAATAAAGGCGATTTTTGGGGGGCTGTTGGTATATATGACCAGGTTTCTTTTCGTTTAAAAGTCACTCCTCATTTCTTTTCTCTGTGAAGGAGAAAAGCTCTTGGCTTGCATTGCCTCACAGGAGGGTCCTGGGTCTCGGCACCAGACCAGCTTTTGCAGGTTTTTTGGACATGTCATGTTCAAGGAAACAATCCCAGGGTCCCACCCTTGCTCTGGCAGCTTAGAACAATAAACTAAACAGACCCAATTGTGAAAGAATACCCCCTCCCAACACTGGCCAAAGCCAACATAATGGGAAACTCTCCCGAAGTGGGAAATTGCTTCTTCTTTATAGTTTATGACTTGAAATTCATTGAAATGGGGGAAAAAGGTCACAAGGGTGTCACCCTTTGTGGTCCTTGCCAAAGCTGTAGATTTGTTTTATGTGTATAAGTTTATGAGGCTGTTCATAAATCCTTCGAAGCCTGGGATTATTCATTTCCTTTCCCCCGGTGGGACACGAGAACCACTTGCTAAGCTATATTCTTATATTCTTACAGTAATGTTTCTTTGTCTTTTCCAAGAAAACGCTCTTAATTACGCATTCCCAATGAGAAGTGTGATTTCTTTGTAGAGATGCTGAGGTTAGGGATAGAAAGCCTGCCAGGCCCTTGAGGGGCCCTCTCTGTGCCATGTCAGGGGGAGCCCCTTTATCTCTCCAGGCTGACTTCTGCTTCTTTAGAAAGAGGAACCAGTTGTGGCCTCCTGTTGGTCCCGTGGCTGGGGCTGTTGGGTGTGAGGAGCCATGTGTCCAGATCAGGACAGTGGGTTTGACAGGGAATTTTTTTATTGTTTTGATTTATAGAGGATGCGAGATAGAAGGGCTCTGACTCCTCTCTGTCTTATGAGGGACTACCATGGGCATTAGGAAGTGACTCCATAGAATGCATAAGATTATAAAGGAAACCAATTATGGTAAAATATAATTTTCAGAATATTTAAAAAAAACAATAGATTAAGAACCTCTGCTTTAAGGTATACAAAATAATTTACATGCATTAATTATTTATTTCCTACAACAACCCTATAAAGGAGATAATTATTTCCTCATTTTACAAATGGGAAAACTGAAGCACAGATGATCAGGAATTCATCTGTAATGTACAGACTTAAAAAAATTATTCTGATTTAACCAACGCCAAAAAAGATGCCTTTCCCTATTCCTAGTGGACCAGAAATAGGAGAATATACATGTACCTAGAGAGCTGCCAAGATGCTGATTTACAGCTGGAAGAGCCCCTTCCTGGTGTGCCCTTTCATGGTTCCTAATGCCTTTAAGGGAAGTTCTTTAAGTTCTTAAAGGAAGCCTTTAAGGGAAGTTCTGCTCTTCTCCCCATTTTCCAGATGAACTTGACCCAGGTCACAGAATTGCATGAAACGATTAGAATCCAGACCCTTCTGATTGCAAGTGCTGTGATCCGTGCACTGTGCCCCGCTGCCTGCCAAAGAGGGGCCACAAATTACTTGCTCAGCGAGATCCACAGCCACTTGGGAGCTCCCTGGAAAACCAGGGTGGAGGGGGGTTTATATAAAGGGCCTGCCCTTTGTAGTCTTGACACAATTTAAATAATAAATAGCCCAAAGGGTATAGAAGACATTACATGGGAATAAGTGGAATATAGCAGGCCGCTGACCCAGGTCCGTATTTTCATAGTCATGGCCGAGGATGAGTTTGCCTGGAAGGGACAAGAGTCCATATGTCTCACACAGGTGATTATAGGGACAGAGGGGAGGCCATAGGCAGGTTCTCAATGGAAAGTACAAGAGAATTCATCCTCGATTTTACAGGCAAACAGAGGCTGCCATAGTGTGGGGTGGCAAGAGGCCCACCTTGATGGCAGTCACCTATGCACCTCCCCTCTCAGGCTGGAAATATAGGAGGCTTAATCTTAAAATGATCTATCATCCAGAGAACCCATCGCTCATGTGGAATATTGACAGGACAGGTTTTGGTTCTTAGCATTTACTAGCTCTGTGACCATTTTCTCCTTCCTGAACCTCAGTTTACCCATTTGTAAAATGGGGAAATAATTATTATAGTATCGGTATGAGAATGAATAATTAATATATGTAAAGCATTTTGCACACCTTAAAGGAGGGATCCTTAACCTATTGGTTTTTTTAAAAATATTTTGACAATATTTTACGATAATCAGTTTCCTTGTAATCCCATGTAATTTCATATTCACTTAACATTATTCTGAGAAGGGACAAAAATAATAATTAACATTTATATAGCACCTACTATGTGCAAGGCCCTGTGCTAGGTGGTTTATGATCCTTATCGCATTTGATCCTCACGATAAACCTGGGAGGAAACTACTATTATTTTTCTGCTCATAAGGACAATAACTACCCTTTCTATAGTGCTTACTTTGTGCCAGGCTCTGCCCGGGCCCACCCTCTTGTCCCTCTGAGCCTGCGGGCTGAGAGCCCAGAGATGACAAGCCTGGAGCCCAATTATAAGATAGCCAGGTATGGAGGAGATTGCAGGTTTTTGGAGTCCTAGATCTGGTCTTGCTAACTTTGATTTAAACTGAAAATCGGGTTCACCTCAATGAGAATTTGGTATAGAAACAGGATGTGATCTTCCCAGAGTCCCAGGAGCGACTCCCGGTGTAGGTCTAGGCAGTCAGGGCCCACCACATGGAGCATGTTTTCAATAATATCTTTTTAAAATCTGGCTTGAAATAGGCTTGTATCCTGCCCCCACTTCCAGTGAACCCCCTGGCACAGCGCTTTTATATGCTCTTCAGTGGCATTTGTTCCCCTGTACTTAGCACTTCCCCCGCCCCAGTTTTCCAAGGAAATAGGCTTGGTTTTTTAGGCTCCCATCCCTCCAGGTGGCCCTCACTTCAGGAAGTCCCTGGTTAGAGGCGTTGTGGAGACACGAACAAACCTGTTGGCTGCAAATAGGACAAAGCCGGCCTGCCCCGACTGCTCCTATCTGGCCTTCTGGGGCTCAGCGGGGAGAATGATGCAGGATCCCAGGAATTTGCTCACACAATCTCCCCTTCCTTTTTCTAAAGGAAAGCACTTTGCTAAAGCAGGGAGATTAGGCCAGCAAATAGCCCGGGGAGAGAGGCCATTGGGATCCGGGGGATTTCGTGAACCTGAGCTCTTTACTGCCTTCCAACAGTATTCTCATGATGGCTCCTTGTCTTCCAGTCCCCACATGTTGGGGACAGTGGAATATTGCAAGGGCTGAGAATTTATAAGAGTGTAGAGCAGAATCCTAACTCTAAAGCTGAAAAGGAGACCAATAAGCATTTGGTAAGCACTTAACTGTGTCCTAAATCTGGGGATACCCAGAGGAAAAAGTATATTTCTTGCCTTCAAGGAGATCACACTCTAATGGGGGCAGCAGTATAAATAATTTAAAAATATACAGGGAGTAGATGGGAAATAGTCTCAGAGGGTCAGTACCAGCAGGTAGGAAGACGGACAAGGACCCCTTCCAGAAGGGGAGATTTGAGTTGAGTCTTCATAGATGGTCTTTGGGAATGCCCATTTCCAAGATAATTTTTTGTGGTGGGACCCACCTTCTGCTGGTGAGCTCCTCTTGAATTGGCCCAGGCTGGGGTTCTGAGAAGTGATTCTCGTCATCATCACACAGATACGCCGCCAGAAAGGTTTGGATTAGAATGGAGAAGGGACATCCTCGAGAGGCTGCTCCTGGGGATTCTGCTGAGACCTAGAAGGGGCTGGAATTAGGAATAAAGCAATTCTGCAGATAGCATGATCAAAATAACCCAGAGATGCCTGAACTTCAAGAAGATCAGGGACAAAAAGCAAGTCCCCACAGGTCCCCAAATGCCATGGGCAGCCCCTTTTGTAGCAAAGAACTAGAAACAAAGTCAATGCTTCCTGGTTCAACAAACTGGTATGTCACTGTAAGGAGATATTACTCTACCATAAGAAAAAATGAATATGATGGATACAGAGAAGTTTGGGAAAATTTAGATAAACTAATGGAAAGTGAAGCAAGAAAAACCAGTTGGGAATCCCCCAACAACAAAACTTTCAGAACCGAACACTGTAAGATTATCCTGGCCAAGCTTGCCCCCAAAGAAAGGAGAGAAGTAACCCTCTTCTTGCTTCTTTGCAGAACTGGGAAACTATGGATGTGGAACACTACATATTATGACCTTTTCCAGTTTTGCTGAAAGTTTTTTTTTTCCTCCCCTTTTTTTAATTATAAAGGAAGAGATATGTGGATGTTAAAAAATTAATAAAATTTATTTTTTTAAAATCTAGGTATTAAAAAAGTTGCTGATTGAGGAATTCAGCATTCATACACTGTCATCCCCATGCCCCTGAAAACAATCTCTTGTTTTTCCCTTCTCCCCAACCAATTACTGAAATCATCTTGTTGACTCAGGCTTTGTTGAAATGGGGATGAGGGCTGCATGCTGACTTCTTCTTTTTCCATGACCACTGATCTCCCAGAGACAAAACAGTTGTGGTAATATTGCCTTTCAAAATATTATTCCCCAGAATTGGGCTGGCAGAAAAGAGACGCTTTCCAAACCCTCCCTTCCCCCCCAAACCTATCTGACTTGTATATTCCCTTCTGAGCACCCCCTCTGTTTATTGTTTTAGCTCTCGATCAAGATGAAGAGAGTGAGAATGCGCCAACAGCGGTGTCTGAAGATGACAGGCTCTCCGACTCCCAGGTATGGGAAGTTCCAAGGATGGCCTTAAGTGATAAGCTGCCCTTCCCCTATCCTGGGCTCTGGGAGGGCTTCGCTTGGGATGGGGGTATTACTAAGCGATATCGATCTCTCACCCTTATTTTGAGTAAATAAAACCATATTGCTGGGAATCAAATCTTTAACCTTCGTGTCAGAGATGGGATAAGAGAAGGGCACCAAGCTGGAATGCTGAGTCGAGTCCCTCTGGCAGATGTAGCCATGACATTTCGATGACATTTCCGACATGAAGAGAGTAAATCCAGCCCGGGGTGGATGCGGCTAAGCCCCAAATATTCTTGCAGCAGGAAAAATGGCTTAGATCGAACAGTTGTTCACTTTAGGCCAAAAATATGCCCTTTAAAGATGCATACCGTGGTCAGTTTTCTTTCCTTTATTTGCCACAAGTAGGGGATATCATCAAGAAGGAGCTTGATCGAGTCTTCTTAGTGGGTGCTGGGATGTCGTTTCTAGAAAAATGCTTTTTTGAGGTTGTTTCCCACTTAGACAATAACTGGCATCTCCAACTCTGACATGTTTAGTGAGGCGGGGATTATGGACCTGTGGTTTTTATCCATGAAGGGAACTCCCAGCGTGGACACTCACTTCACTGACGTCCATGGGTAATGTGTGTACAGCATATCATCTGGAAGAGCTGCCAGGAGTCCTGAGCACCTGGCTCATGGTCACACAATTAGATTACATCAAAACAGAACTTGGGCCTAGGACCCTTATTTCCAAGGCTGCCTCCAAGTCCATCAGGCCATACTGGCTTTCATCTTTCAGTTCACCCTTGAATGAAAGGTTGAGCTTGCAAATTACTTTCTTCATACATTCCTCCATTTCCACATTTTCATTATATCGGGCTGTCAGTACATGAAGGGCCTCTGATTTCACAAAAGTTATCTATATGTGAACTTCTCCTACCAGGATACACCACAACCCATGGGTTTGCTGAGTCACAGAGACAGAATCTATTAGGAATAAAATTATTCTGGAAATGGGAATTTGGTGTTAAGAGCACACTTATTTCCTACCCAAAAACAGGTTTGTCTCATCAGATACATCAGTGAATGGGTGATCTTTGATTTGGGACTCCCCTGAAACATGACAGAATGGGGTTCCCCTATTCTGAGCCATTCAGGGCATCTATACAACTTCTGGGGCTCTGCCCAGAGGCTTTGTTCTATTTTGTGGGTACCAGTACGGCCCCTGGTAATTCCCATTCTTGCTACGTGAGCCCCATGGAGCCAGCCTGTGCTCTCCAAGGTCAACCAGGGGAGCATAGGCTGTAGGAGGTTGTTCTAGGCTGAGCAGGTTCTTTATATGTTCCCAATAACCTGCTGATTCAGTTGTCTGAGACTCAATTAAGCTAAGTACAAAGACTGCTCAGACCCAATAAACCAACCGATGAATTCTCTGGCCACGGCCACCCAGGAAAAAACAGTCACAAGCAAAATGTATTTTTCAGGACCGTGTTGTCCTGCTAATTGTGATTTTGGGCAAGTCACAAAATCCCTGAGGCTCAGCTTCCTCCTCTGTGGAAACAAAGGGACTGACCTCAATGGCCTCTCAAAGCCTGAGTTCTAAAGCTCAAGGACAATCCAGCAAGGATGGTGTTAGAGGGAGGTTCCGATGGCTTCGAGTCCATCTAGGAGTCTGGGTAATAGAGTGGGACATGGAGTCGGACATAGAGTAGGAAGAACTGGGTGTGAATACTCAGCTGGGCAACCTCAAGAAAATCAGATTCTTAGCCTCAGTTTCCTTATGTGGAAAATGAGCAGAATAATAGCATCTGCCTTCCAGGATTATTATGAAGATCAAATCTAATAACCCATGGAAAATGCTTCGCAAACCTCTCTGTGAACATGGAAAGGTTATTATCATCATCATCCTTACTCATACGTACTAACATGTCCTTTCCTTGCTGTTCACTTTCCTTAATAGTTAATCTCTCCATTACCTACTTTGCCCAAGTATGTATTTGGTTTTCAGTGACTCTCAAACACAAATGATTTTGTCCCAGGGAATGATCACTATCAGTATTTTCATGGTGTCCATTTGGCATTTTATGATAAGAGAAATAATAATATAATATATATTACAATTATATATTATATAATATATGTATAATTATTATATATTACATATATTACAATTATATATTACATAATAATATAATGTAGTCTTATATAATATATAATAATAAGATAAATTGAATGTGTATCTTTCAAGTTCACCAAAATGTAGAGTCTTTCTTAAGGAGAAACTGAGCATCCTTTCATCCCCACTCCATGGAGAGGCAGGGTGGCTCGGTAGATAGAATGCTTGACCTGCCTCCAGAGACCAGATTCAAAGATCTTCCAGAATACTTAACATCTCTGTTCAGAGGCAATTCCCATCACTTCTCACAACCTCACTTTCCCCTCCACAAGCTGGGGGGCTAGTAATAATTACACTATCTCCCTCACAGAGCTGTCATAAGCAAAGCATTTTACAAATCTTATGTCCCACTAGAAACGTGAGTCACTACCTATTATTTTTTCTTATTATTATTTGCTACTTGAATAAATAAAAATACAGCTCCCCACTCTTAAAAAAATCCACCTTGGGGATTTCCTTTTTAAAGTGACAGAACATTATCTTGTAAATTTCAGAAGTAGCAGCCGATGGAGGCTCACCAAAAGTTAGATCAGGAGGGGAGATGGCCTTAGGAGCCCCCGTTGGTGTCCCTTTGATGGCTCTTGCTCATATTAGGTTGACTTAACTTGGTATTTTATAAAAAAAAGGATTTTGAAGCATCTTTTTTTTTTTGAAGTTGAACATAAAATTAAAGCAAAGGGTGCTTTTGTACATAAGAGGCAGTTGACCTTTCCTCCCTAGGAGATTAGTCATTTCTCATTGTTTAATTCTTTCCCTGGAGAATCTCACATTTCCTGATGGAGCCATTGCTAACACGCCTCCCTCCATGATGCTGTTATGTCTATTTTGAATATGCTTATATATGTAGATGTCACATACTGCCCTTTGGCCCCAATTTTTCTGTTTATATTCATAGTACTTAGCACAGTCCCAAGCACAATAGTCGATAATTCATAACAACTTCTTGGTTGTTGATTGATGGACTCAAAGTCTCATCTTGCAACAAAAAGATGGGGACACATTTATTGTAATCAGAATGGAAGGCAACATTTCATTGCCATAGAGAAGGGACCGCTCTAGGGAAAATCACATTAACCGCTCTGGAGTCTATTCAAGTCAGCCAACATTTATTAAGCACAGACTATATGAGCGGCGCTAGGCTAGGCCCTGGAGATAAAAATCAAGTCAACCAATATTTATCATATGTGTAATATGTATTGGGCACTGGGCTAAGCTCTGAGGATAAAAAGACAGGTAAAAATGGGATGCAGAAATAGACATGTATCAGTCCCTGCTTCTACAGAGCATCCATTCTATGGGAAGAAAAACAAATCCATGGATAGGTAAATAATCATATTAATCTCAAACATTTCCCTAGTTCTTTAATTTACAGAACACTTTGCAAATATGATTTCATTATATCTGTACAACAACTCTAAGATTTAGGTGTTATTATTAAGCTCATTTTACAGATGAGGAAATAGAGGCAAACAGAAGTTACAGTGATTAGGTTAGTATCCCATGGCTAGTCAGTATCCCATGGCTAGTCAGTATCCAGATTTGAATTTAGTGCAGCTCCATCCACTGCACCACTCAATGGTCTCACACAAAAGATGTAAAAGGAGGAACCAAGACACCTCCTTGAAGGAGGTGACACATGAGCTCAACCTTGAAGGAAATTAAAGAATTTTACATTTCAAACGTAAGGATCAGCCCATAGAAAGACACAGAGGTAGAAAATCATATGCTGAGATAGAAGACATTTTTAAGTAAAATTCAAAGCATAACGTTATTCCTCTCTTTTCAGAGAATCTGAAAAAGGTGCTTTTTTGACAGTCTCACCATTACTCTCTGAGTCTTCTGGTTCATCAGCATTCAGTAAATTATTCACAATCAGTTTCATATCAATAAATTAAATAGACCAGGATGACAGAACTCTGGTTCCTGGTTTCCTGTGGTTATTGCAGGAACTGAATAGTAACATGGCCAGCAAAGTGAATTAATGAAGTCGTGAGTTTCTGGAATTAAGTCACTAAATTATAGCCCTCGAATAGACCCCAGGAGAACATCTGGTTATGCTTCCTGCATCCCTCCGTCTTCCCAGACATACGGATGCCGATCTAAGCCTGAAAGATCCCTAGGGAATCCGGGAGCTAGCACGACCTGCCTTCCCTGCAAGCCTGGTGGTTATGGAATGAGAACTTTTGAGCTAATCACCATGCAAAATTGCATTTTGTAAAGTTAATGCTACTGCCGAAATCAGAAAATCAGGTGCGCAATTTTCTTCCTTTAATTATGAAAATATCGAGCTCTCAGAATAGCAGCTGACATAGCAGTTTAAACGTGTGGAAGCTCATTTTAAAAAGTAATGGTATTTACTTTTTTCCACTGGATTCATCAAGTGTTTCCTTGTCTCCAGGTAGACACACACAAAATGCATTTTGGAATGAAAGCAAATGCTATAATTCGAATTGTAACCACATCAAATGAGAAGTTGTTTCCTAAAGGCTATAAAACCCAAACATCCCAGACACACAGGCCTTCTACCCCCTCCACAGTATAACTAATAATCCTGTTTATCCCAAGTCTGACCTTGAGCCCCTTGGCCTGAGGAAAGGATGCTTCATAAAATCCCTACCACTATCAATCTCTGCTGAGCGTTGTTGGTTCATAAATTGAGCCGGGGAAACAAAATCCCGGGTTTGAGCCTGGGATGGTATGGGAGACCATCGACTTTGCGGCGTGCAGAGCTCTGCGTGACTCTGTTGATCTTGGTCAGTCACCATAAAAATGGATTTTATGTGTAAGGGAAACTTGACTGGAAATGGTGATAATCCATTCTCCACTTCTAAAAAGCCAGGGCCCAGGGCCCTAATGGGAATGTGTGCCTATCAACATCTTAATAACCATCATAGTGATCATATCCTGACTTCCCATTGTATTCTGGTCTAAAGTTCCCAGAGATCTTTATAATCATCTTTTTTTCAACCCTGTGAGGTCGGTATTACAGGAAATCCTGTATTCTTTTTACAGATGAAAGTGAAATGGGATAGTTAGGGTCACTGGGTTAGTAAGTTGCAGGAGCAAGATTTGAATCCAAGTCTTTCTATCTCAAGCCGTCTTGTCTCATGGTAATCCTGGTAAGGACATAAGAAAACCAGCCTCCAAATCTCCTTAGTTTTATAGATCAGGTCAACACCTTGACCTGTCCCTGCCTATGATGTAGCTATGGTTTTTTATTATAGTTGAGCACCATTATTGCTCAGCTTCCAAGATATAATCAGATAGAAAATACAGGCAGTTCTTACTTTATGTAAGTGGACCATATAATGTGAAATTGCCCACAGATGGGGAGAAGATGGGCTGTGGACCCATGGAGGGAGAGGGCCGGCATGAGATTCAAGGACACATGGGAGCTGAGGAAGATACAACAGGGTGGAAGGGGGCAAAGGTCTTTAAAGGTGCTGCAGGTCAAGCTCTGTCTTCATCTGCAGTGGTAGTCTCCCTGATCATCAGTTCTTTGGTTTTCACTTGGAGGGTTTTGTAGATATTTTAGGGCTATGTCTTTGGTGGTAGGAGTCAGGAAACTGCCAAGTATTGGGACAGAGAAGAAATTTTTTTTATTAAAGCTTTTTATTTTCAAAACATGCATGGAGAATTTTTCAACATTGACCTTTGCAAAATCTCGTGTTCCAAATATTCCCCTCCTTCCCCCCACCCCTAGAGAAGAAATAGAGAAAGAGAGGGGAGGAGAAAGGGGAAGACAGAGAGACAGAGACAGTCAAAAAAACAGAGAGACAAACAGAGATAGACATATATATGTACATCTATATACTGTATAGTAAAGTTAACATGGGTATTTTACTTGATATGTAGATTTCTTTCAGAATGCTTTACATAGAGTTGAATTTGCATTATGTGAGTTTATTTAAAGGAAGAACTATATACTTGTTACTCAGAGTACTTGGAGCAGCTGCTGAATGGGGCTTTCCTTGAATGAGACCATCAGGATCTATGTCTTGAATCAACAATACAGGAAAAAAAAAGTGGTCTCTGAACCAAATGGAAAGAAAAGAAATCCCTTACATTTTAGATATTGTGCAGTACTTTGGTCATTAGGATGACTTATTGAATTAGCCTTTTAAGGTTTGTAAAGCATCTAACACACACTGTCTAATATGAGCCTTATGCTGGCACAACAAGTATTATTAGCCCCAGTTTATAGATAAAGAAACTGAGTCAGTCAATATAAACATTTATTAAGCACCTACTGTGTGCCAATTTTATTTATTTTATTTTATTTTTTTATTATTATTTTATTTTTTTAATAGCCTTTTATTTACAGGATATATACATGGGTAACTTTACAGCATTAACAATTGCCAAACCTCTTGTTCCAATTTTTCACCTCTTACCCCCCCACCCCCTCCCCTAAATGGCAGGATGACCAGTAGATGTTAAATATATTAAAATATAACTTAGATGCACAATAAGTATACATGACCAAAACATTATTTTGCTGTACAAAAAGAATCAGACTCTGAATTATTGTACAATTAGCTTGTGAAGGAAATCAAAAATGCATGTGTGCATAAATATAGGGATTGGGAATTCAATGTAATGGTTTTTAGTCATCTCCCAGAGTTCTTTTTCTGGGTATAGCTAGTTCAGTTCATTACTGCTCCATTAGAAATGATTTGGTTGATCTCGTTGCTGAGGATGGCCTGATCCATCAGAACTGGTCATCATCTAGTATTGTTGTTGAAGTATATAATGATCTCCTGGTCCTGCTCATTTCACTCAGCATCAGTTCGTGTAAGTCTCTCCATGTGTGCCAATTTTATGGGAGATTGGCTGCTGCCCATGCTGCAGCTTCTTGGAGCTATAGGTGAGAGTTGGGTGAAGGTGGACACAAAAAGTGGATGAACGGTTTTCACTCCAAAGGCTCTGGTTCTCTCTAAATACCCACCATCCTCTGGTAAAACTTTTCACAGACTGGCTAAATCAAGATGAGGGTAAACAAGGGGCCTCAAACCCCTCAGTGAATTGGGGTGTTCACCCCAGCATGAGAGGACTTCTCCCAATGGGATGGGCAGATGAGAGCCATTTGTTCCAATGGTGGCGAAGGCAGCTGAAGCAGACATGGGCGCTGTGGAGGGCTTAGAGTTTGGTCAGACATTGGGCCATCACCCAAAGCCATGACAAAAGCCATCCTGATTTTTGTCTCCTTCCTTAGAATGTGAGCTCCCTAAGGAAATAGATTATTTCCTTTTTATTTTTATAACCCAGGTTATATATAATTATATAACCCAATTTTCTAACTAATTTCATGCCTGGTACATAGTAGGTGCTTAATAGATGCATGTTTATTAGATTTTCCCATTGTATTAAGAGGACATTTATCTGCTTAAACATGCAGGAGAAATGTCCTCTCACTGTTAAGCAGCCAAACAGAATCCGGATTGTCCAATCTCCCATATTATCATGATTGCTTAAAGCAGAGGGTTGTAGGCAGTAACTCAAGGAAATACCCCGAGTTTTTGTACCATTCTTTGCTACTAGCACAGTGTGCTTATTCTCCCCCTCCCCAGCTCCCCAACTTCCTACATGTTTCATCTGAAACAGGTCTTGACGTAACGAAGCTCAGTTCTGTGACTGCTATTGTAGTGGAGAGAACAATACTCCGGCTACTCTGGCCAAGCCTGGAGTGTAAGTCGACATCGAGTGCAGTCCTTGTGGATCCACTGGGAAGTGGAGAATCCAGCTCTTGAGCTGGATTTTGTCTGTCGTTTTTGCCCTGGACCCAAAACATTTTGTGAGAATCTTGGGTTTCCCTGGTGATCTGGATGCACCTTGGACTAATTAAACACCGCACATGTCTTTTAGAAGTTATCTTTTAAGTGTTTTGCCAATTTCTCCTTTCCAGCTTTTATCTAGTTCCCAGAGACATAGATTTAGAGGAAAAAGGGATCCTCAAGGTCACTCAGCCTTACCCTGTTAACCCATAGCAGAGGAGACTGGGATCCTAAATGGGCCAGGGGCTTATCCAGGGTCCCACAGCGAGGAAGGGGCAGAGGCAGGCCAAAAACCCAAGCTTTCCATCTCCCATTGTCCACGCTGCCATCCTGTCCCCAACTTAATTTCTCATTTTAAAGAAAATTTGTTATTCTGAATGTGTCGCAGGAAGAAAAAAAATAATTAAATGGGAGAATTTCATTCGTCTCCAAGGACAAGTTATCAGTTATGAGGGGAATCATTAGTTTATCATTTTTGATGAGCTCTATGTTTTACACATGTAGTGGAAACCCTATAGAAATGAGAGCATTAGCTGGGTTATTTTTAGGACCCTGCCTCATAGTTTCATTTTTTTTTTTTTTTTTTTTTTGCGCCAGAGAGGTTCCTGGCTAACTTTCCCATGAGTTTTTAACCTCTTGCTAGGCTTTGCTTATGTAACAGGAAACAGGCTGACAGGAACAAACAAACGTTAGCATATCAGACACACACAGAGAAGCAGTTGACTGCAGTCAGGTTTGCCCTTCACTCCCTCCAAGGCAATCTAGACAGCCGTTGGGTCAGCGGGCGCCCCGAGAAATTGGCTGGAACCATGATCTGAGGCCACGCGGCCCCTCCAAAGATGAGCTGCTCCTTGTAACGTTCCACCGGGAGGAGGGCCATGTCCTGGGATTGTGGATTCAAGTATATTTTCGCTCTTTCTCCAACCCTCAAGGCAGGAGTGATGTGCAAACTTCAGGAGAGGGACGACATCGGGCGAATCGAACTCGTCCAGAAACTCGCCAGGGAAAACTGCCAGTTTCTACAGACGGACAGAAAGGAGCAGGAGAAGTCTGAGCAAGTAAGAGGGCTGCTTCTTGGGGGTCTGGGTTAGAAGGGACGGGGAGGGCTTTTTCCAGCAGGAGGTGCGTTTGCCGCTGATTCTATCAGGGTGAGGGAGAGTATCCTTCACTGGCCAGTGGGCGCCGTCTGTAGGATACAATGGGGGATGTTGCATGAAGCTTTTTTGATAAAAATAATTGAAGTCGCTGTCGTGGGAGAACGGGTTTCAGAAGGTTTGGAAGCCTTTCTGTCCTTGATGTCCGGATGCTCCACCTGAGTTTATTTAGGTTCCATTGCAGGCTTGGGATGTTTCTCCTTATGGTAGGAGGATTTCAGGAATATGAGTTTTGAGATATAATCCAGAAATAGTGTCATAAGGGGTGTATCCACTTGTTAAAGTGTGCCTAGGATGTGCCCCCTGCCTCGGTACGGTTATTAGGAACCCCAGTGATAATTATACACTAATGGGAACTTGTCAGCAAGGTTGGCCAAGGACAGAACCAAAAGGGAGTTTTCCTGAGCTATCGGGCATCCGAACAAAACTTCTATTGTTTGTCTGTGGCTAAAACCGGAGGCAAGGGGGCATTCTGTCCACGGCTCTCGGAAGGCGGGATCCGAAGGGTGTCTTGGGATTGTCAGTGTGTGTGGGTTCCAGCTGTCTTGCTGGGGATACAATATAACCATTTTCTTCTTTGTATTTTTTAAAAAATATTGTTTGTGAGGCTCCACAGCGACGTGAAAAAACGGGATAAGGAATTCTTCCATCCCAGAATTTAATGTCCAGTGCTTTGAGAGCTGGATTTGGAAGGAGGAGCTGAGGGAGAACCCCTCTCTCCCCTCATCCCCTGTTTTCAATCCATCGATACCATGGAATGATTTTGCTCAGGAAGGGAGGAAGATGAGAATTAGGGGAGGCTCCTTGCTGGTCTGTTCAATAAGACAGGCTCACATCTCTGGCAGGGAGAGTAATGATCCCAATTGCCATCTCCAGAGGAGGAGAATAATTGACCAGTTTCCAATTCTTGAAACTGAACTGTTGCAGAGGAGCCTCTGAGCAGGTTGTTGGTGCTGGCAGGACCCTCGATTCTATGGGTAACAACCACTATGGAGGCTTACACAAACTGGAGGAGGGGCAAAGCCTGATGAGCTCTACAGAGGAAGGGAAAAGGCGGGAACCTGGTCTGTGGAGCCCCACGGAATCTCTAACTCAGTGAATAAGCACTGATTGAGCACCTTCTGTATTCCAACACTGTGGTAGGCACTAGGAATGTCCCCTAACCAACAAACATTTATTATGTACCTACTGTGCTAGGCACTTTGTGGTTATTGGTACAACAACCAAAGTGGAACAATTTTTGTTCACAGAGACAAGGGGAGAAAGCATCCACATAGAATTCACAAGATTTATTAAGGATCAGACAAAATCAAGGGATTTTGGCAAGGGGGTGAGGAGTACAGTCAGCCGGTCAAGGATGGGAGCAGATCAGCAGAGACTTCCTTTAGAAGGGGTGACTAGAACCAAATTAGGGATTCTAAGAGAGGAGATCAGGAGGGAGGGCCATCTGGACAGAGGGAACAGCTTGTGCAAAGATAGGTAGATGGAACTAGAGAGTGATGGGTGAAGCCCCTCCCCACCCCCAGGAAGCTAGCCTGGCTATGTGCAGCAGGTGTAGAATGGCTCCAGATCCCCAAATGCTCAGAGTATTTGTGGGACTTCATCTTGGGGCTCACCCAGTATGCATTTGAGACACTGAAGGGAGACTACATCTGGATGGACTGGGTGTAAGCCTCTGCAGTCCTCCCTAACCTCAGGGCCTTTCCTCTAAGATTCCCTCAAGTTTATCCTGTTTGTGTCTTATTTGTACAATGTTATTTACATGTTGTCTTCCCTGGAGAATGTGAGTTCCTTGAAAGTGGGGACGAGGGATTTTTGACCTTAGCATAGTGTCTGGTGTATGGTAGGTGCTTAATAAATGCTTGTTGAATGACCAAATACAACCAAAGTATAGGCTTGGCAGGAGAACAAAAGTGTTGGAGAATTGTTATGTATGGTATCAGAAAGATTCCCTTCTTCAATTAGTCACTCACTGAATACGTTTTTACAAAGTGCTTCGCTTAATTTTTTACAATATGCCAGATGTAGCAGTTTGGGTAAAAAGAGGAAAAGGGAAGATGGGCTGGTGATACAGCAAGGGCAAAGAATAAAAGATGGACAGCCTGAGGGCTGCTCTGGTACCCATACTGAATGGTCAGACATCTGAGGAAGGCCTTTAGGGCACTGGGAAGATGCTCCATCCTCCATGGAGGGCCACAGCTACACATGCCCAAGATGGGCCGCTCAGGGTCAACTTCCCTCTCGCAGATCCCTCAAATTCTGTCACCGATCTCTCTATTGTGACCCCCCAACATTTCCAAGCTTGTTGTAGGGTCCCCCATCCAGACTCCCTAAATCATTGCAATCTTTAAGCCCAGTCCCCTCTTCCCAGGGATGGTGGTCTAGTTCCCTTCAGATCTCTCCCCCAGAGAGTCTGTAGAGGATGCATTTGAAGGACATGGAGGCCTTGCCATCTGCCCTGCAACAGAGCCCTCCTGTGTGCATTGGCTCCATCTCTTAGAATGTGAGCTCTTTAAGGGAAGGAATTGTCTTACTTGTCTAGTTCTGTCTGTAGCACATGACTCATAGCTCGGCACATCTTAGATTCTAAGTACTTTTTTATTCATTCATTCATCTATACTACTGGAGGGGATAGAGTAGTTGATGAGGTCCCAGGGCCCTTAACAACTGAGTTGAACCATTTAGGAGCAAGCTGGGCAGGGAACACCAGAGGATTCAGGAGAAGAAAATGAACATGATATAGAGATTCTGAGATCCAAACACATTGGAACAATTGGAATTAATCAGAGGAACGTTTCAGCTAGAGGAGGAGACAGCAATTTAGCAGCCTTATAACAGAGATCACAAAGAACTTCCGTTCTGGTGGTTACTGATGGATTATTTCAATTCAATATTGACTCCAGTCTGTAAAATGGGCCTTTAACATATCTTTTCACCATTGGGTTTAGAGTCAGAGGAGGACTTTTTTTTTACTGTCTGTATGGTTGTGGTGGATCACAGTTTCCTTATCTGTAAAATGGGAGGGAGTTGGTCCATTGTCCCAGTTCCTGATCCTGTGTGACTATGTGACATCCTGGAGGAGGCGCCTATGGCTTATATGTTAAGGAAGAATAGTAGTAGATGTTTCGCACTTGGCTTTCTTGGGATGCTGAAAAGGATGAGTATTTTTTTCTTTTAATTTTAAGAGTTTTTCTCACAAGTGGCATCCTAAGCTGTAAGCTAAGTAAGTCTTCCTGTTCTCCTATGGGCAAGGCAATGGAGCCAAACCATGATTTCATTGGTACTCCCCAAGCAGGAGAACTCCCTCTGACCAGTGAAGGCCAGTACTTGCTTCCAAGCCCATTCCATCCTTTCTTAAGTTTACTCCTTCTCTGCTCCTTCATCTGTGAAATGGGATCGTCAGATTGAGGATCCTCCATAATCTAAATGTGCTCTGATTCTGAGGACAGAGAGGCAGCAAAATGTTGTGGGGAGAGGAAGGCACAAGTTCATGTTCCTCTTCCTTTCTCTGTGTCCCTCTGGGCAAGTTAAGTTATCTCTGTCTGGGCTCCATTACAGAACAGACTCAGATCCTTAGATCCTCCTTATGAGCTAGTAGGAGCTTAGAGACCTTCTCATTTAGTCCCCTCGGTTTACAGGGGCCTAAAAAGGGGAAATTACTTGTCCAAGGTCAAGCAGATGGCATTTGTAATGGGAGATGCCCATTTGGGCATGAGACCATAGGTTTGAATGAACACACTGATACATTGTTGGTGGAGTTGGTGAATAGGTTCAGCTAGTTTGAAAAGTAATTTGGAAATATGATCAAAAACCACTAACTTGTGCATTAATTCAGCAACATAGCTACTAGGGCACAAAGAGATCAAAGAAAGAAAAAAAAGGACATTCATATGTTAAAAAATATTTATAGTTTCTTTTTGTGGTGGCAAAGAATTGGAAACCAAGGGGACGGTCATTAACTGAGAATGAGCAAATTATACTATAGAAATATTAAAGAATACTCTTGTACTCTGAGGAATGATGAAATGGATGATTTATGAAAAATCCAGGAAGACATATAAATATAAATATTGCTGCAATATTGTAAAAATAATCAACTTTGGAAAAATTTAGGAAATCTGTTCAACCTAATGATTCACCACAATTCTAAAGGGCTCATGATGAAACATGCTGCCCATCTCCAGATAGAGAGCTGATGAATTCTGAGTGCAGAGTGAAGCATTTCTCCTTCTCCTCCTTCCTCTTCTTCATCTTCCTCTTCTTTTTTCTTCTCCTTTTCCTTTTCCTTCTCTAAAGCAGGAATTAGTTTTACATGACCATGTTCTATTTTTCCTGCCTTCTCAATGGCAAGGGAAAAATGGGAAAGGAAGAATTCAAAACTGAAAATAAAATAAAAATTGAATTTAAAAAATACTCCAGGTTTGTAAATAAGATCACAGCCCTTGAAGTGAAAAAGATCTTGGAGGATAATTGGCTCAGTCTTATTAGTTACAGATGAAACTGACTCAGGGAGATTGAATGATTTATTTAACTTCACGTGTTGATAAGGATTTGGACCCAGGCTCTCAGATCCAGAACCAGACTTCTTTCTCATTCTGAGAATCTCCATGGTGGACAATACAAATATCTTAGAACTAATCATCTCTATGCATGAAAAGACTGAGCACACTTAGTGTTAGGGAAAGAAATGACCAGATTTGGGGTGAGAGGACCTGGGTGTGAGTTGCAGCCCTGCTCCTCTCTTCCTGCACGCCATTGGCTGGGAAGCTTCCCCTCGAAGTTCCCATGTGTATAAAGTGAGGAGGGGAGTCTGAATGGCTTCTAATGGCCACTCTGCCTCTATACCTAGCTGGGCAGCCCTTACTTGCCTTGGTCCCAGCTTATCCTCCCCCAGCCCCTTTTGGGGAACCCAGTGCTCCCCTCTAAGCTGAGACATCAGAAGGGAACCCAAGTGGGGAAGTTGGAGTATACTCATAAAAAGGCTTCTAATTACTGTCTCCCACACTACACCCATCCACAGAGCCGAGCTAAAATTCACAGGGAGATGAAAAGTACTTGAATTTGTCTGGACCGTTGGCTTGGGTGGGTCACGGGCAATGGGATTTTTTCAACACAAAACTGAGACCGATGCTAAATGAGCTCTTGTTTGTGGCAGGTGCCGAATTAACCTGAACATCAAGAATTCTCCTTCCTCTTACATAGGGGATGGTTTCTCTATTTAAAGAAGCAGATTGGGCTTCATTTAGGGACTTCCTAACTTCCTAGTGCTGTCCTGAAGTGCCGTGTCCTTTTCTAGGGAGGGGAGGCTGGCCTTCCCCTCCTTGGAAATCCCTAAGCAAAGGGTGACTGACTACTCATTGGGTGATTATACAGAGAATATATATATATATATCAGATACTATTCATTCAGGAATAAGTTGCACTAGGTACACACTGGCTCTCTCCTCAAGTTGAATTCTATGTGGGGTCTAAAAGGCATCACCAATTTTGAATTAGGAGATCAATACCTTGGAGTTTACCCTGTCCAGCCCCCCCCCATTTTAAAGGTGAGGAAACTGAGATCCAAAGAAGTGAGGTCACATCAGGACTAAGTGGCAGGGCCACAACTCCATCCCAGACCCTTTGGCTCCTGGTTCAGCAAACTTACCTTGCTGTGAGCCTGTGATTCTGACTTTTCAAAGTCAGCTGAGGGAAACACCCATGGAAAACTGCCCATCAGGCTCCTTTCCCGAATGGTCTTGGCTCTATTCCTCACTGTACTTTCCCTATATTCTTTATTTAATTCCTGCTCCTCACTTCCTTCCCTTTTCTTCAATAGCCGTTAGCCCAGGCGAGGGGAATTCGCACGTTGGGGCTGGGGATCCAGCTGGGCCAATTCAGTTCTGAGGGTGGGGTCCCTGTTGCTCAAGAGTGTCCTGGATCCCAGCCCCACTTTCCTGTCACCCCATCCCGAAGAGCTGTCCCTATGCCATCATTCAGGTCATTGAGATAGGAAAGGGGGTCATTATACTTCCCTTTCCATTGAGGAATGTTTCCTTTTCCCTCCATCCTCAACTTGAAGGTTTTTTTTCCTACAATGGAGTCGTTTTAATTTGAATATGGACTAGCCACGTCAGCAAAAATGAAAAAAAAAATTATTTGACTGAATCTGATTCAAAGCCTTTCAGAGGTGCTTTGGAATGGTGGCCAATGGAATCAGAGTGGTGAATTTAGAGTCAAAGGATGCTGGCTCACGTCTGAGCCTTTGCCACCTTGGACTTTCCTGAGCTTTGGCTTCCTCATTGGTCAGATAGGGAGGCTGGATTCTTTCCCTGAGGTCCACCACCCCCAGCCCCGGATCTGAACCTCGGATCTTGTACGATCCCAAGAAATCATGGATAGAAATGGGCTTTGCAGACTTTGAGCTTTGATTTGAATTCCAGATTTGGAGCACCGTTTGTTCAATTGTACAGGGAGAGCCAGAGAGTACTTGTGGTTCTCCAGTTCTTTTCTATGATTCTGTCATCCTGCAGCCTCAATGAGTAACTGGAAACTCTTTCACCCACTGGGAGGAGTCCAGATTTTCCAGGGTTCAGGCAGCAAGTTCATAATTCCATCTAACCCACAGGTTCAGGTGTTGTTGATTTGTGGTTATCGCTGCCAGTGCTCCTGCTTCCTTTGCTAACTCCCAGTTACTCCCAGCTCCTTCTGTTCTTTCTCAGGGCAAGCTAAACCCGGAGAACTTAAGCTGAAAGTCACCAATAACCCAGAATGTAGCTAGGGGAAGGCAGCCAATATGGGCAGGGGACTGGAGGCCCTGCCATGCAAGCACTGGTTGAGAAGAGAAAACTTAGGACAGATGCAATCAGTGTAAGACAGATCCCATCAGTGTATTCTAGTATTCGAAGGCTAGATTGAGTAGCCTTGTTCTCCTGGCCCCAGAGAACCAGGGACAAGAGGGGAGATTTTGAAGATGCAGATTTAGCTCAAGGCAAGCAAAAGTTTCTTAGCAATTTGAGCTGACTGGAAGGGGATGTCTTATGAGAAGTGGGCTCCAAGGCTTTGGAGGTCCCCAAGCAGAGGCTAGATGGTCACTTGTTGGGTGTGATGTCAACAGGATGCTCCCTATGGCACAGGTTGGGCTAGTTGATCTCTGAGGTTCCTTCCAGCTCTGAGACAGTTTGGTTCAGAATTAAATTTAATCCAACAAGCGTGGACAACAAATCAGTGTGTCAGCTGCTGGCGATACAAAGTGGAAAAAAAATCCTGTCTTCAAGGAACTTCTATTCTATGGAAAGGAAACAACACATGGATTAGTAAATACAAAATTAATGTCCTAGAAATACAAGTGGGGAAGGGATCATCAAGAAAGGTCCCTTATAGGAGGGACCACTAGAACTGAGCCTCGAAAGGAGGGAGGGTCACCCAGAGATGAGAAGGAGATGAATACACTGTGAACTCCCCTTGAGCCTAAGTGAGGGGGTTGGTGGCACATAGTAGGTGCTTAATAAAGGTGTGTTGATTGCTTGATTGGACTACTGAAAGGAAAATGGGAGCGTTTACTCTGGTGTTAGATCTGATGGCTAAATTGAAGTGTCTTTTTTTTTTTTAAAGAAAAACCACAGGGCGGTGGGCCATGACTTTTTGTAATCTGCCAGGGGTTATTTCTAAATTGAGAAACTTTTAATTGAGTAAGTACAGAATAGAAGTGAATAAAAAACTCCTGGGCACAGAAAGGAAATTTTAGGGTGACTCAGTATCACATATCAGCTGCCTTCCTGAACAACGAAGAACATGATCAGATCCAAGGCTAGAAAATCTGCTGTTTGTTGTGAGAAGGAAATAGTGACCCTGGATTGATGTGCACATGCCGAGTGTCTCACTGGATTTATCAGCTGAACATTCTCTTGGCATGAGTCATTATATGTGTTTTATTCAATGAGGATGAGATAGATAGTGGGCACAGACTCAAAGGGGCCTTTTAGTCCCATTCCTGTGTTTTACAGATAAGGAAACTGAGGTCAGGAGAGTGAAATGTGTGTGTATAAAGTCACCCCACCTAATAAAAGGAAGTTCTGGGCTTTTGTAATAGACAATTATGAGGGCATCAACTTTCTAAGATCATAGGGAGCCATGATTGAAAGGGACCACAGAGATCATCTGGTTAATGTCTTTTCATTTTCCAAATGAGGAAGATGACTCTAAGGGAGGAAAAATGAAGGGCAGCAAAGTCTTGTTACTCCCCAGTGCTTACATGATATTTTAAGTGTAGCATCCACTTAATAATTGTTGAATAGTTAATTATTTTGTTTCTGATATACAGTAAGTGCTTACTTGGTGCTTTTTAACTGACCAAAATGAACTAGCTTATCTAACAAGATGAACCTTTGTGTGATAGGGCAGATGGTGAATACCAGCTCTGTGTACCTGCTGCCTGATGATCAGTCTCCAGTCCCTGTCCTGTGGGTAGGCAGGTCCAGCTGCCTTCCTCTGCTGCTCTGGCTGGCCAGCTAGTGCTTCCAACTCTCCTTGTGCTCACTTCTTCCTTAAACCTGCCTTACTTTCTGCTGGTGACGTTATTGTTCTCCTTTGCCCTCTCCTTTCCTATCCTCTGTGAGATATCACTTATTTCCATCCCTTCCTTGCTGACTACATTCGTTCCGACCTTCATTACTCCTAGATCAGGCCCTTCCATCTGCGATCCAACCTTCAAACAGCTGGCAAAATGGTCCTCCTACAGCATACAGCTGGCTGTGTCATCACTGCTAAAAAAAAAAAAAAAAAACCTTCATGGCTTCTTGTTGCCTGCAAAGAATCACAACACCAATGGTAAATGTATATAGCCCCTTAAGGTTTGCTAGAAATTTTGCAGCAATAATTAAGAAATGAACCCTGTCTAGTTAAGGATGATGTGCCATTCTGCCCATGTCAGAGGACATTTCATTGCTGTTTACTCAATGAAGGTGCCACTTGTCAACGTTTGGCCATGTCATCCTGGGTCCTATATGTGCCGGGCAGGGGCAAGGCCTGGCAGTGGGAAATGGGTGTGTGGACTCCTTCCTCCACACCTCCTGTCATCCAGTTCTCTGGGACCCAATTGCATCACAGCCTCTTCCCATTTCTTCACCAATATCTGATGCCCAGAAAGGAGCTTTTTAGCCATTCATTCAGCAAACTTTATTAAAGCACTTGCTGTGTGCCAGACTCTAAAATAGGCTCTGAGGTTCCCAAGACAAAAAGAAGGCTTTCCTGGACCTCGGGAAGTCCCTGAGCTACCAGGAGATACAATTTGTAAACAGATCAAAACAAACACAAGCTCTCATTGGGGGAGACTGAGGAGATTAAGAATAGCAGCTCCTTCCTGGGGTTGTTGTGAGGAGCAAATGAAATAATGTGCATAAAGTGTTTTCTAAGTCCTGAAGTGCTAAGTACACATTATTCTGGCTGCTGTTACTAGTACTGCTGCTACTGTTGCTTTTGCTACTATTGTTGCTACTACTACTATTACTGCTTCCGTTACTATTACTGTTGCTTCTGCTACTGTTACTACTACTATTGTTGTTATTATGCTTTTACTGCTGCTATTACTACTATTGTTGCTGTTATTGCTTTTATTGCTGTTGCTGCTACTGCTACTACTATTCCTCTGCTGCTGCTGCTCTACTACAACTACTGTTACTACTACTACTACTACTACTACTACTACACTATTACTATTCCTGCTGCTGCTGACCTACTACTACTACTACTGTAACAGGAGGTAGCACCTGAGTGAGCATTGAAGGAAGCCAGGGTTGCTGAGAGGTGACTCTGAGGAAGGGGAATATGTTTCCAGAGAACAGAGCTAGTGTATAGCTGAGCAGACCTGCCCATGCGGTGAGGAGAGCACGGAGCGTATGAGGTCTAAACTGTGTCTGGGTCTCTGGACGGCTCATTGCAAGGACATAATAGTATCCCATAAGCAAAGCATGAATGGCTCTATTTCTCCAGTTTCTAGGCATTTCTCTTTTTGTTCTATTGCTATTAAGTATTTTCCTGGGACTTCCCACCAATCGTGTTTGTTTAAGGCCTCCTGTATGGTCCCTGATTCCAAATTCTGTCTTGCTCATTGAACTTCATTATTCAGAATTTTTTGGTAAATTAAGTTTCTCCCAAGTATAAAAAATTTTATTCTCTGTGGTTCTTTAACTTGTCTGTTGTCTCTTAGAGAAGGGGTAGGGACTGGACTCGTGACCTCATTTACGTAGGGAACTATTGAGGGAGCAACCTCCTTCTACCAATGTAGGGTTATAGCTACTCCACGGTCCTTCTGGATGAGTTGATTAGAAGGGCACTGACTGGGTGAGTTGTCCAAGATCTCACTGCTAGAAGGCATTAGAAACGAGGATTGGGATCCAGAACTTGCTACCAATTCTATATCTACTTAGCCCTTTCTGTTTCATGTCCTCATGGCAAAACAAATCCTCCCAGTAGCCTTTGCAAATGCCATTTGTGTGTGCTCACCCTCTGGGAATATCTTTATGTCTGTTTGTCTATTATTCAGATACACGTTGTCAATGTCTACTATTACCTGGCAATGGACACCTTGAGGAGGAGAGGACTACCTGCTGGAGTTCCCACCCCACAGGGGCAAGTGGAGACAAGAGAAAGGGAGTCCTCAGGAATATCCTGGGACAAAGAGCCTTTAGCAAAAGCAGGAAATGGTAGTAAAATAAGGGGAGAGTTTGGTGTGAAAAGAAAAAAGTGCTTTACTGCAAGGGTCAGCAGTGACCCTAGCAATGGATGGCAAGCAGAAGAACTTGCAGTCCCCAAATTTTCCTTTTTAATCAATATACCAATAGAGTTGACATTAGTGCAAATAGGTGCTATGGGTCACCTGCCTCCAGTAGAGAAATTTGGTATAAAAAGAACAAGGAGCGGAGTAGTTGTGATGATATCAAAAATGGCCCTCAAGAGCAAAAACCAAACACCATTTTTTAAAAATGCCTTTCCTCAGGGAGCTCACAGGCTAATTGGGGAAACAAGTTTGCAAACAAGTATATACAAACTAAATATATCCAGGGCATATTGGAGCTTTTCACAGTGAGAAACACAAACATTGAGGCAGATTGGGAAGGCTTCTTGGAGAAGGCAGCCCCAGTAGCTTCACCAGCTTTGCCTACATTTCTCCTGTATCCCTCCTCCCCTCCCAGAGAGCCATCATATATAGCAATAGTATTTTTAAGAAGAAGAGAAAAAAGCTATTATCAAAATTAGTCTATATCTCTATCTATCTATTTATATCTATAAATCTGAAAACAAGTTCTGTCATATCCATGGACCTCCCATCTACACAGAAGGGGCAGCTAGTAGCCCAAAACTTGGGGCTGAAAACAATGTTGTGACTCTTGGAGGAGGAGAATATGAACAATACCCAACATTTCTTTGGCATTTTAAGGATTATAATGCACTTTCCACACACACCTTCCTTTGATCCTCACAACAGCCTTGCCAGCCCAGCAACCAACACTGTTCTATAGCTGAGGAAACTGAACCCTGACAGGTTCATCAATTTGCTCAGGGTCACATGATAGAAAGTCAAGTAGCATTTGGACCCATTTCTTTTTGAGTTTTAGATCAGCACACTATAACGGCATGAAGGAGTTGTCAGTCTTACATTCAGGAGACCTGCATTTGAATCTTTCTCCAACTCCTGTTTAGTGGTATAACCCTGGACAAGTCACTTAAATTCCCTGGGCCTCAGTTTCCCTGTCTGTAGAATGAGAGTTGGTCTGTTAAAGTCCTTTCCCAGCTCTAAGTCTATATTCTTTGCTGTTAAAATTCAAATGGTTTTCGATTTCTAGTGTTGTATGTTCTGATCTTTTGCTCTGAGTTAATGATGTGTGTCAGGTAAAAATAACAAATCTCAGGCAAATGGCAGGTTAAATGAGGCCGGGCTTCCCATTTCTTTCTTCTTCTGTCTTGGTGAAAGTTTGAGCAAATGGTCAGAATTTCCTTTTCCCCGTGATCCTTCTCATTCAGCGTTGGAGGGTAGTGGGCTATATCTTTAGGGAGAACATGGTGACTGGCTCCCAGGGAAAGCACCCTCTTCCCCCAGTGCAGCTCATCCCTCCTTCAGACCATGCCCTGAGCCCTGAAAGACCAAGCTGAGTCAAGTCGATAAGCATCTATGAAGCTCCCAAACTGCAGGGTTAGGTAATTTGTCCAGGGTCCCCCGGCCAAGATGCATCAGAGGAAGGTCTTGAACTCAGGTCTTTTGGGTCCTGTGGGCAGCTTCCTAGTGGCTACAACACCTGCCTGCCTTTGCCCATATATCCTCATTTATTTTTTGCTCATTCCTTCTTTTGGGGTTTAACAGGGAGACCCCCTATGTACCCAGGCTAACATCCCTTTAGGACTCAGTGGCTGTGTTCTCCCTCCCTAAATTCTTGGTATTTCTAGCACAGTCAGGAGGACACGGTGTAACCCAATTAAACGTTTTGAAATATTCTGTCAGGATTGTCCCTGGGAGCTAGAAATGATAAGCAATTAACACTGGTGAGTCCACAGGTGTCCACAGGTGGCCACCGGTCACAACTCTACCTCATCATTAGGTTGTGTCTGTAGTATCATATTTCAGTTTATTTTTAAGCTTATATTATGTCAGATCTCTACACTAGAGAACTGTTTCCATACCAGTTCCAAGTTTTGTTTCCATAAGCATCCTGGGAGGGTGGAGGCCATACTGGAAATAATTACTGAACTAAGATATGGTACCTACACCAGGAAAGTTCTAATCATTAGTATAGATCACTACCACATTGATTTGGGGATTCAAATGGCCCCTAGGTTCTAATTCTAACACTTGGTATAAATTGCTGCTCTCTTTGGGTCTCAGTCTCCTTATATGATAATGAGACTAGACTTGGAAGACCAAAGTTTTATCCAGTTTTAAATTCCCATGATCTGTACTTGCTTTATATAGATTTTTTGTTATTGTCGATCCATTATTTCAGTCTGGTCTGACTCTTTGAAACCCCATTGAGATTTTTTTTTAATAAAGATGATGGAGTAGTTTGCCATTTCCTTCTTCCTCTCATTTTTCAGATAAGGAAACTGAGGCAAACAGAGTTAAGTAACTTGCCTAGGGTTACACAGTAAGAATCTGAGGTTGGATTTGAACTCAGTCTTCTTAACTCTGGGCCCAGTGCTCTATCTCCTGAACCATCTAGATGCTCTTATGTAGGTTTAGGCGATTTTAAATTCATAAACTCTAACAGTTGGAAGAAACCTTAGAGTCTTTTAATTCAATACTTGCTTCCTGAACAAAGAGCTTCCTTATAACATCCCCAATTATTGATCAACCAGATGCCTTCAGAACACTCCAGGGAAGAGAGAATTGCCATCTCTCAGGGCAGTCCATCGGCCTGGGGGCCGCTTCTCTTGATTAGGTTCAATTACTGAACATCAAGGCTAACCCTTCTCTTGGGATAAACATAGACTCATTGGCCCTGATGAACATGCAGGGTGTTTTCAGTGAGTGTATATATATACAAAAGAAAACATTAGATAAGCAGGATATTCTGTCCGGGAACTGCCTGTTTTCAGAGGGCAGAGAGGGTGCATCTGGGGGGGAATCACATAGCAGAAGTTCCAGACTTAGGAGGAGAGCTCAGTCTATTGGATAAGGCACAGGGTGTGATGGAGGCTTGCTGACTTTTTCATGTCACTGTTTCCCTTCCTAAAGACACCCTAACGGTGTCTTTTTAACACGTCCTAGAGTTTTGCCAGGAATAAAGTCCGGCTCTAGTTGGAATTACTCTTTTCCTAAAGTCTAAGCGTATAAGTTTAGAGATTTAGGGTTAGTGTGCAATTCAGATCTGTAATTGAGAAAGGGAAAAGACATTCACGATAAAAGGTTTTCACGTAGGATGGGGTGCGGAACCATTTTCCTATTGGAGTGGGATGTGGGAGGAAAGAAAAAATTCCATCTGGCTTCCAGCTGCCCCAAATGCTTTTTTAAGATAGTAGAAATAGCAAGTGGCTGAAAAAAATCACAAAAGAACATAACAGAATTTGGTAACATTCAGTACATATTTTTCTATTAAATCATAGCTACGTGCCCATCTTCTGCATCCAATCTGGCCCTGGTCTCAGTCGGGTAATTTCCACAGGTCCTTCTCTGGACACTTGCAAACACTATCTCATTTGTTCCTGGCACCGATCTCGTTTGGTCTGGGGTTCAACACCAACCTCACCTGCAGAAGGCGATCATCTCTCTTGCCAACCCCTCCTTCCCGAAGTCACCAGAGGGATAAAATATTTCCTTATACATTTCTTAACCATAAGATAATTAAATTAACGAGCCCGAACAACCTTAACTAATGCTGTTAAATTTCATTCTTGTTCTGTTCCAGGAATAGGAGTGGGGGAAGTGAGTCATAGAGAATCAAAAGAGAAGGAGAGGCTGGGGGGAGTAGGGAGTGAGCAAGAGAGGAGAAGAAAAAGAGGGATCATGGAATGAAGGAAACTGGGAGTAAATTTGGCCAAGTTCAGATGGAGGGAGCTCTAAGCTTGCTGAAACATGCAAGGAAGAATGTTAAAGTGACCTTGAGGGCCAGATGTGTTCAGGTGAGATTGGAAGCCCCTTGGGTATCAGGAGGTAGCCTAGTTGGGGTTCCTAACCAGGAGGACTTAGTATCACTGATCCTTGAACCTTTTTTTTTTTTGCCTTGCTCAGGCTTTATTAAAAGCAATTAAAATGTCCATAAAGGTGGAGGCTTCTGGTGACCTTGGAAATGGAGAACTAGACTGGAATGGGATTTTAATGTGGATTCTACCCTTGGCTTGAGACATGTTCTGGGAACTCGGTGCCATCCTTTGCTTTCTGTTGACTAGATAGTTGTTTAATGATTAAGTGTTAATAATAGAACATAAATTTTTTTCATGGTTAAAGAGTCTATGTTCACCTTATCTAGGAGGGGTTTTTGCACATAAATGGATTAATGATGGACAGTTTCTTGGTGCAGAGAAAAAATGCTGGATTTGGAAAATAGTTGAAATCCTAGCTCTTCTTTTTGTTGTTGTTGTTCAGTTATTTTTCAGTCATTTCCAATTCTTTGGACTCTTTTTGGATTTTCCTGGCAGGGATAATGGAGTGATTGGCCATTTTCTTCTCTTGCTCATTTTATAGATAAGGAAACTTTGGCAAACAGAATCAAATGACTTGCTCAGGGTCACATAGCTAGAAAGTGTCTGAGGACACTTTGAACTCAGCAGAATGTGTCTTCCTAACTCCAGATTGGGTACTCTGTGCCCTATGGCATCACCTAGTGGCCCTGTTCTGCTGCTTCCTGACAAGTGATCCATCTGAGAAAGGAGCCCTCTCTTGCGTTTATCTCAATAAGATTAGTCTCTGAACAAATTATTCCCTCTCATTTCTGAGTCTCGGATCCTCTGACTGCCCTGAGCACTGAGCATTTAATAAATGGTCCAATTCTAGTCCCTTCTAGAGGCAGGAAGAGTTGGATTCAAATTCTGGATTCCAACCTGAAACTTGCCAGCAGATGATGCTGTGAATGTCGAAGCTAAATTAGATCTCTAAGAGTTCTCTGGTGTTATGGTCTGGTTGTAGCTGGCTTAGCAAGAGGGATTTCTACTCAAGAAGTTTCCCCAGTCTGATTTTACAAATGTGTTGGACCATTTTCCTCAGGAGTGGCAAGAGGCAAACAATTATATACCAATAAGACAGAGACAGAATAAAATAAGGCTAATCTCAAGAGGAAGGCAGTAAGATTAAGGATTAAGTGTCCTTAGCACTTCCCACAATGGCCAACACATAGAGATGGGGACTAGATGGTCATTTTCACCAATGTCTTAATAGAAGTTGGCAACTTTCTTATAACTCACTGTCTAGAGAGTAAGAGAGCTCAGTACCATTGAGCACATAAGTACTTGCTCAAAGTTGTGCAGAGTATGGGAAAGAAGCTGCATTTGAATCCAGTTCTTATTGGTCCCAAGGCCAGCTCACTATCCATGATGGCAGGCTACCCAGAGCAGTAAATGATGAAATAGATGCTTGTTGATTGTTTAAGTAGGCTATCAATCCTGGTCCTTTGGTCCCAAACTCTGTGCCTTTTGCACCAGGTCCCTGTTAGTTGGTACCCAGAATCCTTTCCAGGTCAAAACCATCTATTGTTCCTTACTTCATATGTCAGGGAATCCAATGATTCCTGCAGATTTTGAAGTCCTACAGAAAAGGATTTAAAGTACGTTTTCCTTGATTTGCCAATGCGCATTGATTGGGAATGTACCATAAATATGGTGAGCTTACATTTCATAAGATGGCAGTATATTTGAAATCTGATGAGTTGTGACGCCCATCAACAAAACACATCCCTGTTCACTCCTGAGAATGAGGAAACAAGGGGAAAGTCACCTCATTCACCTTATTTCAGGTAGCAAAGGTTCATAAGGGCTAACTCAATAATTCCCAGTGTCTTAAACCAATAATTAGTGAACCGGGCCCAGAGTGAGAATGAGAGAAGTGACAGTTCATGTTGTCTGTTAGTATCCCCTGGATGTTGATGCACCTAAAGGAAGCCCCAGCATGGCGGGTGGGTGGTCCTCCTCTGGTGACCTTATCACTTATATGCAGAAGAGTCACACAGGATGGGCTGTGATCTTTTGGAGAGAATCTCCCAACTGCTGAGATCAGAGGAACTAAACAGGACAGCGCCATATGGTTGGAAGGGTGGTGAGATCAAGGTCAAGCTGGTGGAGCTAGAAAGAAGGAATCTCTTAACAACATATACAAGACTGGATTTTTTAATGGATGAAAATGATAAATGTGTATGTAGACTCTACTACCACTTAAGTGAACAAAAACTTGTAAACAGAGCAGGTGTCCGTGGATTGGGGAATGCTAGAAAACCCTGTCCTGTGGGAATTCAACAGGATCTTTTGGGGCCTTACGAAAGGGTGACTATGTGACATGCAGCAAGGCATGGGAGGACCTAAATAAACTGATCTGAACCTTAAGAACAACCTTCAGGACTACAGTCACATACATGAATTCAAGGTCATGAGATAAAATCCACCTCTCTCCTTTTATTGAAGCGGGGGAATAGGGGCTCTAAATGATGCATATGTTATCACATTCATTGGGTGTGCTGGTTAGTTTTACTTCACTTTTCTTTTTGTTGGTACAAGTAGAGGGAGTCGTACATAGGAAAATTCCTAGGGTATGGAAAAAACCAAAGGCATCACTTAAAAACTTTTTTTAAAAAAATGGCGGTACGTATTGTAAAAATGAGAGATGACCAGTGAGAAATGGATACGGATTGTGTTGGACTACGGGCACATAGATTGGGATGAAAGGTCGGGCCAGGGAGATCTGGAAGATTTTTCTGCCAACAGAAGCAGAATACCTAATCTGTGTAATCAAACAGAAGCAAAGTGGAAAGAAAATGGAGGAAGTTGGTCTGTTCCTGATAATGAGATTTCTTTTAAGAAATGAAGCAAGATGTACAAGTCACCTTCCGGTGGAAAGTCCACCTCTAGTGATCCCTGTGCTTGGATGTGACTTGGGACTTGCAAGGAAGAAATGAAATGTAACCTTTTCCCCTCAGATTTAAGCAAATCCTGTTTCCATGCCAAGTCAATAAATCTGAATCTTCTCTGCCTTAGTGTTACTCAATGTCTTGGCAAGCAGAAGAGATCTGTAGAGACCTGAGAGCCTTCACCACACCTTGGAGAAATCCTTCTTAATCAAGATTGGAGATGGCTTTAGTTCTAGGCACCCTTGGCAGCTTCTTATGCCTTTGGGTTCAAAGGAGAACTCCACCTAGCTGGGTTTGCTGGGATTATTAGTGGGGAGTGGAGAGGGCATGTGTTGGAAACAATAAATATGTCCCTGAGGGGAGGAAGGAGGGAACAAGAGGAGAGCATTCTTGGCTTTGTCATCATCTCCCTCCCTGTGTGCAAGCATCGAAAATGCCCTGAGCCAGGCAATGAAAACTCCAAAATAGAATGAATGTGAAAAATACAGTGAATGTCTCACATCACACATATGGATCCAAGTTTGAGTTCATTTGGTTCAGAGAGAGCCTGAGATGGGGTCATTCAGAATCATAGATTTCTGGACCTCAGGATCACTCTTTCAATCCATATATGGACAAGGATTCCACTGAAAACAAGTTCTTCAAGTGGTCTTTTGGTCTTTACTGAAAGTCCCCCAATCAATCAGCAAGCCTTTATCAGGAGATAATTCTCTGTTAGTTACTGAGATAAGTACATGGAAGAATCCCCTATGTCCCAAGATACCTCCCAGCCCCTTAGAAAAAAAAAATTATTTGTATAGATATCTTTTGGTTTTTCTTTCTATTACCTTAATTTCTCAACATATCTGTCTTTTCTCCCCAACCCAGAGACAGTAGCTACTATGAAAAAGATTGGGAGCTTCTCATGGAGAAGGAGCTCAATCTGAGCCATCAGAGTAATGGTGGGGCTACCCAAAGGGGGTTGTGTGAATCTAGACTGCATTAAGAGGGTCCAGAGCTCCCAGGCTCAGGGAGGTGGTGCTCCCATTGTTTCTCAGTGAAAGAACACTAGAGTCAATTTGGGGCATTGTGTTTGGGGAAGAGCAACCAGGATAGTTGAGGGCTTCAAGTTCATGTCGCATGAGGCTCTGTTGGAAGAAGTAGCTTCATCTAGCCTGGAGAAAATGAAACACTAAAGAGGCAGAAGAGTTTTTGCAATGTATCTTAAGAGTGCTCAAAAGGAGGCAGGTTTAGATTCATTCTGTTTGATTGCAGAGAGCCAAACTTGGAGCGATGGCTGGAAGGTTTTTGTTGTTGTCATTCAGTCATTTCAGTCATGTTTGACTACAATCTCGTTTGGGGTTTTCTCGGTAGTGACACTGAAGTAGTTTGCCATTTCCTTCTCTGGCTCATTTTATAGATGCGGAAACTAAGGCAAACAAGGTGAACTGACTTGCCCAGGATCAGTAAGTACCTGAGGTTGGATTTGAATTTAGGAAGATGAGTTTTGTTCATTTCAGACCTGGCACTCTATACTCTGCACTACTTAGCTGACCATGAAAAAGAAGTTACAAAGAGGCAAATTTCTGTTTGAAGGCTGGAAAACCTTCCTAGCAATGAGAGTCACAAAGTGGGACAGAATGTCTAGAGAGGTAGTGAGGTCCTTGTCCTGGAAGGTCTTCAAGAAGAGACTGGATTACTCGTTATCAGATATATGATAGCAGTGATTGCTGAAGTTCCTCCCAGCTTTCACATTCTGTTATTCTGCTCTTCATCCCTAGTCCTGGTGATCAGGTTGACAATGGCCATTTTTAATTCCCCAGAAGCCTGGGGCAGTCATCAGAAAATCATCAGAAAATCATCAAGAGTGGTTTGGTAGATCCAAAACAAACTAGAATCTCATCTCTCCATGAAAATACCTGAGCTCTGGAGACCACTAGTCCTTGATTATTAATCCCTGGACTACTCGGGACAGTTTTAGTTCTGGAAGAGTTATACACTTTGGAGACACTTCAGAAAAGAGCCCAACTCTCAGTTCTAAGACTTTTTCTTATCCAGTTTCAGGGACTCACTCTAGCCTTGGACATGTAGAGAAACACCAGTTCTCCTCACTATAGTACAGTTGTGAAAAAGATCCGGACATATCCCCATGGCCCTTATGAATCTCAGTTGTCAGCAAGGGTAGCATTGGGTTCTCCAAATCAAAGAGAATGTTTGTCAAGAGAAAGATTCATTTATAGGATCTTAGGATTTAGAGTTTGTAGGAACCTTAGACATTGTCTCGTCCGACCTGGCCATCTTACAGATGGGTAAATGGAGGAGGCTTGTCTGATTTCCCCACAGCTAGGATGTAGCAGAGCCAGGACCGGAAATCAGGGCTTTGGATTCCAAATCCAGGCTCAGAGAAATGTTATGACTTGTCCGTGGTCCTGCAGCTGTAGTCAAAGAGGAGATTCAAACACACGATGTAATAAAAATAGCTGAGTGCTCTCACTTGAAACAAAGGTCAGATAATCTGATGACCCTTTTTCTGAACAGGAGATTAGAGGGCCACATAATTTGAAGGGGGGAGGCGGAGGGGAGAGACACTCTAAATAGCTTCCACACAGGCAAGGTCTGAGCTAAAAAGATGATTCTTTTGAATTCGAATTTAGCAGGTTCTATATTTTAATGTCTGTCTTTTCCTGCAAAGGGCAGAAAGAAAACAATTAAAAACTTGCTCCGTACAATTTATTTTCCAAATTGAGAAGGACCCTGCCCTCAAAGAGATTATCTTTTCCTATCTTTTAACAAGACTGACTTACTCTCACTTGAAATAACAGAACCCCACTTCTTTTGGTAATTCTTCACATCAAATGCATATTATTTGGCTACTAAATCCCCACTTCCTTTTTTCCTTCATTTCCCACATTCTCTTGCTTCAATCAGGAGACGAAGGAAAAAAATTGACCAAAGCTTATTATTAAACCATGGAAAAGTCCATGAGAATGGTTTATTATCATTCATTTTTCTGCTTATGAACATGTGCTAAGATAAGATGCTCATTTCTCTCCGTTGGGGTTATATTTAGCATTCTACCTGTTTGTTGAATTTGTGCTTTTTTGTGTTGGACAGAAATTTCAGGTCATTTTAGTTCATTTAAAGATTTTTGAACCAAGGTTTGTGGAAGATAACAGGGTGTGTGACTTGGATATGAGGCTGAAAAAAAGGAAACCTGGCTTTGAATCCCAGCTCCACCACTTAGCAGTTTTGTAACCATGGGTAAAGGAATTTACCTCTCTGAACCATCAAAGAAGTTTGCCAGTATCCACAAAGTGCTTTAACTTTGGTTAAGGTAGGATTTTTTAACTGGTTACTGAAAACCTAAAGGATGTTAGAATTGAGCAAACTTCATTTTTAACAGATGAGATTAAGTGACTCGTCAAAAACCATTTGGTTAGTAAGTGCCAGAGGTAAGACTCGAACTCAAATCCCTGATTCTAGAACCAAGGCTCTTCTTCACTGTTAAGATAGTTAAGACTTGGGATATCTATGTGATTTACCTGAGCTAGGTAACAGCTAGAATAGCTGGGATTCGAACACAGATCCTGTATGATTTTGTAGGATGGGGAGCTCTTGGTAGCCATCCTCTCACAGTGACTTGGCAGATGAGTCCTAAGAACCAGATCCATATAGAAATGAAGTGAAGTGATGTATCCAGGACCCTGAGATTTAAGTGCCAAAAGTGGCTTTGAATCTTGATATTCCAGACTCTGCTCTTGTACTTTATCTACTTTACCATAAAGACTATTTTATCCATAAATTAAGTGGGTCTTTTCCCCTGAATGGATTAAATCTGTGCTAAATTTAGTAAGTTCTTTCACATCTGAAGTTTCTGTTGTGATAGAATGGTAGGAAGTTACCCTAATGGGGAAGGCATCTCTCCATTGGATAGAGAAAGATTTGGGCAGGACTCGGCCTCAGTTGGCTCTCAGGGTTCCCACATGAACAGTGGAAGGGATGGGGGGATTGCGTTCTCAAGGTCCACTTCCTCTGGTGATCTCTCTCCCGTCGTTACCGATCCCAAAATCTCGGCACCCTTTGTACTTTGGAGTTGATGAACTATTTTTGACGTCATTGGATTCCTTCCTTCATTTAGCAAACTCCAAGTACCCACTTCTTCCTGCCTGCCAGTCACCCGAGGAGCGTTCGTTATGTTCTTTTCTGAGCTAAAAATACTCCCATGATGGGAACTCCTAAAAATTCCCTCTCCACAAGATGGTGTTGGTGGTGGGCAGATGGCTGGAAGAGCTTCTCTTTCCGCAAGCTTCACTGACACAAACTTGTAGAAGACAGACTTCAAACCAGACCCTCAATAAGGACCTGTCACTTTTTCTGAGCACAGAATGCCCTAAAAAGGACAGAGATCAGCCATGTCCAAACATTGGCCAGTCCAAGGCCATCAGCTACCTCATCAATGACCCTGAGCCTGAGTCTTCCATGAGAACAGCAAAATGATGTCCCCTCTCAACTGTACTTTACATTGACTGAGAGATTGGAGAGAAAGGATTTCAGAGGCCATTGAGTCCAGTCCCTTGTTTTACAGATGAAGAAACTGAGGCAGGGTTGTTGTCACAATCAAATAAGATAATAAATGCAAAGAGTTCTGTGCCCACTGTCCTGTCATGTCACTATTGAGAAAATGAAGATATTGAGTTAGCAAAAACTTTTTAGACTTTGTTGTTCTGCCATCCATCCTCAGTGGTAGTGTGGAGGTGAGCCTGAGGTCTTAAAGGCTGTGCTACTGGGACTCAAGGTCTGACAGGTCTAACAAGCAGGGAAGGCTTTGAATGTAGAAACAGAAGGTGATGCAGTGGGTTGAGTGCTGGGCGTAGAGCCAAGAAGACTCACCCTTCTGGGATCAAATCCAGTCTCAGACACTTCCTAGTTGTGTGACTCTGGGTAAGTCACTTCAGTCTGTTTGCCTCAGTTTTCTCATCTGTAAAATGAGCTTAGAGAAGGAAATAGTAAACTGTGTTGTCAAGAAAACACTATATGGGGTCACAAAAAGTTGGACAGGACTGAAAAATGCCTGAATAACAATAATCTGTGAACTACTTGAGCTAACTCCAGCAGAGGCTCCACACAGTTGGCCATAGGATGGTGACAAATGTCCCAGCCACAGCAGATCTTGAAGTCCATCAACCAAGTTGTGGAGTGGTGGCAAAGTCTGACATCTCTGATGCTTGAAGCATCGCAGGAGAAGTCCTTTTCATTTGGACAACCTCCCCGCAAAAAGCTTGAGTCCATTTTGAAATCCTCAATGCCCAGGACTGTGCTGGATATGAAATACATATTTGTTTTGCCTGTGAAGTCAAGAGAGATCTGAGATTACACTCTGCTTATGAAACCTGCTAGTTACAAGATGTCCTCTCTGTGCCTCAGTTTCCTTATCTGTATAATGGGAATTAGAATACCTCATTCTTTTCTCTTCTCCTAGTGCTCTGTTCCTCAATATGCTGTCTCTTGTCTCTTTTTCTTTGTCTACCTCACTTTGTATGTATCTGTCTCTTTCTCTCTTTGTCTCTTTTTCTGTCTCTGTCTGTCTCTGTGTCTGTCTCCTTCTCTGTCTCTGTCTCATTATTCCCTTCCTTTTTTGACCCATTCCTATTTCTCACACTTAGATGGAAATACGACTTTGATCTGCTGCGTTTCTCAGCCTTCGACACAAACTTGATATTAATATAAGAACTCCCAAGAATCTTATACTTGAAGACTTCAAAGAACTTTCCATGCTCTAAGTCTTGATTCTTAAAGCAGTCTCATGACCTGTACCCTTTAGGTCACATTGCCCCCATTTTTCAGATGAGGCAATTGAATCTCAGAGCGTTGACTTGACTAGTTGGATGGTCACAAACAAAATTCCCACTCTCTCCTGACTCCAAATCCCGCATCCCGGAATCTCACCCAATACAAAACTTTCTATAGACTGAAATCTTAAAAGTCCCCACCCTGTAGCCCTCCCCGCAGCCTCTGGGAGGGGGGCACAAACATGAAAAAACAAAGAGTGTTTACTTAAGATGCTTTGCAAGTCCCTGCCCACGGACCATGTGATTTAGTCGTTGCTATAGTAACAAGGAATTTTTCATTTCCCAACTTGCATAAATCTGAAGGGTGCCCTTGTTAATGCTGCCTCAGCCTCCTTGAAGTTTAAAAAAAAAGGGAGAAATATTTGGAAACCGTGAGGAAGCTCGCCGTCCCCAACCCCTCCCCAGCTTTTGCAGGTCTTGGTGGATACGTTTTTCTTCCTGCTCAAGGTATCCAGCGACCAGAGATGCTCAGATGTTGGGTAGAGCAAGATCTGAGTGGTTTTGATCAATAGATGAAGGGAGTGACTCCCCTGGAGAAGGAAGGGAAGACTGGGGGCTGGGGATGGATATAGTAGCTGTCTGCTGGTACTCGAAAGTCTGTCATGGGGAAAAGGGATTAGACTTGTTCTGTTTGGCCCCAGAAGGCCAAGCCAAGCACCACTGAGGGAGGAGCCTGGACTTCCTAAGAACTAGAACCATCCCAAAGTAAGATGAGCTGCCTGGGGCTTTGGGAGGGTGTGTCCCCTTCTTGGAGGGAGCCACGGTTGGCTGATGACTTCTTAGGAAACACTTCTTTAGGTCTCAGTTGGACTGACTGGGTCCCCTCCAACTCTGGGAGTCTGTGATCAATATTTCACTAAACTTCGGACCGAGTAGGGAGAATCTCGGAGGAGAAACCGAAGGCCTTAGGGCGACTTACAAAGTGCCACTTTTGAAAATACGATCAAGTTGTTCAGATTTTCAAAGCTTCCCTGAGCTGGCTCCCATGAATTATTCAAACCCCAGGTGATGACTGGAACTGCAACTGGAATGTGGAAACTTAATTTTAATCACAATTCTAGCTTAGCCTTCCATCCTATTCACGAGGCTTTCAACTGTCTAGGGACCGGCCTCTGTCTGGAGTTGCCTTCCCTTAGGATTGCTGTGTTTGGGAAATGATATGATAATAGACTTCTTGTGAGTTAGAAGGGAATCCTCTGTCAAGATCCCATTCCAATTATTTCTGTTAAATCTCCCCTGGGGTCAGAAGGAGTCCATCACGCAGGGCCCCCTTTCCAGATCCCGATTGGAAATAAGTGACTGGCACAGTAACTGGGAACGAGATTTGTCCCATCCTCTCATTCTGGAAATAAAAGCGGACCAGCGTCTTCAGGGAACCCACGTGAAACAATCGGAGTTTGTCCAGAAGCTGTGGATCAGCAGAACTTTATCTGCTCAGACTGTTGACAGGTGCAACATGTTCCTTCAATTGTCTTGGCCGCCAATGGTTTTCTATTTTTCCTCCCATTGTCTGAGTGTAGCTAGAAGGGTCTTCACATTTCTCTCTTTAAAATGGTGGTTTAGTCATCGGACTCCTCTAGACACTTCCCAAGTCCACACATGATCCCTCCTTGAGCTTCCTCATCAGTCTAGGGCTGGATACGTGTTCTCATGCTCCCTATCAGTTCCCCCAAAAGATGGCGGTCATTGGACCACCAGAGGCCCTCATGATTTACATCCCTGTGAAATAGATGTGATAGGTGGTGTTATTGCTCACCCCTTAACAGAAAAGGAAACCGAGGCTCAGAAAAGTTAAGGGAATAAAAGTCACAAAGGAAAGTCAAGCATTTCTTGTCATTAGACTTTTTAAGCTTTTTCCAAGTGAGACCCTGTTTGGCATTTTGGACCTGAAGCTTCTGGACCCTTTCTCAGAAGCATGTTTTTAAGTGCAAAAAGAAAATACATAGAATTACAAAGGAAATCAAATATCCTGAAATACAATTATCCGATTGCTTTTTATTTAAGTTTACAAGCTGCAGATCGGGAACTCCATTTATAAAGACTGATTCTCTGCGATGGTGGAGGGCTTGGAGTATAAGGGAAAATCTAGGTCATATAAAAATTAAAAAAAAATTCCCAACCCTACCCCCAGACCTCCAGACTCCCCAAACTTAAGACTCTTTTCCTAGACTGCCTCATCACTGCCAGGTTTGGCACTGCTCAGGGAAGGGAGATGGATGAGACTTTGCACCTGCCAGACCCTCCCATGCGGTAAGTGGAGGGGAAGGAGCTGCCGGCCGGGCCAGAACAGCTGTCGGCAGTCCCGGGGCCAGTGCCTGCTGGAGGAAGGAAAGGGCGAGGACACCATCTGCGGAGGACAAAGGGGATGTCAGGACCTGCCTTGTTCTCCATTTCCTCCTTCCCCGACTTGAGCTTGCTGGGTTTCCTCCTGTGGTTTCAGACCCCCCTTCTCCCATTTCTGAGGTGGAGTCCGACCTTGGGCTGGAAGAGCCCCCGCCTCCTGATCCAGGGCCAACAAATCCCAACATTAACGGCTCACTCTGGCTTGGGGACTTTGTCTCGTGACCGCGTTGGCTCGAAGACATTCTCATCTGCAAAATGAAGACTGGCTCGAAGACATTCTCATCTGCAAAATGAAGACCGGGAGATCTCCGTCCTGGCTCCAAGTCTGCAGCCCTGTGGTCTTATGTACAACCCTGTGAGCAGAAGAGGCGGCACAGTGTAGTGATGGAGCCCTGGAGGGAGAGGTAGAAGACCCAGGTCCCCATTCTCCACCTAAGCCAGATGATCTGGGGAAAAATAGCCAAGGTGTGATGTCCCTGGGTGGAGGGAGCTCCCACCTGAGGGAATCACAGGTTTCTGTTGTGCTGAGCCCACCTCTCAGGGCCGGGGCGACAGAAATAAAAAGAAGACTCTGTCCCGGAAACTGAAGCTGCAGGAGGAGGGGATGGTGGGTGGGAGGAGAAAGAGCCCGTCCTTATGAGCAATGCTTTCTGGGAAGTCATGGTGCTTGAGTTGGCCCTAGCACAGTGCCCAGGATGTACCTAATGCTTAATAAATGTTGTTTGATTAATTGGAAGGGAAGGAGAATTTTGAATCGCTAAGAGAAAAGTTCTCTATTTTCAGTATTTCTCTATGGCTGAAAAGGAACCCATTTTCTAGATGAGGAAGCTAGGTTCCTGAGAGGAGGAAATTCGCCCAAGGTCATGGATCATGTCATATTCCCCAGGTTTTATATGTCAAAGGTAGAATTTGAACTCAGGTCCTCTGGTTTCCAGCCAGGACCTTTGCCACGATACTGAGCTGCCCCAATAGGAGCTGAGCCGTGGAACCCTTTCTAGATTCAAACCTCCGACACTAAGGACGGGCACGGTGGGCAGCGGTTAGAGTTCTTGTCTTTGAGTTGGGAAACACCTGTTCCCATCTCAGACACTTAGTATCAGTGCGACTCTCGGCAGATCACTTAACCCCAGAGCTCTAGTTTTCTCCTCCATAAAATGGGGCTCAGAACAGTGTCTCCTAGGGTGTTGTGAGGACAAAAGGGATTCTGTTTGTACGGCATTTTACAGCGCTTAAGGAGCCACCAGGATAAGTGATGGCTAGGACTGACTCCTGGCTGGGAGTCCCGAGCCAGGTTTTATGGCAGCAGTCATGGAGTCCGCCTCCTCGCCTGTGAAAGGACCAGAAGCCTCCGTTCCTCGCCCATAAACTGTGCATCACAAGGCTCCCAGGGACTCGTAAATGTGAATTATTCTATTGATTATGCTGAGCATCCCGGGCTCCTTGTGAGAACCCGAAGGGACCCTCGGGATCATCCAGTCCAAGCCCCTTATTATCTGTCCTGCCATTTTACAGAGGGAAACTGGGCACCAGAGAGGGAGAAATGGCTTGCCCGGTATGGAAGGTGGGGAAGAGAGTGATGGGAGATAAGCCCAGAAAGGGTGACGGGGGCTTGTAGTGTGGGGGAGGGAGTAGGGCCACAAGCAGCTTCAAGGATCCCCAGCAGGCACGTGTCACGGGCAGGCCTGGGTCCTTGTGGAGGCTGTTGGGCAGCTGGGTAAGGAAAGTCCTGACAGAAGCAAAGTGAGGTCTTCACTCACTTGGTGGCCAGATGCCTAGAGAGGAGGGGCCGGATGCAGGAGCTGGAGAGGATGCCCAGGTACCTGGGCTGGGAGGATGGTGGGGCCCTTGACCGAAGCAGAGAAGTCGGGCTCAAGGGTGTGGTCAGAGATCACCCCGAATCTGTGATGTCACTAGGGCTCAGAGGCCTCCCCTGAATCTGTGATGTCACTGGCGTGGGCACTGCTGGGCAGCAGATTCCCTCTGCTAGGTAGGACTAGCACTTCTCTGCACCTTAGAGTCCCAAGAAAGAGCTTATGAAAGCCTAAGTGACTACTTTCAACAGCAGCTCTTTAGCCCTTCCACCGTCTTACACTGAGCTTCCACATGGCTACATGTTGCCCAGCTCTAGACCAGGAGAGTCTGGTTTCCATGCCTGACCCCACGCTGCCCTCTGCTTTGGCCTCCAGTCTCATGGCCCCGTCCTTTCTCCTGCTTTGGCTGACACACCCGGGCTGACTCTTCCCTCTCCCACCATTTTTCAGCTTTTCCAGCTTCTCTGGGCTTGACTTCTAGGAGATTTCTGCTCCCGGCCAGCCCAGCTGGGTACCCAGGCCTGGTCTCTGCATCCCATGGTACCCCACAGCCAGAGCCAGATGCTCCCCTTGCAGAGAGCGACCAGGAGACTGCACTATGCTCAAGGGCTGACACAACCAATCTTGTTTCCTCCGAGTACAGAGTGTTATGGAATGAGCTCAGATTTCAGGGAGCTGATCTCAGTTCTTGATAAGGAAAAAAACGGACATTTTCAAGGTCGCGAGGTCTGGGAACATACGATAGAGGGAGATTAGAGATGCCCTTCTCCCCATGCTGCCCTTCTTCCCAGCAAAGACTTTTCAGATAGGATGGAGCCTGGGACTATTTTTGTCCTGGAGGCAGAAGAAAGGAATAATCACACCTGGATAATCATGTCTAATTCTGGGCACAGATGAGATAGTGAAAGTTGGAGAACATCCAGAGGGGAGGGAGGATTCAACTGAATGAAATTTCAGAAGCATTTATGAAGTGCTTACTGTGGACAAGGCACTTTTTGGGTGCTGAGGATGCTCCCAAGAAGCACAGTATGTCCACAGAGAAGTAAATGCAAAGTAATTTCCAGAGTGGGAATGCTAAGCCATGAGAGTCAGCAGGGAGAACTGGGGGATATTTTCCCTGAAGAATAGAAAATTGTAAGTACCTGAAGTAAGTACCTGGGAAAAGATTTAGACTTTTTTCTTTGGTTCCAGAGGAAGGAACAAAGATAAAATAAAAAATAAAATTGAGGCTTCTGCCAAATTCAACCCCCTCATTTTACAGGTGGGAAAGCAGGCACAGAGAAGTGAAGCACTTGCCCAGCATCACACTGCTAGTAAGGGTCAGAAACAGGATTCAGACTCAAGTGAGGAAGCGCCATTAAGTCATTCTGGCCTTTGAGGTGGATGGATACCTTCCATCCCGACAGTCCTTTGTACGGAGGTCTCTGATCCCTCCGCACCATCGTCTGTGGAACCATTTGGCTGAGATTGGCTCACAATGGGAATTCAAAGCTTTTAGGCTTTCTTGGGACCTTGTGCAGGGAGTGATTGCGGCCTTGCATTTCAGTCTGGGCTAAGTCAGGAGGATCCCTGCTCAAATCCTGCCCCCGACGGCTAATGACTGTGACCCTTGGTAAAAAACTCAGGGCCTTAGACCACACTGGGTTACAACTGGTGGCCAATTATAGTTTAGTATAGTATTGTATAGTATGGAATAGTATAGTATGTATAGTATAGAATAGTATATATAGAATAGAATAATATAGTATAGTGTATATATAGTATAGTATAGAATAGTATAGGATAGTATGTATAGTATAGAATAGTATAGTATATATAAAAAGAATAGTATATATAGAATAGAACAATATAGAATAGTATATATAGTATACATAGTATAATATACTATAGGATGTATAGTATAGAATAGTATAATATGTATTATATAATATAATATATAGTATATAGAAGTATAAGGTTACAAATTGCATGGGAAATGAAGACTGAGATTAGTAGTTGGAGTTTGGTCATTGAGAATTGCCAGTACCATCCAAATCACAGCTCCAGCTTACAAAAAAGTATCTAGATTTGGAAGGCAGAAAAGTTGAGAGTTCCTGGGAGTTGTTTCTCAGAAACCTTCAGGAACTCTCTGTTGCCCAGAGGAACTACTCCTACATGTCAGCCTCCTATTTCGGGCCCTCCTTAATCTGGCTCCGACTTACTTTTCCCATCTTCTCTCACATTTCTCTCCTTTATCAACTCTTTATTCCATTCAAACAAGATTCTCCCCATGAGCCTTTGCCACCAGAATCCTTGTCTCCTTTTTTCCATTGGCCAGCAGAGGTGCCGGTCTCCCCTTGTTCCCTACCCCTGATTCCTCACTGTTCCAAAACAGAATTCCCTTCTGAATCCCAGGCGTACTTGAAGCCCCTGAGAGTCCAACACACTCATTTTACAAATGAAGGAATTGAGGTGGGTCCGAAGACATTATCGGAGGCTCAGAGATTTAGAGCTGGAAGGGCCCACGTTGCCCTCCAGGACCTCATTTTCTAGGTGTGCTTCTCAAAGTTGAGGACCCCTTGGCTCCTGCCCCTCTCAGACCCAGCTGTGAGCTCAGTAGTTGACGGGCTAACTGCTTTGTGTGCCCTCCCTCTGCAGAGCTGTTTACCAGTTAGGCTGAGAAGGGCTTGATCTCATCCCACACAGCCCTCTCTCTGTTCGGTTCCCATAAAAGGCTATACAAGACTCTCGGTGGCCCAAGAAACAGAGCTGGAAGCTCTCCCCCTTGACACCATCCACTTGCCTAGTCTTTCCCCCAGTTTACACTGTTAATCAGCTGCATCTTGCCAGCAACATGCTTTTGACCTTTTTGCAAAGATCTGTTTACTCGTCTCTTCTGGGAACAAATTACGAAGCCGTCAGCACTCCAGGGACTGTTCCCCTCGGTGCACATTTGTTTGGGCCCAGAGACTGCTTTTTAGATCAGCGAGCTAACAACCCTTCCCTCTCTGTGCCCGCACACTCAGCTGATGATGCAGGCTGCCGGTTCCGTCTGTAAACACTCCGACTTTCGGAAGCACCTGCTACCTGCTCAATCTGGGACAGTTTTCATCCTTCGAGTCTCTAAGCCTTTCGGAAGCCCCCTGTTTGTGCACAAGGCCCAGTCCCATCTGCTCTGTCGGGGGCCGACAACACTGGAATATCGGGCTCGATTCTCAGGGGCCTTTGGTAAGCTAGTGAGGATAGGAGAGGGTGGCCAGGGTGTTAAGTCCCCGCTCGCTTCTGTTGAAGGAACTGGGCACATATGCCCTGGAGAAGCAACATGGGGCATGAAACAGCTGCCTTCCTGCATCTGAAGGGCCATCAAAGAGCTTTATTTTTCTTGGCCCCAAACGGTAGGACAAGGAACAATGGGTGGAAATTGAAAAAAAAAAATAGATTTCAGCTTGATGTCAGGAGAAACTTGCTGACCATTTCACTCGTGCAGAAATGGGCTGGGCAGAGTTCATGAGCTTTTTGTCGCTGGACCCCCGCCAGCAAGGGCTGGAGGCTCCCAGTGGGGGCTATCTATCATAAAGGGCACTCTCAGGCAAGGTGAACTTGGCTTAATGTCCTTGGAGTCCCAGCTAATGCTGCGATGCCACGATTCTTTCTGTGAATGCTGGGCTTGGGACTTATCCTTGATTCAGGAGAGGCACAAGGGAGTCCATAAAGGCTTTTGAGCAGAAGAGCAACATGAACAGACCAGGACATTAGGAATAACGCTGGAAAAATTGGGAAAGGGCTCAATTAGAAACAAGAAGTCCAGTTAGGAGGCAATTGTAATCATTCAGTCGAGAAGAAATGAGGACCTGAGCTAAGGAGGAGGAGGAGCTCATCTTCCTGATGAGGAGCTAACATCTGCTTTGGCTCCTTTCTCCCACTGATTAGTTTTAGCCTGTGCCCTCTAAAATACCCTCTGATGCCCTCCTTTCATCGGGAAAATCTAGCAGTGGTGACACTGGAGCCAGGAAGACCCGAGTTCAAATTCTCCCTTAAAAATCTAGAAGCTGTGTGGCCCTCAATTTAAGCACCTTCAGCCTCAGTTTCCTCATCTGCCAAATGAGCTGGAGAAGGAAATGGCAAACTGCTCCAGTATCTCTGCTAAGAAAACACCAAATGAGGTCACCAGGAGTCAGAAAAGACTGAAATAATGAATGACAATAACCTATTTCTGTTAGAGTTCTCTGTAGCTCCCCTGTTTCCATTATTAATTTTTAAATTAATAGAAGCCTGTTGTCTCTCTCCTATTCCAATAACAAAAAGGGGCAAAAGAAAACTCCTTTGTAACAAATATGCAAATTTAAGCACAGGTAAATTTCCTCATTGGTTATATGTGTGTGTGTATGTGCACACACACACAATTTACCCCTTATGTACATGGGTAAATATGCACATACATGTATACACATGTACACATATGTGTGTGTCTCATTCTGAACCCTGAGTCCACCCCATCTCTGTCAGGAGATAAAGAATATATTTTCCCATCAGTCCTCAGGAAAAACAGATGGTCATTGTATTGATCAAGAGTCCTTCCAGCTTTCCCCTCTCTCATGATAGGCCCCCACAATCCCCTCCTCTCCAGGCCAAAGCTGCTGCTCTTGAATTCGTTCCTGCTGGATGGCTGTAGGCAATCCTCGGGCCTCCTTGCCTCCCTCTATGTGGCTCTTCTGACACGACGACCCTTCATAATGAGCTCGGGGACCTCTCCGTGGCCAGGAGTTCGGGCTCGGTGGACACTGAGTCTGGCTTTGCCTTTGTTTCAGAGTCACCGTCTCTATTAATGCAACGTAAGATTGCATTAGCCACTTAAGCAGCCACATCGCCCCACCGACACAGCAAGCATGTAGCCGGCCAAAGCTCCCGGGACTTCTGATGGGAAAAACTGCCAAGCCAGGTCCTGAGTTCATTTGTTTAGCCTGAGTGCCCGGCTTGACATTTATCCTCATTAAATGTCATCTGGTTGGTTTGGGTCTATCATTCCAGCTTGAGTCTGTCATCCAGCGGATGAGCTTCAAATTATCTCCACATGGGATCAGTGGCCTCTTCTCGCCTTCCGAGGATCATCACAGATTATAGATTTATGGGGAGACCTCCGAGGCCAATCTACTCATTTAACCCAGGAGGAAACTGAGGCTTCTGGTCAATCGGTCAAAAGCCATCTCATTAAGAGCCTAGTCCACGTCTGTTGTACTAAGGATTTTATAAAAATTGTGAATAGGCTTGGGCTAGTATCTTTATTTAGAGTGGGGCTCTGGAATGGGCAGCAACTTTCAATTGCCTCCTGCTCCAAAGCATCCCTTGGATTTGCCTTCATTTAGAGCGGGGCTCTAGAATGAGCAGCAGCTTTCATTTGTCTCCTCATCCAAAGCATCCCTCGGATCTGCCTGACAAGAGAATTAATCAACAAATTTGTACTAAGCATTTACCTCATGGCAGGATTTCCCTGTATTTGACATTAGGGATACACAGATAAAAACGAGACAGTTCCTGCCCTCAAGAAGCTTATGTTTTCAGGGAAAGCAGCCCATACATACATGATAATATACATCTATATATGTATACATATACATATATACATATAGATACATATGTGCATAAAACATATGCACAGTGATCCCAAGGTAATTGGAGAGTCACTAGCAGTCGGGAGGATCTCAGGAGTTCCTGAGTAAAGCTGTGAAGCAAAGTGAAGGAGAGTCTAGGTAGTGCATTGGCTGGAGCGCTGACTTAGATCCAGGACAACCCGAGTTCAAATCTGGTTTCAAACATTTCCCATCTATCTGTGTAACTCTGGGCAAGTCACTTAATCTCTTAGTGACCGAAGGAATAAGGCCGACAAGTCTCCAATTATGTGCACAGATGGAGAGAACTTCCATTCAAGGAGCTCCTCTAGAATAATGAAATTACAGATCCAGCCCAAAAAAGAAAAACAAATTCTGAGGGTGTTATATGAGCTATTGACACTTGAGTGTGAATTAGTTGATTATCCTGCTGGGACAGAACAGTGAAGGACCCAGTATTGGATGGGGAGGTGGATGCTTTGGGAGCTCCCGGATGGAGTGTCGATTGACCTCCCACCCACGTTTGGTGGGAGCAGAGAATGGGAGAAGTGGGGCGGGGGTTGCCGATGCTTGCGTTGACTCGTGGCCAGCTCCTCCTGGGCTCCCTCCTCAGGGGTACATCCCTGAGCTGTTTCTGGGAACTCCTTACCTCCCCAAGTATTTGACAGATAGAAACGTTCTCAAGGAGAGCTGGAGGCTCCTTACCCTGGAAATCACCGTGGGCCTGCGGTTGCTGAAGGCTGGGCCGAGGTCTGGGCCCGATCGATCACCGCTCATTGGGATCACACGGGTAATTGTCCCAATTCCAGCAGCCTTGCAGTCACCTTCAGAAGGTTCTTCCTGGCTGTTTTTAGTGACAGGAGACTTCTGTGCAACGTGAAACAAATGAAAGCCATTGGTTGGAACCACTGAGAACTGGATCTGGTCCTCAGGGACTGCTCTGCTCTGTCAGGGGGTTTGCAGCAGTCTTTATATGGACAAAAGGAAAACAAAACCCCTAATTGTCACTGGCCAGATGCTTCCAGGAGATGCCAAAGTCATGGCTTAATAAAACAGTGGGAAAGCGTCCCGAGACCAGGCCTGAAATGGGGGCCTCCCATGTGGAGCGCGCCAGGCTCGGGCTTGATTCTGGGAGCCGCATTTTAGGGGAGACACTGACGGGGAGAGAGCTTGCTGTGGAGATGGGGAAGATGGCCTCCTCCAGGGAAGGAGCGGGGCCCAGAAAAGGCAGCATTTCCTAATAAGGAGAGCTGTCCCAGGCCCTCCGGGAGGTCTACCAGCAGGGTGCAATAGCAGGGATGCCTTTTGAGGTATAAGTGGGCTTGGGTAGCCTCCAAGCGCCCTTTTACCTCTGAAGCTGTGGGAATGAGAAATGACCCTGACTGAGAAGGAGCCGCCATCTTCCCCAGGAGCCTCTCTGTTATTCCCAATTGCGGTATCACCGTGACAAATGCGTGCTTTCAGTCAGCTCCAGTGCAGGGTCTCTGTGGGGGTGGCCCCCTTCCCATCCCCGGCAGGGAGCAGTGTTGCTGGGCCCTTTCATGGCAGAAGTTATGGGGGAGGGGGCTTCCTGAGACTGGCCTGTAACGGCGGATACGGCCATATATTCTATTTGGGCAGAAAAATGATAGTCTCTTATGCTCAGGTAGGCAGTGCAATAGAGAGAAGGCTAGGTCTGGAGCTGTACTTGCTAGCTATGTGACTTCCGTGCCTCAGTTTCCTCATCTGTAAAAATGAGCTGGGGAAAGTAATCGCATACTAGTCCAGGATTTCTGCCAAGAAAAGCCTAAAGGAGGTCACAGAGCACCGGACGCGACTGAGGGATTTTCTGTCTCTCGGTCTCTCCGTGTCCTCGGTGCCCCCTCGTTTCATCTCATCATTTCCAAAGAACTTTCCTCCAACGGAGATTTCAAAGAGCAATGCAGTTTTAGGACACATTGGTTACTTTTTGAAAAATTTAGTCTCTTCACAGTACACAATGTGACTGGGAAAGGGGCCGTGGGAAGCGTCCGCAAGGTCAGACACCGGCTCCCGGCAGTTGGGGAAGCTCTGGAGTCTCCGGGGACGTTGGTGTCCAGGATGGCGAGGTCCGCTCGCCATCGTTCACTCCTTGCACCACACAGATGAGACTGCCTGGGCAATGTGGAACTTGCCCAGTGTTAGGTGTGGGAGGTCAGATTTTAAGTCAGCTCCTCCTGACTTTAGGGCCAGTGCTCTATCCACTGCCCCTCCCGGTTACCCCCTAGAATTTTCTTTCTAGTCCTTTCATTTTACATTTTTCTAATGCGCCTGATTAATAATCCATTATATTAATAATGCTCATTATTTTGATAATTCTCAGCATTCCCAAAAGCAATCTCTGGCCTTCATCCTAAAGCTGGTTGAGAATCCCTGACCCTGAGGGTCACTAAAGCCCTCCACCCCAAGCTTAGACTCAGTCTCCTACCCGAGTCTTTGCCATTGACTTACTTGGTGACTCTGGTGATGATGTCTCCCCACTTCTGCAAAGGGAGTAAAAATCGCCTGTGACTTCTAAGCCTGTGAAGAGAACATAGTCGGACTCCTTTCCTCTGGTGGAAACTGGCCCCTAAACCTTCAGCCTCTAAAGCTTCAGCCTCAGGCAGAGTTTGCCAATAAGCATTCATTAAGCACCTACTGTGTGCGACGCTCTAGAGACAACACAAATGAAAATAATTGTCCAGCTGGAGGCGTTGATGGTCTTTCTCCCTGGGGGAGTCACAGATGAAAGGAAAGGCAGATGCTGAGGGTCCAGAGAAGGGGAGAAGGTACAGGGGCAGCAGAGAGGAAAGGGTTCTCAGGGTGTGCACCATAGTTATGGGACTGGCTTGTGACAAAGCTGAGAGAAGCGGGAGGGCCTAGAGCAGGACACAAACGGCCACTCTTGGGGGTTCCCTTAAGGGGGAATGTGGAATGGACTGGTGGGGACAAAGGAGAGAGGAAAGGGTTTAGTCTGTATCTTCTCTTAGAGGCAATAGGGAGCCACTGATGATTCTTGATCAGAGGATACTTCTGGCAGCTTGTTGAAGGATGGGAGTATGTAAGTGACCAATTAGGGGGGCTGCTGCAGGAGAAGTGACAAGAGCCTCAGTTAGGGTGGGGCTCCATTAGTTGGGGGAGGTGTTGAGTAACGCTCTGTATAATTTGTGATATACTCTGTATAATCTGTAATTATGTAATTTATTTGTAAGACATTCTGTTAAGCCCTGAAACAAACTGGGGGCTTCCCAAGACACTGCCATCATTAGTATGAAGTACAGGGAACCAGTGAGGGGCTCCTAATGTACCCCCTGCCCTCTTTTTCTGCCCACTTCTACCTCCCTCCAAGCTGTTGGAAAAGCCAGAATTCCTGACCTCAGCTTTCCTTCGGAAACCGCCCGGGGAAGCCACCCGAAGCCCGGATCCATGTCAGCCGTCAGGAAATGCTCCTCAGTCAGCATCTCTCGGGGCGGCAGCCACACCTGGCCCCCTCCCCAGGAGCCCTGACCGCAGGCGCCTCTTGTTCAGGGCGAGGATGGAGGCTCGGGGGCTCAAAGGGAACCTCCATTCTGGTGCCCTCTTACTTCTTCCCTCCTTCCTGCCTTTTCCACCTTTCTCTCCTCTCTCCCTCTTCCCCTCCCCTACTCCAGCCCTTGCCTCTTCTTCCCTATCACCCTTTCTCTCTCTCCTCTTCCTCCCTTTTTCCTCTTCCCCCTCTGCCTCTCCTTCCTCCGCCTTCTCTCTCTTCTTCCTCCCTTTTTCCTCTTTTCCCTCTGCCTCTTCTTCCTCCCTCTTCTCTCTTTCCTCCTCCCTTTCTCCTATTTCTTCTCCCCTTCTTTCCCTCCTCTCCTCTCTCCTTCTGTCTCCCCTTCCTCTTTCCCCCTTTCTCCCTCTCAGTCCCCATCCTCCCTCTCCCCCTGTTCCTCCCTCCCTGAGGTGAGAGAGGCCGGCTCCCTGACCCAGAGCAGCCTAGGTGGGCTGCTAACAGGGGCTCCTTTGGAGCAGGCCTTGAAGCACTCAGAGGTCACCCGGCCCAGAAAGGCAGGGATGCCCCAAGTCAGTGACCTCTCTTGAAAGCCTGACTGTGGAACTGGCGGCCCTCCCCCTTCTGGGTCAGAGCGGCCTCCCAGGGTGTATGTGGGGGGAGGTCGCAGATCCTGGGGGAGGCCGAGCCAAAGGGCCCCCAGCTCCCAGGACAGAAAGTGCGAGCCTGGGAATAGACCCCGATTGTTTGGGATCCTCATGAATTCTCCAGTTCAGGATATTGATGTGGGGACTCGGGCATTTTGCTTTTGATAATTGTGGCCTCCTTTTTGACTCTTTTTTTTTTCCTTCAGATATTGGAAAGGGTTTCTGTGCTTCTCTGGGATTATTGTTTTTAGAACCGAAAATGACCTTCCAGGGCGCTGAGCCTCAGCTGCCACTAAGGTTTAAAGACCCATGAATCTGGACCTGAGTTCAAATCCCAGTCCTAATAATTATTCCTCATTCGCCAATGGACGAGTTAAGTGACTTCTGTGGGACTCAGTTTCCTCAAATGTTAAATAAGAGAGTTGGGCTAGATGGACTCTGGGGTCCCTGCTGCCCCTAGTCCCGTGATCCCCTAAATGCCCTTGTTTTGCAGCTGAGGAAATTGAGACCGGCAGAAAGGAAGTGACAAGGTTGGATTTGAATCCAGATTCAGGGATCCTGCTCCCTCCCCCCCCCAAAAAAAAAAAACTTCAGCTGTCCTTTAAAAGGAATGGGAGATACTGGAGCCCCCGAACCCGTAGCGCCCCCTCCCCTCCACCGCTTTGGAGCAACCCCTGTGGCCCGCGCTGCTGCCACGGCTTCCCAGCCTTTCAGCGAGTATTTACCTTTTCTCTCTTTGTTTTCTCTCCTCTCCTCCTTCCCCTCCCCTTCCTCCCCCGACCCCAAATTACAGCAAGATGATGAAGTGACAACCCTGCAAGTTAAAGGGGAAGACGGAACTGTCCTGGTATTCAAGAAGGTGTCGTCATGCGGGCCGGCCCCCACATCAGGGAGTGGCCACACTGATTGGAGGTGAGAGGCTCGGGCTTCCCCCAGCAGCAGCAGCCGGGGGCTGGTGGCGTGGCTCCGGTGCCGCCGCCTCCTCCTCCTCCTTCTCTTCCTCCTCCTCTTCCCCTCCTCCTCCTCCTCCTCCTCTCCTCCTCCTCCTCTTCTCCTCCTCCTCCTCTTCTCCTCCTTCTCTTCTTCCTCCTCCTCCTCCCCGTTAGTCCGTGTCTCCCTCTCCGATTGTGTCTTTCCCTCCCTCCCTCCCTCCCTCCCTGTGTCTCCCTCCGGCGCTCGCTCCGTCCCTCCCTCCCTCCGTCCCTCCCTCTGCCTCCCTTCTCTCCGCCTCTGGAACGTCCTAGCTGACTGCAGAGCCCCCAGCAGCCAGATGGACTGAGCCCGGCTGCCTTCTGGGGACGGCTGGGGGATGGCAGGAGCCCGGAGCATCTAGGGAGGGGGAGATGCCTTTGTTAGGAGGCGGGCACAATGGGGAGCTCGCGGCTGAGGGTCTTTGACCCCCAGCTCGAGAGGAAGGACTCGGCCGCCCTCCCCGGCGGCCGCGAGCTGCCCTTGCCTACCTTTGATGTGCCTTATTTCAAATACATCGACGAGGAGGATGAGGAGGACGAGTGGAGCAACCGCTCGCAGTCCTCCACGGAGGACGACTCCTCCGATTCTCTGCTTTCCGACAGATACGTGGTGGTGTCGGGGACGCCCGAGAAGATCCTGGAGCACCTCCTCAATGACTTGCACCTGGAAGAAGTCCAGGACAAAGAAACAGGTAAGGAGGCGCCGCGACTTCCTGCCGGCCGGAGCGGGGCTGATGCCGGCCGCCCGCGGGTGGGGGGGGGGGCTGCCAGGCCGGGGCCGGTGCCAGGGGCGGCGTGCGCGCCTGGCGCTGCCCCGGGGCTTGGCCGGCCGAGAGCTGGGGGGAGGGGGGTGCGTGCTTTGGGCCGCTGCCCATCAGCCCGTGCGTGCCCTTTCCAGATGGATGCCGGCCTGGGACGGGCACTGCCAAGGATTCCCGGCCGCCCGGCCTTGGCACCCGGCCCCCACTTTTAACCAGAGTCCGTGGGAAGGCAGGGGCCCGAGCCCGAGCCCAGTGGGAAACCCGAAGGGGGACAGTCGCCTGAGTGGCAGAGGTGCCCACGGCTAACCAGAGTGCTGGGCAATGCCCGCATCCTCCAGGCGAGCCAGGCAGAGCAATCTCTGGGGGTCGGATGTGGCCCCCTTGACTTTTCCCCTAGAGATTGTCATTCGTGGCTGCCTGGAGGGATGACGGGATCCCCTGGACGTCCTGGAAGTCCACTTTAGTCTCCTTGCTAAATACGCTCTGGGCTCCTTCAGAAGGACCATTTTGTTTTGAAATAGCTTTAGTGCCTTCCCTATGAACCGAGACAGCCCGGTGCCAGCCGGGGGCACCTCAGGGCAGAAGTGGGGCCTTCAGCTGGGACTAATTATTGCATTGATCCCACTCTCCTTGGCCTCTTGACTGACTGGCTCCAGGATGTGCTTGGGGTCAAGGGCTGATTTTCGGCCCAGGGACTCCTGGGCCAGACGAGGCACCTCAGGTCTCCCGTTTGCTTAGTTTCCCCCTGAGTGGTGGCACGGGTCTCACTGGGGCAACAATCCCCAATTTCAGGTTCCTAACACTTCTAGGAGGGATTCCAAAGTTCCCAACATGGTGGGAAGTTTCCCGGGAATCCCAGTGTTGGCTCCCAGTTGGAGAGGTAGGAGGCCCTCAGGAGCTTTTGAGTCCAGGCCATACACCCAAAGCTTCCATGTCACGTGACATCCAGCAGGTCATCTTTCCAGCCCGGCAGTGCTGGATCATCCCGGGGAGGACGAGAACACAGTTGTCATGGTTGAATCTGCTGTGAGCCCAGAGTTACTGTGGGTTCTTAAGTAGGATCCCAGGGAGAGATTTAGAAGTGGGTGAGCCAACAGAGGCTGTCTACTCCAACCTCCTCATTTTTACAGAAAAGGAAACTGAGGTCCAGAGAGGAGGTGGAGGAACTTAGCCGTAGATGGATGTGACGAGGGGACCTCTCAGGCCAACTTCCCCAGAAGGAAGCTGAGGTCTCTAGACGAGAGGGAAGTTAAGACCTATCACCCCCAAGGGTCCTCAGAGCCCCAAAGCAAGAGGGAAAAGGTTCACTGTCAGTACATAGGTTTGACCCTGTGCCCCAAGCCTAAGGAGCAGGAAGGGGCTGGACCTTCTGCCATATGGAGGCTCTGATAACACTCTTAGAGCTGGGAAGCCCAGGCTCACATCCTGCCCTTGGCAGGGAGATCGTAGAGGAATCACCTTGTTCCTCTGGGCTTTGGCTGCCCCATCTGCACAATGGGCACGGTAGGCCCGTCTACCTATTTCCTGGCATTATTGAGAGGACATTAAGGCACCATCTAAACGGGTGGGTTTTTGTTACTTGTACCATTTGTGGTCTCTCATCCAGGACACATGGAAAGCCCTGAGCCCTGCCCAAGCCCAGGTGGGTGCCCTGCGGCACGTGCCCCCAAAGCCGTCTGGCCGTTCTGCTTTCTCAGGCCAGAGTCGGGGAACAAGAGGGGGCTCGTGGTGCTTTGGGGGGGCTGTGCGTCACGGGGGGTCCAGGCTGAGTCTCTAGCGAAGTTCCCTGCCAGGTCCATGGGTGTATCTGGTGTTAAGAGCAGGGAAGGATAGGGGGCTGCAGCTGTGCCTCCCAGAAGGGCTTAGCCACGATGGCAGGTATCCCCGGGTGCTTATGCACTTGTTTGTGACCAGGCAAACACTGGCTGCTTGGGCAGAATGTTAGTGCTGGGCTACGGAGGCGGGAAGAAGTGCCTGCCTTTGTGGAGCCTCCATTCTGCGGTGCTCAGACGAGCCTCGACAGCTGCGTGGGCTCCCCTGGAGGTAGGTGAGAAGGAGATTAGGGAGGCCATCGGTCAGTCACCCGCAAGCCTTCGGGGCTCCTATTGGCCGAGTCAGGGCCAGACGTGGAGGATGTCAGTCACCAAGTGTTTGTTGGGCATCTGACCCATCCTAGGCACTGTGCAGGGCGGGCGGGGACACACCTGGAGCAGTCCCTGCCCTCGAGGAGCTTACACTCTAGAGGAGGGATATAATGAAGAGAGGGACCATGGGCTGGTGGGTAGGCCCGGAGAAGGTGACTCACTTTGGGCATTGACTAGCTGTGTGACCCTGGAGACACATCCAGCATTTCTGTGCCTCAGTTTCTTCATCTGTAAAGTGAAGGGAGCAAACCCAGTCGTCTCCTCCAGCACTATCTGTGCTCCCTACGGTTTAGTACCAAAGACAGACAAGAAACATATTTCTCTTCCTCTGAGAAAGACTTTTCACTCTTTAATGACCAGAATGACGACACTCCTTCCAGGCTGGGGCGGGGCATTTGGGAGCTGGACAGGAGCCGGGCCCCTAGTCAGGGTAACTCCAAGACTCAGTAGGTCACTCCAGCCATGTGTCCGGGTCTTCGCCCCCGGCTCCGGACAAAAGGCAGTTTGGGTAGGAAACTCAAGGGTTATTGAGCACCCACGGGACAAGAAAAACTGGGCACAACCGAAATGACTGAATAACCAAGCATGGGATCATAGGCGCATAGGGACAGATCTGGAAGAAACCTTCAAGGCCATCAGGTTTGATCCTTTCATTTTACAGATGAGGAAACTGAGGCACAGAAGGTGAGATGGTTTTCCAGAATTTCCCATAGCTATTTGGTATCTGAGGCTGGATTTGAACTCGGGTCTTTCTGACTCTAAGTCCAGTGTCCCACCTACCAGCCCATGCGCCTTCTTCAATGCCCTGTAATTACCCGTATTTCTCTACACCCCCACTCTCCTGCATGCTGATCATAGCAATGACAGTAACTCCCATTTACATGATGCTTGGCAGCTCACAAAGTGCTTTCCTCACCCTGATCCAGGGATGTGGGCAGCACAAGGGTTGGGGTCCCCGTTGTACAGATGAGACAAGTGAGTCTCTGTGACTTGCTCAAGTGTGTACAATGTGGGGCAGTGGTTAGAGTCTAAAAGACCTGAGTTCGAATCTAGTCTCAAATATTCACCAACTGGTGACTCTGGGCAAGTCATCTAAGCTCAGTGTCTATAAAATGGGGGCATTACTAGTGCCTCCTTCCCAGGACTCTTGTTGAAGATCGAATGGGATAATAACAGACCCATTGTAGGGGCTATAAAAGTATTAGCGGTCATCATCGTCATCGTCACCATCGCCATTATTCTCATCATTAATATCACCCTTTCCCTCCGGCAGTAAAGGCAACATCCCCAGACTGTCCCCATCTCCCTAGGGGAAGAGATGTGTGCTTCCTCCTCTGTAGCCAAGCTTAGTCCATTGAAGCTTGCTGGGGTTCACCTGCCTCTCCTGCCGCCATTGTGAATTTGATTCCTCTGGTGCAGTTTGCGTCACTTGATGTTTGCTCGAGGTTTCTTGGGTTGCTTGTTTGTCAGGACACATGGCGTTCGTTATTCCGTTATATTTCTTTACAACAATTTAGCAGCCATTCTCCAGGCAATGGGTGCACACTCTATTCCTTCCATTTCCTGAATCCCTCTTGCTCATTTTATATGACAGCATTATTCCTTCATATTCGTGTACTACATTTTATTTACTCATCCCCCAAGCAACGGGCCTGACTATTCCTTTTTAATGTTTTGGTGACCCCCAGAGTTCTACTACTATGACTAGTTTGTGGCTAGTAGGCCCTTCTTTCTGTCTGGGACCACATTAAGCTCAAAGCGTAAGCTGGACCCTCTGGACCAGAGATTTCAATGAGTTTTCTTATTTAACTCGAAAGAGCCCCTCAGAAACTTTCCCCCAGTTCCCCCAGTAGTATGTCGCTACGTCTGCCTTCCTCCCACCCATCCTGCATTGGAGGGGAATATAGAAAAGCAAAGGAAAAAAGTATTTGCTATTTTTCTGAACTGAATCTCTTATCCTTGACTTCAGGGCCCAGGAAACTTTACCTCTTTTGTTCATTGTAATAAATGAATTAAGGAGTAACATTTTGATCTCGTGGGAGACTCAGGGAAGGCAGATGACAAGGGGCTGTGATCCCCATGTCCGAGGGCACTTTTCATCATCCAAAGCCCCTTTTGAGGGAATGCGACCCACATGCTCTGGAAGGCAAATGCAGGGTTCTCGGTGCCTTCCCATGGGAATGGGGCAGTAAGGACACTCCCACCCAGGAAGGCTCCTTCATCCCTGGAGGCCAAGGACAAATAAAATGGCAGAGACCAGTAGCTGCCCTCCTCTTTCCTCTCCAGAGGAAACTTGGGGTAAACCCTCAGATGAGTAGATGGTATCAAGCGCCTCCCTGACTAAAGGGAAATCTGACCCAGGGAGGTCCCTGACGGGGTTGCTGCACACCGTAGTGGCAGAAGAACTGGTGGCATCCACCTAAGAAACATCCCTCAGCTGGCTTGAGGAATAGGAAGCTAAGCTTCTGAAACAGATGTTTTTATTTGTTTTTGCTCCCCATTGTCATCACAAAGCACAGAAGGGAAAATTATTTCATTCATTCAGCTAATACTTACTGAGTTCCTATGATGAAGGAATGAGTCATTTATTAAGTGCTTACTGTGTACAGAGAATTAGCTTCTCACTAAGTCCAGAGCCCTGGAAGTGAGGTAGTCCTGCCTCTTAGGAGCTTCCATTCTACGGAGGAAGATAAGACATACTGATGATTTCAACTGTGAGGCGGATGGAAAAGGCCCATGGTCCTTAGAGTACAAAATCAATGCTCAGGGTATCCATCACCCAGGTTGTCTTGCCTGCTGAGCTTCCTACGATCTCAGACATTTTCTAACTGTGTGACCTCTGAGTCTCGGTTTACCGCTCCAGAAAATGGAAATGAAAATATCTGTTGCATGTGCATCCTGACAGCCAAGATAGAGGCATTGATGGGGAGCTGGCCACAAGGCCAGGGAGACCTCAGTTCAGGGTCCACCTTCTGGCACTGACCAGTCACGTGACTCTGGACTGGTCAGTCATTGCTCATTGCCTTATGCTCAAGGTCAGACCCCTACACACAACCCCGAGTACTGCCTGAACCGGATCGAAATGTAACTGGAAACATTCCACAACCTAAATACAAATACAGTGTAACAAGATCAGTGAGGCTGGACTCCTGCTTCTTCTGGGAACAAGACGCTCTCTCTCAGTTCTGGGAATTGTCTTTGGCCGGCCCTGTGCCTGGAATGCTCTTGCTCCTCATCTTGGCCTCCTGGTTTCCTTCTCCTCTCAGTTCCGACACGTTCCGTACATGGAGCCTTTCCCAATCCCTCTTTACTCTCACATCTGCCTCTATCAGTTTTCTCTCTGTCCCTGTTCTGGTGGGTGAGAAGTTGTCATGGAGAGCCCAGCTTTTTAAATTGCAGGTCTCATCACTGAATGTGGGGGTCATCAAATTCTGTCTTCTTCTCAGGAAATACGTGTACCTATTTTCTATACCGATTAGCTAGGGTCACATAAAAATCTCTCTGGCAAAAAGGGGCGATGAGCAGAAAAAGTTTAAGAAGCCCTGATGTAGAGAAGAAAGAGCCAACCTTGGAGCAGTCAGACCAGGAATCAAGGTCTGCCTCTAATATATCCCGGCTCGGCCAATCTGGACACATCACTTAACCTCCCACTGTCCCCAGACAGCTCTCCTGGATACTGTTTGCAGAGTGGGAGCCAATCTGTATCTATGGATAGAATTTCCTCAGTGGTCCTATCTATATCAATAAAATTATAGTGAACTAGCTACTAAAGCAAGGGATGGAGGGAAGGAGGGAAAAGAAAGCAAAAGAGGAAAGAAGGAGGGAGGGAGGGAGAATAAAAGAAAAAGGAGAGAGTTCAGCAATGAAGGAAGGAAGGGATGGAAGGAGGAGAGAGAGGAAGAAAGGGAAGTAAGGAAGGAAGGAAGGAAAGAAGGGAGAGAGGGAGGATGAAAACAAAGGAAAGAAGGAAGGGAAGGAAAGAAGGAAGCAAGGAAAGAAGGAAGGAAAGAAAGGAGAGAGGGAGGATGAACAAGGAAAGAAGAAAGGGAAGGAAGGAAGGAAAGAAGGGAGAGAGGGAGGATGAACAAGGAAAGAAGAAAGGGAAGGAAGGAAAGAAAGAAGTAAGAAAGAAGGAAAGAAATTGAAAGCGTAAGTATGTGTTTGGAGGGTTGTTATTTGTTTTGGTGACTGCTAAGATTTCTTCCAGACCAAAAATTTTATAATTTTAAGAAATCTGAGGTTATAAGGACCTTGAACTTGCCCCAGAAGTCCTTCAAAAGTAGCAGGTACCAGCCCTCCTTTACAACTGCAAACAAGATTCCTGATCTTTTTCGCAAGTTCCCATCAGTGTCTCACTGATCCATTGTTTACAGCCACACGGTGTGACTCGGGGAGATGAATTATTGGACCCAAATGGCATAATATCATTTTCCTGCCTGGTGCTGATGTAAGTGCATCTGTAAGGAGATATCATGTCAAATGGACAGTTTTGACAAAACTGCCATGGAAAATGTGCCATGAAATTAAGAGATAGAAGCAGTGCTTCATCACCAGAGCTAGGAGCCCGTCTCACAGGGACTTGCCAAGGCACTGGGGGTTTTGAGAAGGTTTCAGGTGCTTAGCACAGTGCCTGGCGCACAGTAGGAACTTGATAAATGTTTATTGATCGACATCTAGAAAGCACATGACTTTGATCAGGGATAGGGCCACTCTGTCTTTTAATTCCTGGTTTTATTGATGGTTCTTTTCCATGAGTCTACTTCCAGCTGGTTGAAGAGAGAGTAGTTCCATGCCCATCACTCTCTGACTTGGCCATGCACCTGATTGGATGGCCCTGAGAAATAAGGTGACCAAGAGCATTACTAATGTGCCGGGGCTGTGTCCGGTGTGAGAGGGGCAGAGCATGGTTAGTCAGTGACTAAGTCTTGGAAGAGGGATGGTGATAGAACCCTCCGGGACCTGCCCAGAATTCTGCCTAGAACTCCTTTCATATGAGGCAAAACAGCTGGGAGTTACCCCACAAAGTGGTGGGACAGCTGCCCCCTCCCATCCTCCAAGGTGTCCAGCCCACGCCTCTGCAGACATGGCGGAAGCCCAGTCATAGGGAGGTTTAGTTATGTCCACAAAGCCAGGAGGTGGCAAGTTTGCCAACCCCTTTGTAGACGTTACTGACTGGGAACCCCAGAGTTCTCTCTACTCTGTCACATCATTCTAATTAAGTATGGAGATGAGTAATGGTGCTAATAGAAACAGGGACAATGGACCAGGGGAAGGGGGAGCTGAATTATAGGAGCTCTTGAGGTCATGAGATCATTGATCCTAGAAATAAATGGGGTTTTGAGGCCATCTAGTCCCACCCCTCACTTTCCAGCTGAAGAGCTGAAGACCAGAGAAGCTAAAGGATTTGCCCATGGTAGTGAGACTCATGGACGGGGTTTGCCCCAGGATCTCCAAGTTTAGAAACAGCCTTTCCACTCTTTCTTTTCCATCTCTGAAACTTATGACTCTCCAAGTATCAATGGATAACGTCTTAGTCCCCATTGGGTGGGTCTTTGTGCCATAGAACATTCCCTTTTCACAAACAGGAAAACAAAGGTGGAAGAGGATGGTGGTACATGTAGTGGATAGAGCGCCAGCCTTGGAATCTTGGGTTCGAATCCCATTTCTGGTACTTGCTATTTTTGTGTCAATTGGGCTGTGTGAGCTTCAGTTTCCAATCTTTCAAAATGGGAAATACTAACAGCTGTGAGATCCACTCACTGAACTGCCGTGAAACTCAACTGAGATAAGTAAGCTACGTCAAGGGTGTTAACGTCTGCATCGAAGCCGGTGGGAGTAGGCACCAGCGGTGGGCAGACGTGGAGTTAAGTTCTTCCAAGTGACAAAGTGAGTGCGAAGTAAAGGCAGAGCGATAACTCGGAGATCCATTATCTTTCCCCCTCAGCCTGTCCGGTGTCTCATGAATAGAATCATGGAGGCCGGATCATAATGGAAATAAAGCTCTCTCTGGAAAACCCCGGGTCAGGCTATTTGTGAACCACTTAAGTCATTTCATCTCCAGCACAAAAGGCCATCATCTGGGCTACCAGCTGTGAGCCAAACAGCCCCTCAGAGTCCAGACTCTTGAGAGGGGACAGAGCCTCCCGGTTCCAGCTGCCACCATGGCTGCCGGCTCTAATGAGAAATTACCAGGCGGCCAATTTCAGATCTGAATTTCCATTTGAGTCATTCGTCTTTGGAAGAGTCTGTTCTCTCTCACCTTTGAACACAAGACATGATGTTCGCTAACAAGGGAGCTGATGCTTTTACACCGCCAGTGGACTGCGGGTTAATTAATACCCTCGTTACTTGGGAAAGTCGGGGAAGTGAAGTGAGACTGAGCCGGAGCATCAGGTTATTAGCAGGAGCTGATTAAGAATGGAAATGGGCTCGTTTCATTGTGGCGCGACCCCGGGGGTGGGGGATGCGTTTAATGGACGGGGACTCATCAAGAGAGCCAGCCCTTCCTTGGCAAGAATCTTTTCCTTTCCCTCATCATCTGAGAAGGGGCCATCAGAAAAGGTTAATTGGCAAGCGGGAGAATGCTTCATCCCTTCGTTATTGAGAACACTCCTTCCCTTGGGATTCACCAAAGTCTGCTTTAAGTTCAGGATTCTCATTTCATCCGTACAAATATATTCAGGATCAAGTGACCAGAATACAATGGTTCTCCTGTGAGGGAAGCATTTTCAGAGGAGCACAGAATGGTGCCTTCATTGGTTTCTCAATAGAAATAGTGATTTTTTTCTTAATATAATATCTACAATTGCTGTCACCCTCTGCCTCCTTTTCATCCACTCTGCGGTCATCGCTGCAGAATTGGAAGGGGCCCAAACAAGACTGAGGGCCATTTTGTATTGTCCTTTGTTCCATGGCTTGCCAAGGCCAAAGATTCAGTACCCAGGGGCCAGACCGGCCTCTTCTTTCCAGCATTTGCCATGAAAAGCCGGGTCCCCTCCCAGAAAGACATCCAGGAGCACTTTGTGGTTGGCTCATTTCTTCGCCATGTCCGGAGACAATGAGGAAGGCCCCCGGCACGGAGGGAAGACGTTCCATAGCAAACTTCTTGGAGGACATGAATGGCAGGATGAGCAGGTATGGCTATGCAGAAGTCTGGGGGCTGGATGGAACTCGTACACTGGGGGGGGGGGGGGGTCCTAGCACCATTTCAGTGTGAATTCAGGAAGCCAGAAGGCCTGATGGCCATGAGGAGTAGGGAATCAATGCAAATCTGTTCAACCAGGAGCAATTCCCAATAAACAAATGGTCAAAAGAGATATGACTGAATGAAGCCCATTGACTGACTCTGTGACTACATGTTCTGAGTTACGAATAACAAGAAAAATGAAAATTAGAGCTACTCTGAGGTCTTACCTGAGCCCCCCCACCCAAGGTGACAAGAATGATCCAAAATGGAAGCGGGCAATGTGGAGTAGAAGACAAACATGATGATTCACTGTTAGGATGACTGCAGGCTGCTTCAACCATTCGGCAAAAACAACAGAGAATCATGCCAGAAAAGTGACTCTGACTCCACAATCCCATTGTCAGTGATATGTCCCAAGGAGGTCAGTGACAGAGGGAAAGGTTCTGTAGAGATGAAAAGTGTTTATAACAACATCTTTTTTTAAATATTAGCCAAGAAATTGGAAGTCAGGCACTGACGCCCCGATACATGCCGGCTCTGACCAAGTCACTTAACAGCCTGGTGCTCAGATTCCAGCTCCTTAAACTTAAAAAAAGACTTTAAAAAAAATGGGGTCATGACCCCATTGGGGTCTCCTAACTGAGTGTGGGGGGGTGCAAAATTAGAATTTCTTATCACTAAATGTTGGATTTGTATATACCGATATACTAATTTTCATATTTTATAAACTAATTATATTATTTTATATACTAATATACCTGGGGTCAAATATATGGCCAATCCTGGTTCCAGATGACTGAAATCTCCTTCCTCCCCAGTAGGAGACATTTCATTTTCTATCCATCTTTCAGATTTCAGGCATCGTTTATAGCCAGTGATCACGTCTACAATTCGTTATCAATCTTCTCCTGTGAGAAAATTGACATGAAACATCTATATATATTCTGGACCTTATCACAATGGGCGTTTCCTCCAACAATGCACCTTGCAGTCCATCCATACTTGCCTGTCCTATGTAACATTTATTCATATCCTTCTGTAAGTTCATTAGCAGGGGTCAACCCACCATGCAAGAGCCTTCCTCAGGTGCTCCTTGCACCCTGAGGATACCATTGGCGCCCATGAGGTGTCCATTGATTATCTCTCAGTCTTGCCAAGGCAAGAAGCATCTCCATGATGGAGGAAATACACTGTATTACAGGGAGATAAAATCCATAGCTGAATTGCATACATAGTCTCCATCCCAGCACGTTGGTAAAAGTTACTGTGAAGGGGAAAAGTTAGGGAGGATCATCTCCTGGCTTATTGGGAATTGGTCAAACCAGTGCTGGGGCCATTGTGAATTAATTTAAGTCATTTTGGAAGCCAGACAAAGGGCAAAGTCATGCCCGTCTGCGGAGAAAGGAGCCTTTTATGCAAATGTTGACTGTCTTTTCCCTCTTTTATGAAGGTACATAAACTCTGTTAGTTCGAACGCAATAAGCTCTAGCTCCAATAGGACTTTGGGGACACCTATAGTAAAGTACTGGATAGAATTTGGATCTATGAATATTGAGTCCAAGTTGAATTCTCTTACCCTTATAGGGAACTTCTATCATCATCATCATCATCATTTATGTAATGCTTTAATGCTCAGACTTTATACACATTGTCTCATTTTGGGCCCATGGCAGCCCTGTGAGGTGGGTTATTGTCAATGCCCTTTTTATAGATGAAAATTGATATTCAGAAAGGTTGAATGGCCTCCCCATAACACACACCTACTGAGTGTTGGAGAAAGGATTTGAAACCGGGGTCCATCAGGAGCATCAGTTTTTGTTGGAAACATAGCACACGTAGGAAATTAAGTGAATCGGTACTGATTCTATGATCCTTAGCCTAGAAGTTGGTCTTTTAAAAGACATTCCGGATGACTTTTTTCCTTGCCATTTATTGCTGCCATTTGCCTCTGCTCTGCTCTCTAAAAACACTTTCCCTTCTCTTTAGTCAGTGTTAATATCCCCTTCATTGATACAGATTGTGACTCCATTAAAACTTGGTAGTCATTCAGTCTTTGAGAATTGCAGTAGCCCCAAAGCTGATCATCTTGCAGCCTTCCAGGTGATGAGACTCCCCAAACTTAAATAAGCAGGCCTGTCTTTGGACAGTGACACACACCATCACTGGGTCTATACCCCGTCTTCAGAAGCTCAGTAGCATTTATGTTCTGCGGACGGAGCAGGTTCGCCTCTGTGCCATTCATGTTGTTCTATTCATACGCCGTTCTGCCTGATGGGCGTCCATTTTACTTCCAGGTCTTTGCTACCACACAAAGTCTTGCTATGGATGTTGTTGACCAGTGTTGGATAGTTCTGTCCAACCTCATTAAGGTATATTGTCGGTAGTGCGATTACAGCCATTTGTCATTCACGATTCTAAATTATTTCCCAGAAGGAGCGGGCCAATTCACAAGGCTGCTAACAAAATACCAGTAGTGCCCTTCTTTCCTCAGCCCTCTGACATCCACTTGTCCAGTCTCTGAGATCTTTGATCATTTCCTGGATGTGAGGAGAATTCTTGCAGTTGTGGGGATTTATATGTTTCTTTCTCTCTGTTTACAGCGCTTTTCTCTGATCATTGATGATAAGCCATTCTTCTTTTAGAATGGTGTACAAAGTTATACTTATTACTGTTTTATAAATTATTTCTTGGGCATAATCTCGCTTCCCAATGCGTTCTCTTGGGATGAAAACTTCTTCTGTAGTTTCCTTTGCTTTCCAGAATGGGTCCCTGAATACTAAAGGCCATTACTAGGATGGGCTGGAGTAACTCATCTGATGGGTAACTGTCCTCACCCTGGCCATGTTTTGCCGTTGTTGTTTTTAAGAAGCAGCGCTATGAGATCTCCAGAAAAGGCCAGCAGTGTTTCTATGAAAGGGTTTTCCCGATCTGTGCTGGTTCCTTCTGTCTTTCAGCCTTCATTCCCCTACGTTCCTAAATCTCAGCTGCATTTTATGAAACTTAAAGGAGGGGTCTCAGACTTCGCCATAGCAAAGCTTGGGACCCACTCCTGCAAGGCAAGGACATGGGACATTGTGTCAGTAATGAGTTTGGCAGCTTGGTAGTTTTAGCCAAAAGGCTATTATTCCATTGTAACAGCCATTGTGGAAATCAGCCCAACAACCATCTGGAAGACCGTGCAAGAGGTGGAAATATTCCTCTTTTGGCTGTAGCTGCCCCTTACCCCCACCCAGCTGGCAGATCAGCGCAGACCACCAGACGCCCTCGTCTAAATTTTAAAATGTTGCCGATGTCTTCCTCCGGTAGAATTGACTGTGTCACCTCTGCGAGGAGGGGGCTTCCCATGCAAGAGAGTGGGCACTTCAGGGGGCCGATCAAGGTGGAAAAGAGGTGGAATTCTATGGTGATTTGTTGGCTGAGCAATCAGTACATTTGTTAATCTTTCCTGGAGCTTTCTATGAAATCATTGCCCTCGTTTAAGCAGCAGCGCCGGGGAATCTGTTGGAATTGACAAGCTAATGGGGTGAAGTGATGTCCTTTGGGGCGGTTGGGGCCCTTTCAGATACCGACAATCTGCTGGGTCGTTGTCCTTTGCCAGCTTTGAGTTCTTTTTCCTTGTCCCACTTCTCCCTTTTCCCATTATCCCCAGTCTCTGCCTGTGGGTTTTTGTTATTGTTTTACAATTGAAATCTTTCAGTCTGTTTGTCACCTCCTTTCCTCCTTTTTCCTCCCTTTTAAGGAAGTTCATATGGACAGTGAGCTTTCCCAGAGTTCATGTAAGTGTTTTAGCATCACATGGGGTAAAGAGGAGAGATGAAGAGAGAGAGAAGGAGATGGAGAAAAGGGGAAGAGAGAGAGAGGGAGGGAAAGAGGAAGGAAGGGGGGAGAGAGGGAGGGGGAAGGGAGAGAGAGAGAGAGAGAGAGAGAGAGAGAGAGAGAGAGAGAGAGAGAGAGAGAGAGAGAGAGAAACATCAAAGCACCTGGTATTGCCTGACTTCTTTTAGGGGAAATGTTATTTTAGTCCAAATAAAGGGCCCATTCTTCATAGACAGACAGACACACACACACACACACACACACACACACACACACACACACACACAGCCTGTTAGCAAAATCTGGCTTATTTGAAAGCTCTAGGGAAGGCAAAATGACTTAGAAGGAACCAGTCTTTAAGTCTTGAGGAATTAGATTCAAATCCTACCTTCAACACATCATTTAATCCCCTAGTGACCCAGACAACTCTCTGAGAAGGTTTGAAATGAGTTGTTACCCTTCCTTAATAGGGGGAGTTTGTCACAGTAATGAAGTCATGTCTGACCCTGAAATAAAACCAAGCCCAAACACCCTCCGTGTAATCATCCGCTTAGTTATCTTAGGTGGGGAAACCGACACCTGGGTGGTGTTATTGCATTTTAATTTCACAGAGAAGACTCCCTCTTGTTTCTGCTCTGAGGTTGTAAAACAATGGCCCCTTTCAGATGCATTGGGCACCGGAGGTGGGAAGGAGAGAATGATGCTCAGCATCTCCTTGGAACGGTGATGTCAGAAAACATCTTTATTTGAATTGGAAGGAGTTTGGTAAAAGGAGCTCAGGGGCATTTTGTTGTGGCAGTCGCGGCTGGTTCTTGCTTGGGACATGCTGGCAGATTCTTTCCTTCAGTTCTCTTGCCCGGGGGAGCTGGCCCTCCTTTGGGCCGTGCTACTGTGTGTGTTTCCTCTGTTCTCTCTCTCCCACCCACTCCCACCCCCACCACCCCCGAGGTCTTCCTGGGAACCGGGAGTGCTCAGAATGGCTCGATTCCGTTCTGCCGAAGGTATTGAAAGCTGTTTTCATCTCGTGGCTGATCGATGAGTTTTCTAACACAATTTTGGTCCACCCAGGCCAAGTCTTCCCGGGCTGGGGGTCCTAACACTCCAAATCATCAGTTCCTTAGACACTAATTGATGACTCCTTTGTAGCTGAATAAATAATGAGAGTCCCACTAGGGAGGAGGAGGGACAAACTTGGTGACAGATGTTATTCTCAGATATGGAGAAGGTCAATTTGCTTTTAAACTCGCTTTTAAAATAAGGAAGGAGGGAGCAGTTAGATGGAAGCTAGCTGTGTGACCCGTGGTCCCCAGTCCTCAGTTTCCTCATCTGTAAAGTGGGGGTATTACCAGCAATCCTTCTTCAGAGGTTTGATGTCAAGACAAAAGGAGATGCCGGAGCCACAAAAATAAGGGGCAAGTGCTTTGGAAGGAAGACATCTGTCTTTTGGATATGTGAGCATTGTCTTGTTGTGTGTTTGTATAAGGGGAAGGTTGTTTATTTAGTTATCCATTTCCCCTTCCCGCAGATTGGGGTCTTCCTTTATCAACAACTGCATTTATTGCATTTGGAAGGGAGAGGCAAAGTTTCCATTTCTTCAAGAAAAAGTTGGGAAGGGGGGAGGAAAGGGAGATGTCCAAAGGAAGAATGTGGATAACATACACTCCTGCATTTTGCCAGACAGTGGCTCTTAGTGGATTTATGAAGAAAGGCTCAGATATGTGCTATTATTCCTTTCAGAAAGCGTTCTTCAACAAAGTATTTTGTCTTAAAACTTTGGCTTAAAATCCCATTTATCTGGCAAAATCATAGATCTGAAGCTGAAAGGGGCCTCGAAGACCATCTGGTGTCCCCCAGACCCTCATCTTTGTAGATGAAGAACACAATCCTGGGGGAGTAAAATGAGATCACACAGGTAATAAATGTCCAAGCTGGGACCTGAACTTAGATCATCGGACACCAGAACCACTATCTTACATGGCCTCTGGTTCTAAGGCAATGGGGGGTTTCTTCGAGCTGACCCTTCAGTAAGCGCAGAGCATTTCTGGTGGGGTCCCATTTCTCTTTAGTACTCATTCCAGCCCCAGCATCACAGAGAACAGGCCCTGTGACCATGGCTGCTATGTCTGAGTTCAGACTTGGTTCAGAGGCAGATGTTGGGGCCACTTCGGGTGTCCGGAAGGGACAGTTTCCTTTTTGCTGGAGATCTCCCTGCAGGATGGAGCCAGGGGCAGAGCCCCTTACCGGGCATGTGGGAGAAGGGCTGATCCCCTCTTTGGGTCCTGGGCTTGGCAGGAGAGGATGTTCAGGGCCATTCCCCCAGGTGCCGCCCCCATGAGTGTTGCCGCTTTCCCCCATTTGCTCCCACTCTCGGTGCTCCAGATCAGGAGCCTGCCTGTGCCCATCATCACTGGTACCTGCACAGACCTTCTTTCCTGGCGCCCTTCTGTCCCTGTCAGATGTCAGTGCAGTGAATGTGCCTTCTCCTCCAGCTACCCCCACAGTGGCAAGTGCTCGTCCTCCAAGGGCTTCATGGGAAGTCTTGTGGCTTCTGTACCCCCATCCCGGAGCCCCAACATCCAGATACAGCCCAGAGGGGAGAGGGCTGCTGGCAAATGCCCAGAGAGACTAGGGCCCCAACAGCAGCAGGCTCCCTGCTCCTCAGATCTCCAACTCTCTCCCCCTCTGCTCCCCTACCCAGTGGCCATTGCTGAAGCACACACTCGGATCTTCAGAAAGCTCTTCTTCCTTTGGGACAAGATGCCAGCTCTTCTGTTGGCATCTAAGACCCTTTCTGGCCTGCCTCAGGCCTCTCTTGCTCTCCCCAGTGATCCGGTATCTTTGCTGCCCGTGCTCCCCCTCCCCCTCCCCCTCGTTGGCTGGGAGTCACTTCATCTGCCGAGGGCCCCTTTTCCCCCCATGCTCCCTGAACCTCCAGCTCCTTGGGGAGGTTGGCTCTGGTGCTGTCCTACTTGAGGGAGACCTCCAAGCAGCCCCAGAAGGAAGATGTCTGCCGGGGCCCCTTGGAGCCTTCCTCCCATTTGGCCTTGTTTCCTGCTCTGAGGTCCCCCAGAAACTACTTTCATAGACTTGCCCCTCCAGGGTACAGAGATTAAGATCTATATGCCATATGTGACTTACCCAGAGCCATACAGATTTATCCAACCCACTGCGCCACATTGTCCTCCTCCAGTCCTTGACTCCTTCAACATTAATTTGTGTCCCATTATATATGCTTTGTACTTATATCTCTGTGGACATGAAAAGTACGCCAGAGTTAAGAGATCTGAGTTCAAATCTCAGCTCTACTACTAACTGCCCGAGTTTTCTTCAGTACACAAGACGCTTCCTTCTCTCTGTCTGCAAACTGAGGGGTTTGTACTAAATGCTTCTGAACTAATTTCTAGGTCTAGGACAGAGAATTCTGTCATGTATCCAACTATCCGGACTACATGATTCTGAGCAATGAAAAGGCTCCCATGAAGCCCCACAAGGAGGGTGGTTTCTTGTGTGGCTCAGTGGTAACTAGTGCCTATTTTACTGGCCCATTCTCTGGGATAAGATTTGAGTTCAAATCCTTCCACATCACTTGTTCCCCGAATGACTCACACCAATCACCAAGACTCGGGTTTTTCACCAGGGAAATGAGGAGGCTGGACGAGAGGAAGCCTCTCGGGCCCTTCCTGTTCCAGATCATGGATCCCCTGACATTGTGCTGTCGGGATTTCTTGTAGACAATCAGGGCCGTGAGGCAGCAGTATCGGTGATTTTTCAGTGAGCCCATCTCACTGAAGAGTCACCCTGAAATAGACTTCTTATTTGTTAATTAACGAATTTGGACATTTATTGAGCACCTCTTAGGTGTCCCCGAGCTTCGTGTTTCTGAGCATTTCCTGTATCTCCCTTATGGGAAATGTCCTACTTAGAAAGCCACCGTGCCATTGGCTCGGGAAATACGATTTCAGATTTTCTTCTTTTGCTGAGGAGACAGAAATCTATTGTGATCGACAACTCTTAGAGCCTTTAAGTAGTTTCTAAGGCTCCGCTAGCACTAATTCCTGGATTAAAAGTCATCCAATACCCCCAAGTGACTCTCTGTGCCACTGGAGACGTCGGCTTTAGTCTTCCTTTCCTTCCCAAGTACAGAGATGTCAGCTGTGAGCATCAGTCCTCTGGTGGACTGTCTGTGGCCATGTTGGGATTGCATCGTTTTAAAGTATATGTGTGTGTGAGAGAGAGAAAGAGAGACAGAGACACAGACAGAGAGACAGAGAGAGAGACAGACAGAGACAGAGAGAGAGAGAGAGACAGAGAGAAGAGACAGAGAGGAGAGGAAAGAAGAGAGAGACAAAGAGGGAGAGACAGACAGACAGAAGGAGGGAGGGAGAGAGAGAAAGAAATAGAGGGACAAAGAGAAAGAAATAGAGATAGAGAGATTTGAATGATTTCAGAAAGAACTTGGGCCTTCCCATTCCCTGGGTCATTGTGGGGCAAGGCTCAGGGGAGATGGGGTGGGGTTGGCCCATGAGCTCCAGGAGAGAGGCAGCTCTGGGGTGTGGGTCCCACCTTCCCCATGGGGTCCTGGCCTTTCTTTGATGAGTCCCTGGCCAGCCACTGACCTCTTGGAGCAGCTCCAGCGGGTCCTCTGCAGGTGGTGGCCAGGCCCAGAGCAGTTTGTCTGAACCCAGCAGTCCTTGGTCCCCCCACCCACCCAAAGCAGCCTGGGAGTTCTCTCTCTGCGGAGGCTTCCTTTGATCAGTGGGCACAGCTGGAAGCTGGGCGAGTGACTGACAGCTGCCCGTGGGCAGAATTCTCCCGAGCCCCACCCTGTGGCTGCCCACTTATTTACCCAGGTGTTCATGGGATGGAGGCAAGTGACAACAGGAACTGGGCAATCCACAGCCGGCTTAGGGCAGGGGAGAGGCAGAGCTGAGAGCTCAGAGCCTAATTCCGTCCTTAACTTGGGGAGGCTGAGTGTTCTACCTGCCAACATCGGGGTGTTTAAGGCTCGTGCTTTTCACAGGTCAGCAACATAGGTGCTGTTATTATCCCATTTTACAGACGCAGATAATGGCATGAGAGAGATGGAATCGCTTGCCCGGTGCCCGTGGCAGGGAGTCAGATCCCAGCTCCCATCACTTCTGCCCTTCCCCATGAGTGCTGAGATCCTCCATCCCCTTTTGGGGGCTCCCGGTGTGAGGGTCCAGAGGATGGGGGCAGGAGAGTGCTGCATTGAACCCAGCTCTGACCCTTGAAGTCTCCGTTTTGTTCCCTAGGAGGGAGGGGGAAGATTGACCTGGAAGGGCTGAGTGCGCGAGTTGCCTCAGAGCTGCTGGTCTGCTCTTTTCCTCAGAATCTCCCATCTGAGGAATGCGTCTGCAGCATCTTCCCGTGGGATTCTGCCAAAGCCCAAAGGATAGTGGGAATTTCAGACTTTTTGCAAAGCTTCAGGCCCTTCATTAGCACAGATCTCGGGGCGTTGAGGAGGTGGAGGCGGCAGAAGGATCTTGTTCTTTCTTTCTCTGGTAGAAGGAACGGCTGCCGAGGAAGCTCGTCCATTGGGGAGCGGTCCCTCCTCAGAGATCTCGCCTTGGCGAGCTCCCCAGGGGCCACTGAAATGAGTGACCTGCCCAGGTTCACTCCGCTAATGGCAAGGTTGGGACCCATTCCTTCCCGATTCTCTGTCCAGTTTACTCTGCTGCCTCAGTTTCCCTGGAACCATTTTACATCCATTCAGATGCTTCTTGATTTATTATTATCATTATTTTATTGTAAAATTGGGGGCAATTGGTTTTTTAAGGTTTGCTGGCCGGGTGGCCGCTCTCGCTTTGCCAGTGATTTCCAGCGAACCGAAGCCTTACAAGAAGAAATCATTTAGCGTCAGAAGGGGGACCTGTCCCAGGTTCTGAGAGGAACTGATGTCGCTGCGGGCTGTTCCGTGGAGCCCCGCGAGCCGCCAAAATGGGCCCGGGTCTCTTATTCCCAGGAGTTACTCCGTGCATCCCCGGGTCCTAACTTAACGTGTTAATCTCCGAGCCATTTTTGCTTTCATTCCCTGCGATTTGGAAGCATTAAATCTGCCTCTCCCAGAACAAGATGAGCAGGATAAATCTGCAGCTCTGGGGCGGCTGCCACAGCAGGCAGGTGCTCGGACGGACCCGGGCCATTGTCCCCAGTGTGCCCCCGGGGTGTGCCCGGCGGCCTCCTGCTGCGCCTTCACTGTGGCCGTCTAGAGCTCAGAGTGTTTGGAGACAATAATCTGGGCTGTTGCTCAGTGTTTTACACCCTGTCTCTGATCCTTGCCTTCGTGATAAATGGCTTCTCCCCGGGGTCTCTCCATGGTAATGCCCCTGGTCATCGTTGGGCCCTTGTCCAGGTGGCCAGAGGCCTGTGCTCGCTCTGACGAGGCTTGTGGGAGCCCGTGCCAGGCCGGTGAAGGCCCAGGCAGTTGTGGACACGGCGGGGTTGGGCTGTGAGAGGGGCCGGACCCCCGGCACTCTGAGACCTGCTGCCCCCAGATCTGTGGGTTTCAGGTGGGCTCCCTTTTTGATATTTCCGGAGCATGTGACCAGTGAAATGTCATCATTGGGAGGGAGTGTGGGGAGTCCCCTGAAAACCGACGCTGAGGAAATGGCTCAGAGGGTGGGCTCAGAGGGGTGGGCTCGTGAGAGAAGAACGTGGAGAGGCTGGAACGGAAGCTTTTCTAAAGGTCACACAGGCCAGCAGGGAAGCACAGAGATGGTCAGGGATGCTCAGAGAGGGCCCCGCTTGGACATCAAGGCAAGTCTTCCAGCTTTGCTTGCCAGGCTAAGATTACCCCGGGGGGGGGGGGGGCTCCACAGCATGGTGAAGAATGAAAGGGGAGGGGGCTTCTGTAAAAAGTAATTCCATCATTTAAAAACCACCCAAGGACATAATGGTGCAAGCAGTGAGCCGATGGACCCAGGACCTGGCCCGACCTTCTCAGGACATACTGTTTTATGAGAACAGAGGAAGACCCCAGGGCCGCTACGTGGTCTGGGGGATGGAGCACTGGACCCAGAATTAGGAAGACCTGAGTTCAAATCTGGCCTGAGATACTTCCTGGCTGTGTCACCCTGGGCAAGTCACTTAACCCAGTTTTTCTTAATTTCCTCATTTGGAAAATGAGCTGGAAAAGGGAACAACAAACCCAGTACCGTGGCTCAGCTGAGGAAATCCAAAGGGGTCACGAAGAGTCGGGCAGAACGGAGCAACAGCAAGGCTGTCTGTCTCAGCCTTGTTTTTTAAGGCGAAAATGGATGATTAATAATCGCACCTGTGCCATCTCATGGGGCCGGGGCTCCCACGTTAGGAGTTAGGTACAGGGAATCGCAGATGTTCTGTAAATCTAAGAGGCCGCATCGCCTTGGATCGGGGGCTGCTTCAGAGCCCACCCCGGGCCTTGGCTTTGGGACCCTGAATAGGGCCAGAGTGGGGGTGGGGCTTGTTGTCCCCAAGGCCTTTCCTGCTTCTCATCCCATGATCCCAGGGCCTCAGTCCTGTGCCCGGGCAGGGAGTATTCTTTTTTTCAGACTGCTCTCAGCCTTGACCGCACGGCGAGCTGCTCGGCGGCCTCCTGTTCCCCTGACGTGCAGCAGGGAAGCTACAGGAAAGTACAGACGGGAACATTTCAGGGACTTTGGGAGACCTTGCCAGGGATTGGGCTCGAGCCTTTCTATTCTCCAGGGCAGATAAAAGGTGGGGGCAGGGGGATGTTCAGTGCTTGCTTATTTTTAAAAAACACATTAAAATTATTCCTACCATTTGAAGTGTGTTTCCCCAGTCATTCACTCGATAAAATGCTATCTTTTAATAGCAGTATTTTTATCTTTTTTTTTAATTAAAGCCTTTTATTTTTTAAAAGACGTATATGGATAATTCCGTGACATTGACCCTTGCAGGACCTCGTGTTCCAATTCCCCCCCTTCGTCCACCCCCTCCCCTAGCTGGCAGGCAGTCCAACATAGGTTGAACGTGGCAGATGTATATAACTGCAGCATTTGGGGGAGTGAGAGTAGAGTCAGCACAGGCCGCCATCTTTAAGTCTTTAGGGCCGGAAGTGCGACCCTTGCGGGAGCGGCCATAGCTGACCTGGGTGGGCAGAAGCCCCCAGAGGAACGTCCTGTCCACTGGAAGCAATAAGGGCGCCCGGGGAGAACCTGCTCCCAGAAGGCTTACAGCTTTATCTTCAATGCAGGCATTGCATGAGCAGGGACCTCCAGGAAGGAGGCGCTTGGGTCTGGGTCTGCGTTTGGGGCCCTGGAGGGAAGGCCCAGGGCCTGAAGAGCCCCCACGATACCCCGAGTAGACCCGGCCCCGCTTCTTGGTGCAGAGGGCGGCTCCAGCAGTGTCTTCCAACTTGGCAAAATGTTTACAGGAGATGGGGGCGACTCCCCCCTGCCGCAGGAGCCAGGGAGCAGACCCAGAGCTCAGCAGGAAGCTTTGCAGTCGCCCTTCCAAGCTGGGCTGCGTCTGGCTGCTCTCAGGGGTACCTGGACACCCCCTCTTTCCATTGGCCTTCTCTGAAAGGGAGTTCCCCCCATAGGAAGCTCCAAGATGGCAGTACCTTGGACAGGGAGGAACTAGGGGGTCCTTGGAGAGCCAGAGGGAGGAAGGGAAAGGGTTGCCCACGATCCCACTGTGGGGGAGCATGGGACCAGGTGCTCTTAACTCCAGGGCTGCCCCTCACTCCCCAGACTCTCGGCCTTTCCCCCCCCCCCAGGCACTCCTGCTCTTTGCCCCAAATTTAAGGCCTGCAGCCTTGGGCCGTGGGTGCAGGTGAATGGCCCGGCCCTTCCTGGCCCAGTGACGAGGGGTCAGGGCCCTGAGCTTTCAAATCTTCGGCCCCCAGAGGAGCCGAAGCCAGGGCCGAGAGGGCCTTTGGTTGGGGGGGGGGGCCTTACTCACACTCGATCACCTTTGGTGATCCACACGGGAGAGATCACACAAATGGCGGCTGATGAAATGAAGCAACACTGTGCAAACACAGAAACAAAAAGGCCACCCATGGATGCTGAGGGAGGGAGGTCACAGGAAGCCGCTGGGATCGGGCCCTTCTTTTCCGCCGGAGACCCGTTATTTTTATGGGGCAATAAAGCAAACCTGTTTTTAAATTTTTTAAATGAAATTTTTATGCTGGAGGACTTGGCAGATGCTGTTTCTGAGATATTCAGGCCGGCAAGAGCCGTGGAAAAGCCCTTGAGAGGGCCGGGGACACCCCAGGGCTTGCCGTATGTCAGGGGGTGCGCTCTGTCTGAGTGGCCTCAGGTGTGTTTGGTCTCCTTCCGCGGGACTCAGGGCTGCTCGGTTCATTACAAAGCCTTGTCTGGGGCAGAATGGCCACTTATAGGAAGCTCTCCTCCTTCCCTCAATGGGAGGGTTGACATTAAATCCAGCCTCAGGCTCTGTGACCCCAACTGCAGCCTGCCTCACTTTCCTCATCTGTAAAATGGGAATAATAGCAGCATCCGTGGTCCCGGGTTATAGTGGAGATCAAATGAGATAATATTTGTGGAGCTTTTAGCCCAGGGCCTGGCACAAAACAGGTGCTTAATAAATGCTCGTTCCCTTTCCCTGATGCTCAGGATATGATGATGGAGTTGGTTTGGTCAGATGATTGTGGAATACTGTGCCAGAATTCTGGGATCCAAGACCAGGAGATGGAAAGATCCTTAATAGTCACCTCATCCAGCCCCTTCATTTCAAAGAGCAGGAAATTGAGGCCCAAAGAGGGGAGGAAGGAAAAAAAACAAGCATTTGGGGAGCACCTACTGTTTACAAACATCATTTCATTTGATCCCCATAATAACCCCCTGAAGGAAGTGTTTCATAGACCTATTTTACAGTTGAGGAAACTGAGGTAACTGAAGCTTATTGACTTGCCCAGAGTCACACAGGTAGTAAGTGTCCGAGGCTGGAATGGCTCTCGGTCCAGTGCTTCGTCCGAGTTTGCCCGGTCCTTCCAGCTAGCCGTCAGCCATGTTGGCTTGGCCCCCACTCTGGGCAGGGCCCTCGGCCTGGCTCCGGGGCCTCGGGGATGGACCGAGGGCCGCTCCCTGGTTCAAGTTCTGCCTCCCCCACATGCTCGCTGTGTGACCACAGGCAAGTTCACTGACCTCTCGGCAGTTTCCCGGACCTAAGGAAATTGCAGAAAGTGTCCCTTCCCTCCCTGAATCTGGGCCCAGGGCACATGGAAAAGGGTATGACTGAGGGCCAGCCCCGGCACCTGCCTTGAGATATTGCTTCTGACTGACGTAGACACTGGGAACATGGCCCCAGACAAGTCACCTCGACTCTCGGCCTCCTGGGAAACTCCCTAAGTCCAGACCAGATGGACAGGCTGGTCCCAGCCTCCCTCGGGGCGGGACATGGGGCTGGGACAAAGTGGGCTGGGCCCGACCAAGACCAGAACTAGAATTCCCTCCCCGAGGCTGCCGCCTTCTTACGGCCCCACGGGCTGCGTGTGGTGGCTTCAAAGCCCCCCTGCTCTTCCCATGGTCAGTGGCTTCAGGAAAAGATGGGGGCCCTGGGCTGCTCCCCAGAGCTCGAGTCCCCAGCAGAAAGCAGGGGGCTCCCCACCTTTCCCAGGGGCTCCCACCCTCCGCCGCTGTTACAGACCCAGCCCCTGCTGCCCACGTGCCTGGCGGGCAGCTATCCTGTGGAAAGGACCCCCAACTGGGGGCGGGGCCAGCGGGTGCCGGCCCCCTCATCTTCTGTTTGCTTCTCTCCCCAGAGACCCTCCTGGACGACTTCCTGCTCACCTACACCGTCTTCATGACCACGGACGACCTGTGCCAGGCGCTCCTGAGGCAATATCCTTTCCTACCACAGCTTTGGAGGCTGCGCGGCCCCCACTGACGTCCCACGCCCCCTGCTGATAGCCTGAGCCCCATTAGCCATGGGGCACAATAGCTTCGTCCCTGAGGTTAAAATGGGGCAGGGGGGGCACTCAGGGAGCACTCAGGGAGCACCCACTCACACTGTGCAAACGGTATTTGACACATGACCCTGGAAAGCTGTGATCATTCCCATTTATGGGGGAACCTGAGGCAGGCAGCGTGGCGTGGTCAGGGCCTCCTGGCCCTGAGCTCTGTGCTTTATGGGCCCGGGGGGACCCCAAATCTTCCATATCTTGGGGAGAATGTCAGGAAAACCGAGGTTACGTGACTTTATAATGGATCTAAGGCTGAAAGAGACTAGAAGCTGATTGTTATGTGGGAGAAAACCAAAACCAGGGGGTTGTGGGAGCTGCCCCAGATCCCTCAGAGTGGCTGTCCGACGCAGGATTGGAATCCAGACCCTCAGGTTGTGGAGTTCGGGCTCCCTCCCTGGGCCGGGACCTTGGAAGGGACCGATTCCCACCCATTCACCTCACTAAGAAAGTCTGGCTCCCTCAGGGTTAGCCGACAATAAGTACGGCAGAATTAGAACTCGTTTCCTTGGGACCAGACTCGGTGCTTTTGGTTTTTTACATCCTGGTCCCTAGAGTTAACACTCAGGGTTCTAGAAGGCGCTTTCTGGCTTCTCCCAGAGTAAGAATCCTCTACCCGGGGCCTGTGAACATTCTCACATTGTTGTAATAACTATTTCAATATAATTGACTCTGAGGTGTTTTGTTTTCTATATTTTAAAACACTTTTCCTTAGTAGGAGTCCGGAGGCTTCACTGTAGCACTAAGGAAGTCCGGGAAACCCAAAAGACTGAGGCCCCGTGTAGAAGCCGGGAACTCTGCATCCTCCCCCCTGTTAAATTTGGGCTTAGCCACGACACAGCTAAACCAGGGCCAGGCCCGGGGCTCACGGCTAAGCCAGGCCTGGGATCACAGCTAAGCCAGACTCAGGCCCGGGATCACAGCTAAGCCAGGCCCAGGCCCGGGGTCACAGCTAGGCCAGGCCCAGGCCCAGGGTCACAGCTAAGCCAGGCCCGGGGGTCATGGCTAAGCCAGGCCCAGGCCCAGGGGTCATAGCTAAGCCAGGCCCAGGCCCCGGGGTCATAGCTAAGCCAGGCCCAGGCCCAGGGTCACAGCTAAGCCAGGCCTGGGGTCACGGCTAAGCCAGGCCCAGGCCCAGGGGTCATAGCTAAGCCAGGCCCAGGCCCAGGGATCACAGCTAAGCCAGACTCAGGCCCAGGGCTCACAGCTAGTCCAGGCTCAGGCCCGGGGTCACAGCTAAGCCAGGCCCAGGCCTGGGGCTCACAGCTAAGCCAGGGCCAGGCCCAGGGTCACAGCTAAGGCAGGCCCGGGGGTCATGGCTAAGCCAGGCCCAGGCCTGGGGCTCACAGCTAAGCCAGGGCCAGACCTGGGGGTCACAGACTTAGGAATCGCCTCTCAGGCACTTGGAGGAGGCAGACTCCGGCCCCACACCGCAGGGAAGGTCCTGACCAAGGCTGGGACGCTTGGGTATCACCTGCCGCTCCATCCCCCACCTTCTCCAGCTGCCAGGCGGTTTCCTGGGCATTTGGTCCCACATCGGCACCTCCTTCTGCACAAGGGAGCCGTGCCCGGGACGGTCTCCATCCACCCAAAAGGCGAAGGCCTTCCATCTGTGGGAGGGCGCAGGGCGATTTTCCCACCTGTTTTCTTTGACCTTTGCCACCTATTCTGCTAAGAAATACCAAGGCAAGGAAGAGAACTCGGACGTGCCGCGTCGGAAGCGGAAGGTCTTGCACCTCGTGTCCCAGTGGATCGGGCTCTACAAAGACTGGCTGCATGAGGACGAGCCCTCCAAGATGTTTCTAAAGGTAGAGCCGGGGGCTGCTGGGTGGGCTCTGGCAAAGGGGGAGGGTGGCTTTGAGATTCTTGATTTAAAGAAAAAAGGCCACGAAAGAGATTGTTTTATTGAATTTAAATTTGGGAATCAAGGAAAAGTCTTGTGGGTCTGGGTGTTCAAAGCCACAGTTTCCTGAAACGGGAGCAGGTTCCAGCTTTTGCCACGTTTTTGGATTTCCATCGTGTACAAATGTTAGCCACTGAGATGAGAATCATGGCCAAGTTTGGGCCCTTGTTTCCATCTTTGTATTTGTGGACTAAAATCCCAATTTGGGGAGGGGCATAAATCTCTTTCTATTATTTTTTGGGGGGGCAGAGACAACAATGGGAAATTCTTTTAATATAAACCCTGGCCAAGCCAGTGATTCCTTAGGACTCGGAATCCCAAGTGATTCCCTTAAATTTTCCATTCTGTCCATTAATGAGTGTTAGTTAGGCCTCTCTTGTGTGCTGGCAATACGTGCTGGGGACCCAAACACTCGGACAGAGCCAGCCTTGGACTTCCAGAGGTTACGTTTCCCCTTCCGTGGCCACGTATAATCATCGGGAACATTTATTTGGGATCTGGTCAGTGTGAGCACAGCCGAAAACTCTATAAATGTCTCCCATCCAACCCAGGAAGAGAATGCCCTTGTTGCCCTCATTTTACAGGGGAGGGCGCTGAGGCACAAAGGGGATGGAGATTTGCCCAGTGCCACGTGGCACAATGGCTACAACCCAGCTCTGAAAATGGGAAAACCTGGTTCAGACCTTTACTAGGTGTGTAGTCAGTCCTGGGCAGGTCCTTTTTTTTGCCTCAGGTCACTCATCTATAGAATGGGAGCATCTACTTGCTGTTATTGTGAGGATCAAATGAGACAATAATTATAAAGTACTTAGTGCATCTGGTACTGCATAAATGTAGAAAAAAAATACTTTTCATCGAATAATTTCAACTGCTCTCTCTCTCTCTCTCTCTGTCTCTCTCTCTCTCAGTGTCTCTCTCTATCTCTATCATCTCTCTTCTGTCTTACTCTCTAGTTCAATTCTCTTGTCTCTTGTCTCTCTGCATCTCTGTCTCTCTGTGTCTCGTCTGTTTCTGCTCTGCTATGTATCTCTCTGTTCTTTTCTGCCTCTGTTCTATATCTTCTGTCTATTCTCTCTCTCTCTCTTACTTATTCATCTTCATGTCTCTCTTGTGTGTTCTCTTCTCTTTTGTGTGTGTGTCTCTATCTCTTATTCTTAGTTCTATTCTCTTATCTCTATTCTCTTCTCTATTTCATTCTCTATTTATGTCTCTTTTCTCTCTCTCTCCTCTCTTTCTTCTCTTTTTTCTCTCTCTCTCTCTCTCTCTCTCTCTCTCTCTCTCTCTCTCTCTCTCTCTCTCTCTCTCTCTCTCTCTCGATACTAAAGAGGGAGACTCAAGTGGGACCAGTAAGTTTAATACTAAGGATACTAAGGAAGTGGGGAAGGAGGGCAAGAAAAAGCAAAGCATAATCTGGGGATATTAGGATGGCAGGAAATACAGAATTAGTAATCTTAACCATAAATGTGAATGGGATGAACTCCCCCATAAAGAGGAGGCGGATAGCAGACTGGATCAAAAGTCAGAACTCTCTCTCGCTCTCTCTCCAGACGATATACAGGAATGTACTAGATGACATCTATGAATACCCAGTCCTTGAGAAAGAGCTGAAGGAACTTCAGAAGATCCTTGGGATGCACCGGAGGCAGTAAGGCAGCCATTTTCTTTTCATTGTTACAAAAACCCACAAGCAGTTTGAGGTTTGCGTGTTTGTTTTGACCAGAGCTCTGATTTCCTCCCAGTGGGGGAACTTCCAGTATGGAAACTCCCTCTGTGGAAGCAGATCTGTCATTTATCACCTTAGAAAGTTGCTTTGCGGTGATGTTACTTCCCTTTAATCACAAAACTTCTGTATGCAGGAGGTCCTTCTTAAACCCCAGTGTTTGATTCCAAGGCTGACAATGCTGCTTCCCTAGTTTTTTGGGGTTTTTTTAAATTAAAATGAGACTAAAAAGCTTTTGGTGGGTAAATTTAACATTAAATTAAAATTTGACTTTGATGTGATTCAATTCATAGAATAGGGGAAATATACTTGCCTCTATATGTGGATTTTTTAAAATGATGTTTTATAAGTAGGTCAGAGATTCTTTAGGAGCCCATCTTACAGAGTCTCTTGAGGATTTATATTCAATTTAGAAAGATGAACAGACCCCACTTTATCTAGGGGCTTTCATCTGGTAAAGAGACCTCCCTGTGTCTAAGTGTTCCTGATTAAATAAGTCCATGAGAAATCACCTTAAGCACTTCCCTATCCCCACCCTAGTCAGCTTGGTAAATAAACAATCAACATTAGATTGTCTGATATAGTTCTAATCCTTCTGGGAACAGGAAGGGAGCGAAGGGAATCCTGCTTTAAAATGCTCAAAACGGCAATTCCCCTGTTAGAGTTTGGAAGACACGTCAAATCCGGATGGCCTTTTAAAAATCATAATAATAATGGTCAAATCCTAGCCAGAAGGGGCCGCCTCATTTTTGTCCCAGGGCCTGGCCCAGCCCCCGTCTCCATAATAATGCCTGATGATTGATGGAACCGAGTCTTCTTTGACCAGCATTTTCAATCCCAGCTTAAAGCATCATTTAATTTCAGGGAGATGCATCCCAGGCGGGCAGCGATTTCATCCGGTCAGTTGGATGCATCCCGGCCCTCCCCGTTCCATTCTGAGGCTTAGCTCTCTGACGGCCGCCCCCCTGGGCATCCTTAGTCATTTGGAGGATGTCGGGACCCGGGGGCCCCCACAGTGAGCCCGCTCACTTCTGACAGCTTTCAGCTCCTCATCACATGCGCTCGGTGCTTTCTGGGGTATCAAACTATTATATAAACATGAGGAAATGGAAGGATTATGGGACAAAATTGTGTTTGGTGTCAGTTTAATCCAAAATAATCCTTGCTTCAAATGCATTCTGTTTTCTGGGCTTTGGGGCAGGGGCCTGGGATGGGGGTTGATAGGGACGAGTGAGAGTTATTACCAGGATTGCAAAGTTTGCATCCCTAGTGACTTCATTCTACATTTGATCACAATAGGGGGAAAAGTCCTTTTAAAATGTCAGGAAGTAACTTGGGGAAGTTAAATCCTAAAGGGAGACGGCCACTCTCTGGCCTAAAGTCAGTTTTAAAAATAAAAATGATTTCATGCTACTCTAGAATCCCCAAAAAGTCTCAGGTTCCATCCCGACAGCAATTTTCTCAGGTAACTCACCGGGAGGAAATGGCTTCTCCCTGGGAAGGGCAGGGGAGATCCAAGCACTGATCGGCAGAAGCGGGACCTTTGCTCCCGTCTGGCCCCTTACTAGGTCTGCCGTTCTGCCCACTTGACTGGCAGGTTGGGGCTTGTGCCCGGCTCCCGCAGGGACCTTTTTCTGGTGCCGGACCTTCCTGCGAACCCAAAGGGAAGGGGACCCCCGGTCCCACAAGCCGGGTGATGCAGAGAAGAGTGCAGTCCCACCGGTCGGGCCTGAAGTAGCGAGAGCCCGGCCTTCTGGTAAGGGTCATAGGCTGAGGGCACTGGCAGAGAGTCAGAGGCCCCTAGGTCTGGAGCGGCAAGGACCCCGGCGCTGCCCTTACCCACAAGGAAGCCGAGGGGAAGGTCATGCGCCTTGTCACCCTGAGGAGGAGTATGGAGGAAGGAAGCCCCTTCACCCGAGCTCTGGACAGAACTGATATTGTGTGCCAGGGGCAGCTCTCGGGGCAGGGGTACCTGACATGGGGCCAGGGTAAGCAGGCGACCTCTGCCCCTTTTATTCTGCCAAACTGACCTCGCACCTTCTCTTTTCAGCACCGTGGATGAATACTCGCCACACAGAAAGGTGAGTGGAAGCTCTCTGCCCCCAGGGCTCGCCAAGGCCTCAGTGGGGCTGCCCCAGATCCACAACTCCCTGTCCCTGCCAGGCCCAGCCAGAGTGGATGCCCATGAGCCTGACTTACAGGGCCTCTGTCTGCCACAGTGTGGGAGGGGGTCTGACTGAGAGGGCAGCAGGACAGGAAAAACGCTGGGAGGGGGCTCTGAGGAGGGAGAGGGTTGGTCACTAGGAGAGAAAATGGGGTGATGATGAAATGCCCCTGGGTACCCTCCCAGAGACAAGGGGGTTGGAGATCAGCGAGTCACGGTGACCATGGAACCTTGGGCGGGGGCTGAGGTACAGAGCCCCTTCAGCATTTTTCCAGAGGAGGTAGGGGGCTGCTGGCCCCAGGGTCCTGCCCTCCGGGTCCCTCCCTCCTCCCCCCCACCCATGCTTGGCCGGCCCCAACCAGCTGCTCAAGCTCCCCCTCTGTTGCCTCCTTGAGGCAGCTCCCCTGAGGAACATGGGATTCCTACAGAAATAATAAAAATTATATAATAAAAAAATAATTAAAAAAAAAAAAGGCTTCACCCCAGCTGTTCTTGGAACCAACTGTGAGTTTCCAAAGATACTCCTCCCTTGTCCTTTCCTTCTCTTCTACAGAACAAAGCCCTTTTCCACCAATTTAGTCTTAAGGAGAATTGGCTCCAGCACCGAGGAACCGTGGGTGAAACAGAGGAAAGTAAGTGGGGGGGAGGAGGGCCGGATGGTGGGGGGCCGGATAGTGGGGGGGGAGGGCGGGGACAGAAAGTGAGCAGTGTGAGTGTCTTGGATGCCTGGGGGGGGGAAGAGAAGGGGGGGTTCGATTCCAACTCTGACCTCAGTCGGCCTTGTCACTTAGACATTTATGTCCCCTGTGGGTTAGAGCAGAAAAGCTGGGGAAGTTTCCCTAAGAAGCTTCCTTCCTAAGGTCCGGCAAGGCCTTCCCATGTTCAAGACACCCCCAGTGACGGGAGGCCGGGAAGCGGGTTTCAAAGCCCTCTGACGTTTACCGAGGGTCCTGCCTTAAGGCAACGACACAAACACACACACACAGAGACATATATAGATATAGACGTACATACATGTACATACTTATAGACTAGAAAGAGACGTATAGATATATAGACGGCACATTGGAGACATATATAAACACCTAGAGATATTTGTATAAACAGAGAGAAATACACACACATACAGACATAGATATAAATACATAGACACATACACATGCATAGACACATAAAGATACCAATTTATACATACACATATACAGATACAGACATATAGACACACACAGGCATAGAGAGAAGTACATACATAGTCACATGTAGCTATGTATACATAGAGAGAGAGTCATGTAGATATAAATGTCTACATATACACAGAGACATAGATAGGGGCGCGTATGCATATTTATATAGAAATATACACACAGACATATAAACATGGACATCGAGAGCCACACACATAAATATATACGGATACATCGAGAAATTTAGATATGTGTGTGTGTGCGTGCACACAAATACACCTAGCTATAGATATATAGAGACAAACACGTACATATATACATAGTTATATAAATATGGAGATGTAGACACACATATAGATAGACATACACACAGACAGATATGTAGATGTAGATATACACAGACACAGAGACATGCACACACGTAGATAGATAGGTGTATGTATACATAACATGGATATAGATAAGTAGAGAGAGAGAGACATTATACATATACATAGATACAGAGAGACATTTATAGAGACACATAGTCATAGACATGTAGACATATGTACATACATAGACATGTAGAGATACGTATACCCACAAACTTATATAGTCATCTATAGACATGTAGACATAGTGTGCACACATGTAACATATGTAGACATGCATGGATGTGCACATGTGTGTGATATGCAGACATATATACATATTGCTGTATAGACATGCATACACAAAGGCATGTGCGTATATACACATACTATGTACACACCTGTGTGTACACAAGCCACACATGTACACATACACACGTCTATATGGCTATGTACATGTCCGTGTGTGTTTCCCCATTTGACAGATCAGGAAATTGAGGCTCAGAGAGATTAAGTGATGTTCCCAGGACAATAGCAGTAGGAAGTGTGGGCCAGGGCTTGACCCGAAGAGCGGGGCTTTTTCCAGTATCATCAGGCGGGCAACAAGCACTCATTAAGGAATTACCAGTGACACAAAGAGAAGTGCCCCCCCCCCATAAGGAGCTGCCTCTGCCCAACTCAGAAACAAGAGCAGGGAACATTGTGAAATCCCCAACATCCATAAAGTGCCTACTGTGCGCCGGGCATTGTGCTGAGGTTCTAGAATTGTTATCTCCTTGATCCTCACAACCATCCTGGAGATAGGGCCGGTATTAACCCATTTTACAGATGAGACAGTGAAGAAGCGAGAGTGAAGAATGACTTGCCCTGAGTCATGCAACTAGTCAGTGTCCGGGTTTGGGTTTGAACTCGGCACTTGCCGATTCCAGGCCCCCGCTCCGGTCTAGCTTTAATGTCGGGGCTCCTCAGGCCAGGAAAAAGCCCCTATTCTCTATCAGGCAGCTGGGAATGATAAAGGCAGGAGAGAAATGGTTCTGCCCTCGAGGGCTCCCGTCCCATTGGGAAAGAAGAGAACCCGGGCGGAGGTGTCCTAAGCACTCCAGCTCACAGTGGTTCTTCCCGACAGCCCCCCGCGGCCCGGCTCCCCGGCCCGCTCTGATCCCTGCCAGGGCGCTCCCGGCCCTAGGCCCCGGTGCTAATGAGCTCATTCTCCAGGCTGAAAGTGCGGGTGCTTCCCTGCCCTCAGCTCCTGTTCCCACCGTTCTCGCTAATGAGCCGGAAACAGATCTGGGCCGCGCTGATTTGTGGGCTGCTGGAAAACTCCATTGTCCGGGGGGAGAAGCCGCCTTTTTCCATCGGCGAATCCCCCGACGAGCGGGGAGACCCTTGTCAGAGGGGTGTGCCGGGAGGGACGCGGCCACGGGGCTGTCACCGAGCCCCAGCCCCAGCCCCAGCCCCGGCCCCGGCCCAGCCCCAGCCCAGCTCCAGCCGCCCATCCTGCCGGGAGCCGGGATCTGTCCCATGTCCTTGGAGGGGACCTCCAGTGCCCACGCCTGGGCGGGTCCCCTTGGCTGGCCCAGCGCAGGGCCGTCCGATCTGGGCTTTCAGTGGCCACCCGTGAGGGGCGCCCTCTCGGTGGGAGGCAGCCCGGGCCGGCTTCTGCCTTAGAGTCCGCTTCTTTCCTCTGAGCCTGAGCCCCTCCCTCCCCCCTTCCCTTCCCTTTTCCTCCCTTTCCTTTCCTTCCCTTCCCTTTCCCTCCCTTCACCAACCCTCCTCTTCCTCTGATTCCATTTTTTCTCTCCTCCCTTCCCTTCCTCCCCCTTATTCCTCTAACTCCCTCCTTTCCCCACTCCTTCCTCCATCTCTCCCTGCTTCCTCCTCTCTCTCACCCTCCCTTCCCTTCTCTAAACCTCCTTTTCTCCGGGCCTTTCCCACCGCCGGGTATCTGACACTGGGCACACAGCAGAGGCCGGGGCCCAGCTGCCAGCACCTCCCAGTGCAGACTCAGCCCTTTGGGCTGTCCCGGCTCACACTGTCGAGCTTGCGGACCCCTCAGAAAGCCTGCTTCTCTCACCAGCCGGGAGAGCAGCTGTCTGGAGCCTCTCCCTCATCTCCTGATGGAGCAGCAGAAGACTTTCCCCCAGAGTGGGCAGGGCGGGCCCTCCCACCCTTAGGTTAACTACAGATAGAGTCCCAGACTGGTCTTTCCCTTATTTTATTTATTTTTGGCGATGCAATTGGGGCTAAGTGACTTGCTCAGGGTCACACAGGAAAGTGTCTGAGGCCGGCTTTGAACTCAGGTCCCCCTGACTCTACATAATACTCTAGATAATCTAATAATAATACCCATGATAATCTAAGGGGAGGTCACATGCCCTCCTTAATGTGCCCATAAATGATAGGGAAAAGACAACTCTAAGTGCAGCTACAGTATGTATATGCATATATACATATATACATATACATATACACACACACATATATGTTGGCCATGAGTCACACGGGTCTTGGTGCATGGGTCTTAATGCATTTCCACTCCCAAATAAACAGAGATCTCTAAGTTTCTGTCGGTGACTTCCTGCACCAAATGTCCCCCCTCCCTAAATCCCTATTGCTTCCAGCATCAACTACACAATCTTCCCTTGTGTGGTGTTCAAGGCCCTCCCTTGCCCCTTTCTGTGTCTCATCTCCTGCTCCGGACTCTTGGCTCTAGGGACACTGGCCTCCAGCTCCAGCCATTTTCCAAGCCTGGATGCTCTCCCTCATCGCCACCTCCTGGCTTCCTTCCATTCCCTCCTCAGAGGCCTCACCCTATCCCCTGAGGGAAGGGCCTCCCCTCTGGGGCCCTCTCCAAGGGGCCATCTATGTACCTTGTTTGTTCATTGTCTCCCCTCTCGCACTGGGAGCTCCTGAAGCTAGGGCCTGCTCTCTGGGTCTTCCTTTGTGTCCTCAGCACTTAGCCCAGGGCCCAGGCACACAGTAGGCACTTAATACATGCTTGCTGACTGACTATACACATTGTGTATGAAGGAAAGCCTTTGTATGTGCATGAATGTGTGTGTGTGCATTTGTGTGTGTGAGTGTGTGTGTGTGTGTGTGTGTGTGTGTGTGTGTGTACGTGGGATCGCTCAGGGCCGGGGCTTCAGGAACTTGCTTCTCTGTGTTCTCACACCCTGTCCTGTTGACAGTTTTCTGCCACGTGTACATCACGGAGCACTCGTACATCAGCGTCAAGGTCGGGGTCTCCAGCACGGCCCAGGACATCCTCAAGATCGTGGCCGGGAAGCTCCAGCACGCTCAGGAGGAGCTGGTCCTCGTGGCTGTCGCCTTCTCAGGGGGTAAATCTGGGCTTTGGCTTGCATCCTAAACCCCCGCCGGCTCCCCTTTAGTAAGAAGCTGGGGGACATCGTGTCGGGCGAGCGTCGGGCCGGTCCCCTCCGGGTCCCCAGCCCCATGGCCGGGGGAACAAGGAAAGGCTGCTTCCTCCCTGGTTTCCATGACAACAGCCGGTCCTTGGGGCCTGCCGGATGCTGTTTTCTCCCCCAGAATGGAATCCCCGGGGAGGGGGCTCCGGGGCTTGAAGTGGATACCAAGCCCTTCGGATTTTAGACCTTAGATAAGCGCCTATATTTTCATATTAAAATTAACTTAGGACACTGATGGAGGGTGACATTGCTTGAGGGAGGGAGGAAGGGAGGGGAGGAGAGACAGAGACAGAGACAGAGAGATAGAGACAGAGACAGAGAGAGACAGACACAGAGAAAGATAGAGACAGAGAGAGACAGAGAAAGAGACAGAGAGAGAGAGAGACACAGAGAGAGACAGAGACAGAGAGAGAAAAAGAGTTTTATTTAAAAACAAAACAAAACTTTTTTTTAATAAAATGAAAGGAGAAAAACCGTGGCCCGCGCAGGCAGCAGAATCAGCGGGCCCCGTTGCCTGGGCCGGACTGTGCAGCATAAACGCTGCCCTTTCTTCTGCGGGTATTTACGTGGCCACAGAATGACTCCGTCTCTCTCGAATAAAATCCCCCCGGTTACCGGCGGACACTATTGATCTCGTGACCCCCGGGCCCTCCGGCCCCCGACGGCCGCCCCCGCGCAGCCTCCGGCCCCGGTTGGCCTTTAACAGCTCCTTCCACGGGGAGAGCGCAGAGGAGGCGCTTGGACTCTGGCAGGGGCGGGGCCGGGGCGGCTGGGAGGTTATGGAGGCGGGAGGACGGGCCGAACCGGGCCCTGGCGGCGTCGGCGGCGCCGTTGTCATTGTCCCCGTGGGGAGAAGGCCTCCCTCGGGCGGGAGCTTTCCCGAATAATCCTCCGCTCCCTTAGTGAGCACCCAATGAAACTGCATATGCAAATCAGGCATCAATCGGGCCCGGCTGAGGTCCGGGGAGTCCCGCTTCTCCCTTGGCTTCCCTTCCCCCCTCCCCCAGCCCAGGTCTGAGCCCCCCTCCCTTAAAAGCGGGGGCCGAGGTGTCAGTGGTCGTGTCGTTGCCATTTTGTCACCGCTTTCGGTCCCGTTTGTCACAATTTCCTCTAAGGCCCCGCGAGCCTGGCCCACCGCTGTCAGGGCGGACTGGCTCTCTCCGGGCCCAGGGGACAGGGCCGAGGGGGCCGAGCCCGTGCGCTGGGATCCCCGCTTCCCCAGAAGTCCCGGGGGCAGCCCCCAGGGGCTGGGGGGCACCTGGTGAAGCGGGCGATCAATGAGGGGCTCCGACTGCGGGCGCCCGCGGGGCGGGGAAAAGCCGCTCTCGGCCTCTTAGATTGGGCTCACGGGCGCTTTATAGATCTCTGATGCGCAGAGACCGTTAGGGAGCGGCCCCCGCTTTGGGAGAGGGGAACACTTTAAAATCTCTCAGTGGTGCCGCCTGTTAAGAACTCTCGGCCTCCGCCGAGCGAGGGGCTTAATACACAGATCCAGTGTTTGCTGGACCTCGGTTCTTAGAGCATCTTCTTAGTTCCCGTAGGGCAGCGGGGGCGGCTCGGGAATGGAGACCTGCTTTTTCTCAGCCCTGCCTTCCTCTGTCCCTTTCGCTCCCTCCCGGCCTCTTTCACTGCCTCCCTTTTAGCTTTCTTCCTTTTCTCCACTTTTGTCCCTTTCATCCTCTCTCCTTCTTCCCCTTTTTTCTTTCTCTTTCCTTTTCCTTCTCTCTTTCTATCGCTTCATTCCTTTCCTACTGCTCCTTTCCCTCTCTTTTCTTCTCTCCCTTTTAGCTTTCTTCCTTTTCTCCATTTTTTTCCTTTCATCCTCTCTCCTTCTTCCCCTTTTTTCTTTCTCTTTCCTTTTCCTTCTCTCTTTCTATGTTCATTCCTCCTACTGCCTTTCCCTCCCTTTTCTTCTCTCCCTTTTAGCTTTCTTCCTTTTCTCCACTTTTGTCCCTTTCATCCTCTCTCCTTCTTCCCCTTTTTTCTTTCTCTTTCCTTTTCCTTCTCTCTTTCTATCGCTTCATTCCTTTCCTACTGCTCCTTTCCCTCCCTTTTCTTCTCTCCCTTTTAGCTTTCTTCCTTTTCTCCCACTTTTTCCTTTCATCCTCTCTCCTTCTTCCCCTTTTTTCTTTCTCTTTCCTTTTCCTTCTCTCTTTCTATCACTTCATTCCTTTCCTAATGCTCCTTTCCCTCCCTTTTCTTCTCTCCCTTTTAGCTTTCTTCCTTTTCTCCACTTTTGTCCCTTTCATCCTCTCTCCTTCTTCCCCTTTTTTCTTTCTCTTTCCTTTTCCTTCTCTCTTTCTATCGCTTCATTCCTTTCCTACTGCTCCTTTCCCTCTCTTTTCTTCTCTCCCTTTTAGCTTTCTTCCTTTTCTCCATTTTTTTCCTTTCATCCTCTCTCCTTTTTGCCTTCTTTTTTCTCTTTCCTTTCCTCTCTTTCTATCACTTCATTCCTTTCCTATTGCTCCTTTACCTCCCTTTTCTCCTTTTAGCTTTCTTCTTTTTTCCATGTTTTGCCCTTTTCATCCTCTCTCCTTCCCCTTCTTCTCTTCTTTTTTCTCTTTCCCTTCTCTCTCTCCAACTCTTCATTCCTTCCCTAATGCTTCTTTCCCTCCTTTTTTTCTTCTCTCCCTTTCCCCATCCCCTTTTCTTTCACACTCTGCCCCCATTCTCCTTCCCTCTCCTCTCTTCCTACCTTCTTCTCTCCTTTTGTCCTCTCCCTTTCTCTTCTCCCTGTCTCCCTTATCCTCTCCCTCTCATAAGAGTGGCTGTTACCGAGGTAGACAAAGGAGTGGGTCACTTTTACTCTCTCCTGCTCTTTGGGTAGGCTGACCTCTCCTCTGGGGCAGGACTCTCTGTCTCTCTGGCCCCCTCCCCTCTGGGAAAGGGGCTCCTTTAAACTAGTTGATGGGAAATGGAGGGCGCCAAGCTCAGTGCAAGATACTTAGTTTCTCTTATTTGGAGAAACCCTTGGAATGGATTCTTTCTGCCCTGGGGAGCTGTTAAAATAAACCAATAAACTCTTCTCCTTGGACTGAGCCTGAGCCCCCAGCCAGAAATCACATTTTGAAAGATGTATCCATTTTAAGTTTCGCTCCTCTCCCAGGTCTTTTCCATCCTCTCCCTCAAGGCCACGTTCAAGGAACTTTAGTAATTCTCTTGATTAATAGCTGAGCCACATTTGCTGACCTTAGAAACAAAGTGAAAATTTAAACACATAAAAGTAAATATCTCCTAAGCCCCAAGGGAAGCACCTAGTTTAAGATGACAGAGACAGACAGAGACAGAGATACAGAGACAAAGACAGAGAGACAGTCAGAGACAGACAGAGTGACCATGAGAGACAGAGAGAGAATATGAGGGAATGAGAGAATGAGAATGAGGAGGAGGGGAGGGGAAAGGTCACCAGCCTTAGTCTCCAGCCTGAATGGATTTGAGCAGTACAGCTCCTAGCCTATGATTTCTAGAGCACGTATTATATGCCAGACACTGCTAAGCATTTTACAATTATTATCTCACTTATCATCACTACGATGCACATTTAGAATTATTAGGTGCTATTATTATCCCTATTTTACAGAGGAGGAAACTGAGACAAAAGGTTAACTGATTGACCAAAATTATACAAGTAGTATTGATCCAAGGCAAAATTTAGAACTCAGGTCTTCACTTTCCTTTTAAACACTTAAATACCGGTTGGATTTTGCTGCTTACAGTCAAATGTGCTAGTGTAAACACAGATGTGAGTGTACAAATTTACTTTTCTGGTAGGAACATTAGAATGCTTTTTAGAGATTTCTCAGACTTTCCCTTCCTCCTCTCTGAGTCCTTTCCCTGGCTTTTGCTTCCCTTTTTTGGGACCAGTCTCCTGTAGTCTGAGCCCATTCTGCTAGTATCCGACTTCCGAGCCTGGTGTTTGGTTACTTTAATCATCTCTCACAATCACTGACTTGGACCTCATGGGGAGTGAGGAGAACTGTCTAGGGTGGTAGAGAGGGGTGCACTGGACCTCCAGAAATAAGTGTGTAGATCAGGGGTCTCCTTAGAAAGGAGATGAATGGCTTTTTGCCTTCTGAGTGAATTTTGGTGACCAGGATGAGGTGGTGATAAGAGCGGGCAGTTGGGACCCACAGACTTGCTCCTGGTGTGCAAGCTTGCTCCACCAAGGCAAATCCTTGTCATTTGTAGCCAGTGAGTATTCTGGGTTAAGAAGGTGACCTGCCCATGGCCACCTGCTTGGCCATTCAGGCATTAGAAGCACAATCAGCATTCAGTGGACACTTACTGTATGCCAAGATTTAAACTAGAGGTCCCTAACTCCAAAGTCAGCTTCCTGTGCCTTTCACATCGATCAGCCTTAATGTTTATTGAATTGAACCAAGCAGAGTTATAACATGATTGCTGTCCCAAATTTCAGTTCAAGTTGTATTTATTTTTCAGGGCATTTCTCGGAGATGCTGCTAGTTACACAACATCTCTGCCATGGTTGTTACTCTTCTCACTGTCCCGTTTCTTTTTATTTTCTTAAAGAAAAGCATGAACTTCAGCCAAATGACTTAGCCATCTCAAAATCACTGGAACTATCAAGTCGGATCTATGTCTACCGCAAGGATCTGTCAGAGACTTTGGTAAGAATCATCAGTCCTTTTGTCAAAGGGAAAAGAAAAATAGGAAGGAGGGAAGGGAGGGAGAAAGAGGAAGGAAAGAAAGAAGGAAGGGAAGGAGGAAGGGAAGGAGAAAGGGAAAGTAAAGAGGGAGGAAGAAGAAAGAATGGAAAGAATCCTTCTTTCAAAGTCTTTCACATATAAGGGGAAAAGATCAACAAATCCATAGTTGTGATACGATTAATGGTCTATCAACAAACATCTATTAAGTCACTAACTAGCATGTGCTGGCTGTTAATAATACAAAGCTGAAAATGAAGCAGTTCCTATGAATATCAAAATAATAGAAGCTCTAAAAAAAATGCTCAAATCTAGAGGATGTATTTCCCAGGTAACCATTCAGGTTCTTGTCTCAAAGGGGACTTGACTTAATCTGAGAAGTTTCAACACAACGGGGCACAGATGGAAGTCTGAAGGAGGCCCACGAGGCCCCATACTCCATTTTACAGATGGGGAGTCTGAGGCCTAAAAGGAAACAAATGGATGAGCTTGGACCCCAGCTTGGCTCTTCCAATTCCCAATCTGGCCCGCTTGCCATCTCCCACTCTCCTCTCCAAGTGAGGCTGCTCGCTCTTCCTGAATTCTAGCCCTGCTGTCTGGTGGGTTTGGGAGAGTCAGGGCAGCCTTCGGGACAACAGAGCCTGGGTCTTGAACGTCCTTTCTCTGACTCATTTACAACATTAGAGTTCACAGAAGCAGCCTCAGACAGGGGGTTTGCAGCCCCATCCTCTGTTTAAAGAGGAGGCTAAATTCTGAAATCTGGGAGAATTAGGAGGCCCAGGAAAGCCTTGGGCTCTCGTTTTCAGTTCTTGCTAAGATCCTCCCTCAGTGGCTCCTGGGCTTCCTGTGAGCAATGCGGTTTGACTCTGCATATCTCTGTCCCCGGGACCTCCTGTGATTCCAAGGGCTTCTGCCAATTCATTTTCCTTCTCTTAGCCTCCGTTTCCTCATCTGTAAAAGGAAGGGGTTGAGCTAGATCATCTCTGAAGTCCCCATCCTAACCTTCTCCAGATGTCAGATTTAGATCCAGTTTAATGCTTCAATCAGAAAGCTTCCATTAGAAATATCCGACTGCTCCATGGGCTTAAAATTGATGCTTCCATCATCAAAGTAAGAGCAGACTTTGACAAAGAATTCCAAACTGTGTCCCTCATGTGTACATTATCCTATTTGAGTCTCCCGTGATCTGAGGAGGTAATTACCCTAACCCAGGAGTTTGGAAAATGAGCAGCGTTATCATTCCCATTTTACAGATGAGTTGTTTGACTGCCAAGGCAATGCTCTGTCTCTCCCTGCCTCTGCTGCCCAGGATCCCCTTTGGGCCTCCAGAATGCCTACGTGTGATGTCATTAACACAAATTAGTTTATTAGGGAGTCAGGTGCTGAAAAATGGGCCAACAGATAAACTTTGAGAGTAGGAAAATACTAGAGGAAGGAATCAAAGGGAGTAAATTCTGTCAGGGGACCCTGGGGATCATGAGGCAAGGAAATGGACAGGATTGTAAAAGGTTAAGGACACACTCCAACTATTTCATAATTGTGTGTGGTGGAGGAGGAACGGGCAGCACTGAGCTGTGCTAGGGACTCGGGTACCCACTGATTCTCCTGTTCCATTGGAAAGCTCCAAGGAGGGGACATCATACAGCTGCCGGACAGCTGGCCGATTCTTCAGGGAAATTTTGTCTTGTGCCCTGAGAAGCAGCAGCCTTTGAGAATCCCCCGAGGTGCCTGTGCTTTCTTGCTCCTCCAATTTTCTTGTGTTTGTCTGTTCGTTACATTTCCCCCAATAGAATGAGGGAAGATTTAAGAAAAGTCTGAAAGCATAAAAAAAAGAACTTCAAAAATGCTTAAGAGAAGTTCTACTTTGGAAGCTCTTTAGTTTTACTAATAACCATTTTAATGTAATTTTGAAAAATAAGAATTGCGCAGTTCCTAGTTTAGCATAGATTCATTTTTTCATTTAGACAGTATGTATTAGATGGCTCCTGTATACCAGGCCATGTACCAGGTACTATGGATTCAAATATAAAGAAAGAATCAATGTTTGGGAGAAATGGCCCAACTTTGTCTTGTTTCCAAGCAAAAAAACAAGCTGTCAATAACTGCTTAAAACTTAGCAGAGAGCCTGGCACATAGTAGGCACTTAATAAATGTTTATGGATTGATTTATTGATAACTGAGCAAGCTCAGGCATGAAGGCCCTCCCCAGAAGAAGAGGTATTGTGATTCACTGATATTAAACAGCTTTGGGAAAGGGCCACCAAACTCTTCACAGCCAGGAGAAGCTAATCAAATTTCATCCAACTAATTTTCTCTATCCAATTTCATGGCGGTGCAATTGCCATAGAGCCCACATGGGAGGGTAGGGCAGAGCAGTGGGGGGAAAATGTCATTTTTCGGTCATTTAGAGAAAACAGATCTGGTTCTGTGTTTACAGGAGATAAACATCTTGGATATACAAAAACCAATTTCAGTACCAATTTTCTCTGCAGTTTGAGTCTCCTCCTGCTTTACCTGTCCTGTTCCATGGGCATTTTCATATCATTTTCCTTGTTCACGTGAGGTAAAGAACGTGAAATGTATTCCACATCCAATCCATGTCTGTCTTTATGGATGTGGCCCGTGACATTTCTTTTGTTGGTTTTCCCATCTCCTCGATGGCCCATATACTCATGCAGATGAGGAATGAGAGCGATTTCAGGGATTTGGCTTTTATTACCTTACTCCAGGGGCAAGGGCCTCTAATCAGATTTTATATTGTGTGGGAGAGAGGGGCTAATTCAATCAGAAATCATTGATCGCAGACTCCGGTTTCTGAGCCTATTTCCAAAATAGGTTGTAATTCATAGAAGGTGAACAGACGGGAAACAATATTAAGTGCACTCGTCGAAGATTGTTGTCCGAGCCTCTGTCGAGTGACTAATTTAGTGAGAAACATTTGGGCTGCTCAAGATCCCTTTGTTTCTGCCCATCCATTTAGAGCCCCCTGGTCGAGAGTGAGGAATCCCAGCAAAGGTCTCTGAGAATCTTGGGAATGAACACATGGGACCTGGCCATGGAATTAATGAACTTCGATTGGAGCTTGTTCAACTCAATTCATGAGGTAAGAACTGGTGGGAAAGGATGGTTGGTTGGATGGGGCTTCCAGAGAGCCCCCGCTTCAGCGTGGGGAAGGATCTCCAAGGTGCCCATTTTGTAGTGGGCCCAGAATCAGGATTGGTTGAATGGAAATAAAAGGGGCAGCAGTGTGGAGGTCTGCAAAAGTTGGGAAGGACCTTTGGTGTCCAGTCCTTATTAGAAGCATTCTTAATATTAATCAACAAATGGTCTTTGAGCATCTGCTCTATATCAGAGCCTCCATGAGGCACTGGACATACAGAGATGAAGTGAAGAACGCTCTGTACTTCAGTGCTCACCTGTTCCTGGATGGAAACAGCTTGGACACAGTCAGAGAGAGAAGGTAGATGAGATGGCCCCTCGGCCGTGCTTTGAAGTAAGTCAGAGAGGCTGGATCAGGTGAGATCAGGCGTCAGGGGGCACATGGGTCAAGTTGAGGAGGCAGCAGAAGGGACACTGTATATGGTAAAGAGCCAGTCTGCCTGAAATGGAGAGAGCAAGAAGAGACAGGAGGTGAACTCACATTTGTATCATGCTTTGGGGGGTCTGAAGTCAAGTATCATCATAAAGTTTCTATCATTCCCTCTTATGTTCCCATCAAAAGCCACCCCTTCATTCTCCCTCCTCTGTGACCACCTCCATTTTCTCTGTGTTCTCTAAGGACCTTCCCTGTTCTAGACCCTCATTCTGTGACCTTCTGGTTGAAGAAGTCACTTTATGATCCATAAGCAGATCCTTAAATGACAAAGCAACAGACTCATCTCAAAAAAAAGATAGAAAGAAAGAAAAGAAAGCCAGTCTTTAAGAGCTTGTTCTGTCCCCACAGCAAGAGCTGATTTACTTCACATTCAGCCGACAAGGAAGCAGCGAGAACACGGTGAACCTCAGTCTCCTGCTGCAGAGATGCAATGAAGTCCAGCTGTGGGTGGCCACGGAGATCCTGCTGTGCAGCCAGCTCTGCAAGAGAGTCCAGCTGGTGAAAAAGTTCATCAAAATCGCTGCTCAGTAAGTGGTGGACATGGAGTACCAGGGAAGGGAGCAAGCTTTGGGCCTACGATGCCCATGTCCAATGTGCAAAGAGCACTAGAAGCCCCTCGTGTCATATATGGGGAGAGGGAGTGACTGTGGAGGGCCCTCAGCCACTTCTCTTTCCCCCCGTGACTCACTGACCTCACTCTAGAACTGCAAAGGATCCTGATCTGGTGGAGAGTGTGGGCCCCGTCTCCACCACTGCGGCTTGACCAATGACAGACGTGCATGAAGCACTTTCTGGGAGGGAGTCCTGTGCTAAGGTGCTAATGGATTTGCCCAAGTTTGGGCCTGGCATTTTTTAATAAACTTGAAACACTTGCATGTTGTGATAAATGTTTAGGGCTAGAGGAAGTCATTGGGCAGAGGGGACTGATCCCATAAGGCTGTGTGAGGAACCAATAGGATTATATGTGGCAGCTTTTACTATGCTCTCTTCTTCCTCTTCCTCCTCTAACTCTCAGTTCAGTCCCCACCAAGCTTCACAAGTCTAGGGGAGCTTTGTACCTTTCTTTACCCCCTTCAACAGTCTAGGGGAGCCTTGTGCCTTTCTTTACCCCCTTATTTGGGGGTAACAATGAATCTTCCAAAATCAGGATTGTGCCCAGAGCCAAGACAGCCTCACACCCCGCTGTCTCCCTATGATGCAGGGAAAGTTTGGGGCTAGCTTTCACCCAGCACCTTACATAGATACTATTAGATTCTGAACCCCGGCGGTGTACAAAGCCACTGGGAGAGCGCAGCTACAGCCACTGTCTGGGGAAATGGAGCTTATCTTTGGGGCTCCCCAGGTCCCCGGCCCGCCCAAAGCAGCCTTCCCATATGTGTCTGCCCTTGGAATCTTTTACCAACATGAGTCTTTCTCTTAAGTAGATATTATTGTGCCGGCCTCCATCTGTGGCTCTGCTAATACTGTTGACGCAAAATGTGGTCTGAGACATCCCTGGCTGTCTCGGGCCTTTTGCTTGAATAATCTTCTGAAATTTGTCAAGGGATGAGGTTATTAGCAGAAAGGGACAGTCAATCTCACGGCCATCTAGCTCAAATCCCAGGATAAGTGCATCCTTTCCTTGAGGGCAGTGACATTGGAGCATCTTTCTCCATCTGGCTCCTTCCTCTTGTGCTGTTGAGAGATAGACTCTATCTTTCCTAATGCAAATAGAAATGGAGGCTTAATTTCCTTATTATTATTCCAGTTGGAATAACCAAGGGAAATTAGTCATTTACACGAAGAAAGTATGTTCCTTGCTCATTGCCATCCTATTTGCATATTCCTGTTGGTAGCAAACGAGTCCTCAGCCCCACATTCTCCCCAACCTCTCCCTCCTCACCTCAGTGGGATACGGTGACTTAGTTTCCTCAAACTGTCCATCTGCTCCAAGGGGGAAACTGCTGAGCAGTGACCCACCGCGAAGGGCCGGCGGCTGAGGTCTGATTTTGTGGTTGCCTTGGTCTTTCAAGCTTTTGTGCTTGTTATCTTTCCGAAAACTGGAGGCAGAGGCTGGGTGGTGAAGTGGACAGGATCCTGCTGCAGCTGGAGTCGTTCAGCTCCCGCCTTGGCCACTGTCAGCTCTGGGACCCTAGGAGAGAAGCGCCTTAAGTTAGCTAAAAACCTCAGTTTCTTCCTCTGCAAAATGGGGAATAATAGCAAGCACCCCCATCTAGGGAGGTGGTGAGGATCAGATGAGAGACACTTCATAAACTCTGCAAAGCTTGTGGGAGGTTTGGCGCTGAGTAGGTCTGAAATGGCAGAGTGGCTTGGGGGAGGGCTTCCCTCTTTGGGGGGATCGGTGATGAAGCAACCTCCCTCATATACACAAGGGACTCATGGAAGAGGTCAGTGTTATTGCCCCACTCGGAGGGACTCAATAGCTTGCTTGGATTTTAAGGCATATCTGGTCAACAGACACTCATTGAGTGCCTACTGTGTGCTGGCCATTGAGTACATGCCCCCCAAAAGGGGCTAAAACGGTCCCTGCCTTTAAGAAGTTCACATTCTAACAAGAGGAACACCGCATTAAAAACGGGCTAGAACCCAGAGAACGCGGAGTCATCCAGAGCAGGGCACACACTATGCTAGAACTGGACAGGCTCCCTGACCCTGAGGAGAACGTGGGCCCTGCTCCCTCCTGTGGCTCTCCAGTGATTAGGAACCATTTTTAAGTGCTTTCAGGGAGTCAGGTCCCGGGCTGGGATGCTGAAGATACCAAGTCCAGGTCGCAGCCCACCAACCAACTGCTTTCTCCTCCTGTGGGACTCTGGGGGGTTCTTATGACATCGCACATTGATTTTCTTTTTGAAAAAAGGGGATGCGGTATATTCCGTCAATTTAAAGGACAGGATGACTCCATGTGCTTCATGGGGAGAGAAAAAGGAAGAACGACCAAGCGATGTAGCAAAAAGCCAGAGCTCTAACATTTCATTGGAGAGACAAGAAAAGGAGAGAGGAGAAAAGGGAACGTGAACATGAAAGCCCTTGGTTGAGCAGCATTGGGACATAAGGGGATGGTGCTGGATTTGAAGTCCAAGGACCTGTCAACCACTTCTCTGTTACTTATTTTTTTAATCTTCTTTTTTTTTAATTTTGTTAAGCAATTGGGGTTAAGCCCAGAGTCACACAGGTAGGAAGTTTTAAGTGTCTAAGGTCAGATTTGAACTCAGATCCTCCTGACTTCAGGGCCCATGTTCTATCCACTGCACCATCTAACTGCCCCCTTTTAAAAAATAAGTTTCTTTTTATTTTCAAATGGAAACAGTGGAATAAAGAGGTTTTTGGCTAAATATATATAAGCTAGTGGGTGAATCACTGTATCTCTGGCACTCGCTTTTCTGAAATGTTCAATGATACTTAGTGGTTCCTTCCAAGTTGAAATCAGAGGTAGTTTAGTGGTGCAGTGGATGACATTCTGTGCTGGGGATCGGGAAGACCTAAGTTCAGCTATAGCCATTGCTGTGTGACCCTGCCTGGACAAGTCACTTTATCTGTTTGCCTCAGTTTCTTGACCTGTAAAATGGAGGTAAATAACTTTACCTACCTCCTAGGGTTGTTGTATCCCAGGAGATAATATTTGTAAAGCACTTTGCAAACCTCAATGTGCTATTATAGAGGCTGTTGTTGTTAATCTATGATCCAAGGAGTCCAGGAAAGGTATCAGATTAGAGGTAAAGTACCTGGAAGACATTAATTTATGGCTTTACTTATGTATCCTGGGGATGGGGCTAAGGGTGTTGGGGTAGAGGAATCACTCCAGAGAAAGGACAGGGTTGGGGAGCTACTTAGTTGGTCACTCAATTCAGGAAGAAAGCCCATACGGAGATATTACTAATGGCACCGGGATTGGGATTTTGCCCCCCAGAGTGCCACATTTAGAGAGCCCTGGCAGCCCCTACAGCAGAGAATGAACAATAGAATATTTAGCATCTGATTAACACAAATCAGGCATTAAACTAGGAAGGCACAAGATGGCGGATGGGGCAAATCGTTCCCCATAATGCTCTGTGCCTCGGAGTCGCTCTCTGCCACAGGATGCCATCCCCTGCCCCCATCCGTCTAAGTGGGTGCTCCATGCCAGTGCTTGTAGGAGCACCACCACCCTTTCTGCCCTTTGCCAGAGCCTCCTCACTCTCTCCTCCTTCCGGCCATTCTTTGTTCTGCTAATAGATTAATCACGTCCAGACCCGGATCGGATCACGCCAGTTCTCCGCTGAAAATCCTTCCATAATCCTCCTAATCGCCTCTTCGCTAACATTCAGCCCACTCAGCCTGACATTCAGGGCCCAGCTGGTGCCTCCTTCACTTTTTAAGCTTCATCTCAAGCCCTTATTTCTTCCCTAATCTCTCCTTCAGTCAAATAAACTATTCACCAACCTCTTCACGTCTCCTCTTTCCCCCTTTCTGTGCCCGAGTTCTCCCCATTCCTCATGCTTTACATAGATGTTAAGGCCCACTTTGAATGGCGCTTCTGCCACGAAGTCTTCCCTGATCTTCCCCCTATTTTGGACGCACCTTTTTTTAACCCACTTGTCGGATACCATTTTGTGGCACAATTGTCGGCCTCCGGGCCTTACGTTTTTTAGATTACAAGCCCTGTGGGGACAAGGGATGGTGTAATCCGTGTACGTTATCCAGCACAACAAACAAAAGTTTGTGGCAACAAGTCTGTATTTTTTCTTTAGGAGTTGAATCAGAAGCATTGCTTTATGAATACCATTTCCATAGCTGCCCATTATAAATATTCAAATTATTATGGCTCTTCCCTGGAGCTATTTTGATGGAGACAAATGGAATAGAGGCTTAAAAGGGAATCTAAGTTGCAGATGAGCTAGATGGAGTGATGAGATCTTTACTGGAAACAAATGAAAACAAGGGCTTGATTCATGAATCTTTAGAATGAGAACGAGCAGCTGTGGCAAATGTTCTAAGTCAAGTTTGCTGGACAAGTGATAAAGGCAGATGAAAAGCTTGATGACTTCTGTCATGTTTCTAAGAAAAGGAGGAGAGAAGGAGGGATAATGGAAATTTCTCGGAGGGTACTTAGAATATCTGCGGATATTTTAAAGGGGACTATCTGGTAAAATATTGGGAAATACGCTTAATAATTCAAACGTTTGTCAACCATATGACTGCGGTCAGGGCCAAAGGAGAATAATAGCATGTCCATTAACCTTTTCCTTATGGGACTGTGTAAGAAAAGTATTTTTTTTAAACATATGAGTATTAATTGTAGCAACCGTTGGCTGTTATCATTAGCAACGTGAGTGAGGAAGAAAGGTTTCTGGGAGTATTTGAAGTGGTTCCTAGCGTCCACTGCAGTGGTCAAGAGGGAACACACTCATATCTCCACGCTTGACCTCAGGGGCCAAAGAAAGTCTTTTCACCCTTTTTTTTCTTCTGGGATTATCCGGTGAATGGACATTGACCTCAAAGTGACATCAGCTTCCTTTTATCTCGACAGCTGCAAAGCCCAAAGAAACCTGAATTCTTTCTTTGCCATTGTAATGGGTCTCAACACAGCATCCGTCAGCCGGCTGTCCCAGACCTGGGAGGTAAGCGGCCCTAGAGCACAGAACCATTGGGGGCGGGGGGGTTTACCAGAGTGGGCCATGAAAAGACTGTCTCTGGAAATTATTGTCCACTTTAAAAAGTGGATATATTCTGTTATTAAAAACCTAAGGAAATGCATTGAGTTCTGAGGAACCGTATTAAAACCTGGGAAAAGATTTCCATTTATTGAAAAGGAGAAGATAGCAATTTGGAGAAGGTCTGAAAAAGAAGGGAAATTGAAGGATGAGGAGCTTTAAGTAGGGTCAGTTCTGCTGGGATTAATATTTTGGTTCTGCCTGTTTCTGTTTTAATGAATGACAAATGCAACTGTATTCACTATGACCTAATTACATGAATTAATAGTCCTCAAAGCCAGGAATTAATGGACAGATAGAAAGCAACAGTCAAAGAAATCTGAATCTGTAATTAAAAAAATGTAATGTTTGGGAAAATTCTGTATTCCAAACCATTCCGGGTGAGTTCAAACTCCTCCCCCTCAAGGGATAGAGGGTAGGAACTAGACCTCCATGGGAAGGAAACTCCCTTTGCTAATGAATATAGTTGAAGTTAAAGGGTTTGCTTAAGGACATCCAGTAGGGTGAGAGACAGACTCGAACCCATGTTCCTAGTTTCAAGATTAGCTCCCATTTCTTTCCCTGTGCCATCCGGTCACGGGAGGCTGGTGATTATACTGCTGATATCTCAGATAATTCTGGCCTCTCCAAGCTTCCCCCGGAAAAAGAAAAAGTCAAAGCAATTCTGTGGGAGATGAGGAAGGAGTAGAGACCTGTCTGAAAGGATAAAAGATTTCTGGCTCTGTAGAAGCAGGAAAATGTAGTGAGAGCTGAACTTGGGCTCAGGAAGACCTGAATTCTAATTCCACCTTTCCCATTTGCTAGCTGTGAGATCCTGAGCAAGTCATTTAGTCTCTGTGAGCCACAGGTAACTCTCCAAGACTGCTTACTAAGCTATAGATGCTTTATATGAAATTATGGGTACTTGAAAACACTGTCATCATTTTCTTCCCTATTTGCAAGGAATATTATTTAGCAGATTGGAAAGGAAAGAACTGGAAGTTAGCACTGGGTCATGGACTTTGACAGATGAAAGATGGCGGTCACTCTTCTGGCCCAAGCCATGTGTGAAAAGAAATCCTTACTAGAGCATCCCCAGGAAGTGACCATCAGGCCTTGGCTTGGAGACCTCCAAGGATGGGGAGTTCATTCATTCCTGAGGCAGCCCATTCCACCCTGGCACAGCTTTGACTGTTAGCAAGTCTTTTCTAGACGTTGAGCTTCAATGGTCTCATATTCCTGGCTCTGCCCCCTGGCACCAGAGCCAGACTGATTCCCTTTCCATGAGATGGTACTCTCCTATCATGACTAAAACCATCTATTGAGTCCCAGGGAGTCCCAGGCCAGAGGCATTCTAATTAATTCTCCCCACTAGAAAGCCCTTGGAAATTTCAAGCTGTCTTTGCATCTGCCCCTGGCACCTTGGACAGTGCCTCCTGCCTGGTGGTAGGCTCCTTATAAATGCTGTTTGAATGAGAAAGCCTTTGAGTTAATGACCCATATGTTGCCATTCCAGGAACCACCCCAACTCAGTTCCAAGGGGTTTGGTCCAGGTTAGCCACAGGGAGGTGAACTTCTCAGACATACAACTCTCACAAAGACCGTGCTTGGTCATGGAGTTCGTGATGTGACACCCTGAAAATCCAGGCAACCCTCTACCTACAAAATCATGTCTCCTCAGGGTATCGCTGTAAGGTAGTGTAGCCCTCACCCCACCCAGGTCCATTTGGGTACCTGTCCAACTGGTAGAACATTCCATGGGAAGCCCGTGGACTCCCTTGTGGTCTGATTAGAACTTCTCTTTTGGACCTTCTGGACCACTTGTTGAAAGGCCTATCCTTTCAAATTCAGTGACCTGCCCCTCGCTTCATCGGACCAAGCAGGCCAGAACATAATTTCTGATACTCACACACGCTGCCTGAAAGCTTGTTAGGTGTTTATTTAGAAGATGTCAACCTACATTATTATTTCAAGCTCAACATGACTATTAAAGACAGAGAATATGTCCGAGTTAAGAGGTGGAATTGAAACCCAAGAAGTTTTCATTAAAGAATATTGAATGAAGTTAGAGAGATTTCGGGTGGAGGGGCCATTGTACTCTATGATTCTCAGTGATGCTTGTCAGGGCTCTCACGCCAAGAGCATGACGGGGAAGAAGGAATGGGATTCAACTGAGACATGGTTCACTGCTGGTTTTGATGTTCAGAAACAAAGCCCACAGGAACAAAACTTGACAAAAAAAACCTCTTTTGTACTCTTGACTTTTTGCCCTCTGGCTTTTTTTTCTTCCAGAAAATCCCTGGGAAATTTAAGAAACTTTTCTCAGAGTTGGAGAGTTTAACGGTAAGTAGTCACATCCACTGAGATTCTTTCTGCATTTGGGCCGTTTCCTTTGCTCTCCGTGGTGTGAAACGCTCTGGGAGCCATTTGCTTGTTTTAGGAAGAGTTTGTCATTTGAAAGGAGGCAGTGTCAGAGATTGAGTATGTCCATTCTGTGCGGAAAGATGTGCAAAGGGGCTTTGGGGGATGATTTTCAGAAGAAATCATTTAAGTCCCCCTCCAAAGCTTCCTGGAAATGTGACACAGTAGGAAAGGGGAAAACAAACTGATACCTTGCCCTTGGCTCTTTACCATTTGTAGAGTTATTGAAGAGTGTCACAGTGCTATTGAGAGAGTATTTTTAGAGACCATCAGTGGGATTCTATTGTTTCCCTGAAGTTTCTGGGGATCATTGAAGTGGATGGAGGTGGATTTTTTTCTATGAAGATATAACCACAGCACTTTAGAGGGAACCTCCCAGTGGGAAATTATGCTGAAAAAGAGAGGAAACTGGGGGTAGAATACAAGTGGTTGGGGATGTTTCTAAAGGTGGGAAATTTCAAGGGTCCCAGCCGCTTCTTCCTTTCTCTGATCCCATCACCCTCATGGGGGCAGGGATGGTATCCACATTCTGGAAGCACTTCCTTCCCTGCCTAGCACTGGGGCAGAAGCTTCAGTGACCTCATCCAGGGGCTCAATATTTCCTCTCCTGCCCCCCACCCACCCATGATGTTCTAGAATGACACACATCACCCATTTGCCTCCCACATGCCCCGGGAATTTCTGGTTGTCTCTCTGCACATGGGCTAGTCAATGAACTAGACTTTCCAGAGTCTTTTCCCATTCACAAAATAACAACAGGATGGTTTTTCTTCATTGTTTGGGCCTGTGATGCTTAAAAATTCACAACCTTCTCCATCCCGAGAGAGGGAGCTCTTGGATTTCAAGTGTTCGTAGCTCATTCATTTTCTCTTTATTTCCTGGATGGTTCGGCAGGACCCTTCCCTGAATCATAAAGCCTACAGAGATGCGTTCAAAAAGATGAAGCCTCCCAAAATCCCCTTCATGCCTCTCCTCCTTAAAGGTAAATTTTCTCTGCTTTTCATGGGTGGTAAGAGGGGACCTGCTTGGAATTGGATCTAGGTCTGAGTCTGGTCTCTAACACGTACTGTCCAGGTGACCTTGAGTTAGTCACTTTCCATGCCCAAGGCAACCCTTCCATTCTAGAAGTCCCACACTAGAGCTGGAGTGAGGAAAGAGCTGAGTTTGAATTCAGGCTCTGATACTCACCAACTGTACAACTATAGAGAGGCAAATCACCTGATCTCTTGAAATCTCGGTTTCTTCATCTGTAAAGTGGGGATAATGTTTTTTCTTTAACTTGTATGTGGAGGTTGAGGGTGAGATTTAAGAAAACTAATTGTGGTTGCTGTTGGAAAAAAATATTAACCAGCTGGTTTCTGAGAAGTCAAACTGTCTTAATTATCCTGGAGGAGAAATACCCCGGTATTAGCTTTGTTGTAACTTCCAGAGGGCAGCTAAGTGGCTAAAATGCCAGAACTGGAGTTAGGAAGACCTAAGTTCAAAATTGGCATAAGACACTTGCTAGTTGTATGATCCTGGGCAAGTCACTTCACCCTGTTTGCCTCAGTTCCCCCATTTGTCAAATGAACTGGAGAAGGAAATGTCAAACCCCTCCAAATGGGGTCACAGAGAGTTGGGCAAGACTGAAAAATGACTGAACAGCAGCAAACTTACAGAATGTAAACCCAGTAAGGTTTATGTTATCTCGTCATCCGGCTATTTTTAAGATCTTAGCATCCAAGAATGACAAATTTGGGGTTGGGGGGTTGGGAAAGGTCTTAAAGCTCCTTCAGTGGATCCCTTCCTTGTCCAGTCGAGTAAACCTCCAGACATAGGTGTAAAGGAGGATGCTCCAGGTCAAGAAGACAGCTGGACGGGCCCTGGGCACCCGAGCGGTCCGCCTTGAAAGCCATTTTCCCATGAGGCTCCTTTACTTCCTCCTTTACTTCCATTAAAGCCTGGGATACTGGGATCGTCCCTCAGGAAGACCCAGAAGAAACCCTGGAATAATGGAAGTGACTCATGGTCAGAGATGCTGTGTGTTTGCCTCTTAACTGGTCCTGATCTGCTGGCACTTTCCTCATCCATCTTTTTGGTTGTTTGGAGTAAGGGAAATAGTGGGAGAAAGCATACTTTCTGCTAGTGGAGGGAGGACCCATTTGAGGAGATATTTGTAACTGCAGTAGTGTCAGTGGGGGGCTAAGAGAAGGCCCCAGGATTTAGCAGTGGGGAGTACTGGCAACCAGCAATGGGGTGATAAGGTCATTCCCAGACAGTAGGGGACGAGAAGTGACTGGGTGACGGGGAAGCTCTCCCTGGCTCCCCACCTTTCATAAGCTGTCACATCTTGTGCTTGGGCCACCCAATCTCCTCCAGTTCTCTGCTCCATCTCTGGTGCTCCCTCCCTCCCTGGGTCCGTCAGAGTAGCCTCCGGCCTCATCTCCCTGGCTTTTCTCTGTCCCATTCCCAATTCTGCCTTCACAGTGCTGTCCATAAATTCTTACCCATCTGCCTCCTGGTTGCGGTACCCCCTTAGTCAGACGCTTTCAGTGGGTCACATTACAGCGTGATCAAAGCTTACACTTCTTATTCAGGGCTTTCCCCCATCGGTTCTAGCCTACCCTTCCATTCTCTGGGCACCCCACATCCCCTTTCTGCCCCCATCTCTTTGTTCATGTACCCCCATAATTATAGGAAACTCTTCATCCCCCAGCCCGCAGTCTCTTCCCATTAAAATCCTTCCCTTCCTTCCAGGACCAACTGAGGTACACAATAGCCCTGTCCTGTCCTGAAATTTCCCAGGACAATCCCTTTCTTTGCCCTGGTTACAAGGTGGCAGAGGTGTCTGTGGCTTGTGTTAGCTCCCTCAAATAGGGCCCTGGAGTTGGCGTAGGTCCTACCTTAGTGGCAACGAGACTTCCTTCCCTTCCTGAGCCTGAGGAGAGCTCGGGGGCCTTAGTAGTCATCACTCCAAACCTGATTTATGACCTTCATCACATCCAGAAGGTCAAGCTGTATAAAATGGGTGTGGGGCAGTGGGGATATTTATCCAAGCACATCCCAGTGTGTTCAAGGTAAAAAAAAAAAGTTTTGTTGACCTTAAATGGAACCAATAAAGGGATGACATCTGGGCCACTCCACCTCCAACCTCCTTCTGCTAAAGTTCCTTTGAGTCTTCAAGTGTTTGATTTTAAACTCACATCATTGAGGGTTATGATTTTTATTTACTAACCCAAAGGCATGAGCCACGGGCAGCCCTGCAGTCCCTCAGCTTCCATATGGATGAGTGGTGGGTGGTGGGAGGTGGGGGGACAGAGAAGGAGCGGGGACGCATCTGGGAATGAAACAGATTTGAGTCGGAAGGTTTTTTATTGGAAGCAATAAATAATTTTTAAAGTTACAAGAAAGCCCTTGACAGGCTCTCTTTAAAGCTAACTCAAATGAAGCTCAGCTCCCCTGCACATGTGTACCCTTTAAAAAAACGAAGCCGGTTGGATTTCCACCCCCACCCCCCCACAAATACTTAATAAAATTTGGTGTGTCACCCTTATATCCAAGCACGGATGCAATTTTCTGCTCCACTGGGTTTATCTATGCTTTGTCGTTGGCAGCAAAGCAGATTTCTAATTTTTCCCCCTCAAATATCTGCCTTCATCTTAAAGGAATGAGCAGAGAGTGAATGTTCTATTTGGTTTTTAATTAGGCGCCTTCTCTAGTTTTAAATCAGCATTTTGCCATATTGTTCCTTTATCTTGATTTGTTTCTGTCAATTTGACAACAAACCTGGGCAGGCAGGAATCTTTGGTCCCAATCCCCCTGCCCCCATTTGAAAGCTGCTAACACTGGCATCAAAAATAATTTAGAAAAGGACGGCAGGTTAGCAAGAAACGTGACACAGAATTTCTCATGCCTGGAGGGACATCATTCAGTTAAAACAAGTATGGCCTGAAATTAAATCTTTCAATCAAAGTTGAAAACATTTTTTTTTGCCTTTGAGTTAGGAAAGATTCTTCCTTCTTCCCCCCATTTCTCTCTTTCCCCTCTTCCTTCTAATCTCTCTATTTGTATTTTCTTTCTCCTCTCTGTTTCTGGGTCCATCTTTCTGAAAATTTATCAACTTTAATTTGTAATCGGGGCCTCGTTCATCAGGAACGCTTTTAATTAGGAATGTGTGGTCACTGGTTTGATGGAATTGGATTACTTGGGCTTCTTGGGATGATTCTTTTGAGTGACAGCTTTCAATCAACATTTAATCCTTCAATAAAGAGTTGGTTATCGCTGGGGCTCGCCCTTTGTCTAAACCTGGGATTTCATCAGTCTCGGTGATCCCTCGGTGAGCCAACTTCTTCTTATAATATAGATCAACAATTTCCGAGCGCTTTACGGTCGTCAGAAAGTTGCCGGGGATGTACGGGTGTTAAATGACTTGCCCAAAGTCCCAGAAGCACTTGGACCCAAGTGATCCTCTTGCTGACAGCAAATATCTTCTCTGCTTTTTGTGTAATCTCCAGTCATGTCTGATGTCTTGTGACCCCATGGATGCCAAAACCTCCATGGACTTTTCTTGGAAAAGATATTAGAATAGTTTGTCAGTTCTTTCTCCAGCTCGGTTGACAGATAAGGAAACTGAGGTAAACAGAGTTAAATGATTTCACAGCTAGTAAGGGTCTGAAGCCAGATTTGACCTGCCTAACTCCAGGCCACTCTCTAGCCACTGAACCACCCCGCTGCCTTCTACTCTATGCTGCCTCACATGATTTCAATAATTATTAATTATGTATTAGGACTCATGATGTCTCATAGCCATGTCAAACTTAACATGTCCAAAACAGAACCCCTTATCTACCTCAATGCCCCCAATCTATCCCTTCTCCAAAGTCCACTTTTTCTACTGTGGGTCTTATTACTTCCACATTTATTGGGGGAGGGTGGGAATCATCCTAAGTTTTCCCCCTCCCTTCCCTTGCACTCCTCATGCCATTGCTTTTAACCCCGATGACATCTCTCCCATCCAAACCCTCCTCCCCACTCACACGCTCTCTTCCCCAGGCCCTCATCCTCTGGACCATATTTGGGTCCCTGCACTTGCATCTTCTCCAATTCATTCTCTGCCCACCTGCCAGGCTATTTCTGAAGGAACCACCTGCTCATGTTATTATCTTCTAGTCAAAAATCTTTAGGGTTTATGATTTTTTTTTAGAAAAATTAATTTTCATCTGACATTTAAAGCCTTCAGTAATATGGTTCTCACTTCCCTTCCCAGTCTCATTTTAGGTGCCTCATCTTCTTGCACATCCTGCTCCCTTTGAGAGGGAGCGGTACCCGCAGGAAGGAGAGTAAGGAAGCACATTTTCATATTTGATAAATAACAGTATTTTTACTGCTAGAACATGGCGCTCCCTGTAGCACATAAAAACATATTTTAAAATAAGTTGAGTCCATGGATCCCAAAGAGGTCTTAAAAAGCCTCTAGAAGCTTGAAGGTGGAAGGCCCGTTGCTGAAAAGGGACTTAGGGTCCCAGATGGGACAAAGATGAGGGTCAAATCTGGAATTACAAACTTGATTTGAGCCCTGATTCTGCCCCTTACTTGGCAGAGATCTCAGTTTCCCCATCTGTAAGAAGTGGGGATTAGATCAGACTGTTTCTTAGGTCCCTCTGTACCACTCTCACCTCTGCTCCTGTGGGAGTACCAGCTCCTCAAGCCAATGAGCCACAACGAAGGGAAACGGGCTCTTCCCGGAGAATTCTCTTTGTCTATGGAGTGCCATCCGAGACAATGAGGCGAGCAAACGCTTCCGTAAATGAGACTTTGTGCAGCGTCTTTCACCCGCGGTAGGGGCCGGGACTGGCGCGTTCAGCAGATTGGAACGAGCAGACGTGTGACGGGCAATCCCGCCCAAGATGCCTTTATCCAAGCCCCTCATTTGTGGGCAGGGGCTCACCATTCACTGGAGGAGAGGGGAGCCTTCGCTCCTTGACGAGGGGTCCAAACGCCTGCTCTCGGCGTAGGGATTGTCTCTCTTTCAAGAGGGAAAATAAATGCCAACCCAGTTATTTGAAGAGATACAATTTCATCTCTGCGTGGAAGAGTAAGGACCTGCTCTCTTGTCTTGACTAGAAATTTCAGAGTTCAGTCCTCTTGTAAGATAGTTAGTAGAAATGATCTGAACCAATCAATCAGAAGACACATGGAATAAAATCTGTCCCCTGCACTTGCTAACAATGTGGCCCTTGGGCAAGCTGCAACCTCTCTGAGCCTCAGTTTCCTTATCTGTAAATAGGAATAATAATAACTATATCCCAGGGTTGCTGTGAGGATTAAATGAGATGGTATATGCAAAATGCTTCACAAGCCTAAACTCAGAAGCACAATACAATTCAGCTCTAATTTCAAGTGATTATTAAATTTGCTATTATTATTTTAATTATTAAATTAAATTCAACTGGTTATTAAATTTATTGTTATTATTATTTTAATTATTAAATTGAACTGATTATTAAATAATTGTGACAGCTAGATAAAGTTCAATCATTAAATGTCAATAGCAAGTATGCACTGTTGGTGGTGGAATGGATTTTTAATCGTAGCGTTGGGTGGAGACTTAATAAGTTGAATAGCTTCCACTCAAGAGTATCCCTTAATGGTTCAATGTCACTCTGGAAGGTCTCCAGTGGAGTGCCCCAAGGATCTGTGTTTTACTCTTTGACATTCATTTTTTGGATAGAGGCAGAAATTTGGATAAAAATTTTGCATATGATCCAAACAAGGCTGGAAGATCTTCATAGGCTAGATGTTTCAGTGGAATAGAACAAGAGGAGGGGAAACATGAGATTTGGATTTAAGAAATTAATGAGATGAAGAACCAGCAGGAGAGTAAAGAGCTCACAATTACGGTGACATGAAGATGAGATAGAGGAAGTGGAGTGTTTAGCCTAGAGAAGAAAAAGCTGAGGGGGAGACAGGGGGGAGTGGACCATGAGCACCATCTTTAAATATTTGGAGGACTATCATTTAGAAGGATTGGACTTGGACATTTTGGCTCCAGAGGGCAAGAGTAAAGTTATGAGAAGAAGGTGCTAAAAGGTCAGGAAGATGCTTTTCAAAATGGGATGGAAGAGAGGGGCTTCCCCTTGCCCAGTGGCCTTCAAGTAAAGACTGGTCATCCCTCACTGGCAGTGTTGGGGAGGGTATTTGTGCTCAGCTGCACCTCGGACCAGAGGCTCTCTGAGATCCCACCCCCGCTCCCTTTGGACTCTTGACATGTCCAGTTCTTCAGCCCCATCTGTTCTCCACTTTCCAGCTCATTCTGTGTTATACCCTTCTTGACCCCATTGCCTTTCTTGCCTTTACCCACACAGGCCACTCCATTTCCATTCTCCATGTCTTGGTCAGGCTGTGCTCCGTTCCTGAAATGCACTGCTTTCTCCCTTCTGCTCTTGCTAATCTCTAGCTTCTTTTAAACCTCAGTTCCAGACACCACCGGCTCTACAATATTGATGATGAAAAAAGCTCCATTTGTATAGTGTTTACTATGTGCCCAGCATTTTACAACTGTTATCTCATTTGCTCCCCTATCAGTCCTTCAAGGTAAGTGCTATTATCTCCATTTTACAGATGAGGAAATTGAGGCAAATAGGGCTAAATGACTTGTCCAGAAGTATCTGAGTCTGAATTTGGATTGAGGTCTTTCTGACCCTGGGTGCACCAGTCTGTACACGACAGAACCGCTTAGCTGGTACTTAGGAGATCCTTGCTGAAATACAGCATAATCTCAATTCCTTGCCTAGACAGAGTGTCGCACATGCTCCTTAAATCTTGAGCATTTCTGACAGTTTCCTATGCCAAGAGTTCTCCTATTTCTCCCTTCTAACCTTGTCTGTACTTTTGTTTTGAATTTCAGATGTGACATTCATCCATGAAGGAAACAAAACTTTCTTGGATAACCTCGTCAATTTTGAAAAGCTGGTACGTGAGTCTCCAAAACAAAAGCAGAAATCCTTTTCCCTCTGGGGACCAGGGCAGGCTTCCCTTCCTACTTTCTTTCCTAGGGTTCAGGCTGTGGAGTTCTTTCTCATTCAGTACCTGGCGATTCCCAGGACCTGGGCCCCAGATTTCCTGGGTCATTTGATTAAAAACACATTTAGCCTCAGATCTACCCTATGATAGCCTAGTAACATTAGGGTGGCTTTTGATTTGTAAAGGATGGAATCACTGTGATTTAGTTTTGTTATAACTGGACTAGAAATAAAATGGTAAATCCTTGGGGGGTGGGATAGAAAAATGTACATTCACTGCTTTGTGAACCTCCCTGTACACCTTCCCCCAAAGCCCCTAACAACTAAACTGATCCTTAGAGCATTTCTGTAGCTCCCACAAGGGAATCTCACGTCACTTTCTGGGGAGAACTAGCATTTTCTGCACCGCTGTTATGGCGAGACTTAGGGAAAGGAAGGGACCAAGGTTCTCCCTTCCTCTTATGGGGAAACTGGATTGTGTCTGTCAGTGAAGCCTAGGGAGTTTCATTCATTCATTCAATTCACATTTGTAAAGCACCTCCTATGTGTAAGATGTTAGAGATATAACAATCTTTTAACACCCAAATCAGCACATCTCTTGTGATGTATTTTCAAGATTAGTCTTCCAGAGTACTCAGGTCCATCCTTAGTTCTTAAAACAAATCAGGAAATGGCCTGGTCTGGACAGCGAATGCCTTCTCTCAGTTCCCAAAGTGACTTGGGATCCTCTAAGTCTTAAAAGGAGGCGGGTCCGGGCTTCCAGTATTGGTGACAAGAACCAGCGTGGTAGGGGATAGGACGCTGCCCCTGGGATCAGGAACATGTGGCTTCAAACCCTGCCTCAGGCACTTGGTGTGATGGGAACCTGAGCAAGACTAGGCTTAGTAATGGAATTTCTGAGGCTTTTCTCAGGATCGGTGTCTCCAAGACCCAGGACATAGATTCTTTTTTCTTCAGAAAGAGATCAAGACTCTCAAAAGCTTTTTTCTTGTTTTTTCAAGAGAGAAATGGGAGATTTGGTATGAAATGCTTTTATGCCATTTGCCTTATAAGGTGCCATCTACATAACAACTCTCATTTCTGAACAGCAAAAGTTCTTAATGATGGATCCCCAGGAGGATCAGGGGAAAAACAACCTCGTCATTAGATTTTCAACAATCTCTGATTGAAATGTAGCATTTCCTTCGATTATTCAAAAATAGGATTCTGAGAAGGGACCCATCGGCTTTCCCTGATGACCAAAGGAATCCACAACACAGACAGAGGCTGTGAATCCACAGCCAAGAGTTTGGGGTTCTCATTAGCCTACCCTCACTACTCTCTAAGGAATGTAGCATGCTTACTTTTTGGGGGTCCGTGTCTTCTTGAGGAGCTCCCAGTATGGAAGCTCCCTCCTCTGGCATACATCAGCCACTCACCTGTAACATATAGATGTAGAGAGTTTCCTAGGGTTCAGGCTGTGGAGTTCTTTCTCATTCAGTACCTGGCGATTCCCAGGACCTGGGCCCCAGATTTCCTGGGTCATTTGATTAAAAACACATTTAGCCTCAGATCTACCCTATGATAGCCTAGTAACATTAGGGTGGCTTTTGATTTGTAAAGGATGGAATCACTGTGATTTAGTTTTGTTATAACTGGACTAGAAATAAAATGGTAAATCTTTGGGGGGTGGGATAGAAAAATGTACATTCACTGCTTTGTGAACCTCCCTGTTCACAAAGACTCAGGCTCTTCTGACTCCAGGGCCTGCCCCTCTATCCCACATATTCCATAGTTATTATCTCCATTTTACAAATGAGGAAACTGAGGCAGAGTGAGTCAGGTGGCTTCCCCATAGTAATAAGCTTCAGAGCCTAGATTCAAAGCTGTGCCCAACTCTCTTTCCACTTGGTTGAATCCCTCCCAGTATTTGTCCACAAACAGGCTTGAGTTTTTCCTTTGCTTTCTGCTTATCACATAGTCTCTCAGAAAGCCATGTCATAAAACAAATATATTTTTCCAGTGGTATAATGCGATAATTAGACATTACATTAATAACCCAGCCTTCGCCTCAGCTAAATCATAGGTACAATCAACAGGGTGTCATAAAAACCAAGCTTCCAAGAGGCATTTCAAACACAAAATTATGCTTCCACTCTTTCAGATGAGTGAGCGTCAGACCTGCGCACATGGATTCTCTCTGGAGTCCTGGGACGCTCTAAGGAGCAAGGAGAAACACTTGCAAAACTCCACCATAAATTTCACTTAGCCAATGCAAGCAGGCTCTTACTCAGCAGCTTGTATTCTAAAGCGAACGTTCAACATTTTACAATAGTCGTGCCTGCCTTAAATTTCTGAGAAGTCGATTTGTTTAGACCAGGGCTCCAAAAAATAAAAATATTTTTAAAAGAGTTATCCCAATGAGTTTGAAAACAAAAAAAAATTCTCTTATTAACTCTCCACATGGCAAGAAGAGACCTTTAAACTCCTCCTCTCATCTTGCACAACAGCAACATTATGTGACGATGAACTTTGATAGACTTTGCTTTTCTCAGCGTCTAAGACAACTCCAAAAGACTCGTCTGGAGAATGCTATCCACGTTCAGAGAAAAAAAATTAAGGAAGTCCAAATGCAGATTTTTCACTTTTTTTGTTTTTTTCTTCCTCGTGGGTTTTCCCTTCTCATTCTTCTTTCACCACATGAAATGTTTAATACAATTATACATGTAAAACCTACCTCAGATTGCTTGCTGTCTTGGGGGGAGGGAGTAGGGAACGATGGGAGTTAAAAATTCATAAAAGATAACCACCTTTACTTGTATTTGGAAAAGCAAAATCCTACCAAGGGGGGGGAAATAAAATCTTTCTCTCTAGCTGACCCTCTTCTCTCTTTTCCTCACCCTCCTTTTCCTTCCAATCCTTGCTCATCTTGTCTTCTTTTCCCTTCATGAAATCATTATTCCCTGACTTGGGAAGCAGAGACAAACTGCCCCTTCCTTGCTGAGCTCTATGTGAGTATTGTTCCCACTAACTCAAATTCCCTGCTTATTGCGAGTAAATCATCTTCCATTTATTATCGTCATTGCTGCTGTGAGTAAAGGACAATGTGCAGGGATTTCAAAGTTATGAGTGACTTTAACTTCAAAGAGCCCTGCCTTCAGACAGTTTTTTTTAAGGCCATGGCAGGTCTCAGCCGGCCATGGGGTCTTGAGTTAACATCACTCCCCAAAAAAAGACAGAAAGGATCTTCACAATTGAATTTATTAGTGCTTACTTTCCAGTTATGACTTTTCGCTCCAGCTTGAAGGTAACATATATACCCATAATTCTGCAGGTCTGTTCTAATGCCGCCTAGCAGATCGTTTGGGGGGCAGCCAGAATCACATAAGCCAGCACCTGAATTCAGATGCCTCGAAACTCTCGGGATTGGCCAGCTAGTTTTCTCTTTGCGCCAGGGACCCCTCTACTCCATTTGGTATTATGTCAGCATCCTTTATGTCTAAAATTAGAACTGAACTTATTAGATAATGAAAGTAGAACAAGGCTTTCTTTTTCCATTTCCTCCTCATTCCCCAATATTCAAAGCATCATCTTTCCTCATATCTTCTCCTTCTCTACCCTACTCCTTAAGGAAACCTCAAGATAGAAATCTGGATTCAGATTTCAGCACCTCAGACAGTGCTATACCATAGGGTAGTCCAAGATCAGCCTGGCGCCATAGCTAAAAAAAAAAAAAAAAAGAGGAAACCTTGCTTGGGAAAACCATTCAGTTGAAGGAAGAAAATTGAAAACTATATTCACAGATAGGAGTCAGGTCCAACTTCCTTTAGAAGCATAGTATAAACTATGGTTGGGCTTTCCTTCCATGATACTTTTCATTATTGATGAGCAAGAAACGAATAAATACATGTATAATTAAAATAACTAAAATAATGAAAACAATGACTCCCATCTCCACTCCTACCAACCAGTTCTCCTTAGTGATGAGAAATACTCTATAGGATTTCCCCTTTTTGTTTCTTCAGCCTTTTAAAGGATGAAATAGCCAGTAGGGCAAATCAAGAAACAAGTTCCTACCCTGCTTTTATCAGAAAGAAAGTGCTCCAGGACATGTATGTCTGGGTAATTAAAGTCATGTGTCACTACTATGTCATACCTGCTCATCTATTTCTTCTTTCTGTCCAGGTGGTCTGTAGCACACTCTGTTTATAGTCTTGTTTCTGTTTATCTCCACTGCTTTTTAATCCAAATGCTTTCCCTTACGCTTTATTTAGTCCCGTGTTTCCTAGATTTCTGCACCTGATTATATCTTCATAAGATATTTCTTGCTCCACTGACCATGAACTTTTACCACTGCGTTTCTTATGAATTAGCTATCATTTCTAGACTCCATTACAATTATGGGTCTCATTGCATTAAGTCTCAATGATGCTTAGGAAGTTAAATTTGCTTCTTTGCATATAAAGCTCTGGTTTGTCTTGCTTGCCAGCTAACTAGTGCCACTAGGATTTTGATTCCTGGTTCCTTTCTTAGAATTTATAGCCTGTGATCTTCTGGGTATTTTCCTATTACTCTTTCTGTGATTGTGATGGCATTTTATGACCTGCAAAAACCCAACTTCGTTTTGTCCATCCCCCTGCCTTTTCAGGAAGGCCTTTGAATCGACAATTTTCTGGATCCACAATTCTGCACTTGAGAGAAAAAAAACTGAGAAAAAATGGAAAAGGGGTTGTCAGTTAGGGAGTCAATATCGGGTTCACAAGACAGTAGGGAGCCCTATAGTCTCCTAAGAAGGGTCATGTGAAGCAAGTGGCTTTGGAGGGTTCTTCTGGTAACTCTGGGCTGACTGGCTGGTGCTGGAGGGAGGTACGTTCTGATGCTTTTCATTGCTGAGATCCTAGGATTCTCTAAAAATGAGGGAGGGGCAGTCAGTGAGCCAGGAGGCTGTTCCCGTGGCACAGGAGGAAGCTCAAGGCTCAGCTCAGGTGCCCCCCGATGCTTCGTGCTCTCTGTAGCTCTCTCCTTTCCACTGGTGGAATTTTAACTCCTTGTCTGGGTGGTTTAGGTTGGTCACTTTCTCGCTGCTACCAGTCCAGGGCCGGCTATGTATCCGATGCTTGCTGGATTAGCCTGAGTATCTGGACCTTTGCTGACACGATTTTCCTTTGTTTCCTCAGCACATGATTGCAGATACCGTCCGGTCCTTGAGGCACTGCCGGAATAATCAGTTTGGTGAGTGATCCCAGTCCTAGCTGGCAGTGAAAGCAGGGTGTTGTCCAGGGTTCTGTGTGAGGGCATGACATGTGTATCTGGTGATGATGTGGAGCTTGGTCCCATTCAGACATTGTGAGGTAGGAAGAGGGGGTGGGGCACTCACCCGGCTCTATTTCCTCTTGCCCTTCTGCCCATTTCTTAGTCTTCCTGGCTGGTCGATTCTAATCAATAAAAGTATGTCCAGGCTCAGATTCCAGGATGCAAGTGAATTGACAGCCTACAGTGTTTGGATGCTGGCGGAATGGCAGCCCATCGGTACATAAAAACAAAACAAACACCGGACAGAGCCATTCTACTGGGCCCACAATTAAGACAAAGTGAATGGGCTGGAGTACATCGGAGACAATGGGCAGCACTTCCAGTGAATGATCCAAAGCTGTTTTCTGACCCAGAACCCATGAGTTTTTTTTAATATCTCTTCTAATGCCACATGAGATTCAAGGAACAATAGGATCTCCCCAGAATCCAATTTGCAAATGACTCCAAGGGCACTGGAGAGATATATAGGATGGGATGGGTGGACATATATTAGCAACAGCTTACATGCAAAAGAAGCAGAAAAGCATCCTCAGAGCCTTGCATGATGGGAAAAGGAGATGGCACGGTCGTGGAGCAAATGTGTGGATGACAGATGGACAGCAGTGGTAACCACTGAGAGAGACAAGCCACTAGCCAACCACTCAGGCTGGCAACAATCATTCATTAAGTGATTTCTGTGTGCCAGGCACTGTGCTAATTGCATCCTGGGGAGACCCTTTAAGGTTTACAGAGACTCATGAACGAGAAAAGCGGAGGAGAACAGGTGGAGGGTCCTGAGGGAATATGTGTCTCCATGGATGGGATTATGGACCCATTAAAATACCAAAGGGTTAGTGAAAGAAAGTACCCTGGGTGGTAAACTGTGCTGTGGGAGCTCAGACTCCCGCAAGGAAGTAACTGAAAAACAACCAAAAAAGCAAAATGTCGAGTCTTTTCTCATGGTGGCATGTTTTGCTGAGCTGTCCTCCCTCCTCGAATACATTGCTTCCTTCAGAATCACCCTTAGAAATCCTGACAGCGAGGCTATTGGGCTTGGGGGTAGGAAAATCCGAGCTTGATCCCCCAGCTGCTTCCCAGCAGTGTGGCCGGAGTCCTTTTGATATGTGTGTGTATATAATACACGCGTGTGTTTGTGTGTGTAGATATGCATGTGTGTCTGCACATGGGTGTAGTTATAGAGAGAGAGCATAGATCCTCCTCCCTGTTCCCCTCCCCTGCTCCTGCTTGGTTTATGTGGGGCTGTTATTGCCAAAGAATCTGAAGGTGGGAGCGCTGGCTCTGCTTCCAGACCCGCCCCTCAGTACCCGTGTGACTCTGGGCAATTCCCTTGCCCTTCCTGAGCCACACGAAGGACCTTCACCCCAGTCTGCCACTGGATGGCACCTCAAAGAGCTCGCTGCGCTCTCCATTATCCTCGTGTGCAAAACAGGGATTTATTAGCTCATGGGTTTCTAACCTTTTTTTTTAACCAACTGATGAAACCCACGGACCTTTCTGAAGAGCGTGGCTTTAAGATCCACCAAACAAAATACTAGGATTACCAAGGAAGTCAATTCTATTGAAATACATGTATCAAAACGATAATCAAAACCCCCGAAGGCGCAGACCCTATCTTATGAAGCCCTGGCTGGCTGGTCTCCCCTATCTCTCCCATCTCTAATCCTATTGTGGTTATTTACATATGTAGTGTGTGTGTGTGTGTGTGCAAGTGCAGGTAGTTTCATAGGGAGCATCAGCTCTGTGTCAGATAATGCACCGGGTACTTGGGGATTCAGAGACCAGGCTAAAATAATAGCCCCCCTCCCAGAGCTAACATTAGCATTCAGAATATCAAATTTGGTTTTGTGGTAATTATTGCCATTATAATTCCATGTTTTTCACCAGCGTTTTATCAGACAATCGAGTGGCCCGGATTACATGAATGTAATCGCCACGGTAACGCTTGGTTCTACTCTGAAATTGACATTTTAGAAGCAGCTCATGCAAATATTCCCAAAGGACCGACTCCCCCGCCCCCAGCTAAATTCATGTGGATGGGAAGCAAATTTACTGAATATTTATTAGCGTATGATAGGCAGGCTTCTTTTCTATTAGGCTTAGTTATTTAGTCTTTAACAAGAGAGATTTTTTTTTCTCTTTGGCTATTTGAATCTGACTAAAGGGACTATGGGAAAAAAAGGCAGAAGGAAATTAAACATGATACATGGTTGGCCAGAAGCCCCCACTTATAAATGCAGCACACCAGCCTCGGATGTCTCCGAGGGTTAGGAAATAATAACGAAATTCTCTTTTTTGCGTCGTATTTCCTTCCTTTAAGTCTAGGAAGAAAATCTACAAACTCGATCCAGACGTTTGCTTCATTTGACAGTAATTTCACTATTTGCTATTGTCAAAACAAGAGGGACTGTGAATCGTTTTCATTCCATTAGTCCTTTTTGTTGTTGTTCCCATGAAGTTTTGTTCCCAACAAAGACAAGAATTAGAAGGCATTTGTGAACTCCAAGCCCCAAATTGTTTCCTCCCCAACATCACTCTTACAACACTCCTTTTGTCAAATGAGATTATTTACACCAACAGAATGGGACTAGCATTAAATAACAATAATAATAATAATAATTTCCAGGTTCCAGCTGGCCAAAGCCTCACCCAGATAACTCACGCTGGCTTTCCTTTTCTGGAAGGGCAATACTCACTCCTCAGACCTAAGCTTCTCCCTTCTCCCGCTCAGTTCCATCTTCCTCATTGTCAGTGTGCAGGCCAGACCAGGACCATGGACATCTCCATATCTAGATAGCGACATAATACATGTATATAATACATATGATTGTATCTACTTTTTATAGGTTATTAACATATGATCACTGCACGGTATACAAATAAAATATTGATATAACATCTATTAACAATAATAAATATATTATTATATATTATAATAATAAATATATTACAGCAATAATACTATCTACATATGTGAGAATGAATATGTACATGGGCAGGCTGGGCTTAGGCAACAGGAGAGAGAGCAAATCCAGTGCAGGACTTGGAGGCAGGAAGACCCAAGTTCAAATCCTGCCTTAGACATTTACAGGTTGGGTGATGCTGGGAGAGTTCCCCTCCCTGCATCTGTCCCAGTTTCCTTTTACGTGGAATGAGAGGATTGGAGGGATTGAGCTCCAAAGTCGCCCATCGCCCAGAGGGTTCTGAAGCTCCGGGAATACTGATCGTTCTTTCTTTCTTTTCCTTCGACATTAGGAGGTGAAGTGTCTCCCAAGGAGCACCAGGAGCTCAGGTCCTACGTGCATCACCTGCACGTCATCGACAACCAGCAGGTGCTGTTTGAGCTTTCCCACCGGATCGAGCCGCGGGCGTGAGCGCGCCCCTGCCACGCCAGCCCGGCGGGCAGACCCTGGGCACTCTGGGTTACGGGAATGTCGATGCCAAGCATGTGGCTTTCCTCCTGAAAACGGATTTGCTGAGTTTTATCAGTCACTCCCAAGGCGCCTGTGAGCGATGCCGGGCAGCGTGAGAAGGTGCCGGCCTTTGGATGGGAGGGGGCGCCGGGCTCTCCCCGGACAGCTGGAACTGGAGAGGAAGGGGAAGCAGCAGCCGGCAGGACCCCTGTCTTCTTCTCACTTTAATTTGGATGCCAGAGTTAATAGCATCATTCGCCATGCCGTGTCATGTCCTGTTAGGACAAATCATTTCAAGCAGAAAGCCCAGGACCCGGAGAGGGAGAGGATTTCCCAGATCCCTTGGAATCTACTTCTCAGCAGATCCCACTGCACTGCGTGAGAGGCAGCCCTGGGTCAGACCCAGAGACCCCACCTCAAGGACCTGGGCTCAAGCCCCATCATCGACGCATCCCGGCCGTGAGATCCTGAGCAAATCCCTTCCCTTCCTAGGTGAAAACAAGATGGAAATCTGCATTGTTGCCCAGAGTCCCCACACTGGTCTGGCCAAGAAAATTGGCTTTTTTCTAAGACCTTGAAAAAAGTCCCATCATTTGCCCCTTTTCCAACTTAGTTGTGGTTTCTCCAAGAGAATAGCCATGAAACCACACGTGAGAATACACGTAAACATTAAGGCAAACGTGGGAAGAGTCATCCCCACCTTTTCTGCTTATGTTCTGAAGCTTGCATTTTCCAGATCTCCACTTTTTTTTTAAGCCACGATCGTATAAAGATTCACACTTAGGAATGAAATTATTTTCTGCACAGCTGGCTAATTTAATGAAAATTATTTGGGCCAATTAGGCAAATTATGCCAAATTGCATCTCCCATAAGGGCAGCATTGTTAATGACTGCCTTAAAAAACCTGCACTCAGTATAATTTCTGAGGATTTTTTTCCACACATCTAAATGAAACCTGACCCACTCTTGCGTGATTTCTTGTGAGATCTTTGAAAGGCACCAGCCACCTAGGAATTAAGAAGAGCTGAATTCTCGTCCCAGCCACTGTCATTTGCACACTCTGGGACCTGGGAATAATTTCCTTGCCTGCAATATGAAACTTTACTGTTCCCATCCAGAACAGTATGGGGAGGAGATAGAGGGAAGGTGAGCTCTTCTCAGTGGGAGAGTTGATATGATTTCAGCAGGTGAAAACAAATTTAAATTTTCACTGAAATGAACATGCTCCCTCGTGTTTAGTTGAATTATCATCACTTCCCAAAGATAATGAAAACACCATCTCCAAATGGGAAAGGCCACTGAGGCCCATTTGGCCCAAACTCTGGGTCTAAGCAGGAATTCTCTCTCTCATTCATCTTGATTTTAATAAATCAATTCCAACTCATTTTCACTTTCTATGATTCCTATGGCAGGTTTGCAAAGGGCACAATTTTATGTATTATTAGTTCCATTTTCCATGTATTCCTATTTAGCGAACACAATGTTGGGTTCAAATCCTGCCATTTTGGGTCTTTGGACAAGTCGTTAGCCTATATGTGCCTGAGGTAACTCCCTGGGCCTTATCTATAGAGATGGATTGCAGTTTGTATCTTTGGAGGGCATTTCCACCCTAGGAAAGCTCTATGCTGAGATCACAAACCCTTTGGTTATTTGTGTATCCGTCCTTAATAAGGTTTTCAAACTACCTTCCTCCTCATAATCCGTGTGCCCTCAAGCAACACTTTGTTTTCAATTCATTAAAATCTTATTCATCTTCATTGTCAGAAATAAATGAAATATTTTAAATAACATTATTATAGCCCTGTTTCCTGGGGCTCAGCAAATACATGTCTGTCTGTGACTGTACACAAAAATGCACAGACACTTGTACAAATACACCTGTGGGTATATATGAATAATATAGAACACCTTATATAACATGTACTTTATAGAGAATATATGAGAGAGAGAAATCCATGCCACTAGATATGGGGGGAAAATATTGGTAGGCCTTTAAGAGAATGGATTTGTTCTGGTGTGCACATTTTCATCTTGGTCTGAAACCATTCATAGTCACAGATGGGAGGCCACGGTGACCCACTCCTCACAAAATCTGCAGGGGATGCTCATGAGTAGGGGGCTGCTCGAGGGGTACAGTGGGACCAGGAGAGAGCCATTTCATAGCACAGCCTCAAGAAAAATGATCTTGGTGAGTCAACACTTCCTTTATTTTTTTTTCTGGGAAGTATAGCTTACTTTAGGCAACTTTGTTTGAATTTTTATGACCAGAGGGAAAAAAAGCGGTAAATATGACTAACTCGCATGTGGAAGGTGAGCAAAGCAAGCCAGGTTTTTTAACCCTAAAACTCTACATTTTGCTAATTAAAAGTATAGATTTCCTCTCTTTCAGCCATAACCCTCCCTTTAGTGAAGAGTTTTTTCTGGAGAATTCTGAGCCACGACCCTGAGGGCCGAGGGCTCCTGAGGTATGGCACCATGGCCAGCTCCAGCGTGTTGAGGTCTTAATTGAAATGCCTTTTCTGAGCACGTCATCTAGTGTGATGGGGGAAAGGATGTAGTCAATGGGAAGAGGCAATTTGCTGGGGAAGAGAACCAATCCCAGGCATCCTTTACTTTGTCCAGGCCCTCCTCTAGGTCAGCTGGGAGTGACCCAACACAAAGACAATAAGGTATTTCTCACCTTTATCCTCCAGATTCTTTTCTGATCTCTAACTCTTACTTAAGGGACTGAACAGACTAAAAGATCAATAGGTTCACAGAGCTGCTTGGATAACAGCTACATCCCAAGAACAAAAACGGAGGTCCAGCTCGATATCCCAGAACTTTCTAATAATTTGAGCCACCCAACAGCCCCCCAGTTTCCCATTCTGAGCAAGTCATGTTCTCTCTCTGGGTCTTGGCTCCGAACCAGCCTTTTGTAAAGTTCTTAAGTTCCAGGGAAGGGGGTTGCTCCAGAGTCCTAGTTCACAGCCATTAAGGAGCCTTCAAGTAACGAGCAGATGGCCATCTGCTATGGAAGGGATTCCAAACCCAGTGGGAATTGTGACCAAGATCTGAGATTCTGGGATCTCTTCTGCAGTCTCATGAAATCATTCCTGACTCAGAAATTCTCCGGGGATCTTTACCAGCTCGAACTTGGGCCTTTCCCAGTGGACCCTCCCTATCACGGTAGAACTTCTACAAGTGTGTCCCCAGGTACCCGGCTTTCCAATAAATCGGGCTGTGTCAGGAGGGAGTCCGGCCCAGGACACCGAGCACGGACCCCCGTGAGTAAACAACACACAAGCACTTCCTTCTCTTCACAGGCAGACTGAAGACTCAGCTGTTACTTGCCATACTGTAGTCACCAAGCCTTCTAGAGCTGACTTTTAGGAACAAATTTTCAAGGCTAAATATCATACGGTGGCTATTTGGAATCTCTTCCCTGAAAACTGGACTCACAGGGATACCATTTTCTCCATCATAACTTAAGCAGGAAAAGCCACATTCAAGTCCAGAGGGAAAAGAGTAGCCATCTTGCACTGATGGTTTTGTTAAAAAAACTGAAAGGTGCGTGGAAGGAGGGCTGCGATTGCTCAGAGTTTCTGCCCAGATCACCAGATGTGGGAAGTGTCCATCCATCGGCGAGCATTTCAATTGTCACCAGATGTTGTAAATTGAAATCTTGGTCTTTTGAAATTGCACAATAGATTGTGTGTGTGTGTGTGTGTGTGTGTGTGTGTGAGAGAGAGAGAGAGAGAGAGAGAGAGAGAGAGAGAGAGAGAGAGAGAGAGGGAGGAGAAAGTGATTGGCCAAAGTGATTCAAATTAAAAGGCTAAGAACACCCAAGTTCCTGTGCCATTATCTGAGAGGGGTTTGTTATAACAACTTTAGATGCTTTTACAACATGTCCTTAGAATTTCAGCTCACATTTAGTCAGTGAGCAGTGTGCTTAAAACCAGTGGCCAAAAAAAAAGTTTAAAAAATTGCCAAAAAAATCAAGAAAAAAAAAACTGTTCAAAACCAAGCTGTATATACTTAACCTTTTTTTTTTTTTAGCAGAGTATTATTTATTTGCATAGTCTATTTATTGTATTGGGATGACACTGTTGTTGTACCAAGATGAAATCCATGACCCCAAGCAAGAAATCTTGCCTTGGTTGGTTATCTTTAATTGGGACTGCTATTAACACTGTTGACTTGCATTAACAATAAAAAGATAGAAACCCCGCAATCAGGGATGTCTACCGAACTTCTCAGGGACTACAGTCAGTAGTTATCCACTCTCCGAAGCACTGGTAGATATGAAACAGTTTGTTGATTTACCAGAATCCTTAGTGACAGTGTTCCCCTTCCTCTCCCCTGCTTGTGGGCTCTGTACATATGGTAGTGTTGCATATTTATGAAAGCTAGTGAGCAATAATTTATATGTAAAAATGGCCAAGCAATATAAGATTAAAATCTGTATAAGTGACTGTGACCTTAGATGGTATTTTTGAGTGTTTTTTAACTGCTTTCCAAAATATATGACTATTAAAGACTCACGGATTCGTTTCTTTCTTATTCCCAGTCGCCGGGGCTGTGTATCAAATCCTACTTTGCTTTGCCTCGGGAGGGGGGACAGCACTTTAACACGAGCCTTAGTGAAAAGAAACTTTTGATTGTCTCCTCATCCAAAAGATCCAGTTTTGAATAGTTACCACTTTGTCCTCAGGAGGACAGACTTAGAGGCACATGGTTACATATCCCTTCTAAGTGTATTTTTCACTTTTGGATATACCTACCTCCCCCCCCCCCCATGAGCCTTCTCTTTTAACAAAAAAGGGGATAACAGAATGACCAGCCCAACAAATTCACCCATCTAACACTATTCCACACCGATGTTCCCCCTCCCCATCTGTCCACTCAGGTTTGTTTCCTCTCTCTGGGACCAAGATTATTACAATTATTCTACATTTTGGCTCTGTTTTATGGTTCTTTTCCTTTATAGCATTTTAGTCATTGTGTATGTCATTCTTCCTTCTGTATTTTCTCATGTTTCCTAAGTCTTCCCACACTTCTCCGAATTGATTTCCTCCTTCTCTTCTTAAGTTACAATAGTGTTCCATTGTGTTTCTATACCACATTTTCTTTAGCCATGTTCAATCGATGGTTCTCCACTTTGTTTTCATTTCATTGTCACCTGTGTGGCTTTCCCTTCCCAGACCCTCATCTGTAGGGTGTAGATGCTGATCTAGGTGGTCTCTACAGGTTTCTTCCAACCATCTTAGGATAGCTGGGATTTTCCCTCTCCTAAATTTAGTCTGATTTTAAGCAAAAATCTTCCTAACAATTACATTTAACCCGGACTGAGATGCTTCGAGAGGTTGGGGTTCCCTTTTCCTAAAGGTTTTCAGTGATTTTCCAGCTGACCACTTGTAGAGTGTGTTAGGGTAGGAATTCCTTTCACATATGACCACGTATGACCACTGAGGTTCCTTACAATTTAACACCTCTCTGTTTCTGGGATTCTGAGAATCTGTGATCCCATGGTTAGCTTCCAAGCAAAACTTATAGTAAATGCAAGTCTTTGGGGGGGGGGGGCTCTATGTTAGAGGTCAGTTGTTGATTCATGGAGGTAAAGGCAGTTTCTATACCAGGAATCCCCCTACCAATAAAATCACAGGTTTGTCCCCCAAATATTCTACTGAATCTTTGAAATTGCCATTCATTCATTGAACTCATTCTGAAGATGAGGGGGATTGCTCATATATAAAGAGTACCCTATTTCCAATCAAAAAATTAACTACAAAATAGAATGTCCTATCCTTTTATTCTGGAAAACATCATGTCAGAGGGAGAGCTCAGTGAATGAATGTGAACCTTTTTCTAACACTTCCCTACCTCCAGAGAGATTTGTTCCCCTGTTCAGGACAGGAGAAAAAACAGAAATCATAACCCAGGGGAACAAACTGAAATTATAACCCCAGCCACCCTCAAAATTGGGGGGAAACAAGATACAGTGGATGGAGTCCAAATAAAAACGGGACTGTCCCCCAACACTCTCTCGCTTCAAGAGATGGATTGACTTGGGAAATGTGAGAGTCCTGACTGACATGGTCCTTTGCCAGAATAAGCACTCAAATATTTATTGAATGAATGAATGATTCCAATAAGATGATATTTAATAAGGTGAAATGTCAAGTCTTCTGCTTGAGTTCAAAAAACAGAAGTGTGGCAGGCTGCCAATTGGTCTGGGGGAGTTAGTGGACTACAAGTGGGAGATAAATCAACAGCATGAGATGCTCACCAAGGTGCATGAGTATGCTGTATTAAGCTGCATTAAGAGAGTCGTGATCACCAGAATTAGGGGGTCCCAGTAATGGGTAAAAACTGAAGAGGCATATGAGGAACACAGAGCTGCCCTAAGTGGGATTAGCTGCCTCCGGAAGTAGGGAAGTTCTCCTTTCTAGACATCATGAAATGAGGGCTCAAAGACCCTTTGTCTGGCGTGTCTTAGACGAAGGTCCTTGCTCAGATAGGGGAATATCTCTGGGGTCTGTCCCTCCAATCTGAGATTCTAGAATTCTGTGAACGAACGGGCTGATGCCGCAGGCTGCTCGTGTCAGCTAAAGCCCCTGTCTCCGTCCTGTCTGTCATCTCTACAATAGCTACTGGTCACACTCATTAATGCGGGGATTAAGGTGTGGAGTCACCCATTTCCAGACCAGGCCCGACATAGGGCCAGACAAAAGACTTACAGACCTTTTTCCTGTTGGGATTTAGAAAGACTATAAGTCAGTTGTATTAGAAACATGGGGCAGTTTTTATAAATGAAACATGAGCTTGTCAGAAATCTTTTTCCTCATCCAAGAACACAAATCTGAGGGATCATGGGATTTGGAACACAGTGCCTGACCCAGAACATTTAATAAATGCCAGCCGTTGGAAGGGATATCAAAAATGATCTAGTCCAGACCTTTCGTTTTACAGATGAGGAAACTGAGGCTTCATAGCGGAGAAGGAACCTGCTCAGAGTCACATAGATATTAAAAGTCAGAGCTGGGATTCCTCTTCAGACCAAGGATCACAGATCTCATGCTGTTCTATTGCTTCTTCCCAATACATGAAGCTTTAGGAACTCACACCAAATGGAAATTAACTTCTTTTTTTTAGTTGTCTAGAAATAAAGGAGTATAAAATATATGTGTAGGTTACATATATAATATATTTAGATTTACTATGTGTAATTAAATAGGAGTGGATGGGGATGGGTGGGTGAAAAAGTGAGGAGTCCAAGATCACGACATTATGGAGCAAAGGAAAAGAAAACTGGATTTGAAGCCACAAATCCTATGGGTTTTACTTAGTATAATTTTACGTCATTGAAAAGGCTCTTCCTTTTGTTTATCTGTAAAATGAAGCAGTGGATCAGCTGGCCTCTAAATTCTAAATTCTGTCCAGTTCTAAATCTCTGGGTCTATGTGACTTTCTCTTCCCGGACCCTCATCTGTAGAGTGTGGGTGCTGATCTAGGTGGTCTCTACGGGTCTCTTCCAACCTTCCTAAGACAGCCCCCCTTCTCACACCAGCGAGCTTCATTCCGGGATAGAACTGACTTTCATCGTCTCCATTTTCCCCAATGGGTATGAGAACGCCAGAATCAGAGAGCGTGTCCCTGACTCGGTATTATCGTGGCTCACCAAATAGTGCTTAGTTCAATGTGCTGTGTCTGAGTTCTCCTGTGGTTCAGCACTGCAGCCCCATTACGGTCTCAGGAGCTTCCCTTTCTGAGTGGCCACTTGCACCTCCTTGCCTCAGAACTCTCGGGGTAGCCCTGAGCTGCTGGGGTGTCTATTATTGCTGTATGCACAAACCCTGCCCCCCAGTGTCTCCCCCCAATATCAACTGACCTGTTCCCATCTTCCCGGTATCAACTAACCAGCTGGTAATTAACTACAAGGGAATATTTGCTCCAAAAGTATAGCAAGGACAGAGGTCCTGATCCAGGGGGACACACTCTCTCCTGTGCACACGTTTGTTCACTGAGAAGAGTAGGATCAAGTGGAAAGTGGCTGGGACAGAATATTCTACCACACCCCAAACCCAAGGTGAGAGGTGGATGTCCTGACCCTTTGCTGAGCACTCCCTGTCCGAGTGTAGTCTGTGGATGAGCTGCTCCTTTGCTTGGGTAACCCCAGTCCCGATGCCTATTGGTGTAGGGGACTCTCTCCCTATTGATGCAGATCAGTGCCCCCTGCCCACAATAAGTGGGGTGGAGTTGGAGAGAGAAGTGAGGCTTTCTTTCTCCTCTTCAAGCTTGAGAATCTCTGGAGTCTAATTTGGTACGGACTTGGATAAATATGTTTGTTCATTGTGGAACTGATATTTGGAGGCAAGGGAGCCAAACCTTGGGAATAAAGCTTTGGATCATCTTTCCCCCATTAAATCAGAAGATAGATTAAATCTGATAATCTTATCCCCTAAATTCATAATATTTAAGGGAACTGATAGATATTTCTAGCCTGGGACGTGTTCTCTCTCTCTTCTCTCTCTCTCCTCTCTTTCTCTTCTCTCTTTTCTTTCTCTCTTCTCTCTCTCTCTCTCTCTCTCTCTCTCTCTCTCTCTCTCTCTCTCTCCTCTCTTTCTCTTCTCTTCTCTCTCTCCTCTCTCTCTTCTCTCTCTCTCCTCTCTATTCTCTCTCTCTCTTCTCTCATTCTCTTTCTGTTTCTCTCTTTCTTTTTCTTTTTTTCTTTCTTTCTTTCTCAGAGTGGCTAAACTTCTGGCCCCCACTTCCTGTGTTATCTCTTGAAAGAAAATAAAGTCTTTCTTGAAAAGGTTTAGGGTAGAAGAGGTAGAGATATTTATTCTGCCATACAATTACCCCCTGTGCTATATGGGAGACAGTCCTTGTTAAAATCAGTTGAGCCTTCTCCTCAATGGACCCAACCACTCTTCTTAGGGAACCTCTGGTGGTTTCTCTGATTTTTGAAAATAAATACATACACACACACACACACACACACACACACACACACACACCCTAGAGGGCCATAATATTGAGCTTTTTATTGGTGGACTCTAAACCTGCCTTCTGTCATCATCAGTCCTTCCAATTCCTCACCACCACACAGCACCGACCATTCAGTCCCTCATGGCCAAAGCTCCACATCAGATCAACACCAGCAGGGACTGTTGCACACGCTCTGAAAACAGGGCCCTCACTGGCCAACCCCTGCCCCTGCACATTTTTGCTTCTTACCCTATTTGGCTACAAACTCCCCAAAAGGGTGAACTGTCTCTCATTTATCTGTGCATCTCCACCCTCTAACATAATGTCATGCACCAATAGGTACCTGATAAATGTACATTGGCCTGATTCAAGAAAAGCCACATGAGCAAAGAACTGGAAACTGAGGGGATGCTCATCCATTGGGGAATGACCAAACAAGTTGTGCCGTGTATTGTAATAGAAATCTCTGTACTATGAGAAATGGCGAGCAGGATGGGGAGAAGTATATGAACTCCTGCTAAGTGAAGGGAGCAGAACCAGGAAAACACTGTGTACAGTAACAGCAATGTCATGCAATGTTCACTGTGAATGATCAGCTATTCTCAGTAATATAATGACCCAAGATAATTCCAAAGGACTTAGGATAAAATCATATCCACCTCTTGAAAAAACAATTGCTGGCATCTGAAGGCAGGGCAAAGCATATGATTTTTTAGCTTTATTTTTCTTGATGTGAGAGAGAGGAGAGTCTGTGTTTTCTATTACAATATGGCTAATATGAAAATGTTTCACATGACTGCACATGCCTAATCTAGATCATCTCAAAGAAGAAGAGAGAATTTTTTCCTCTTTCTATATTTTAATTGTTTATTAAAGCTTTTTTATTTTCAAAACATATGCATGGATAATTTTTTAACATTGACCCTTGCAAAACCTTGTGTTCCAAATTTCTCCTCTTCCCTATTCCTGTCATTTAGACAAATAATCCAACATTTATTAAACATGTACAATACTTGTATACATCTTTTCACAATTATCATGCTGCACAAGGAAAATCAGATCAAAAAGGGAAAAAATCAGAAAGAAAGCAAAATGCAAGCAAACAACAACAAAAAGAGTGAGAATGTCATGTTGTGATCCACACTCAGTTCCCACAATCCTCTCTCTGGGTGTAGCTGGCTTGCTCCATCACAAGACCATTGGAACTGGCTTCAATCAGAAAAACAGAATTTTAAAAAATAAATAAATGTTAAAAATATATTTACGTGTAATTGTGAAAAAAGAAAATATTTTTCCAAAGAAAAGAAAAGCCACCTAAAGTCAGAGTGAGTCACTTCCAGTCAGAAAGAAGGGAGGGCCTTTTCCTTGGAACTTAGCAGTTTATCTTTCTATCAAGGACACTCCTCTGGCTCATCTCCATTCAAGTGCCTCAAAATCTTCACAATCTGAGGTTACTAATGGACGCTTGACTTAAAAAATAAACTTTTTTTAGTGCTTTTAGGTCTGGTGACTCCATCAAAGTGGAAAGTGAAAGTAGCACCCAAAAGGAGACTGATGCTAGGGGAAGGAGAGCTCACAAAGCCAGCAATGGCAGGTCTGAGGTTTGGGTCTCATGCTAACTCAGCTGAGATCTCTCATCACCACAAGGCAGAGCCAGGGCTCTGGCTGCAAACTGAACCCGAGTGAGAATTATGGAAGTCACTCAATTGTTGGTATGGGGGGGGAAGGTGGGGCGGGGAGGTGGGGTAGGAGGAGGAGGATGGGACATGGCCATGGTGGAAGAACCCCAGACCCAGCAAAACTAACAGTGGGCAAGACGCAGAGGGAAGGGAGAGAGCAGGGAAGCTCGGGAGCGCGGGCCCATGATGCCATCTGCTAGTTCCTATGTGAGCTAATTATTGCTAACAAGTGCTAAGGACTGTCATTGTTATATCTCTCAGGCAGCCCAAGTGCCTCTGGCCATATTTTTGCCGCTCTGTGTCTGTGTCATAGATTTTTAAACATCCAATTGTAGACTTCACTTTTGTCCTTATTAAATTTGATCTTTTTGATTTGACGTTAGTCTGTCCAGACTTTTTGGTTGTTAAAATGTTCCATAAAAGCTGTTATCCCCTTCCTACACGCTTTGTGTCGTCTGGGAAATTAATACACCTGCTTTTGTCCAAGTCACTGACAGAAATACTCCCCAGCACGAGACCAGTCATTTCTGAGACCTTCCATGAGAGGGAGCCTCTCTCCAAATGAATCTCAACCTATCCATGACTCTGTGTGTTGAGTCTTTCGGCCAGGCCCAAAGTCACACAACTTCCGCGCTGCCCCGAGCCCGTAGCTCTCTAGCCTGTTCCCAGGACTGAATGAGCGTCTGGTTCACTTTAGTGACAGCTACACTGACTATGTCTTCAGCCTTCCCCTAATGGAGGAGTTCCCTCTCCTGGCAGGGAAGGAAATGAGGTTATTAATAGACCGATCTAGGTGAAGTTGGTGCTTTGTCATTGCTGCTGCCTAGTCCTTCCCTTTGCTATCATGGGAGCTTAACTTTCACCAGGAATAAGTCATGGTCAGCGTGGAGTTTGTAACATCTGCTCTCTTCCCTTCCCAGAGACTGGGTGACGGTCGCATTGCTCCCACCCCGTGTCATTTCTCCCAGGAGCCGCGGTTTGTCAAAGCTCTCCCTGCTCCCAGGCTCTCTCCTGCTCTTCTGCATCTCCCACTGGCCACCGTCTCTCTAAGTCCCAGGTCTGCCAGTCTCCCTGCCTCCAGAACAAGAGACAGACTCTTCTGGCTGACAGTTACCCCCCCCTTCTCGCTCCAGCCAGATCGTTCTGGTTTCTATTCTGCCACAGGCCCCTGTGTTTACATGGCATTTCGCTGAGATTTTAATTATGATCTAATAATGATCCAGACTCCGCTGCTCCTGCTACTGTGCCTTCGGCGGAGCCGGCTTCTCCTCCTGGAGTGCTCGCCCTGCTGTGAGGCTCAGCCCAAGAGCCACCTCTCCCATGCAGCCTGAAGTCCTTCTCTCCTGCAGCACCCGCTTAACTTAGGGTGAGAATCCCCATCTCCCTGACTCCAATCTCAGTTCTGCCCACACCTAGCAGAACGTGGATGCTCTGAGAGCCATGGCCCGGAACCCAGCGAGCGTGCAAGAAATGTTTGCTGGCCGTGCACTGAGAGTGCAAAAAGAAAAGATAGAGAAAGGAAGGAGGGAGGGAGGGAGGGAGGGAGGAAGGGAGGAAGGGAGGGAGGGATGGAGGAAGGAAGGGAGGAGGAGGGAAGGAGGAGGGAGGGAGGAGGAAGGGAGGGAGGGAGGGAGAGAGGGAGGAGGAGGGAGGGAGGAAGGAAGGGAGGAGGAAGGAGGAAGGAAGGAAGGAAGGAAGGAAGGAAGGAGGAAGGAAGGAAGGGGGAGGGAAAAGGAAAAGGAAGGGAGGAAGGGGGAGGAGGGAGGAGGGGGAAAGGGGAAGGAAAAGGGGGGGGGAGGGAGGGGGAAAAGGGAAAAGGGGGAAAGGAAGGAAGGAAGGGAGGAGGGAGGGAGGGAAGGAAGGGGAAGGAAGGAGGGGAGGGAGGAGGAAGGAAGGGGAAGGAGGGAGGGGGAAGGAGGAGGGAGGGAGGAGGAAGGAAGGAAGGAAGGAAGGAAGGAGGGAGGAGGGAGGAAGGAAGGAAGGAAGGGAGGAGGAAGGAAGGAAGGAAGGAAAGGAAGGAAGGAAGGAAGGAGGAGGGGAGGAGGAAGGAAGGAAAGGGGGGGGGGAAGGAAGGAAGGAGGAGGAAGGAAGGAAGGAAGGAAGGAAGGAAGGAAGGGAGGAAGGAAGGAAGGAAGGGAGGAGGAAGGAGGGAGGAAGGAAGGAAGGAGGGAGGGAGGGAGGGAAGGAAGGAGGGAGGAAGGAGGGGAGGGAGGGAGGGAGAGGAGGGGGAGGGAGGAAGGAAGGAGGGGAGGGAGGAGGGCCCGGTCGGGGGTGTTTGGGTCCCTGGTTCCCCAGTTTGCCTTGCCTCCGAACTCCGAGTCCCCGGGCGGCAGGAAACGGCCCTCAGGGGCCTCGGATGAAAACCGGCTCCGGGAGCGCAGCCTGGGCCTGGGAAAAGTGGGGCGGCAGCGCCATCTGGCGGGCGCGGAGCAGGCCTCCGCCCCGAGCTCAGGGAGCTGGGCGGAGCGGGAGGCGGGGCCCGGGCGCCCGCTCTGGCCCTCCCGGAGGACCCTGGGACCGGCCGTGAGCCGGGGAGGCGGGGCCCGGGCGCCCGCGGACCCCCCCCCCCACCAGGGGGCGCTGCGCTCTGGGGCCCGCCCGGCTGTGGGGACCCTGGGCCCGGCCGAGGCTGCGCTTCCCGAGGCCCCCGGCGTCCGGCCTGGCTCGGGCCCTTGTGGCCCCGAGAACCCCGCAGCGCGGGCCCGGACGCGCGTCAGAGCCGCGGGGAAGGGAGGAAGGGAGAGCCCCGCCTCCTGCGGGGCCGCTCGTGCGTTGTTTCTGCGCGTTGTGAGAGACCCGGGGTTCGGACCGGTGTTTGTGGGTGAGCGGGGCTCTCGGCCGTCTCAGGCACAGTCCGGCGTGATGCCTTAAGGCTCCTGGACAGGGCCATTGAGAGGGTGCGCGTCTAAGGAGCGCCTGACACCTCCCTCTGTGTGACTCTCTCTCGGTCTCTCTTTCCCTTGTCTCTCCTCTCTCTCTCTCCCTCTCTCTCTCTCTGTCTCTGTCTCTCTGTTTCTCTCTCTCCTCTCTTCCCTTGTCTCTCCTCTCTCTCTCTCTCCTCTATCTCTCTGTCTCTGTCTCTGTCTCTCTGTTTCTCTCTCTCCTCTCTCTCTTTCCCTTGTCTCTCCTCTCTCTCTCTCTCCTCTATCTCTCTGTCTCTGTCTCTGTCTCTCTCTCTGTTTCTCTCTCTTCTCTCTCTCTTTCCCTTGTCTCTCCTCTCTCTCTCTCTCCTCTATCTCTCTGTCTCTCTCTGTCTCTGTCTCTCTGTTTCTCTCTCTTCTCTCTCTCTTTCCCTTGTCTCTCCTCTCTTTCTCTCTCCTCTATCTCTCTGTCTCTCCTCTATCTCTCTGTCTCTCTCTCTGTTTCTCTCTCTGTCTCTCTCTCTCTTTCCCTTGTCTCTCCTCTCTCTCTCTCCTCTATCTCTCTGTCTCTGCCCTGATCTGTCTCTGTCTCTTCCTTCTCTTTACAAACACGAGCTTCCGTCTCCATTTCGGGGCTGCTGCACCTAAATCCACGGCGTCATTGGTGGATGTTTCTTACCCCCTCCTCTCAATTTATGATCCTCCCTTTCTGAGATGGGGAAGATGTAATGGATGCAGAGAAGAGGGGAAAAAGAAATCGTTTTCAGAGAGCCCTGAGAGCTCTAACTAATCAGTCCTTCTTCAAGTGTCTTGTCCCCGCTCCACAGTTCTGAGAAGTCACACTTAGGGACGCACTTGGGACGGAAAGACTTGTTGACTGAGTTGACAAAAGACCTGGCTCCCCCCGGCACATTACCTCCCCCCTCTCTAATTCTCCTGACAGAACTAATGGACTCTTCTCTCCCTAGATCTTATTAGCGCCAGGTGGTCCTTTCTCCGACTCCTACAATTGAAGTGGAGAACCTGGACCTCATTAGCCATTAATGAGCACCTAGTAGATACTGGCTTTTGCCCGTAATGGGCTCCGCTCCAATCTGCCAGAAAACTGAAGGGTCTGCAAAGCCTTAATAAGACAAGATCATGTGTCCGTTTCTCCTCTTCAGTTTCTGCCCTATTCCAGGGACTCTTTTGTTTGACGATTGAATGGGAATGAAAAAGAATATCAAAGTAGGGCCTTCTGATCCCCCCCTCTGCCCCTTCCACATGTCTTAGGCCTGTTCAAGGTGTTAATGATAACAAATAAAGCCTAACTATCACCCTGCAGTCAGAAAACAGCTATGGCCCAACTCGATGTTTTAGGAGATTTTCCTCATTCGTTTTGGTTTCAAAGTCCATATTCAGGAAACTTCAGAAAGATGTATATGATGTTTGGTGGCCCCAACTCTTATTCCTGCAGATCATCATTTCCATGTCTTCCCTACTAGAAAACTGGACTCTGTCCCTACAGCCCTCCTGGACTTTGAGGAGTCAGCTTTGGTCTTAAACTGACCAGAACTTCCTGGCCATGTCTGAGCCACGTCAGCTTGTCTTCCCCTTATTAGACTGAGCTTCTTAAAGATTAGGGGCTCACTGGTATTTGTGTCCCCAGGACCTGAAACAGTTCCTGGTACATACTCAGTCCTTAATAAATGTCTTATCTCTTTCTTCCTTTCTTTTCCTTTCTTCCTCTCTCTTTTTTATTTTTTCTTTCCTTTCTCACTCCCTCCTTTTCTCCTTCCTTCCTCTGTTTATTTCCATCCTTCCTCTCTTTATTTCCATCCCTTCTTTCTTTTTTCTCCTTCCTTTTCTTTCTTTTTTCTTCCTACTTTCTGTCTTTCTTTTTCTTTTTTTCTTTCTTTCTTTTCTTTCTTTCTGTCTGTCTGTCTTTGTTTCTTTCCTTCTCTCTTTCTTCCCTTCTTCCCATCTATCTATGGCACCTTTGGGATATTGAGAATGATTTCCCACTTGTATAAGAGGACACTTACTCCAATTTGCCCTTCCTGATAGGTCATATAGAAGAAGACTTCTTAAACTTTTCCCACTCATGACACCTTTGCACCTGAGAAATTTTACATGACCTTGAGTATATATTATATAAAATAAGTATTCCAACCAAATATTTACTGATAATAAATCATAATTTTGCAACCCCATCATTAAGTTATGAGACTGTGGAGGTCCCAAACCTTAGTTTAAAAAGTTGGGATATAGAGCATGTTCAGATATAGCCTGCGTGGCTCTATTATTACACATAAACTTTAGAGATTCAGTTTCTAGCCATAAGTGATTAAGAGGTGTGTGCTGCATGATGGTAAAAACAAAAGTCTTCACTATATCTATAAAGCTGAAGATATTCAGGAACCAAAACTGAGTGATTGTGGATAGCATTTTCCATAATGAATTTTTTTGTAGTTGTCTTGGATCATTGTATTTCAGAAAAGAGCTAAATTTTTCATGATGAACACACAGTGTGGCTGTTACTATGTACAGTGTCTTGATTCTGCTCATTTCATTTTGCATCAGTACATATCTATCCAAGTTTTTCTGAAATTCACTTGTACCTTATAGCCCAATAATATACCATTACATTCATATACCACAGCTTTTTCAGTCATTCCACAACATCACCTCAATTTCCAATTTTTTGTCACTACAAAAAGCTGCTATAAATATTTTTGTGTATGTAGTCTTTTCTCCTTTATTTTTATGATTTATCTGAGACACAGACCTAGTAGTGGTATTACTAAATCAAAAGTTATATGTGGTTGACCTTTGGATATAGTTCCAAACTGATCTCCAGAATGGTTGGATCAGTTCATTACTCCACCGAGAGTGTATTAGTGTTCAAATTGTCTCATATTCTCTCCAACATCCTTAATTTCCTTTTCCATCATATTAGCCATTTTGAAAGATGATACCTCAGAGTTGTTTTAATTTATACTTCTCTAATCCAAATTGATTTAGAGCATTTCTTCATTTGCTTATGGATAACTCTGATCTCTTCATCTGAAAACTATACATACCTTTTGATCATCATTTGGGAATTGGCTTGTATTTTTATCAATTTGACTCAGTTATTTTCAGAAATTTCAGAAATCAGACCTTTATCACAGACACTTATTGTAAAGATTATTTCCCAGTTTACTGCTTTCCTTATAATTTTGGTTGTATTGCTTTTGTTTGCACAAAACATTTTAATTTAATATAATCAAAATTATCTATTTTATATTTTGCAATGCACTCTATCTCATTTGGTCATAAATTCTTCTCTTCTCCATATATCCAACAGGTAGATTATTCCTTGCTTATGATGTCACCCTTTTTATCTAAATCATGTACCTATTTTGACTTTATCTTGGAATATGGTGTGACATGTTGATCTATACCTACTTTCTGGCATATTGTTCTCCAAGTTTCCCAGGAGTTTGTTAAACACTGAGTTCTCATTCCAGAGGCTAAGGTCTTTGGGTTTAACATACACTAGGCTGCTATAGTAATTTACTACAATGTCTAGTATAACTAATCTATTTCACTTATCCACCACTCTATGTTTTAACTGATACAATATAGTTTTGATAATTACTACTTTATGATAATTTGAAATCTGGTACTGCTAGATCCTTTGCTTTGCACTTTTTTTCCTTTACTTCCCTTGAAATTCTTGACCTTTTCTTTTTCCAGATGAATTATATTATTTTTCTAGCTCTATAAAATAATTTTGGTTGTTTGATTGATATAGCACTGAATAAGTAGACTGATTTAGATATAATTGTCATTGTTATCATATTAGATCGCCTGCCCATGAGCAATTGATATTTTTCCAGTTGTTTAGCTCTAAGTTTATTTGTGTGAAAAGTGTTTTGTAATTGTGTTAATATAGTTCCTAATAGAGTTTGGGTTTCTCTTAGCAGATAGACTCACAAGTATTTCATATTGATTATAGTTCTTTTAAATGAAAATTATCTTTAGATATCTTGCTACTTCATTTTGTAATGTGTAGAAAAGTTGATGATTTATTTGAGTTTATTTTATATCCTGCAATTATTGTCACTTCTATTTGTTAATTATTGTTTTATGTTATATATTATGTGTTATTATTTCAAGTAGCTTTCTAGTTGATCCTCTAGAATTATCTACATATACCATCATATCATTTGCAAAGAGTCATAATTAAATTTTCTCCTTGCTTATTCTAATTCCTTCAATTTTTCTTCTTTTATGGATATGGCTAGCATTTCTAGCATAATATTGAACAATAGTGCATTCATCCTTGCTTCATCCTCATCTTACTGGGAAGACTTTTAGTTTGTCCTCTTATAAGTAATGCTTGCAGGTGGTTTTAGGCAGATACTACTTATCATTTCAAGGAAAGCTCTTTTTATCCCTGTGCTCTCTAATGTTTTTAACAGAAATGGACATATAATTTGTCAAAAAAAAACTTTTTCAGCATCTATTAAAATAATATGATTTCTATTGACTTTGTTACTAATATGGTCCACTATGCTGACAGTTTCCCTGATATTGAACCAATTGTACATTAGTCAAATGGTGATCTTTTAAGTCTGGAAGCTCTATTGGAAGTCCCAACTGAAGTTTCACCAGCACCCAGTAATCAAGGTCCAATGGCGTCAAAGCTGTAGTGGCTACAAAAAGAGGAAACATCTACAACCTAATGTGGACAGACATTTCCAATGGTGGCCAGAGGCATTAACAGTGGCTGTCAGAACTACAGAGGCTGATGCAAAACAAAAGTGTACATAGAAGTGGAAAGGCTACAGCTTCAGAAACTGAGTCATCTTTTGATGGAGAGCTACCCCTAAAGGCAACATTAGCAGGACTCCCTGAAAGGTTAAAAAGAGAACTTCTAGTGATCAGAGGCTTAAAGTCTACCCTGTTGTTCCACATAGATTTCATATATATGGTCCTCTTTGGGTTCTTTTTTTTTAATACATTTTTTTTCTTTTTCCAAATACATGAAAAGATAGTTTTCAGCATTCAGTTTTCCAAAACTTTGTGTTCCAATTTTTTCTACCTCTCTCCCTCCCTTCCCCCATCCTACCCAGCAAGCAATCTGATATAGCTTCAACGTGTGCAGTTCTTCTAAACCTATTTCCCTCTCCTTGGGTTCTTCAGAGGGTATTCACGCTCTGTTGTCGGCAGACGGATTTCCCTGACCCTAACCGAATGGTGTCCAAGAATGAGTCTTTATCTGAGACCATTCCCTGGAGTGGGTCTTCTTGACCTGTAGTCATCTTTAACTGTCCCAGCTCCTCAGCATTTCCCCTAAAAACTGGAGGGAAGCAGATTGCAACGGCCCCCTCTGGGGACTCCAAACGGGAAAAACAAGTTCCCCATTCGGGGAGCGCTATAAATCTTTCAAGGAACCGCAGCAGAAAGATGTGTTTAGCAATCCCACAATCTGTCTGCGAGGGTCTCGGAGGGCACGGGGTCCAGAAGTCCTACAACGGTTCTCAGAAAAGCTTTGCGTTCTTTCTTTAAAGAGCTCCGGTGATGGCGGAGTCGCGCCCGGGCAGACTGAAAGGGCAAGCAGAGAGCAATAACTGACACGTCTAGTGCTTGTTGTGCTGTGCTAACACTTTTGCAGTCATTTTCTCATCTTCCCAACAACCCGATGAGGTAGGTTCTATTATTGTCCCTATTTTACAGTTGAGGAAACTGAGGTAGATGGGAGGTAAAGGACCTGCTTCGGGTCCCACATACAGCAAGTGTCTGAGACTAGATGGGAGCCCGATTAGGTATCGCCGAATGAATTAACCACAGCTCCCAGAGGCGCCGAGGGCGGATCCCCAGCGTCCCAACAGGACACTCCTTCAGCCAAGAAGGTCCCCGGAGCCCCGCCTCGCGGGCAGAAGGCCCTCGTGCCCCGCCAGCCGCTCCAGGATGGCTCCTGGACACGCTACCTGCAGGCAGGTGCCGCTCCAGGTGTTGCTCTCTGCTGCCCCCCTCGGGAGCCTCAGGTGAGCCCTCAACCGCATCAACTGTAGTACTGCGGTCTCACCACAAGGGGAGTAAAGTTTTCAACGCGTTCCGCCATCTGTGGATTAACCCAATGCATTGAGTTCTCCAAGTCAGGCAGAAGGTCCAGTCTAACCATGAATGCTGTGCCCAATTATGGCCTCTAGGTGGCAGTGGGGGACGGAGTGCCAGAGGGAGTCAGGAAGACTCCTCTCCCAGAGTTCAAATCCGGCCCCGGATCCTTCCTAATTGTGTGACCCTGGACAGATCCCTTGATCTTATTTGTCTCAGTTTACTCATGAACTAGAGAAAGAAATGGCAAAAACACTCCAATATCCTCGCCAAGAAAACTCCAAATGGGGTCACAAGACTCAATGGGACTGGAAGGATGAACAACAAAGTGCCCCATAGTAGACATCCTCTGTCCACCTTATTCCCATGAGCCACTGAGCGGACTTACAGCCGACATTAACTGCCGCCCAGTTTCAGTATCACGGGAGTCTCCATCACACACTCCGTGTCCACGAGAAGTGGCGGGTCTTTGTGGCCCAGAAGAGAGAGGGAGGCCGGGGACTGGTTTGGTGGTCAGAGGGCCTGGCTTTAACTCTTCCGTGTATGATTCGGCTTCGGGTTTCTCTTCCTTCTTGTCAAATCTGAAGGGACTCAGCAAAATGCAGCAGCCGTCTATGGGAGCAGTGACTGACGGGAGCAGGTGAGACTCACTACCATGAGGTCGGGCTAAGGGATCTCCAAGACACCTTCCAGCCCTATGTGTGAGAGCCTAACTTGTTTGGGAGTCAAGAATAGCCCAGTCCTCTCTATGCCAGCATAATCAATACCAAGTTCTTCAGAGAGATCTTGAGAGAGTCCTTGTACCATCTTCTGATGTTTGAGTGAGTGCTTGCCTTGGGCTGGTTCTCTAAAATAGTCTCTTAGGAAATTGTCTGTTTGGCATTCAGCTACAGGAGTGGCCCATTGGGGCTGAATTCTCTGTTTTGTTTAGGCATTTGGGGTTAAGTGACTTGCCCAGGGTCACATAGCCAGGAAGTGGTAAGTGTCTGAGACCAGATTTGAACTCAGCTCCTCCTGACCTCAGGACTGGTGCTCTATCCACTGTACCACCCAGCCTCTGCGATAGTTTGAATGCTTGCCACTCCAGCGATAGAAATGAGAAGGAGGGGAAGCTCCTCAATCTGCTGCACAGGAAATGATGACCTATAGGCTAGAAAGGTTACTAAGGGGAACCTTTGATATCTCCATTATTGTTCTTTTTACACATTTCACAGATGAAGAAAATGGCTCACAGCCATGGCCCTGCACCTTCCTCACCCACAGGCACACACTTTCTCAGTTCTTAGAAGAAAGGCAGGATCGGGACAGCTGGGTGGCTCAGTGGATAGAGCCCCAGCCCTGAAGTCAGGAGGACCCAAGTTCAAATCTGGCCTCAGACACTTAACACTCCTTGGCTGTGTAACCCTGGGCAAGTCATTTAACCCCAACTGTCTCAGCAAAAAAAAAAAAAAAGAAGAAAAAGAAAAAGAAAGGCAGAGTGCAGTCATCCAGTCCTCTCCCCTCAGAATCATCCATAATCAGAGCCTTATGGGACTTTTGCCCCAATTACACAAGAAGTCAGCCAGTCAACAAGCATCTGTTAAGGTCCTACTATGTGCTAGGTACAAGGCTGATAAAAACCCTGTCCCTGTCCTCCAAAAGCCCCATTTTTTTTTATTTAATAGCCTTTTATTTACAGGATATATGCATGGGTAACTTTACAGCATTGACAATTGCCAAACCTCTTGTTCCAATTTTTCCCCTCTTTCCCCCACCCCCTCCCCCAGATGGCAGGATGACCAGTAGACGTTAAATATATTCAAATATAAATTAGATACACAATAAATCTACATGACCAAACCGTTATTTTGCTGTACAAAAAGAATCGGACTCTGAAATATTGTACAATTAGCCTGTGAAGGAAATCAAAAATGCAGGTGGGCAAACATAGAGGGATTGGGAATTCAATGTAGTGGTTCTTAGTCATCTCCCAGAGTTCTTTCGCTGGGCGTAGCTGGTTCAGTTCATTACGGCTCCATTGGAAATGATTTGGTTCATCTCATTGCTGAGGATGGCCAGGTCCAGCAGAATTGGTCATCATATTATATTGTTGCAAAAGCTCTAATGGGAGGGACAAGGCATAAATGCCCCACGTGTTGTCGATCCACCAGGTCCAGATCTTTGCAACTCCATTTGGGGTTTTCCTGGCAGAGACGCTAAAGCACTTTGCCACTTTCTTCTCCAGGTCACTTGACAGATGAGGAAGCGGAGGCAAAGAAGACTAAGTGACTCGCCCAGGCTCATCAGGGGCCAGATTTGAACCCACGAAGATGCATTTTCCTGCCAGCTCCCACCTTCCTCCCTCTCTCAGCGCCACTCCAGGCACTTCACGGGGTTCTTCAGGTCGAGTGGTGGGAGGAGCTGGGCTTGGTTGGGGTAGAGATGTGGAGATGACTCCCATAGCAGGTCCCCATTAGCTGAGCTCTGGACGAGCCACTTAAACTCTGAGACTCAGTTTGCTTGGGAGCAATAATGCGGCCCTTCCTAAAGCCCTTTACGGCTTACAAAGAGCTCTCCTCACTCTAGGATGCAGGTCCTGCTAACGATATTGCTCCATTTTGCAGATGAAACCACTGAGGCTTTCAGTCACACTGTTTACAAGAGCCTGAGCAACAATTTCAACCCGGGTCCCTGGGCCCCACACTCAGCAATTCTAGGGATGATGCAGAGGCTTCTGAGCCTGAAAATGAGGCTAATTACACCAGAAGGGGCTTCCTTCCGGGGCAGTTGGGTTGGTCGGCTACCAGCTCCCCAAGGCTCCGGGATCCTGCTCCCCTGGATCCAGGAAAGCTGAGAGGCTTCCCCCTGCACTGGCTCTTCAGTGGTCCAGCCCTTCTCCAGTGCCTGGGACCTCCCTGGGGATTCCCACCCATCCTGCACTGCCAATCCAATGCAATGCAGCAAATTATTAAGGACCCAAGTCCTGGGATCCAATCCTGAGGACATGAGACAGGCAAAGGGAGACAAATGGGAGCGGGTCCTACAGCACCACGGCATTAGAGTGAAAAAATACTGCAGGGATAGGAGCCAAAGAAACATTTTGTCTCTCTGTCTCTGTCTCTCTGTCTGTCTCTGTCTCTGTCTCTCTCTTTATCTGTCTCTCTGTCTCTGTATCTCTCCTTCCCCCCTTTCTCTCTGTCTCTCTCTCCCTCCCCCCTCTCTGTCTCTCTCTCTTTCTGTCTCTCTGTGTATCTCTTTATCTCTCTTGTCTCCCCTCCCTCTCTGTCTCTGTCTCTCTCTTTTTCTCTCTGTTCCTATTTCCTCTTTTCTTTCTCTGTCTCTCTCTCTCTGTCTCTCTCGGTCTCTCTGTCTGTCTCTTCTCTATCTCTCTCTGTTTCTGTCTGTCTGTCTCTCTGTTTCTTTCTCTCTCTGTCTCTGTCTCTCTCCCTCTTCCCCCGTATATCTGTCTGTGTGTCTCTGTCTCTCTTTCTCCCTCTGTCTCTCTGTCTCTGTGTCTCTCTTTTTCTCCATCTCTGTCTCTCTCTGTCTCTTTGTCTCCTTTCTGTTCTCTCTCTCTGTCTCTGCTCTCTCTTCTCTCCTCTCTCTTTTTTTATATATATAATATATATTTTATATATATATATATCTGTTTCTGTGTCTGTCTGTCTTACTCTTTGTATATCTCTCTTTCTTTGTCTGTCTCTCTCTGTCTCTCTGTCTCTGTCTCTCTCTCACTGTTTGTTCTTTCTCTCTGTGTCTTGCTGTCTCTGTCTCTTACTCTCTGTGTGTCTCTCTTTCTCTCTTTGTTTCTTTCTATTTGTTTCTTTGTCTCTGTCTCTGTTTCTCTCTCCTGTTTCTCTCCTGTCTCCCCCCTTTCTCTGTCTCTCTCTCTTCTCCCCCCTCCTCTCTCTCCCTCTCTCTCTGTCTCTCTCTGTCTCTCCCTTTCTCTTTATCTGTCTCTCTGTCTCTGTCTCTCTCCTTCCCCCCTTTCTCTCTGTCTCTCTCTCCCTCCCCCCTCTCTGTCTCTCTCTCTTTCTGTCTCTCTGTGTATCTCTTTGTCTCTCTTGTCTCCCCTCCCTCTCTGTCTGTCACTGTCTCTCTCTCTTTCTCTCTCTGTTCCTATCTGTCTGTCTCTCTTTTTCTTTCTCTGTCTGTCTCTCTCTCTGTCTCTCTCTGTATCTCTGTCTGTCTCTTCTCTATCTCTCTCTGTTTCTGTCTGTCTGTCTGTTTCTTTCTCTCTCTGTCTCTGTCTCTCTCCCTCTTCCCGTATATCTGTCTGTGTGTCTCTTCTCTCTTTCTCCCTCTGTCTCTCTGTCTCTGTGTCTCTCTTTTTCTCCATCTCTGTCTCTCTCTGTCTCTATGTGTCTCTGTCTTTCTGTCTCTTTCTCTCTCTGTCTCTCTCTCTCTCTATATATATATATATACATATATATATATATATATATATATATATATCTGTTTCTGTGTCTGTCTGTCTTACTCTTTGTATATCTCTCTTTGTCTCTCTCTGTCTCTCTGTCTCTGTCTCTCGCTGTTTGTTCTTTCTCTCTGTGTCTTGCTGTCTCTGTCTCTTACTCTCTGTGTCTCTCTTTCTCTCTTTTTTTTTTTTTTTCTTTGTCTCTGTCTCTGTTTCTCTCTCCTGTTTCTCTCCTGTCTCCCCCCTTTCTCTGTCTCTCTCTCTTCTCCCCCCTCTCTGTCTTTGTCTTTCCCCTCCCTCTCTCCCTCTCTCTCTGTCTGTCTCTCTGTCTCTCCCTTTCTCTTTCTCTCTCTGTATCTCTTTCTCTCCCTATATCTGTCTCTCTTTGTCTCTGTGCCTCTCCCTCTGCCCCCTTTGTATCTCTGTCTGTGTTTCTCTCTTTCTCCCTCTGTCTCTTTCTCTCTCTGTCTCTATGTGTCTCTGTCTTTCTGTCTCTGTCTCTATTTCTCCCTATATCTCTCTCTCCATCTTTCTTTTCTTTTTTCTCTGTGTCTCTCTGTCTGTCTCTTTCTCTGTCTCTCTTTGTTTCTTTCTATTTCTCTGTCTCTCTCTCCCCCTCCTCTCTCTCCCTTTCTCTCTGTATCTCTCTGTCTGTTTCTTTCTCTCTTTTTCTTTCTCTCTGTCTCTGTCCCTATATCTAATTCTGACTCTGTCTCTGTGTCTTTCTCTCTTTCCTTCCCCCCTCTCTCTGTGTTTGTCTGTCTCTGTTTCTCTTTGTGTGTCTCTATGTCTCTTTGTCTGTCTGTCTCTCTCTCTTTGTGTCTCTTTCTCTGTCTCTGCTTCTCTATCTCTGTGTGTGTCTCTCTCTGTCTCTCTCTCTCTGTCTCTCTTTCCTCCTGTCTGTTTCTCTTTCTCTCCCCCCTCTCTCTGTCTCTCTTTCTGTATCTTTCTGTCTCTTTCTCTGTGTATCTCTTTGTCTGTCCCTCTCTCTGTTTCCCTCCATCTCTCTGTCTTTCTGTTTCTATCCCTGTCTGTCTCTGTTTCTCTGTTTCTTTCTCTCTCTGTCTGACTCTCTCTCTCTATCTCTGTCTGTTTTTCTCCCTCTCCCCTCTCTCTCTGTGTCTCCGTCTTTCTGTCTCTGTCTCTCTTTTGTTTCTCTCATGCATCCCCCCCCTTTGTCTCTCTTTCTTTCTCTCTCCCTCCCCCCTCTCTCTATCTCTCTCTGTCTCTCTCTCTCTCTTTCTCTCTTCCTCCCCCGCCGTCTGTGTCTCTCCCCCCTCTCTGTCTCTTTATCTCTATCTCTGTGTGTCTCTATCTCTCTTTGTCTCTCTATTTCTTTCTCTCTCTGTCTCTCTTTCTCTGTCTGTTTCCCTCCCCTCCTGTTTCTCTCTCTCCCCCTTTATCTCTCTTTCTGTCTCTCTCCGTCTGTGTGTGTATGTCTCTCTCTGCCTCTGTCTCTGTCTCTGTATCTGTCTGTCTCTCCGTCTTTCTGTCTGTTTCTCTTTATCTCTTTGTGTGTGTTTCTGTCTCTCTATCTCTCTGTCTCTGTCTGTCTAACTCTGTCTCTGTGTGTGTCTGTCTGTCTCTCTCCCTCGCCCCTCTGTCTGTCTGTCTTTCTGTGTGGATTTCTCTGTCTTTCTTTGTCTCTATCACTCTGCATCTCTGTGTGTTTCTCTCTCTGTCTCTGTTTCTCTCTGACTCTCTTCCTCTCTCTTTGTCTCTCTCTCTCTGTTTCTGTCTCTGTCTCTCTCTGTGTCTCTATGTCTCTCTTTTTATCTCTGTTTCTGTCTGTCTGTCTCTGTCTCCCTTCCTACCTCCCTTTCCCTCTGTCTCTCTGTGTCTCTGTGTGTGTGTGTGTCTGTCTGTCTCTCTCCCTTTCCCCTCTGTCTTTCTCTCCTCCTTTCTCTTTCTCTGTCTCTTTCCCCTCCTCTCTGTCTCTTTCACTTTCTCTTTCTGTATC